>NC_056431.1:36181145-36836145 GCF_018296145.1 Oncorhynchus tshawytscha
TTGTTGGAAAAATTACTTGTGTCATGCACAAAGTAGATGTCCTAACAGACTTGCCAAAACTATAGTTTGTTAAAAATATATTTGTGTAGTGGTTGAAAAATGAGTTTTAATGACTCCAACTTAAGTGTATGTAAACTTCCGACTTCAACTGTAATCATGTGAAACTTGGTTCGCCGAGTTGGGCCTTTTCACGGCATGCTTGTAAGGCTCTGATCATCAAACAAGGTTCCAACAAGTCTTCTACGTTTGTTCTTCTCTGTAGTTGTCCGGTGTCCGGTGATTTGTCGTGTAGTCCTGAACAGAACTGCAGAGTTTACTTTCCATCCATTCGCTCTTAAAGATGATTCTTTGAAGATAGGCTAGCCTGCCATGTCGATTGCCAGTGGAGTGTGAGAGCAGAGTAACATAATGGTCCTACTAAAATTAGTTTCCAAAATACTTTACTTGGGACAGCTAATCAACCAATGATTACATACCAATGATTGTTCGGGAAGTGAGGTTATCATCTCTACCTCGTGTTGAGATTCACAGTTCAAACCACTTTAAACTTGTTGCTTGACGCTTTTCTGGTCTGGTATGTTCAGTTCTTTACTTATCATTTATAGAGTTTGTTCAAAAGGGACGGCTGACATGCTCTCTGACCTCACTCGGGGCATGACTTGTCACTTGTACAAAGTTGTGTAAAACAATTACAACTTATAGTTTCTATGCAGTGGTAACACTTTTCAATTTCCTTTATAACATTTTCAATGACATGATAGTTGTCACGGCTTCTGCCAAAGTTGGTGCCACTCCTTGTTCGGGCGGCGTTCGGCGGTCGACGTCACTGGTTTTCTATCCGCCACCGATCTACGTTTCATTGTCCAATTGTTTTGTCTTTATTGTACACACCTGGTTTCCATTCCATTATTATTTATTATCTATTTAACCCTCTGGTTCTCACATGGTTTTGTGCGTGTTTGTTCTGTGTTTAGCAGTCGCTACTATTTTGTGAACTGGATTGTTTTCCCTGCGTGGAATTTATTTTGTTGTCGTCTTGAGTAAAAGTCTGTTATTACTCATCCTCTGTGTCCTGTGCCTGACTCCGTCCCACCTGCTGCACATTCTATGTTCTAAATATTGATCCAGTGATCCAGTGATTGTTTTTGAACGGGTTCAATTTTCAGATGGAAAAATGTATGTTGAGACAAAGCACATTCCTTTGGTGGATTTGGAGAGGGAGACCTGAATCTTCTGCCCTTGATTTACAACAGGACGTGAGTTGTTAATCCCCACTAGTTCTTTCCTTCCCCCCTCTGGGGGTGAGAGGGGGTCTGATTGAAATTATTTATTGCAAACCTGATCTGACCTAGTTACTTTCTCATGGACAGTCATAACAATGTCTACTTGCATGAATACATATAAATCTGTTTCTATTGTGTGCCAAATGTCTCATTTTGCTTCACAAATCACATTCATTTACACAGGGCAGGCCCGACATAAGCAACTCTCAGTTGGGGTCTTAACTTACTATTGAGTGTAAGAATAGTTGAACACACAAGGTGCAAATTCGAAATTTGGTTGTGAATCAGCAATTTGTAGATTGGTAGTTAGTTTATCCTGCTATCTAAACTTGTAGTAATCATGGCCAAATATCGACCGGGCACTCAGGGCACATGCACCGGGGCCCTGACCTCCAGTGGACCCCCCATTGATTTTGTTAGTCAATCTCACTTAGATTTATATTAGTGTAGAATTTCAGCTTTCAAACTGCTCATTTGTTAACTTTGCCACATGGCAAAATGAGTAGAATAGCATGACATTTGTTATAGAATTGCAACAAAAACAATATATCCCAGTGTAAAATTAGTAGAATTGTAGGAAATTAGCTGTAAAACTGCAATTGTTTTCTCTTTGCCCCATGGCAAAATTAGTAGAATAACATGACATTTGTTATAAAATTGCTAAACTGTTCTCTCCTCCCCATGGCAAAATGTGTAGAAATGCAGGTAATGTACTTTAAAACTTTTTGGGGGGGGATTTTACAGTGCAGCTACACAAGACCAACTTAGCCTTTCCATGTCCAGTGTAGGCCTTAGTCTAAAGACTACAGTGTTGTTTTTTGGAATGTACAGTACTGTATATGGGTCAATGTGTTCATCCCTGGTCACCAGGTGTCAGAGGAATAGGGGGATCACACAATCTTAATGACCTCGTCCAGCGTCTGCAGTCACTCTGGAATCACCTGCTGTTCATCACAGGAAAGCTAATTAAATGTGGAATCCAATTATGGGAATGGTAATGAAATTTCCAAATGGGGAAACTCGTAATCTATTCATTGAGGTGTTTAATTACAAGCGGGTGTGTGAATTCGAGATACGTTGCAGAGAGAAGTTATGGGCCTCCCGAGTGGCACAGTGGTGTAAGGCGCTGCATTGCAGCGTTAGCTGTGTCACTAGAGATCCTGGTTCGTGTCAAGGCTCTACCGCGACCGGGAGACACATGGGGTGGCGTACAATTGACCCAGCATTGTCCGAGTTGGGGGAGAGATTTGTCGGCAGGGATGTTCTTGTCCCATTGTGCTCTAGTAACTCCTGTGGCAGGCTAGGCGCAATGCATATGGACACCAGGTGCACAGTGTTTCCTCTGACACATTGTGTTAAGAAGCAGTGTGGCTTGGCTGGGTTGTGGGCCTTTGTGGAAATGTTCTCAGGTTGCCTTCAGACGAGTCGCATGACACTTGTGGGGTTGTAGAGAGAACATTGTGAGAGTCTTCCCCTTTCCAAAACCATTCGGACACTACAGACATTTTTGTGAGAATATTTTCAGGATGTGTCATGGTCTGACAAACATCGTTGTAGCTCGGCCACCTTCCACCGTGTCATGGTCTGACAAACACAGCTGTAGCTCGGCCTCCTTCCACCGCAGATGCGGAAGGCCGACATAGGCAGATCTCTAGCTTAAACTGACAGATTTTGATGGGATTCTTTTATTAGGTTACTTAGATTGATGCACGGTTGTGTCAATAGACTTAAGGATTAACCTGTTTTCACATTTATCGATTCCCTGAGACAGTTTTTGGGTCCATATCTCGCATGTTAAGGTTTCTAAATGAACCGTTTAAGAACACTCTAAACCAAGTTGAAGTATTACCGTATTCAAAGTGAAAAAACATGAATCTCCTCTTTGCTGATCAAGAAAAAACATTCTTATCCACTCTGTTGGTGGGGTAAATGTACATTTTCAAGACAACTCAACACCAACGGTAGAGTGCTGACATCAATCCCTTCGGCTTGAAAGTAATGATTCATTTAGAGACAAACAAGAGGCTGAGTAAGTGGAGGAGGTATGCAAGGAGGAGAGAGGCTGAAGGGGATGAGAGGTGGTGGTTCCCTGAACTCTGTAGGCAGAAGTGGCGGTGACTAGAGGGAGAGGGAGCTTACCGGGGTCGGGACTAATCAGTTGTTACATTTCCCATTGTTTTTTATTCCTTGCCCCATTAGAGCTCTAGTGCATTTGGTTCCTTTGATCAGAGCATTAAGGCTGTCAGGGTCCGAGACACCACACATGTAGGCCTGCTAATACAGGATGGCCGGAGGGACAAACTGAGCAGGGTCTTGTTTCCCAGAGCCTTCGTAGCGTATCAGCGTTAGAACATTTTTACATTGTAACTTTAGTAGCCAAGGTGTTTCCTAGAGCCTTCGTTAGTAACGAGGCTGTTAAAAACCTTTGCACATCTACACGTGATCCAGACAACTCATAGAGCAACCAAATTGAATCATTAGGCTTCTTTTCTGCCGAACATCACAAGACAGCATTCTTAAACAACGTGTTTTGTGTGAATGGGCATGATCATACGATGACAAATATTTAATTTGGATAATGTATAGGATATTTGAAATATGTAACAATTTGTCAAGATTAGTTGTATCCAAAGCTGAATCGCATCTGGTACAAATTGGAAACACCTGGAACATCAAGCCATTGTCAGAGGTCAGTGGAACAACAATAATACAGCATGGCTGCTATTCAGCCGATTGTTGCTCTCCAACATTGGTTGGTGTATATAAATGTGCATATTCGCAAAACAACCTAAGCCCTTGGCAGACTCACAATGATGCGGCTATCCTTCAAAAATACAGGCTCCCACGAGAAGAGATACTCAGACTGCTTGTCCTGCTCTGACATTCACAGGCAATGGACACAGGGACATTCTATGGGCGAAAGGAGCCTAATCAAGCTGGACCGTAACATCTGATAGTGACGACAGTGACCTTGAGGGCACTGACAGCAAGGATGAAAGGACCCCAGAATCAGGTTTGAGAGGAAGTGAAATAATAGTTTAAGCCCAACTTGTATACAATAATTACTCCTGGAAGAAATATTCCAAAACCAGAATAAGAGAGACAGACAGGCACAGAGACAGGAGAGGACAGACGGGAGAGGACAGAGAGACAGACTAGGACAGGAGAGGACAAAAGAGAAAGAGACATTGATGAGGAGGGGAGCGAGAGAGAGCGATAAAGCGACTCAGGTCAGCGAGAGAGGTCAGGGACATATGGAGACATATTTGTATTGTTGCACAATACAAATATGTCCTGAACAAATGTTTTTCTGAAAAGAGTGCTTGATTTTACTATATTTTATGTAATAAGTGTTCTGAAAAGATCTGATGAGGTACCCTCATGGCACAGCTTTAAACCGAGGCAACAGAAAAATGTCTGGGTGTGGGGGGGTAAAAGTATTTTCTTATATTATTGATACTATCATGTCCACTCCCCCTCTCCGGCGATCAACGTCCCCGGTCTACTAACCACCGGTCCTGGCAACCCATCCTTACGCACACCTGGACTTCATTATCTCCCTGATTACTTCCTCTTTATTTAGCACTCTGTTGTTATCACCAACCAGGCAATATTGTTTACGTTTCCATGTTCTAGACAATTTTCTTGCTTTGTAGCCGTCAATGGTCTTTGTCATTAATCTCACTAACTGCACTTGCTTCCTGATGCTCTCACTAACTGCACTTGCTTCCTGATAACCTTTGCCATTTAAAGCCAAACATCAGAACAGGTTCACGTTCATTTGTAAGAGGAATGGATTTAGGGCCACAAACATGCTGTTCATTACTTCACAGCTGCAGACAGCGAGGAAGAGGGTTGGCATAGGTGGTGGATGACAAAGCTTGATGATCATTAGCAAGACATCCTGTCATAGAGAGAGAGGTTGAGAGAGAGGAAAAGAGATTCCCAGTCTAATCAATCGCATGCCCCAACCATATAGGCAGGAGCTGGCTGTGTCTGAAAATGTTACTATTAAATCCATGCTTCCTCCATTGTTGTTTTCTCTCAAAGTGCATTGAGACAGTGACTTATCATTGACCCAAGCTCTGCTCAAATAATCCCTACCATTGTGTCACTGAGTTATCGTAGTGTTGCAGCAAATGTACATTGGCCCAGGGGCGTTGGCAGTCATTATGTAAGTAACCTAATTTATGTACCTCTAACTCCCCTGAATGCTTCTGTCAATCCTATAGCTATTGTATGCAGTAATCATGTGCCTGTGAACCTGAGTTATACTGTTAACACTTAGGTGGTTTGCACTAGTAGGAAGTCCACTGTCTGCAGCACACCCTGCACTATCAGCTCAAACATAAATATCACTGTTATGTCTACCTGTGATAAGCCTCCCAGTAAAGCAATAAAAACAATCAAGAATCCCAGAAAAGTGCTAAAAAACTGCCCACATTAACATATTGCGCAGCCTAAAAAACAAGGTTCATGAAATTGATAACTTCCTAGTAACAGTCATTATTTGAATGTTATATCTCCACAACTCACTTAGATAATACTTTTGATGATACAGTGGTAGCAATACATGGTTTCAACTATTTCAGAAGACACAGGAATACCAAATGGTGGAGGTGTTGCCATATATGTTCAGAGTCATATTCCTGTAAAGCTTAGAGAGGATATCATGTCAAATGCTGTGGCTACAAATGCAAAGGCTACAGGTTCACCTGCCTCACCTCACTCTTGTAGGAAACTGCTATAGCCAACCATGTTCTAACAGATGAGTATCTGGATAATATGTGTGAAATGCTTGATAATGTATGTGATATCAACAGAGGTATATTTTCTGGGTTACCTACATATTGACTTGCTTTCATCAAGTAAAAAGCTTCAAACTGTAACTAGTGTCTGCAGTCAACCTACAGTGGTTTCTCAACTAAAAGTTTTGCGATTATGCATTAAACAATGCCAACGTTAATTTCTACTCCCGTCTCATGTCCTGTCCTTATATTAGTTGTATAAGTAATACAGTACTTTTCTCCGTTCATCTTTCCCTCGATCCTGACTAGTCTCCCAGTCCCTGCCGCAGAAAAATATCCCCACAGAATGATGCTGTCACGCACAATGCTACACCGTAGGGATAGTGCCAGGTTTCCTCCAGATGTGACACTTGGCATTCAGGCCAAAGAGTTCAATCTTGGTTTCTTCTGACAATGGTGTGAGAGTCCTTTTGGTGCCTTTTGGCAACCTCCAAGCTGGCTGTTGTGCCTTTTCCTGAGGAGTGGCTTCCGTCTGGCCAATCTAAAATAAAGGCCTGAATGGTGGACTACTACAGAGATGGTTGTCCCTCTGGAGGTCTGTCAGAGTGACCATCGGGTTCTTGGTCATCTTCCTGATTAAGGCCCTTCTCTCCTGATTGCTCAATTTGACCGGGCGGCCAACTTTAGGAAGAGACTTGGTGGTTCTAAACTTCTTCCATTTAAGAATGATGGAGGCCGCTGTGTTCTTGGGGACCTTCAATGCTGCAGAAATGATTTGGTACCCTTTCCCAGATCTGTGCCCCGACACAATGCTTTCTCGTCGCTCTACGGATAATTCCTTTGACCTATTGGCTTGGTTTTTGCTCTGACATGCACTGTCAACTGTGGGACCTTATATAGACAGGTGTGTGCCTGTCCAATTCATTGAATTAACCACAGGTGAACTCCAATCAAGGATGATCAATAGAAACAGGATGCACCTCAGCTCAATTTTGAGTCCCATAGCAAAGGGTCTGAATACTTAGGTAAATAAGGTATTTCTGTTTTTTATTTTTAATACATTTGTGAAAATTGATGAGGATATTTTTTTATTTAATCCATTTTAGAATAAGGCTGTAACGTAACAAAATATGGAAAAAGTCAAGGGGTCTGAATACTTTCCGAATGCACTGTAGGCTGGGAAGGAGAGGAATTGCCACACTTCATTGCATTAACTGTTTTCCAGAATTTAGACGGATCACCTGCAGAGTCTGAGATATAACTTATGAAGTAACTAGATGTAGCTTTCCTGATTGAAGTGCATATTTTTCTCAATTGCCTTAAAAGCTGCCAATCAGCTACAGACTCAGTTTTTTGCCTTGTCCTAGGCCTGATTTCTCATCATAATAAGTTCTGAATGTTCTATAAAAGGTCCAAGAATTTGTTCTATTTTTTTCTCCAAGGCATTTAAACGGAGCATGTTTGTCTGCCAGTGTAACGGTTTTCGTAGGTGGAAGAAGGTGTGGACCAAAGCGCAGCGTGGTACTTGTTCATGAGTTATTTAACTAAACACTGAAATACAAAACAACAACGTGAATAAACAAAAAAAACTAAACAGTCATGTATGTTGCAGAAAAACACTAAACAGAAAATTAAACACCCACAACCAAAAAGGGGAAAACAAGCTACCTAAGTATGATTCTCAATCAGAGACAACGAACGACATCTGCCTCTGATTGAGAACCATACTAGGCCAAACACATAGAAATATAACATCGAAAAAAGAACCGACTACCCACCCCAACTCACGCCCTGACCAACCTAACACAAAGACATACAAAAGGAACTAAGGTCAGAACGTGACAGCCAGAGATACAAAAATAGATGAGAACAATTCTAGAGCTAATTCAGGATCAGGCATTCAGATGATCAAGGAAAAGTCAGCGTAATACACATCATGACTTGGCCGGTGTAGGCTGTCATTTTAAATAAGAAGTTGTTCTTAACTGACTTGCCTAGTTTAATAAAGGTTAAATAAAATTAAAATTAAAAGCTTTTTTTTCTCTTCATATTTACACAAGGATCAGTGTTAATAGGTTTGGTATCTCTAATGCATGCAAAAGGACAGTGAAAACTGATATCATTAGCAAAGACACCACAAGACAAGCACTTGTGGTGGCTATTTGTCAGAATTAGGTGAATCAATTAGGAATTTGCTGGAATTCTTACATGAATCTGTGGTTTTTGCAATCATTTAAGTCGGGTTAAAGTCAAGACAAATATTCTTAGGCCAAGGGAAGCCAAGAACTGAACAAAAATATAAACGCAACATGCAACAATTTCAAAGATTTTACTGAGTTACAGTTCATATAAGGAAATCAGTCAAATAAAATAAATAAATTAGGCCCTAATCTATGGATTTCACATGACTGGGAAGACAGATATGCAAAAAATGGGACTCACAGTCTAGGTATTTCTGTGCCATCATATTGCCATCGATAAATAGCAATTATGTTTGTTGTCTGTAGCTCATGCCTGCCCGTGCCATAACCCCACCGCCACCATGGGGCACTCTGTTCACGACGTTGACATCAGTAAACCGCTCGCCTACACAACACCATACATGTGATATGCTGTTTAAATCAGCTTCTTGATATGCCACACCTGTTAGGTGGATGGATTATCTTGGCAAAGGAGAAATGTTTAACAAACAATGTCTAGGATATTTTATTTCAGCTCATGAAACATGGGACCAACACTGTACCTTTTACATTTATATTTGTTCTGTGTTAAAATTCCATAAGACAACTCATTTAGATGACAGAAAAGGTTTTAAGTATTCATAATCCCTGCAACAGATAGATACATGTGTATTTTGGTTTATGGACATATCTACAACCAAAAGCTCAAGTGTTTTGGGCATGGTGATATTTAGAGAACATGATGCCAAATAAGTTGATTACACATACAGTATGTAACAGTGGGGGTATCCATATTTGTGGCGTTTGAAATAATAGCACTTGACGAGCTTACCACAGTGGGCTTCCCAACCAGCGTAACAGTAACAGAGCTAACAGTTGACTTCAACTTTATGGTCACAAGATTATTACTGATAATACCCCTGGGAATATGGATATCTGTAGAAGTGCGATGATAACTCTGTGAAATAGTGGGGATGGGAAGAATTACTTGAGCAATAATTTATATGATATAGGCCAAGATAACTCTTGCCTCTTTCCTATTTCAATGCAAGCCATCCCTCTTGTAAAACTGGGGCCTCTCCCAGAAGTTGTCAAAATTGTCAATGAACTCCAAATCCATCAAGGAACAGTAGGATTTAAGCCAGTAGTGTATACGGAGGAGACGACTAAAGTGATCAATCCCACAAGCTATTGTTGGTGGAGGCCCGGAAATGAGAACCAACTTGTTGGTTTCCTATAGCCTTCCTATGAGCACTTTGAAGTCAGCTTTGAATTGCTCCGATTCATGAAGTACGATATCTCTTCTACCAAAATGAATGACTACTGTGTGAGTTCCTCACGAGCATATGCATATGTAACCCAATGTTGGAAAAGTTACCACTTTGTTACAATATGTAAATTATAATACATTGCTCAAAAAAATAAAGGGAACACTTAAACAACACAATGTAACTCCAAGTCAATCACACTTCTGTGAAATCAAACTGTCCACTTAGGAAGCAACACTGATTGACAATACATTTCACATGCTGTTGTGCAAATGGAATAGACAACAGGAGGAAATTATAGGCAATAAGCAAGACACCCCCAATAAAGGAGTGGTTCTACAGGTGATAACCACAGACCACTTCTCAGTTCCTATGCTTCCTGGCTGATGTTTTGGTCACTTTTGAATGCTGGCGGTGCTTTCACTCTAGTGGTAGCATGAGACGGAGTCTACAACCCACACAAGTGGCTCAGGTAGTGTAGCTCATCCAGGATGGCTAATCAATGCGAGGTGTGGCAAGAAGGTTTGCTGTGTCTGTCAGCGTAGTCCAGAGCATGGAGGCGCTACCAGGAGACAGGCCAGTACATCAGGAGACGTGGAGGAGGCCGTAGGAGGGCAACAACCCAGCAGCAGGACCGCTACATCTGCCTTTGTGCAAGGAGGAGCAGGAGGAGCACTGCCAGATCCCTGAAAAATGACCTCCAGCAGGCCACAAATGTGCATGTGTCTGCTCAAACGGTCAGAAATAGACTCCATGAGGGTGGTATGAGGGCCCGACGTCCACAGGTGGGGGTTGTGCTTACAGCCCAACACCATGCAGGACGTTTGGCAAATTCGCCACTGGCGCCCTGTGCTCTTCACAGATGAAAGCAGGTTCACACTGAGCACATGTGACATACGTGACAGTCTGGAGACGCCGTGGAGAACGTTCTGCTGCCTGCAATATCCTCCAGCATGACCGGTTTGGAGGTGGGTCAGTCATGGTGTGGGGTGGCATTTCTTTGGGGGGCCGCACAGCCCTCCATGTGCTCGCCAGACGTAGCCTGACTGCCATTAGGTACCGAGATGAGATCCTCAGACCCCTTGTGAGACCATATGCTGGTGCGGTTGGCCCTGGGTTCCTCCTAATGCAAGACAATGCTAGACCTCATGTGGCTGGAGTGTGTCAGCAGTTCCTGCAAGAGGAAGGCATTGATGCTACGTTCCCCAGACCTGAATCCAATTGAGCACATCTGGGACATCATGTCTCGCTCCATCCACCAACGCCACGTTGCACCACAGACTGTCCAGGAGTTGGCGGATGCTTTAGTCCAGGTCTGGGAGGAGATCCCTCAGGAGACCATCCGCCACCTCATCAGGAGCATGCCCTGGCGTTGTAGGGAGGTCATACAGGCACGTGGAGGCCACACACACTACTGAGCCTCATTTTGACTTGTTTTAAGGACATTACATCAATTACAGCCTGTAGTGTGGTTTTCCACTTTAATTTTGAGTGTGACTCCAAATCCAGATCTCCATGGGTTGATAAATTTGATTTAACATTGATAATTTTTGTGTGATTTTGTTGTCAGCACATTCAACTATGTAAATAAAAAAGTATTTAATAAGAATATTTCATTCATTCAGATCTAGGATGTGTTATTTTAGTGTTCCCTTTATTTTTTTGAGCAGTGTATTATTAATGTTATATGTAATGTGCAAAAATATTCAAAGAAAAATAATATTTGCAGTGTACAAACTTAACATGATAAACAGGAAATACATTTACTCTCACGGGTGGCTAACAATAACTATCTGAAAGCCACGCCCCTAATAGGCCACGGCTCAAGGAGATAACCTATGGATTACATAAAAAAAGACCCAGCTGCTGGGTCAATCCAGCATAAATATGATTAAATTAACCCAACATGTTGTGTAATTCAGGCAAAATAACCCATTGTGTGTTCTGTCCAATATTTACCCAGCACTGGGTTATCAAGTACCCCAAATTGGGTTGTTTTTAACCCAGCATTTTTTAGAATGTAGGCACACTGCTCCACCACCTCATTACTGTACCAGACAATTGTTGTGTCTCAAATGGCACCCTATTCCCTATAGTGTACGTATTTAGAACAAGACCCATAGGGCTCTGGTCAAAAGTATGTAGGGAATGGGGTGCCATTTGGGACGCAGACATTCACTATTCACCCAGGGAGACTCACATGAGTCAACTACTGTGGGCTCTTCTCCAGTTGCCATGTCAACTCCTTCTCATATGCCAGTGGGGGATTTGTACTGGAGTCTGTGAAAGATGTGACAACTAGTATGTCGGCGCTGTGTCAACGTTGTTTTATAGTCACTGGTCATAAGGCATGGACTATCTTGTGAATGGTCTAAGACTATGGAATGATTATGTTACCTTTGCATGACCAGAGGTTGCCAATTATTGTATGGATGTTTGAAGGGGATTTGATGATGATGATGATGATGACGTTCTTTGAGTGTTTGTTGAAAATTCTAATCTAATGTTAGCTAATGTCCTGGGAATGTCCTAGGTTTGCTGGGTACCAGCCCCTTCACACAATTTTCTGCCTCACAAAAATGTGTTTTGTAGATTTTGCTACAATTGTGTTAATGTAACATGATAACTGCACTATACAATCTACACAGCACCACATGTGCACTCGAAGCTTTCAACTCTCAAAGTCGGTAATACACACTGACGAATGAGTCCCTCGACAATGCCAGCTTCCAGATTTGCAACAAAATGGATGATTTATTAATTCATTATAGTAATTATGAGGTAAAAATCAATCATCAGATATTTGATACTAGGGCGAGAGTCACTCTTGAATGCTCTCTCAGATGGTGTGCTTTTCAACAAGTCATGAATGTAATTAGCCTTTAGCACCCGAACCTGCTGTGTTTAGGCTAACCTCCTCAAAACTACCTGCATGGTCGTCATTGACACCAGTCTGGTCGGCTGAAATGACGCAGAAAGATGGAAATAGTTACGATTTTTGTAAAAGTAGAAATATTTCATAAAGGACTTGGGAGGAGATACACTAAATGGTGTTTTTTCACTAAGTGAAAATGATTTTGAAACTTTTCACATTTGTATCGCTGACAAAAAGTCCCACTTTACAGAGCATTACATTCATGGGTAATTACTGTGTACCTAATATGGATGAATATCTATCTAGTGTAATATGGAACACATCACATTCATAAACAATCATTAAACAGGCTTTATGCACAACCTCTAATTTATGTCAAAAAAACAAATCCCTTCCTTAAACACACACTGTGTGTGTGTGTGTGTGTGTGTGTGTGTGTGTGTGTGTGTGTGTGTGTGTGTGTGTGTGTGTGTGTGTGTGTGTGTGCATTATCACTCACCAACCACTTTCTTCACATACCCATAAATTAACCCTGTTGGTCTTTTCTCACATTGGAAGTCATTAACTCAAAATGTCTGGCACTAATTTCAGGTGTTGCATGTATTACTGTGTATGATGGTGTTTGTCTACAATGCAGTAAGTATGCTTAGGCTTTCTCACTTCCCAACGTGTAGAATTAGACTAATGCAAGGATAAAGTCAGCCAAGAGAATAGTATTTTTTTGGCATCCAAATTAGCGCAGGCACAAAGGCAGCCTTGGGTTCACTCTCCACTATTCTGCTAATTGGCCCGTTTGGGGAATGGTGCTCTAAAAACTCTCTTCCTTCAATCAAGACACTTGCATGATCACTTTCTATTGCTCTTTCTTACATACAGTGGGGCAAAAAAAGTATTTAGTCAGCCACCAATTGTGCAAGTTCTCCCACTTAAAAAGATGAGAGGCCTGTAATTTTCATCATAGGTACACTTCAACTATGACAGACAAAATTAGAAAAAAAATCCAGAAAATCACATTGTAGGATTTTTTATGAATTTATTTGCAAATTATGGTGGAAAATAAGTATTTGATCACCTACAAACAAGCAAGATTTCTGGCTCATCTGTCCTCCACTCGTTACCTGTATTAATGGCACCTGTTTGAAATTGTTATCAGTATAAAAGACACCTGTCCACAACCTCAAACAGTCACACTCCAAACTCCACTATGGCCAAGACCAAAGAGCTGTCAAAGGACACCAGAAACAAAATTGTAGACCTGCACCAGGCTGGGAAGACTGAATCTGCAATAGGTAAGCAGCTTGGTTTGAAGAAATCAACTGTGGGAGCAATTATTAGGAATTGGAAGGCATACAAGACCACTGATAATCTTCCTCGATATGTGGCTCCAAGCAAGATCTCCCCCCCCGGTGGGGTCAAAATGATCACAACCGTGAGAAAAAATCCCAGAACCACTCGGGGGGGACCTAGTGAATGACCTGCAGAGAGCTGGGACCAAAGTAACAAAGCCTACCATCAGTAACACACTACGCCGCCAGGGACTCAAATCCTGCAGTGCCAGACGTGTCCCCCTGTTTAAGCCAGTACATGTCCAGGCCCGTCTGAAGTTTGCTAGAGAGCATTTGGAGGATCCAGAAGAAGATTGGGAGAATGTCATATGGTCAGATGAAACCAAAATAGAACTCTTTGGTAAAAACTCAACTCGTCGTGTTTGGAGGACAAAGAATGCTGAGATGCATCCAAAGAACACCATACCTACTGTGAAGCATGGGGGTGGAAACATCATGTTTGGGGCTGTTTTTCTGCAAAGGGACCAGGACGACTAATCAGTGTAAAGGAAAGAATGAATGGGGCCATGTATCGTGAGATTTTGAGTGAAAACCTCCTATCAGCAAGGGCATTGAAGATGAAACGTGGCTGGGTCATTCAGCATGACAATGATCCCAAACACACCGCCCGGGCAACGAAGGAGTGGCTTCGTAAGAAGCATTTCAAGGTCCTGGAGTGGCCTAGCCAGTCTCCAGATCTCAACCCCATAGAAAATCTTTGGAGGGAGTTGAAAGTCCATGTTGCCCAGCAACAGCCCCAAAACATCACTGCTCTAGAGAGATCTGCATGGAGGAATGAGCCAAAATACCAGCAAGTGTGTAAAAACCTGAAAAAACTTACAGAAAAAACATGTGACCTCTGTCATTGCCAACAAAAGGTATATAACAAAGTATTGAGATAAACTTTTGTTATTGACCAAATACTTATTTTCCACCATAATTTGCAAATAAATGTATTAAAAATCCTACAATGTGATTTTCTGGATTTTTTTCTCATTTTGTCTGTCATAGTTGAAGTGTACCTATGATGAAAATTACAGGCTTCTCTCATCTTTTGAAGTGGGAGAACTTGCACAATTGGTGGTTGACTAAATACGTTTTTGCCCTACTGTACACATAGCCACACACACACCCGACTGTCCTCAATATGCATGCATACAACCACCCATCAAGTTCCTTGTTCTCCACATGTACTCTGCACACCAGCATTTACAGGCATCCTCACAGACCACATTGTCCTCAAATACCCCAACAAAGCTTTATCTCTCTGACATGCACACACACACTGTATGTTCTTGTCTGGCTACCCAGACTCGGCCAAACGTTACACAAGGCCCACAAATGTTAGTTTCTTCTCCTGAATGAGTCTTGATCGGAGTACCTCCCCGACCCTTCACCGAATGCGAACACATTTGGGGAAGTATGATTGGTCCAGAATCCAAAGGGTTGGGCCAGAGCTAGAACACATTTGGGTAAAGCGGTGGTTTGAAAATTCATCATTGGCTTTGGTTAGAGACGATCAAATCACTGATTACTTTATTTTGTACAATGCCCCCCATGCCCCTCGTCACCACAAATGACTTCAATCATGGCAGTCTCAGACTAAAGTATGTAGTGAATGACAGAGCAGAGGAAGAATTTAGTGTGAGTCATCACTCATCAGGCTACATTTGTTCAAGGGTTAAGAGGGATTTAAGCACACATGCACACACAGACAAACAAGGCCAACTCCCTTATATGCTTCCATGTGCACTCAGATGGTTATGTACTCACTGCCTGTTTACAGAACAACCTATTTAGCATAAAATGATTGTTTACATGTAGCTAATGGTGTCCTCATAATACCTCACCCTTGCTGCGAGAGAAACATAATATTTATGGATGAACGAGCATTCGAGTTTGTATGAGTGGGGGAATGTGTCCTTGGTTTGAACACTAAACTGCAATGGGAAACTGTAAATGATAAGATTTTTCTTTGTATTATTAACAGTAAAATACTTGTTTTACAGCATCATACTGTAAATCATGGTGCATTGTGGCAAAATGTTGTTTGTGGGCAAATAATTTCAACTATTTCGAATGGCACTGTAATTCAACCCCACAGAAAACAGTATTGTACCATATTTTTAGAGCGGCAAAAAACATTTGATCACCAGTGGGTCCATGGTATTGTTGTTTCTGTCTCATTAACATATTTTGAGGTGTGCCTTGTAAGAGGTTATATTTTTGCACCTGTGAGTGAGAATGCTGTACCAATTTAACTCCTATGAGGTTATAGGGCCCTATCAATGTAAAATGCATAGGGGACAGATTGGAGTGGCAGCCAATTTCAAACCTTAAACTGTTGAGCATTTTACCATATCCTTTTGGTCTGTTTTGCCCTGTAGTCACTGCCAGTTTGGAAGCCTTTTGTTAAGGTGTCTAGAAGTTCAAGTGATATAAAACACCAAATATTAATTAATATGCTGTAATGTTTGTAAACACTTTATCTAGCAGGCAACCTGCTTGCACCAATCCCATGTAATTACAGTAAAATACAGTGAAATACAAAGCAGTTGTCATGACTTCCGCCGAAGTCAGCCCCTCTACATGTTCGGGCGGCGTTCGGCGGTCGAAGTCACTGGCTTTCTAGCCATCGCCGCGACATTTTTCTATTATCCATTTGTTTTGTCTTGTTCCATTCACACCTGGTATGCATTCCCCAATCACACTACATGTATTTATTCCTCTGTTCGCTCTCATGTCTTTGTGTGAAATTATTTGTGTGTTATGTGTTGTACGCACTAGGCTAAGCATTTGTTATTTTCCGTGTGTTTTCACGAAGCTTATTTGTATTGTTATACATTTATGTTGTGTGACTATTGTGAGTGCTATACACTTTGCCTTGTTGGCTGGAGGAGGTTTTTGACGCAGCTGCGTCCGTCTGTATATCTTTCCTGCCGTAATAAAGTGTGCGCCTGTTCACAATTCTCTGCTCTCCTGCACCTGACTTTACCTCAAGTACGCACACGCCTGACAACTCTCTTCAACGAATGGAACTAATCCATTAACTCGTTTATTCACGATTCCGGTAGCATTTACTCTTTTTTTTAAACAATACAATTATACAGTATATTTTACACTTTTACTGTGGGTCATTACACAGTATTTGCTTTGATACTGTATTTATTACAGTAGGTGTACCTTAATATGAAATACATCATTTTACTTGCCACCGAGCCGAGCCGCCTGTTACTCCTTTACAGTGTTGTGTTATTTGTTTGTGAATACCTGATTGAAAAAAAACAACCTAGCATGCCATTGGAGGACACTGATAAATTGGTGTTTAGGCTATTATGTCATAGGTACAGTGTACTATAAAGGCTTCATATATACTATGTTTGAGTGGTTTGTTATTAAGGTCATATCACTTTTAAAGACAGGAAATGCAAATGCTTATTATCTATAAGTCCAATAAATAACTGCAACAAAGTCAAAGCAATTGTAGGTTAAATCAATTATTTGTATTACTTGGTTATCCTTTTATTTGTATGATGGAGTTAAGATATGTTATCCCACCCAAGCAATGAATAGTTGGCTTATACTACTGAAAATAAAAAGGAGAAATGGAACTACAAGCACCATCACGAGGTCAAAGATGTTTGACTGAATTTTGACACCACATTTGGCCACGAAAACAGTGGCCTGTTTGTGCCATTAGACTAGACCTACAAGCTAGGGCTTCCCAATGCATGGGCTCCAATGTTGTAAAAAGAAGCGGTAAAAATAACAGTGCCTTTGTGTCCAACATTACTGGGTCGGCGCTGTGTATCACGCTATGATAATATTTAGGTATTTTGGCATGCTGTGGGACAGGCAACTCAGTGAAGGAGTCCACATTATTTCAAAGCAGAGCAATATTATTATCCCCTGCTGGACGAATCGATTTATCCAGCCTGTTTTTAAATGCTAGTGACCAATTACATTGCAAGTGCATCTATTCTAAACCTGCACGGTTCAGCTGTAACTAAAGCCGAATCCCGCTCATTACAAGGCCAAGCATTAAACAGAGACTGACCATTCCCGTCAGTTTAACTTGTAGTTTTTATGTACATTTGGTTGAGCTGTCAACTAACCTAAATTTCACGTGAAATCAAGAAACCATTTCAACATGTCATTGGATTTAGGTAAAACATTGGTTAAAAAAAATACTAAATGTCCTTACGTTTATATGTTTCTGCAATTCCAATCAGTTTTCCAGACTGATTCAACGTCTTCACATATATTTTGGGGGTTAAAATGACTTAAAACAAGGTTGATCCAACCAGTTATTGCCCAGTAGGTTGTGTGGGTCGGAAAGAAACCACAAGCCTTTCTCTATCTCTCTCTCTCTCTCTCTATCTCGCTCTCTCTCTCCTCCAATCAGCGTTGTATAATTACCGAGACCCACTCCCCCTCTTTCGCATGTAACACCACGTGATCATACCCAGACTTCTAACCTGCTGCTGGTGCGCGCAACGCGGATTCCAGATATAGAGAGATGAGGCGAGCGCAACTGACGGACTCACTGAGCGTCTGAACACAACTAGCCGACCACTCATTTAAGCCCGTGGCATTTATGGATATTACTAGGACGTCGCCGTTTCGAAACCGTGGGATATAAACATTCTTTGTTTCTATTTCTTCCTTCCACCCACCCCTTTTTTTAATTTGTTATTTTCTATCCTCATGGGTGAACATCGTTCCTCTTCCTGCCCGTCTTCTTACGCTGATTTACCTGGCTAACTCCCCCCCCCAACACTATCCTACACCCTCCATCGCCCCACTCCCCCAACCCCCTTCATATTGTAGCTGCACCACCTTGGATCGGGCGGAACCCGTTGATTCATCACTTCATGGGGCTCGCTTTCTTGCACGGAAAATGTCCCTTTCTTTGTCACTGAGCGCCCCTCTGAAACAGCCAACGTCTGGACCGGAGTTGTTGGTGCGTGTCTACCACTTCTGCCCAGCTCGCTTGTGTAGTCGGGGAACGCCGCTGAACTGAGATGGGTCTGTCGGTGGCGGCGGAGCCCCGACGCCCGAACCAGTGGAGCCGGACAGTGGGAGATTGGGTCTGGATCACCGTTGTTTCGTTTCTCGCCACTTTACCTGTAGAGCAACTTTGCGCTTTCCCGTCTTCCCTGAGCGACTGTCAGACGCCTACCGGCTGGAACTGCTCTGGTGAGAACACCGATAAATCGGAGGCATTTATTTAGGCTACATTATTATTATATATTTTCTGTCTGTTCCAGGTGTGCACCTTAGTGCGCAGCGCGACTGTAACGGTAGCAATGGTAATACGCTTGTCCGCATGCATATGGGAATTTGGGCTGGAAAGCTAATAAATGATCGAGGACACTATCTGCAAATAGCATCGTTTGTGTTTTAGAGAAAACATTCTTCCAAATTGCCGAGAAGTGAGGTGGTCATCAGCCCTTGAGATCTCGGGAATTTCATTTCCCCCTATATTACAATAGTCTATGGTTTTCTCATCGAAAACCTACACATACATTCATTAATAAACAAATTATGCTAATCAACATTTTCTAAAATGGTACAATGATGCAAATGTACATGAAATGAAATATTTATATGTTTTGCTTAATTCATTAATTAGCCTAAATTGGCTATTATTATGAACATGTTATTATTATTATTATTATAGGTCTATTGTTATTATTAGTCGTTGTCAATGTTTCATTTCTATTATTTCTCAGCATCGGTTCATTACTTGAGGAATTCAAGTGCCACATTCTAGTTGATATTTAAGACTCCCGAGTCTACAGTGGTCTGAAATCCTGCTAGACATTTATATAAATGTCTACAAGTTTTATTGATTCATGTTATGCTAATAACTCATTAATCTTGTGAGCAATTGGAAGGAAATGTGACACCAACGATATTATTTTACCGATAACACACACACACAACTATGCATTTTTCCACCATAGGCTGCTACAAACCATTCATATTGCCTATTTTACTAGAATATAATATATTATTGTTAGATATTCTCAGTGTATATACATACACTGAGTGTATAAAACATTATGAAAAACTGTTCTTTCCATGACATAGACTGACCAGGTGAGTCCAGGTGAAAGCTATGAATCCTTATTGATGTCACTTGTTAAATCCACTTCAATCAGTGTAGGTGGAGGGGGAAGACAGTTTTAAGAAAGATTTTTAAGCCTTGAGACAATTGAGACATGGATTATATATGTCAAATTAAACTTTATTTGCCACATGCGCCGAATACAAGTGTAGACTTTCCCGTGAAATGCTTACTTACAAGCCGTTAACCAACAGTGCAGTTCAAGAAGAAGAAAATATTTACCAAGTAGGCTAAAATAAAAAGTAACACAATAAGAATTATAATACTGAGGCTATGTACGGGGGGCACCGGTACCGAGTCAGGGGTACAGGCTAGTTGAGGTAATCTGTATATGTAGGTGGGGGCGAAGTGACTATGCAAAGGTAACAAACAAACAGCGAGTAGCAGCAGTGTACAAGGGGGGGGGGGTAGAAGCTGTTGAGGATTCCTTTGATCCTAGACTTGGCCCTCCGGTACCGCTTGCCATGTGGTAGCAGAGAAAACAGTCTATAACTTGGGTGACTGAAGTCTCTGACAATTTTTTGGGCTTTCCTCTGACACTGCCTAATAAATGGCAGGAATTTGGCCCCATTTGGCCGTTCGCACTACCCTCTGTAGCGCCTTATGGTCAGATGCTGAGTAGGTGCCAGGCGCACAGGTTTGTGTCAAGAACTGCAATGCTGCTGAGATTTTCACACTCAACAGTTTCCCATGTGTATCAAGAATGGTCCACCACCCAATAGACGTCCGTGAAAATAAATATTAGGAAGGTGTTATTAATGTTTTGTACACTCAGTGTATTATATATACAGTACCAGTCAAAAGTTTTAGAACACCTACTCATTAAAGGGTTTTTCTTTATTTTTTACTATTTTCTACACTGTAGAATAATAGTGAAGACCTCAAAACTATAAAATAACACATATGGAATCATGTAGTAACCAAAAAGTGTTTAAACAAGTCAAAATATATTTTATATTTGACATTCTTCAAAGTAGCCACCCTTTGCCTTGATGACAGCTTTGCACACTCTTGGCATTCTCTCAAACATCAACTGGAATGCTTTTCCAACGGTCTTGAAGGAGTCCCCACACATGCTGAGCACTTGTTGGCTGCTTTTGCTTCACTCTGCGGTCCAACTCATCCAAAGCCATTTCAATTGGGTTGAGGTTGGGTGATTGTGGAGGCCAGGTCATCTGATGCAGCACTCCATCGCTCTACTTCATGGTCAAATAGCTCTTACACAGCCTGAAGGTGTGTTGGGCCATTGTCCTGTTAAAAAAAAATGATAGTCCCACTAAACTCAAACCAGATGGGTTGGTGTATCGCTGCAGAATGCTGTGGTATCCCTGCAGGTTAAGTATGCCTTGAATTTTAAATAAATCACTGACAGTTGGAACGAAAAATTTCAAATTTGATCTCATCAGGCAAAAGGATAGATTTCCACCGGTCTAATGTCCATTGCTCAAGTTTCTTGGCCCAAGCAAGTCTCTTCTTCTTATTGGTGTCCTTTAGTAGTGGTTTCTTTGCAACAATTCGACCATGATGGCCTGATTCACTTAGTCTCCTCTGAACAGTTGATATTGATGTGTCTGTTACTTGAACTCTATAAGGCATTTCTTTGGGCTGGTAACTTAACTTATCCTCTGCAGCAGAGGTAACTCTGGGTCTTCCTTTCCTTTGGCGGTCCTTATGAGAGCCAGTTTCATCATAGCGCTTGATGGATTTTGCGACTGCACTTTAAGAAACTGTCAAAGTTCTTGAAATGTTCCGTATTGACTGACTTTCATGTCTTAAAGTAATGATAGACTGTCATTTCTCTTTGCTTATTTGAGCTGTTTCTGCCATAATATGGAGTTGGTCTTTTACCAAATAGGGCTATCTTCTGTATACCACCCCTACCTACCACACCTACCTTGTCACAACACAACTGATTGTCTCAAACGCATTAAGGAAATACATTCCACAATTTCACTTTTAACAAGGCACGCTTGTTAATTGAAATGAATTCCAGGTGACTACCACATGAATCTGGTTGGGAGAATGCCAAAAGTGTTCAAAGCTGTCATCAAGGCAAATGTTTGCTACTTGGAAGAATCTAAAATATATTTAGATTTCTTGAACACTTTTTTGTTTTCTACATGTTTCCATGTGTTATTTAATAGTTTTGATGTCCTCACTATCATTCTACAATGTAGAAAATAGTAAAAATTAAGAAAAATCTTGGAATAAGTAGGCGTGTCCAAACTTTTGACTGGTTCTGTATCGACACTACCGTTCAAAAGTTTGGGGTCACTTAGACGTTTCCTTGTTTTTGAAAGTAAAGCACATTTTTTGTCCATTAAAATAACATTAATTTGATCAGAAATACAGTGTAGACATTGTTAATGTTGTAAATGACTACTGTAGCTGGAAAATGCAGATTTTTTTTATGGAATATCTACATAGGTGTGCAGAGGCCCATTATCAGCAACCATCACTCCTGTGTTCCAATGTCATGTTGTGTTAGCTAATCCAAGTTGATCATTTTAAATTGCTAATTGATCATTAGAAAACCCTTTTGCAATTATGTTAACACAGCTGAAAACTGTTGTTCTGATGAAAGAAGCAATAAAACTGGCCTTCTTTGGACTAGTTGAGTATCTGGAGCATCAGTATGCGAGAAATTGTGAGAAATTGCCAAGAAACTGAAGATCTCGTACAACGTTGTGTACTACTCCCTTCACAGAACATCGCAATCTAGCTCTAACCAGAATAGAAAGAGGAGTGGGAGGCCCCGGTGCACAACTGAGTAAGAGGACAAGTACTTTAGAGTGTCTAGTTTGAGAAACAGACACCTCACAAGTCCTCAACTGGCAGCTTCATTAAATAGTACCCACAGAACACCAGTCTAAACTTCAACAGTGAAGAGGCGACTCTGGGATGCTGGCCTTCTAGGCAGAGTTGCAAAGAAAAAGCCATATCTCAGACTGGCAAAAAAAGAAAATATTAATATGGGCAAAGTAACACAGACATTGGACAGAGGAACTCAGCCTAGAAGGCCAGCATCCCGGAGTCGCCTCTTCACTGTTGATGTTGAGATGGGTGTTTTGCGGGTAGTATTTAATGAAGCTGCCAGTTGAGGACATGTCAGGTATCTATCGCAAGTTTACATACACCTTAGCGAAACACATTTAATCTCAGTTTTTCGCAATTCCTGACATTTAATCCTCAAAACAATTCCCTGTTTTAGGTCAGTTAGGATCACCACTTTATTTTAAGAATGTGAAATGTCAAAATAATAGAGAGAATGATTTATTTCATCTTTTATTTCTTTCATCACATTCCCAGTGGGTCAGAAGTAAACAAACACTGTATTAGTATACGGTAGCATTGCCTTTAAATTGTTTAACTTGGGTCAAATGTTTCGGGTACTCTTCCACAAGCTTCTCACAATAAGTTGGGTGAATTTTGGCCCATTCCTCCTAACAGAGCTGGTGTAACTGAGTCAGGTTTGTAGGCCTCCTTGCGCCATTTTGCCACAACTTTGGAAGTATGCTTGGGGTAATTGTCCATTTGGAAGACCCATTTGTAAACAAGCTTTTACTTCCTGATTGATGTCTTGAGATGTTTCTTCAATATATCCTGATAATGTTTCCTACCTCATGATGCCATTTATTTTGTGAAGTGCACCAGTCCCTTCTGCAGCAAAGCACCCCAACAACATAATGCTGCCACCCCAGTGCTTCACTGTTGGGATGGTTTTCTTTTTTCCTCCAAACATAACCATGGTCATTATGGCCAAACAGTTCTATTTTTGTTTCATCAGACCAGAGGACATTTCTCCAAATCGTCAATCTTTGTCCACATGTGCAGTTGCAAATCGTCGTCTGGCTTTTTTTTATGGCAGTTTAGAGGCAGTGGCTTCTTCCTTGCTGAGCAGCCTTTCAGGTTATGTCGATATAGGACTTGTTTTACTGTGGATATCGATTATATTGTACCTGTTTCCTCCAGCATCTTCACAAGGTCCTTTGCTGTTGTTCTGGGATTGATTTGCACTTTTCGCACCAAAGTGCGTTCATCTCTAGGAGATAGAACGTGTCTCCTTCCTGAGCTGTGTTACGGCTGCGTGGTCCCATGGTGTATATACTTGCTTACTATTGTTTGTACAGATGAACGTGGTACATTCCTGCGTTTGGAAATTGCTCCTGAGGATGAACCAGACTTGTGGAATTCTACACATATTTATCTGAGGTCTTGCCTGATTTCTTTTGATTTTCCCATGGTGTCAAGCAAAGACTCACAGAGTTTGAAGGTAGGAGTTGAAATACATCCACTGGTACACATCAAATTATGTCAATTAGCTTATCAGAAGCTTCTAAAGCCATGACATAATTTCTGGAATTTTCCAAGCTGTTTAAAGGCACAGTCAACTTAGTGTATATAAACTTCTGACCCACTGGAATTGTGAAACAGGGAATTATAAGTGAAATTAATCTGTCTTTCAACAATTGTTGGAAAAATTACTTGTGTCATGTACAAAGTAGATGTCCTAACCGACTTGCTAAAACTATAGTTTGTTAATTAACAAGAAATGTGTGGAGTGGTTGAAAAACTAGTTTTAATGACTCCAACCTAAGAGTATGTAAACTTCCGACTTCAACTGTATGTATAGCATTTTCTTTTTATCTCCCACGTGCTGTTCCGTTACCTAGAGTTCTTGAGAATATGAACATTACCGCTTTTTTATAGCCCAGAGTAAACTTGTTTTTCCCTTTTCGGTGCCAAACTGATAAAACCATGGGCGGGAGGCTGTAAAGCATGCCTGCGTGCCTTCCTGCCTTTGTAAATCATCTGTCTGCCGACGTAGATTTGTTCTGTCGCATTTCCATGTTTGAAACCTAAAATAAGTAAGTGCAAGCATTAGCCTATATCCACGTATTTTGCACTGTGCAATTATCACTGTTATTTAGCCTGTAGCCTACATAAAATGCTAAATGATTGTGATGAGAATGAAATATTTTCTTTAATCCATACACTAGGACCTATATTCCCTTGAACTAATTTCCTTCATAAGCAGTAATATGAATGTAGGCCTACTTGAGATAAACACTCTCCAAATCCCCATTCCTTTTACCCATCAGGTTGCCTATTACCACACATCAAATTTTAATGGATAAGCAAATAGGCACAGGAATTGTGTTTTTAGCAAGAATGTTCTAAATTACACATTTGAGTGTAAATGCATGCAGAGCATCAACTGAAAACTGAGAGATCTGAATGCTTAAAGCCAACATTCAATATGTTGCCAGAGTTACAGGTTGGGATGGTAATCTTGGGAACATATGACTAAAGATGCTATCCTGCATTTTATGTCCCATTTCCTCAGCCAGTGAAGAATGATGGGACGCATCCCTGGTTTCTAAACTATTACTGGGCTGCTGTAGGTAATTTGGTCAACGCTCTGTCGTTTATCAACCCTGGTTTGCATCCCTCGGTTCTCTGTAATGGATTTGAGACTTATTTTAGTCTGGATAGGGTTGCTATTTTTACAACTGTTTTGTTTTGCTGGCTGTAAACTTTGTAACTGTGATGTGATTTATCATTGGTGTCTCTCTCTCGGCTTAGCCAAATTGTCGAATTCAGTGATTGTGTTGTTGATGATGAAGATTCAGTGGCTCCACACTCAAACCCACATGATCCTCTTAGGGGGCTGTGTCTGAGCTTTCACCCCTCCCAACCCTACCCCTCCCACACCCATACAATTAGTAAATGAAAATGTAACAAGTGACAAGTACATTATGAACATGAACGGTAATCCTCAATGACGCAAAACACTGAACCCCTAAATAGTAGCTTGACTTAATGGAAGATGTTTTTCTCGTCATGGTCTATTTAAACTGATGATTTAATGAATACATGTTTTCAACACCAAGTCTGTGGCTGATTGGCATTACAATTAAAATAATTTTTATTGCAAAGCTAGAAATGCATTGTATTTTTCATTATAGCCTTCTACAATGAACAAAGGATTGTGTGTCCCTGGTGTGATTAATTCATTGATTGTGCTTGGATAATGTACATGATCAGAGAATGAGAGAGAGAATAATTTGGCGAAGATGATGACATCGTATTATTTTGATATTCTGGAAGGCCTGCATGGTGCTTGGATAGGCAGAAGAGATGGAAAGATTAAAGATCTTTTGTTTTGTTCATAGTTAGATCCCAAATTATATTGCATCTGAACTGTTACCCTATAGACGTAAGACACTGTGGAATTAAAAGTGATAAACAAAACTAACTCTGAGAATATGGAGTCATTGGTTTAACAAGTGGTAAAGTTTACAGATATTTACACAAGCTGGTGAGACTCTGTTGATACAGTCAGAGTTTATATTGCATTTTATTAGCAAACACTATTGTAAAAAACATTGAATGTGAGAATCAGTTGCCCAAGCTCAGAGGATAGAGGTGGAAATCATTCTCCTCACAAGTGGCCTACATTTACGTGAATTACAGTGACTTCAGAAAGTATTCATACCCTTTGACTTATTCCACCTTTTGTTGTGTTACCGCCTGAATTCAAAATTTAATAAAATATTTTTTTTCTCACCCATCTACACACAATACCTCTTCATGACAAAGTGAAAACATATTGAAAATTAAATACAGAAACATGTCATTTATATTAGTATTCACACACCTAAATCAACACATTAGAATCACCTTTGGCAGCGATAACAGCTGTCTTTCTGTGTAAATCTCTAAGAGCTTTGCACACCTGGATTGTGCAATATTTGCCCATTGTTATTTTATAAATTATTCAAGCTCTGTCAAATTGGTTGTTGGTCATTGCGAGACAATTATTTTCAAGTCTTGCTGTAGATATTCAAGCAGATTTAAGTCAAAACTAAGTCTCTATAAGCCTGGCACATCTAGCCACTGGGATTTTTGCCCATTCTTCAAGGCAAAACTGCTCCAGTTCCTTCAAGTTGGATGGTTTCCCCTGGTGTACAGGAATATTAAAGACCACCAGCTTTCATGTGTTCTGAGCAAGGAACTTAAACATTAGCTTTATTTCATTGCACATATTGCACTTTTACTTCTCCAATACTTTGTTTTTGCATTATTTAAACCAAATTGAACATGTTTCATTATTTATTTGAGGCTAAATTGATTTTATTGATGTATTATATTAAGTTGAAATACAAGTGTTCGTTCAGTATTGTTGTACTTGTCATTATTACAAAAAATAGAAATAGGCCGATTTGATCGGTATCCTTTTTTTTGGGTCCTCCAATAATCGGTATCGGCGTCGAAAAATCATAATCGGGCGACCTCTAGCTGTAACGTACCAAAATGTGGAAAAGGTTTAGGGCTGTGAATTCTTTCGGGAAAGCACTGTACGGTATGTGACGAGTCAGCCCCAATAACATCTAATCGAAACAAGGTAATACATTGCTAGGCCTTATCCCGAATGCCTGCCTCCCACAACCTTTCAAACAGGGCTTTTTAGATGTATTACCAACCATGGATTTAACTACTGGCCGTGACCTGATTTCCCCTTTTGTTTACACAAGAGATTAGAAAGAGTGCTCTTGAACACATGATGTCCTAACCGACTTGCCAAAACTATATTTTGTTAACAAGAAATGTGTGGAGTGGTTGAAAAAGTAGTTTTAATGACTCCAACCTAAGAGTATGTAAACTTCCGACTTCAACTGTATGTATAGCATTTTCTTTTTATCTCCCACGTGCTGTTCCGTTACCTAGAGTTCTTGAGAATATGAACCTTACCGCTTTTTTATAGCCCGGAGTAAACTTGTTTTCCCTTTTTGGTGCCAAACCGATAAAACCATGGGCGGTAGGCTGTAAAGCATGCCTGCGTGCCTTCCTGCCTTTGTAAATCATCTGTCTGTGCCGACGTAGATTTGTTCTTTCGCATTTCCATGTTTGAAACCGAAAATAGCCTCAACCCTTCGCCACATTTGAGAGCAATAAGTAAGTGCAAGCATTAGCCTATATCCACATATTTTGCACTGTGCAATTATCACTGTTATTTAGCCTGTAATGCTAAATGATTGTGATGAGAATGAATTATTTTCTTTAATCCATACACTAGGACCTATATTCCCTTGAACTAATTTTCTTCATAAGCAGTAATATGAATGTAGGCCTACTTGAGATAAACAGTCTCCAAATCCCCATTCCTTTTACCCATCAGGTTGCCTATTACCACACATCAAATTTTAATGGATAAGCAAATAGGCACAGGAATAGTGTTTTTAGCAAGAATGTTCTAAATTACACATTTGAGTGTAAATGCATGCAGAGCATCAACTGAAAACTGTGAACTGAGAGATCTGAATGCTTAAAGCCAACATTCAATATGTTGCCAGAGTTACAGGTTGGGATGGTAATCTTGGGAGCATATGACTAAAGATGCTATCCTGCATTTTATGTCCCATTTCCTCAGCCAGTGAAGAATGATGGGCTGAATCCCAAATGGCATCCAATTCCCTATGTAGTGCACTACTTTTGTACACTATATAGGGAATAGGGTGCCATTTGGGACGCATTCCTGGTTTCTAAACTATTACTGGGCCGCTGTAGGTAATTTGGTCAACGCTCTGTCGTTTATCAACCCCGGTTTGAATTCCTCGGTTCTCTGTAATGGACTTGAGACTTATTTTAGTCTGGATAGGGTTGCCTTTTTTACATCCTGAAAGTCTATCTTATTAATGGCTTCCTAGAACTACTTTCACTAGTATTCAACTGTTTTGTTTTGTAGGCTGTAGACTTTGTAACTGTGATGTGATTTATCAATGGAGTCTCTCTCTCGGCTTAGCCAAATTGTCGAATTCAGTGATTGTGTTGGTGAAGATGAATGCGTTGTTGATGATGAAGATTAGGTGTCTCCGCACTCAAACCCACATGATCCTCTTAGGGGGCTGTGTCTGAGCTTTCACCCCTCCCAACCCTACCCCTCCCACACCCATACAATTAGTAAATGAAAATGTAACAAGTGACAAGTACATTATGAACATGAACGGTATTCCTCAATGACGCAAAACACCGTACCCTAAATAGCAGCTTGACTTAATGGAAGATGTTTTCCTCGTCATGGTCTATTTAAACTGATGATTTAATGAATACATGTTTTCAACACCAAGTCTGTGGCTGATTGGCATTACAATTAAAATATTTTTTATTGCAAAGCTAGAAATGCATTGTATTTTTCATTATAGCCTTCTACAATGAACAAAGGATTGTGTGTCCCTGGTGTGATTAATTCATTGATTGTGCTTGGATAATGTACATGATCAGAGAATGAGTGAGAAAATAATTTGGCGAAGATGATGACATCGTATTATTTTGATATTCTGGAAGGCCTGCATGGTGCTTGGATAGGCAGAAGAGATGGAAAGATTAAAGATATTTTGTTTTGTTCATAGTTAGATCCCAAATTATATTGCATCTGAACTGTTACCCTATAGACGTAAGACACTGTGGAATTAAAAGTGATAAACAAAACTAACTCTGTGAATATGGAGTCATTGGTTTAACAAGTGGTAAAGTTTACAGATATTTACACAAGCTGGTGAGACTCTGTTGATACAGTCAGAGTTTATATTGCATTTTATTAGCAAACACTATTGTAAAAAACATTGAATGTGAGAATCAGTTGCCCAAGCTCAGAGGATAGAGGTGGAAATCATTCTCCTCACAAGTGGCCTACATTTACGTGAATTACAGTGACTTCAGAAAGTATTCATACCCCTTGACTTATTCCACCTTTTGTTGTGTTACCGCCTGAATTCAAAATGTAATAAAATATTTTTTTCTCACCCATCTACACACAATACCTCTTCATGACAAAGTGAAAACATATTGAAAATGAAATACAGAAATATGTCATTTATATTAGTATTCACACACCTAAATCAACACGTTAGAATCACCTTTGGCAGCGATAACAGCTGTCTTTCTGTGTAAATCTCTAAGAGCTTTGCACACCTGGATTGTGCAATATTTGCCCATTGTTATTTTATAAATTATTCAAGCTCTGTCAAATTGGTTGTTGGTCATTGCGAGACAATTATTTTCAAGTCTTGCTATAGATATTCAAGCAGATTTAAGTCAAAACTAAGTCTCTATTATCCTGGCACATCTAGCCACTGGGATTTTTGCCCATTCTTCAAGGCAAAACTGCTCCAGTTCCTTCAAGTTGGATGGGTTCTGCTGGTGTACAGGAATATTAAAGATATACCACAGATTATCAATTGGATTGAGGTCTGGGCTTTGACTAGGCCATTCCAAGACATTTAAATGTTCCTCTTAAACTACTCGAGGGTTGCTTTAAGAGTCTGCTTAGGGTCATTGTCCTGCTGGAAGGTGAACCTGCTTTCCAGTCTCAAATCTCTGGAAGACTGAAACAGGATTCCCTCAATAATTTCCCTGTATTTAGAGCCATTGATCATTCCTTAAATTCTTAAATCATTCCTTAAATTCCAGTTTCCCAGTCCCTGCCGAAGAAAAACATCCCACAGCATGATGTTGCCACCACCATGCTTCTCTGTGGGGATGATGTTCTCTTGGTGATGCGAGGTGTTGGGTTTGCGCCAGACAAAGCGTTTTCCTGGATGTCCAAAAAGCTACATTTGAGTCTAATCTAACCAGAGTACCTTCTTCCATATGTTTAGGGAGTCTCCCACATGCCTTTTGGCAAACACCAAATGTGTTTGCTTATTATTTTCTTTAAGCAATGCCTTTTTTCTGCCCGCTCTTCCGTAAAGCCCAGCTCTGTGGAGTGTACGGCTTAAAGTGGTCCTATGGACAGATACTCCAATCTCCGCTGTGGAGCTTTGGTTATCTTTGGTCTTTTGGTTGCCTCTGATTAATGTCCTCCTTGCCTGGTCTGTGAATTTTGGTGGGCGGCCCACTCTTGGCAGGTTTGTTTTGGTGCCATATTCTTTCCATTTTTTACAACGGATTTAATGGTGCTCTGTGCGATGTTCTAAGTTTCGGATATTTTTCTATAACCCAACCCTGATCTGTACTTCTCCACAATTTTGTCTCTGACCTGTTTGGAGAGCTCATTGGTCTTCATGGTGCCGCTTGCTTGGTGGTGCTCCTTGCGTAGTGGTGTTGCAAACTCTGGGGCCTTTCAGAACAGGTGTATCAGAGTCCATGCAAATTATTATGCAACCTTTTAAGCAGATTTTGACTTCTTAACTTATTTAGGCTTGCCATAAGAAAGGGGTTGTTTTCATTGTTTAATTAATTTGTAACATTAAAAAAACTATTCTACTTTGACATTATGTACTATTGTGTGTAGGGCTGTCACCGCCATCGAAAGAAGTGGACCAAGGTGCAGCGTGGTCAACGTACATTTTCTTTTTTATTGTAAATGTCGCCAACAAAACAAGAAACGAAGAAATGAAGAAACTCCTGTGAAGCTTACAGGGCTATAGTGCCACTAACAACAGTCACGTACCCACACTGAAGGAGGGAAAAAGGGCTACCTAAGTATGATTCCCAATCAGAGACAACAATAGACAGCTGTCCCTGATTGAGAACCATACCTGGCCCAAAAGAAAAGAATCATAGAAAACAAAACATAGAATGCCCACCCAAATCACACCCTGACCAAACCAAAATAGAGACATAAAAAGGCTCTCCCAGGTCAGGGCGTGACAAGACAGTGATACACAAATATCAATTTAATACATTTTAAATGTAGGTTGTAACTAGAGGTTGGCCGATTAATCGGAATGGCCGATTAATTAAGGCCGATTTCAAATTTCCGAAACAATCGGTAAACGGTATTTTTGGACACCGATCATGGCCGATTACATTGCACTCCACGAGGAGACTGCGTGGCAGGCTGAATACCTGTTATGCGAGTGCAGCAAGGAGCCAAGGTAGGGTGCTACTTAGCATTTACCGTATCTTATAAAAAACAATCAATCTTAACATAATAACTAGTTAACTACACATGGTTAATGATAGTACTAGTTTTTCTAGCTCGTCCTGTGTTACATATAATCGATGCGGTGCCTGTTAATTTATCATTGAATCATAGCCTACTTTGCCAAATGGTTATTTAACAAGCGCCTTCGCGAAAAAGCACTGTCGTTGCACCCATATGTACCTAACCATCAACGCCTTTCTTTAAATCAATACACATGTATATATTTTTAAACCTGCATATTTAGTTAATATTGCCTGCTAACATGAATTTCTTTTAACTTGGGAAATTGTGTCACTTCTCTTGTATTCTGTGCAACAGAGTCAGGCTATATGCAGCAGTTTGGGCCACCTGGCTCGTTGCGAACTGTGTGAAGACCAACTTCGCCAAATGGCTTTTTTTGGTCCTCCAATAATCGGTATAGGCATTGAAAAATCATAATCGGTCGACCACTAGCTGTAACGTACCAAAATGTGGAAAAAGTCTAGGGCTGTGAATTCTTTCGGGAAGGCACTGTATGGTATGTGATGAGTCAGCCCCAACAACATCTAATCGAAAGAGGGTAATACATTGCTAGGCCTTATGCCGACTGCCTGCCTCCCGCAACCTTTTTAGATGTATTACCAACCATGGATTTAACTACTGGCCGTGACCTGATTTCCCCTTTTGTTTACACAAGAGATTAGAAAGAGTGCTCTTGAACACATAAATCCCCTGATCTTTGCAATGCTTATTCCCACTAACAAGCAATAGATATAGACCTTTTACATGTTTACCAACACATGGCTTGAAAACAAGGAAAGTGCTATAGAACGATCTGGCTCAATCTGACAGATGCATTGGACTGTGTAGAAATTGCCTTGGGTTGCATAAGTGCTTCGCTTGCCATCTTAATCGTTTGCATATAAACATCACCTCCTTTTGCATATTTGATGTTTGCCAGCTTGTTTTGGTTAATTATTAATTCACTGTAATATCCTCCTGTAACAGTGGGTGGGGCATGGGAAGTACAAATAGTCTTGGCCTCTGGCATATTTTGCAGTTGAGGGCATATTTGGCCTGGAGCAATGAGGCTTATGAGTAGGTACATCTTAGCTTACAAGTCCTGTGCATGAAGTGATCTACCACATCCTCAAACCTGGTCTGATATAATTTCATATTATTCTGTACGTAAATCCGAGATAATCCATTTAGTATAATATGTTCTGTTTAGTATGGTTACATAAAACAGATTAAGGCAATCAGAAAGGAGGGTGGTTAGTTGGGGTGGATGGGTAGGCATATAACGCGAACGTCTATTAAAAGGGTTGTAGGTTGTTTTTTTACCTTTATTTTACTACATATTAGTCTTCTTACTCTGCTGGCATCTTGACCCAGTTTATGCCCACATTTGCAATGCAAATCAAAACAAATTGCTATGAGAATTAACAGTGGTTATAGTGGGTGCAACCGGTCAGCACCTTAGGAGTAAATGTCAGTTGGCCTTTCATAGCTGAGCATTCAAAGGTCAAGACAGCAACTGTGTGTGCCCGTGAGAGAGAGAGAGTAACACGTGTTAATGAGTTCCAAGAGGCAATCTGTATTCCAATGATTAGTTTAATAGCCTGGCTACTGTAGGTGTGAAAATCCCCCCTACTTGCAATGTATTCAATGCTTAATTACTCTAAAGTTTCACACAGTATCTGTTCATCAACATCTTTCCGCTTTCGTTAATAAAATAACGACAAAAAAATACTTTCAAAATGCGTATGTTTATTTCATCCACTGTACAGTACATCTCAGCTACTCTTTAGTTGCACTTCCCCCCAGCTCCACTACCATGGGTAAAACCTTGCTGAGATGATCAATGCATTTGTTGCATTGTTGTATCATCAGTTTCTTGCTTTTAGGCTTGGCAGAGTTACGGATACATTTTTCACAATAAACTATGCTAATGAAGGCAACAAATTGTTGCTTACTGGAACACCGAAGTCATCCAATTGTTATCCTAGGATTTGAAGCAATAGCCTACCCGCGTGTGGTCAACTATTTCAGCACCGTTGTGCACTGCTCTGAGACAATCATGGGGACTAGTCTTGATAAATCATTGAGATTTTTATTTTCACTGAATCTCCGTTTGGATATTGGTTAGTTTACAATTAGGGTGAGGAAATGTTATGATTATTTTGCTCTTAGTAGCCTATTCCTGACCGGTCACATGGTACAGTGCCATATTTTCCTGAGGGTTTCGTTTTCTGTTTTTTCTAGGAATAGAAAAAACATAATATTAATCAAATGAATTTAGCTATATTTCTTCAAATCAATCCCATATGCTCTAACAAAAAAAGGTTTTAAATGATCTAGTACAGCCAATATTAACAACTGTCAAATGCTTCTCAAGAGGGTCACACTAGCACTAACTAGCATTCATGGCAACAATAGCTGACACTTAAATAATGTGCCATAGAATTCTGCACCAGCCCGCAAGGTGTGCTGCATTATGTCACAACTTTTAAAGGAAGAACCACTCTAGCCACCTAGCTAGAATACATAACATATCATACATTTTTTGAAATTCGTAACATATTGTACATTTAGAAAATTTGTAATATGTTGTACATTTTTCAAATTCTGAATATATGATACAAATTGTAATTATTAACGAAATGGGTGATGGACATCACCAAATTAATACATAACATACCGTACTAAATGCAGCATCTCAGATTTACATACAAAATCATACGAAATGCTCTGGGTTGCCCCCTTCTACCAACCTGCTCACCAATTCCTGTAATGACTATTGCTCCATTTCCAATCAATGGCAATATGTTCAAAGACACACAAACTGAGCTTCCCATGGAATCGTTATGTGTCAGGAAAATAAACCAAACGACATCCGTAAAATAATGGGCTCTGGAAACATTGTGCAGCAACAATACACCAACACATTTGTGGATATGCCATTTCAAAGTCCTACTTGTATCCCTTTCATACAGATAAAAATCCAACTATTTTAGTTTGTAAGCTTTTTTTATGCCAGATTTTGTGTGTGTCTGAAAGGGGTAGGGGGTAAAGAACATAAAGACCTAGTCATGATTCCTGCATTTTGACAGACCCTGTAACCCTGTTCTGTTTTTTTCATTAATTCATTAACACTTCCATTGTTTAACACCTCCCTTGAAATGTAAAGAGCCCACCACACACCTCCCAATTTGCCAGTTACCAACTGTATAAAAAGGGGTATACCTGCAAATAAATCAAATCAAATCAAATCAAATTTTATTTGTCACATACACATGGTTAGCAGATGTTAATGCGAGTGTAGCGAAATGCTTGTGCTTCTAGTTCCGACAATGCAGTAATAACCAACAAGTAATCTAACTAACAATTCCAAAACTACTGTCTTATACACAGTGTAAGGGGATAAAGAATATGTACATAAGGATTTATGAATGAGTGATGGTACAGAGCAGCATAGGCAAGATACAGTAGCTGATATCGAGTACAGTATATACATATGAGATGAGTATGTAAACAAAGTGGCATAGTTAAAGTGGCTAGTGATACAAGTATTACATAAGGATGCAGTCGATGATATAGATTACAGTATATATGTATGCATATGAGATGAATAATGTAGGGTAAGTAACATTATATAAGGTAGCATTGTTTATATATTTACATCATTTCCCATCAATTCCCATTATTAAAGTGGCTGGAGTTGAGTCAGTGTCATTGTCAGTGTGTTGGCAGCAGCCACTCAATGTTAGTGGTGGCTGTTTAACAGTCTGATGGCCTTGAGATAGAAGCTGTTTTTCAGTCTCTCGGTCCCAGCTTTGATGCACCTGTACTGACCTCGCCTTCTGGATGATAGCGGGGTGAACAGGCAGTGGCTCGGGTGGTTGATGTCCTTGATGATCTTTATGGCCTTCCTGTAACATCGGGTGGTGTAGGTGTCCTGGAGGGCAGGTAGTTTGCCCCGGTGATGCGTTGTGCAGACCTCACTACCCTCTGGAGAGCCTTACAGTTGAGGGCGGAGCAGTTGCCGTACCAGGCGGTGATACAGCCCGCCAGGATGCTCTCGATTGTGCATCTGTAGAAGTTTGTGAGTGCTTTTGGTGACAAGCCAAATTTCTTCAGCCTCCTGAGGTTGAAGAGGCGCTGCTGCGCCTTCTTCACGATGCTGTCTGTGTGAGTGGACCAATTCAGTTTGTCTGTGATGTGTATGCCGAGGAACTTAAAACTTGCTACCCTCTCCACTACTGTTCCATCGATGTGGATAGGGGGGTGTTCCCTCTGCTGTTTCCTGAAGTCCACAATCATCTCCTTAGTTTTGTTGATGTTGAGTGTGAGGTTATTTTCCTGACACCACACTCCGAGGGCCCTCACCTCCTCCCTGTAGGCCGTCTCGTCGTTGTTGGTAATCAAGCCTACCACTGTTGTGTCGTCCGATGATTGAGTTGGAGGCGTGCGTGGCCACGCAGTCGTGGGTGAACAGGGAGTACAGGAGAGGGCTCAGAACGCACCCTTGTGGGGCCCCAGTGTTGAGGATCAGCGGGGAGGAGATGTTGTTGCCTACCCTCACCACCTGGGGGCGGCCAGTCAGGAAGTCCAGTACCCAGTTGCACAGGGCGGGGTCGAGACCCAGGGACTCGAGCTTGATGACGAGCTTGGAGGGTACTATGGTGTTGAATGCCGAGCTGTAGTCGATGAACAGCATTCTCACATAGGTATTCCTCTTGTCCAGATGGGTTAGGGCAGTGTGCAGTGCGGTTGAGATTGCATCGTCTGTGTACCTATTTGGGCGGTAAGCAAATTGGAGTGGGTGTAGAGTGTCAGGTAGGGTGGAGGTGATATGGTCCTTGACTAGTCTCTCAAAGCACTTCATGATGACGGATGTGAGTGCTACGGGGCGGTAGTCATTTAGCTCAGTTACCTTAGCTTTCTTGGGAACAGGAACAATGGTGGCCCTCTTGAAGCATGTGGGAACAGCAGACTGGTATAGGGATTGATTGAATATGTCCGTAAACACACCGGCCAGCTGGTCTGCGCATGCTCTGAGGGCGCGGCTGGGGATGCCGTCTGGGCCTGCAGCCTTGCGAGGGTTAACACGTTTAAATGTCTTACTCACCTCGGCTGCAGTGAAGGAGAGACCGCATGTTTTCATTGCAGGCCGTGTCAGTGGCACTGTATTGTCCTCAAAGCGGGCAAAAAAGTTATTTAGTCTGCCTGGGAGCAAGACATCCTGGTCCGTGACTGGGCTGGATTTCTTCCTGTAGTCTGTGATTGACTGTAGACCCTGCCACATGCCTCTTGTGTCTGAGCCGTTGAATTGAGATTCTACTTTGTCTCTGTACTGACGCTTAGCTTGTTTGATAGCCTTGCGGAGGGAATAGCTGCACTGTTTAAATTCAGTCATATTACCAGACACCTTGCCCTGATTAAAAGCAGTGGTTCGCACTTTCAGTTTCACACGAATGCTGCCATCAATCCACGGTTTCTGGTTAGGGAATGTTTTAATCGTTGCTATGGGAACGACATCTTCAACGCACGTTCTAATGAACTCGCACACCGAATCAGCGTATTCGTCAATATTGTTGTCTGACGCAATACGAAACATCTCCCAGTCCACGTGATGGAAGCAGTCTTGGAGTGTGGAGTCAGCTTGGTCGGACCAGCGTTGGACAGACCTCAGCGTGGGAGCCTCTTGTTTTAGTTTCTGTCTGTAGGCAGGGATCAACAAAATGGAGTCGTGGTCAGCTTTTTCGAAAGGGGGCGGGGCAGGGCCTTATATGCGTCGCGGAAGTTAGAGTAACAATGATCCAAGGTCTTTCCACCCCTGGTTGCGCAATCGATATGCTGATAAAATTTAGGGAGTCTTGTTTTCAGATTAGCCTTGTTAATATCCCCAGCTACAATGAATGCAGCCTCCGGATAAATCGTTTCCAGTTTGCAGAGAGTTAAATAAAGTTCGTTCAGAGCCATCGATGTGTCTGCTTGGGGGGGGATATTTTCGGCTGTGATTATAATCGAAGAGAATTATCTTGGTAGATAATGCGGTCTACATTTGATTGTGAGGAATTCTAAATCAGGTGAACAGAAGGATTTGAGTTCCTGTATGTTTCTTTCATCACACCATGTCACGTTAGTCATAAGGCATACGCCCCCGCCCCTCTTCTTACCAGAAAGATGTTTGTTTCTGTCGGCGCGATGCGTGGAGAAACCCGCTGGCGGCACCGCCTCGGATAGCGTCTCTCCAGTGAGCCATGTTTCCGTGAAGCAAAGAACGTTACAGTCTCTGATGTCCCTCTGGAATGCTACCCTTGCTCGGATTTCATCAACCTTGTTGTCAAGAGACTGGACATTGGCAAGAAGAATGCTAGGGAGTGGTGCACGGTGTGCCCGTCTCCGGAGTCTGACCAGAAGACCGCCTCGTTTCCCTCTTTTTCGGAGTCGCTTTTTTGGGTCGCTGCATGGAATCCACTCCGTTGTCCTGTTTGTAAGGCAGAACACAGGATCCGCGTTGCGAAAAACATATTCTTGGTCGTACTGATGGTGAGTTGACGCTGATCTTATATTCAGTAGTTCTTCTCGGCTGTATGTAATGAAACCTAAGATGACCTGGGGTACTAATGTAAGAAATAACACGTAAAAAAACAAAAAACTGCATAGTTTCCTAGGAACACGAAGCGAGGCGGCCATCTCTGTCGGCGCCGGAAGTTCATGTACAGCGTTAAGTGGTAAATAAGGGGCTGTTTGAAAGGGATCATATAAACATTGCCTTATATTTTTTACAGGTAACCATCTTTTTTCTGAAATTAGATTGTTTCTGGAGTGTTTATGGCAGTTAGAAAATGTTATTTACTAGCAGCTCACAGATTCCTACACTGTTCCTGAAGGCCAGTAGTGTAACACAGGGTCAAAAATGCTGATCAACAACGAGAACTGTTACTGCTATCTGAAATTCCAGGCTGGACCAACTCATAAATGTTTTCAGCTTTAAGCATGAGAATCAAAACACAGCGAGTTGTGAGATTCAGTGGTGTAGTGGAGGGTATACACAGCTTACACACTTTTTTGGGGGGAATTGCATATACTCAACTCTTAATCCCCACGATACATATCAAAGTAGGCTAGTATGGTGAAGGATATGCCATATTAATTAATAAGGCTGATGACACAGATCAGAATGTTTAGCTTAAAATGTTGATACACTGTTATTTCTTCACATTTTAAGCACAGCAATGTTCACACAGTGGTATGCCTATGCACAAATGTTCCAAATTGCAATTTGTGGGAAAACACAGTTCTAAAATGCACAAGCACATAGGAACAGTTTCTTGGAAAGAGATGGAAATATCTGTAAGAAATGTAGAAATTGGGAAGATCTAAAGATGCAACAGGTATCATGGGTTGCTAATATGACTATGATAATGCCTTCGGCTGTTATTCGAAAATGACAGAAAGTTGATTTGAAAACCTATAGAACAGGAGAGTAAATATGAGGAATTCTTCATGTTTCTATGATAAGATTTTTGCTATGAGCTACTTTGAAGCAAGGTAAGACATGCCTCTTAATATTAAGTAAAACGTCCAGGTTTCAAACAATTAAGGAATAGGAAAATATATAGCGATGTTAAGGATAGGCCTAACCATCTTCTGTTAGCCTGGTTGGAAAGGCTTTCCCCAAAAAACTTATCAGTTAAACATTAACTACACAAAACAAAAATATAAATGCAACTTGTAAAGTGTTGGTCCCATGTTTCATGAGCTGAAAAAAAAAGATCCTTGAAATTTGACAAAATTCTTATTTAGGGCACATCTTGTTTACATCCCTGTTAGTGAGCATTTATTCTTTACCAAGATAATCCATCCACCTGACATATTAAGAATACGAGTAAACAGCATGATCATTACACAGGTGAACCTTGTGCTGGGAACAATGAAAGGCCACTCTAAAATGTGCAGTTTTGTCACACAACACAATGCCACAGAAGTCTCATGTTTTGAGGGAGCGTGCAATTGGCATGCTGACTGCAGGAATGTCCACCAGAGGTTTAAATGGTAATTTCTCTACCATAATGTCAAATGTCATTTTAGAGAATTTGGCAGTAAGTCCAAACAGCCTCACAACTCCAGACCACGTGTAAACATGCCTGACTGCAGTTTGGCGGCATAACCGACTTCAGTGGGTAAATGCTCACCTTTGATGGCTACTGGCATGCTGGTGAAGTGTGCTCTTCACGGATGAATCCCGGTTTCAGCATGGCAGACAGCGTTGTATGGCATCATGTGGGCGAGAGGTTTTCTGATGTCAATGGTGGCGCTGGGGTTATGGTATGGGCAGGCATAAGCTACAGAAAACAAACACAATTGCATTTTATCAATGACAATTTGAATGTGCAGAGATACCACGACGAGATCCTGAGGCCCATTGTCGTGCCATTCATCCGCCGCTATCACCTAATGTTTTAGCTTAATTATACACAGCCCCATGTCTCAAGGTTCTGCTGGAAATGTCCCAGTTCTTCCATGCCTTGCAAACTCACCAGACATGTCACCCATTGAGCATGTTTCGGATTCTCTGGATCGACTTGTAAATCAGTGCGTTCCAGTTCCAGCCAATATCCAGCAACTTCGCACAGCCATTGAAGAGGAGACGGACAACATTCTACAGGCAACAGCCTGATCAACTCTATGCGAAGGAGATGTGTCACACTGCATGAGGCAAATGGTGGTCACACCAGATTATGACTGTTTTTTAAGGTATCTGTGACCAACAGATGCATATATTTATTCCCAGTCTTGTGAAATCCATAGATTAGGGTCTAATGAATTGATTTCAATTGACTGATATGAACTGTAACTCAGTAAAATCTTTGAAATTGTTGCATGTTGCATTTATATTTTTGTTCAGTGTAGCTAAAAAGTAACCCATACCTACCTGGCAGTATGATATGATTATTTGCTTCAATCCAATGGCCATATGTTTTGCAAACTACATCTTATGTGCTAACCAAACAGTGCTAGGTGCCTGCCCCAGTTGAATTAAAGGGTAACCAGGGTTGGGAGGTTACTTTCTAAATGTAATCCGTTACAGTTACCTGTACAAAATTGTAATCAGTAATGTAACTTTTGGTTTACCCAATCTCAGGAGCTTAATCTGATTACATTCCATTACTTTTAGATTACTTTCCCATTTAGAGGCATTAGAAGAAGACCAACATGTATAATACCAATTGAACAACATCTATTGCAGGACAAATCAATGTTACAGTTTACATAGCTGGCCATATATGGATGTTACATTTTACTTTATGGGTTGGTTATGTAGACTTCTTCTAACCCTTCGCTTTCTACTACATAATGTAAATATATAATTTGATCGTATTACCATAAAACCCGAAGTCTATCAGAATTCCAGTCATTCCAATAAATGTTATACCCCTTGATCGTCAAGAATAGGACATGGAAATATGGAAGTACAGATGAGCCAAATTGTTTTACCTGAGCATAACCTCAAAACTAAGGACTTATTAGCCAGCCCTGCTGAATTTTCTATAGGCCTATTGTTTACCTTTTTGTTGGTGACATAATATGCAGCTGTTTAAAGGGCAAATCCAAAGATGAAACCATATCAAAACAGTCGCCCTGCCTCTGTTTTGGTAAACAATGAGTGATGGGCCTGGAGAAATGTAACCACTCAGATGAATTGACAGAGCTATGGATGCAAGGACTGACAAATATGCTGTGAAAAATATTGTTTTAAACATGTTATGAGGCCACATAGTGTTTGTTTACATGTACAATGTTTACAAACACTGGAGTGAAACAAGCTTATATTTTGGGTTATCATTGAGTGTGACAGTTGAACTAAGCTCATGAGGCATTTATTTATAAGTTATATTCTTTAAGAATCAATGGGTGGCTACCAGTCCACAGTTTAGACACACCAACTCATTCAAGGGTTTTTCTTTATTTTTACTCTTTTCTACATTGTAGAATAATAGTGAAGACATCAAAACTATGAAATAACACACATGGAATCATGTAGCAACCACTAAAGTGTTAAACAAATCAACATCTATTTGATATTTTAGATTCGTCAAAGTAGCCACCCTTTGCCTTCACTCTTGGCATTCTCTTAACCAGCTTCACTTGGATTGCTTTTCCAAAAGTCTTGAAGGCGTTCCCACATATGCTGAGCACTTGTTGGCTGCTTTTCCTTCACTCTGCAGTCCAACTCATCAAAAACTGGGTTGAGGTTGGGTGATTGTGGAGGCCAGGTCATCTGATTAAGCACTCCATCACTCTCCTTCTTGATCAAATTGACTGGTACTGTATATATACAGTTGAAGTCAGAAGTTTACATACACTTAAGTTGGATTAATTCAACTTTCTTTTCAACCACTCCACACATTTCTTGTTAACAAACTATAGTTTTGGCAAGTCGGTTAGGACATCGACTTTGTGCATGACACAATTAATTTTTCCTAAAAATGGTTTACATACAGATAATTTCACGTATGATTCACTGTATCACAATTCCAGTGGGTCAGAAGTTTACATACACTAAGCTGACTCTGCCTTTAAACATCTTGGAAAATTCCAGAAAATTATGTCATGGCTTTAGAAGCTTCTGGTGGGCAAATTAACATAATTTGAGTCAATTGGAGGTGTACATGTGAATGTATTTCAAGGCCTACCTTCAAACTCAGTGCCTATTTGCTTGACATCATGGGGAAATCAAAACAAGTCAGACAACACCTCAGAAAAAATGGAATAATTCCACAAGTCTGGTTCATTCTTGGTAGCAATTTCCAAACACTTGAAGGTACCACATTCATCGGTACAAACAATAGTACGCAAGTATAAACACCATGGGACCACGCAGCCGTCATACCGCTCAGGAAGGAGAAGCATTCTGTCTTCTAGAGATGAACATACTTTGGTGCAAAAAGTGCAAATCAAACCCAGAACAACAGCAAAGGACCTTGTGAAGATGCTGGAGGAAACAGGTACAAAAGCATCTATATCCACAGTAAAACGAGTCCTATATCGACATAACCTGAAAGGCCGCTCAGCAAGGAAGAAGCCACTGCTACAAAACCGACATAAAGTCAGACTACAGATTGCAACTGCACATGAGGACAAAGATCGTACATTTTGGAGAAATGTCCTCTGGTCTGATGAAACAAAAATAGAACTGTTTGGCCATAATGACCATCATTATGTTTGGAGAAAAAAGGGGAGGCATGCAAGCCGAAGAACACCATCCCAACCGTGAAGCACGGGGGTGGCAGCATCATGTTGTAGGGGTGCTTTGCTTTAAGAGGGACTGGTGCACTTCACAAAATAGATGGCATCATGAGGGTGGCAAATTATGTGGATATATTGAAGCAACATCTCAAGATATCAGTCAGGAAGTTAAATCTTGGTCGCAGATGGGCCTTCCAAATGGACAATGACCCCAAGCATACTTCCAACGTTGTGGCAAAATGGCTTATGGACAACAAAGTCAAGGTATTGGAGTGGCCATCACAAATCCCTGACCCCTCAGTCCTATCGAAAATTTGTGGGCAGAACTGAAAATGTGTGTGCGAGCCAGGAGGCCTACAAACCTAACTCCGTTACACCAGCTCTGTCAGGAGGAATGGGCCAAAATTCACCCAACCTATTGTGGGAAGGCTACCCGAAACGTTTCACCCAAGTTAAACAATTTAAAGGCAATGCTACCAAATAATAGTTGAGTGTATGTAAACTTCTGAATCACTGGGAATGTGATCTAAGAAATAAAAGCTGAAATAAATTATTATCTCTGCTATTATTCTGACATTTCACATTCTTAAAGTAAAGTGGTGATCCTAACTGACCTAAGACAGGGCATTTTTACTAGGATTAAATGTCAGGAATGTTTAAATGTGTTTGGCTAAGGTGTATGTAAACTTCCGACTTCAGATGTATATATTGTTCATTTGTCCAAAAATTCACGTAGCAACTACAGATTGCCCCTTCAAGTCTTTCAAAAGTGAGCATCTGTCCATTAGGACTATGGATATTATTATTTATTTTTTTCATCAGCATGAACTAGATTGAGCAATAAAAGCCCCACTTTTATTCCATAGGCTTGGATCTGCACTATGCAGCTGTTGCAAGAGCACATTTTTCACCGGCTGTCCACTGGTTTAAATTTTTTAAATTAATTGGCAGCTTAAACTTCTTGAATTCAACTATTATTGGGATCAAATTTAGATTTGGGAACAGCCATTCACAACAATCACAATCCGTAAGGCACAAATAGCTAAATGAGTGAGCAGCAGTGTGATTCACATCAATACGCTATGTAGATATCAATAATAAGTGATATCCGTATCGCCAAACACTATACCACTGCTGTCCTTACCTCCAAGCGTTTATTCAAGGTGGATCATCTTTGAATGCCGACAGCAGTCGCAACATTGGAAGACATAGCTTGGACTGTAGCCTGCAAAATACTATTCCTGCTCTTTTCCCACAATCCATCAAACACATGTGGTGTGTCATCATAGTGGTCTCTGACTTGTGGTCAGACTCGCTCAGGTGGAACCAACTTCAATTTGAACCTTTTTTGAATGTTGATTTGAATGTCATTGAGAAAACAGAGAAGTGTCAAAGATTTTTTTCACAAACATCCTTTCTGAATTTAAAAGTCATCCTCGAAGTAATCATCTAGTTTATCAAAAGTATCTGTAATCTGATTACAATATTTTTGCTGGTAACGTGATGGATTACAGTTACCATTTTTGTAATCCCTTACATGTAAAGGATTACATGTAATCTGTTACTCCCCAACCCAGAGGGTAACTTCACTCGAACATATTTCTAGATTATTCCCAGATGTCAAAAGTGGTCTCCTGATGTGGTTTAAGCATTGTTGTGGACTTAAAACATCACATTTTGTTAGTTTTCTTTGAGTGAAAACCTGAAACAAATTGGGAAAATCTGAACTCTGTGAATTTCTGACTCAGTTGACAGCCTCATTTGTCTTTTTCAATAGACGTCTTGGATTGTGAAAGACCAATTTGAGATTTATCATTTTAGGTCATTCAGAGTGTATGTCACTGTTGGTCATAGAATTATTCACACAGGGCGCTTTTCCTTCGCTGGGCAGGCCGTTTGGGAAATCTTTGGCAAAATAATCAAATACCCATTTTTACACTCTTGCCACTGTTCTTTCAGCATACACACACAGTACTGGTTACATTAAATCTAGGATCGGCTTCCTATTTCGCTACAAAGCCTCGTTCACTCATGCTGCCAAACATACCCTCGTAAAACTGACTATCCTACCGATCCTTGACTTCGGCGATGTCATTTACAAAATAGCCTTCAACACTCTACTCAGCACATTTGATGCAGGCTATCACAGTGCCATCCGTTTTGTCACCAAAGCCCCATATACTACCCACCACTGCGACCTGTATGCTCTGCGCTCTTGTCAGATTCAACAGAAGATCTCTTTGTTTCTTGGGACCTAGAACAAGCATCTCTGTTTTGTCCGAGTTTAAAAGTAGAAAGTTTGCAGCCATCCACTTCCTTATGTCTGAAACACAGGCTTCTAGTGAGGGCAATTTTGGGGCTTCACCATGTTTCATTGAAATGTACAGCTGTGTGTCATCCGCATAGCAGTGACATTATGTTAATAAGCTTCCCCCCTACTTTTTCTGAAATTCTGTTAAAAATCGCGCAACATTTTGGCGTCCTGCTACTCAGGCCAGGAATATAGTATATGCATATGATTAGTATGTGTGGATAGAAAACACTCAGACGTTTCCAAAACTGTTTAAATCACGGCTGTGACTATAACAGAACGTCTGTTTCATCGAAAAGCGCAGGAAAATCTGATCACTGGAGATGGAAAAAAGTATCCATGCGCCACTCCCATGAATTGTTAAAGGTGAACCGTAATATATTAGGCCAAGCTTGCAGTACCTACAGCTACCACAGGATCTATAGAGTCTCCTCATTTGAATCTGAATTGATTCTTGGTAGATCCGCCCAAAGGGAACCGATTCTCTCCGACCACCAACCCGAGGCATTGTCTGTCTTTTTCTCCGGACATTTTTCCACACGGCAGGCTATCGAATTTACATCGCCTCCTGATGATTTTTATAGCTTATTAACGTGTAGTTATACCTAAAGTTGCATTAGAAAGGTATTTCGAAGTGTTTTGTAAAAGTTTATCGTCGAATTTTTAACTTTTAAAAATGACGTTACGTTATGAAACGCTCTTTTTTCCGTTTTCCACACAGTCTTCATAGATCGATATCTAGGCTATATATGGACCGATTTAATCCAAAAAAGACCCAGTATTGATTATGGGACATCAAGGTGTGCAAAGAAAGAAGATGGTCAAAGGTAATTAATGTTTTATATTTTATTGTGCGGTTTGTGTAGCGCCGACTATGCTAATTCTTTTGTTTACATCCCCTACGGGTCTTTTGGGGTGTTGCATGCTATCAGATAATAGCTTCTCATGCTTTCGCCGAAAAGCATTTTAAAAATCTGACACGGTGGCTAGATTCACAATGACTGTAGCTTTATTTTAATACCAAACATGTGTATTTTAATGAACGTTTGCGTTTTAACTAATACCATTAGCATATAGCGTCGCGCATGTGCATTTCTAGAGCTCTAGGTGAGACGTCTGCGTCTCAAGTAAGCTCAAGAGGTTAACATTATGTTTTCGAATGACATCCCCAAGAGGTAAAATATATAGTGAAAACAATAGTGGTCCTAAATCAGAACCTTGAGGAACGCCGAAATATACAGTTGATATGTCAGAGGACAAACCATTCAAAGAGACAAACTGATATCTTTCAGACAGATAAGATCTAAACCAGGCCAGAACTTGTCCGTGCAGACCAATTTGGGTTTCCAATCTCTCCGAAAGAATGTGGTGATCGATGGTATCAAAAGCAGCACTAAGGTCTAGGAGCACGAGGACAGATGCAGAGCCTCGGTCTGATGCCATTAAAAGGTCATTTACCACCTTCACAAGTGCAGTCTCAGTGCTATGATGGGGTCTAAAACCAGACTGAAGCATTTCGTATACATTGTTTGTCTTCAGGAAGGCAATGAGTTGCTGCGCAAAAGCTTTTTCAAGCTTTTTTGAGAGGAATGGAAGATTCGATATAGGCCGATAGTTTTTTATATTTTCTGGGTCAAGGTTTGGCTTTTTCAAGAGAGGCTTTATTACTGCCACTTTTAGTGAGTTTGGAACACATCCTGTGGATAGAGAGCTGTTTATTATGTTCACCATAGGAGGGCCAAGCACAGGAAGCAGCTCTTTCAGTAGTTTAGTTGGAATAGGGTCCAGTATGCAGCTTGAAGGTTTAGAGGCCATGATTATTTTCATCACTGTGTCAAGAGATATAATACTAAAACACTTGAGTGTCTCTCTTGATCCTAGTTCCTGGCAGAGTTGTGCAGACTCAGGACAACTGAGCTTTGAAGGAATGCGCAGATTTAAAGAGGAGTCTGTAATTTACTTTAATGATCTTTTCCTCAAAGAAGTTCATGAATTTATTACTGCTGAAGTGAAAGCCATCCTCACTTGGGGAATGCTGCTTTTTAGTTAGCTTTGCAACAGTATCAAAAATACATTTCGGATTGTTCTTATTTTCCTCAATTAAGTTGAAAAATAGGATGATTGAGCAGCAGTGAGTGCTCTTCGATACTGCACGGTTCTGTCTTTCCAAGCTAGTCGGAAGACTTCCAGTTTGGTGTGGCGCCATTTCCGTTCCAATTTTCTGAAAGCTTGCTTCAGAGCTCGGGTATTTTCTGTATACCAGGGAGCTAGTTTAGGAAAAATATAACTTTTGTAAACTGAGGTTTTCCTTGGTGCCCCTACTCCCTAGTTAATTACATTTACATGATTAGTTTAATCATGTAATAATAATTACAGAGAACTGATTTAATAACATAAGTCTTCACTTCAATGATGCCAAAGACATGGCACTCGCTAGCTACTTCCAGACACAAATGAGGCAGCTCACTCTGACCATTTTACTCACCCTAGCAGAGCTGGTTAGGCTGTTTTATGTTATCCAGTGTGTTGGTGACTGCAACTGTGCTGCTGGCAACAATTTAATTACTATTTTTTGCCAAAGTTTAGGTGTTGAGCGTTCGTAAATTCATCAGTTATTCTATGCTGTGGCATACTCAGACGAGTGCTCTGAAGTCAGATTAGCTAGCCAGAGTGGATGTACAAGCTACGTCTATTGACAGTTGTCACGGTGACATCATGAACATTCAATTGATATGGTTACTTACATAGTGAAGTCTTTTGTTTAGACATGTAGCTAGCTAGCTAGCTAAACAATGAACCATAATCCCAACTCATAATGTTACTACCCTGCATGAATCTGCAGGTAGCTAACCAACCAGGTTTCATGTTAGTTAGCTTACATTAGGCTATAATTAGAAATGCAAATGGCTCTGAGAACGAATAATATTACTACACAGATCATACATAATACATTACATAGCGAGCTAGCTAGCTAACAGTACACTTTAACCTGAAATGAAAACTACTTTCTGACAAAATTAGAAACGTGTAATATCTGAAAATGTATTGAGCTAGACCATATACATGGATGGACGCTTCTCCCTCTCTTTCACAGATGCCCTGGTTGCCTTAGTTTGAAGATCAAATCCGGAGACAGTTGTTTTATACCACAGCCTTCTGTGTGTTCTCTTTTCGACTCCATCCACATTTTCTCCACCTCCTTATCTATCATACACTAACTAATTCCACCTTGCATTCCACTGATTTCAAAACTCGGTCCTGCAGAAAATGGAGAGCAACACCTTTGCAGTTCTACTACGTGATATATTTTTTTTAAAGCTGCATTAGAAAGAATTTCCTACTCATACTCACCAGGCCATGTTATAGACAGAAGTATGCTACATGGCAGACCAAACCGAACTCATCTCTCGGCATGTTCAGCCCACCTATTATCTCAGTCAATCATGGATAGCAGGAAGGTCCTTACTTTTTCTGTGGCTAAACCTACTAGGCTCGTAATTTAACCATTTCAAATCAAATCAAATCAAATCAAATTTTATTTGTCACATACACATGGTTAGCAGATGTTAATGCGAGTGTAGCGAAATGCTTGTGCTTCTAGTTCCGACAATGCAGTAATAACGAGCAAGTAATCTAACTAACAATTCCAAAAAAAACTACTGTCATACACAGTGTAAGGGGATAAAGAATATGTACATAAGGATATATGAATGAGTGATGGTACAGAGCAGCATAGGCAAGATACAGTAGATGATATCGAGTACAGTATATACATATGAGATAAGTATGTAAACCAAGTGGCATAGTTAAAGTGGCTAGTGATACATGTATTACATAAGGATGCAGTCGATGATATAGAGTACAGTATCAACGTATGCATATGAGATGAACAATGTAGGGTAAGTAACATTATATAAGGTAGCATTGTTTAAAGTGGCTAGTGATATATTTACATCATTTCCCATCAATTCCCATGATTAAAGTGGCTGGAGTAGAGTCAGTGTCATTGACAGTGTGTTGGCAGTAGCCACTCAATGTTAGTGGTGGCTGTTTAACAGTCTGATGGCCTTGAGATAGAAGCTGTTTTTCAGTCTCTCGGTCCCAGCTTTGATGCACCTGTACTGACCTCGCCTTCTGGATGGCAGCGGGGTGAACAGGCAGTGGCTCGTGTGGTTGATGTCCTTGATGATCTTTATGGCCTTCCTGTAGCATCGGGTGGTGTAGGTGTCCTGGAGGGCAGGTAGTTTGCCCCCGGTGATGCGTTGTGCAGACCTCACTACCCTCTGGAGAGCCTTACGGTTGAGGGCGGTGCAGTTGCCATACCAGGCGGTGATACAGCCCGCCAGGATGCTCTCGATTGTGCATCTGTAGAAGTTTGTGAGTGCTTTTGGTGACAAGCCGAATTTCTTTAGCCTCCTGAGGTTGAAGAGGCGCTGCTGCGCCTTCCTCACGATGCTGTCTGTGTGAGTGGACCAATTCAGTTTGTCTGTGATGTGTATGCCGAGGAACTTAAAACTTGCTACCCTCTCCACTACTGTTCCATCGATGTGGATGGGGGGGTGTTCCCTCTGCTGTTTCCTGAAGTCCACAATCATCTCCTTAGTTTTGTTGACGTTGAGTGTGAGGTTATTTTCCTGACACCACACTCCGAGGGCCCTCACCTCCTCCCTGTAGGCCGTCTCGTCGTTGTTGGTAATCAAGCCTACCACTGTTGTGTCGTCCGCAAACTTGATGATTGAGTTGGAGGCGTGCATGGCCACGCAGTCGTGGGTGAACAGGGAGTACAGGAGAGGGCTCAGAACGCACCCGTGTGGGGCCCCAGTGTTGAGGATCAGCGGGGGAGGAGATGTTGTTGCCTACCCTCACCACCTGGGGGCGGCCCGTCAGGAAGTCCAGTACCCAGTTGCACAGGGCGGGGTCGAGACCCAGGGTCTCGAGCTTGATGGCGAGCTTGGAGGGTACTATGGTGTTGAATGCCGAGCTGTAGTCGATGAACAGCATTCTCACATAGGTATTCCTCTTGTCCAGATGGGTTAGGGCAGTGTGCAGTGTGGTTGAGATTGCATCGTCTGTGGACCTATTTGGGCGGTAAGCAAATTGGAGTGGGTCAAGGGTGTCAGGTAGGGTGGAGGTGATATGGTCCTTGACTAGTCTCTCAAAGCACTTCATGATGACGGATGTGAGTGCTACAGGGCGGTAGTCGTTTAGCTCAGTTACCTTAGCTTTCTTGGGAACAGGAACAATGGTGGCCCTCTTGAAGCATGTGGGAACAGCAGACTGGTATAGGGATTGATTGAATATGTCCGTAAACACACCGGCCAGCTGGTCTGCGCATGCTCTGAGGGCGCGGCTGGGGATGCCGTCTGGGCCTGCAGCCTTGCGAGGGTTAACACGTTTAAATGTCTTACTCACTTCGGCTGCAGTGAAGGAGAGACCGCATGTTTCCGTTGCAGGCCGTGTCAGTGGCACTGTATTGTCCTCAAAGCGGGCAAAAAAGTTATTTAGTCTGCCTGGGAGCAAGACATCCTGGTCCGTGACTGGGCTGGGTTTCTTCCTGTAGTCCGTGATTGACTGTAGACCCTGCCACATACCTCTTGTGTCTGAGCCGTTGAATTGAGATTCTACTTTGTCTCTGTACTGGCGCTTAGCTTGTTTGATAGCCTTGCGGAGGGAATAGCTGCACTGTTTGTATTCAGTCATGTTACCAGACACCTTGCCCTGATTAAAAGCAGTGGTTCGTGCCTTCAGTTTCACACGAATGCTGCCATCAATCCACGGTTTCTGGTTAGGGAATGTTTTAATTGTTGCTATGGGAACGACATCTTCAACGCACGTTCTAATGAACTCGCACACCGTATCAGCGTATTCGTCAATGTTGTTGTCTGACGCAATACGAAACATCTCCCAGTCCACGTGATGGAAGCAGTCTTGGAGTGTGGAGTCAGCTTGGTCGGACCAGCGTTGGACAGACCTCAGCGTGGGAGCTTCTTGTTTTAGTTTCTGTCTGTAGGCAGGGATCAACAAAATGGAGTCGTGGTCAGCTTTTCCGAAAGGGGGCGGGGCAGGGCCTTATATGCGTCGCGGAAGTTAGAGTAACAATGATCCAGGGTCTTTCCACCCCTGGTTGCGCAATCGATATGCTGATAAAATTTAGGGAGTCTTGTTTTCAGATTAGCCTTGTTAAAATCCCCAGCTACAATGAATGCAGCCTCCGGATAAATCGTTTCCAGTTTGCAGAGAGTTAAATAAAGTTCGTTCAGAGCCATCGATGTGTCTGCTTGGGGGATATATACGGCTGTGATTATAATCGAAGAGAATTCTCTTGGTAGATAATGCGGTCTACATTTGATTGTGAGGAATTCTAAATCAGGTGAACAGAAGGATTTGAGTTCCTGTATGTTTCTTTCATCACACCATGTCACGTTGGCCATAAGACATACGCCCCCGCCCCTCTTCTTACCAGAAAGATGTTTGTTTCTGTCGGCGCGATGCGTGGAGAAACCCGCTGGCTGCACCGCTTCGGATTGCGTCTCTCCAGTTAGCCATGTTTCCGTGAAGCAAAGAACGTTACAGTCTCTGATGTCCCTCTGGAATGCTACCCTTGCTCGGATTTCATCAACCTTGTTGTCAAGAGACTGGACATTGGCAAGAAGAATGCTAGGGAGTGGTGCACGATGTGCCCGTCTCCGGAGTCTGACCAGAAGACCGCTTCGTTTCCCTCTTTTTCTGAGTCGTTTTTTTTTTTTTTTTGGTCGCTGCATGTGATCCACTCGGTTACACTGGTTGTAAGGCAGAACACAGGATCCGCATCGCGAAAAACATATTCTTGGTCGTACTGATGGTGAGTTGACGCTGATCTTATATTCAGTAGTTCTTCTCGGCTGTATGTAAAGAAACCTAAGATGACCTGGGGTACTAGTGTAAGAAATAACACGTAAAAAAACAAAAAACTGCATAGTTTCCTAGGAACGCGAAGCGAGGCGGCCATCTCTGTCGGCGCCGGAAGTACTTTATTTGTATTTACAGATAGCATACACCTTTGTTATTGAGGCACATGAAAGTTCACATGTTTCAGAAGACATTTCTGCCAAAAAAGACATTTTGATTTAAAAAAAGGTTAGGTTCAAATCTCTCTCCTGTGAAGTAGTGATGCGCAACATATACCTAGTTTCCTGAAATGAGTCACATTTTTTAAGAATACTTTGCTGAAGTGACTTGTCAGTGAATAAAACTGGTTTATGTGACTGTGCTGGGAACATGTGAACATCTTTCCTCTTTTTCTTTCCAAGAAGGGAATTAGCAGGTAGCATGCCATTCCTCTCCAATGCGAGTGTCACCAATGTGTCAGCCCCTAGCAACTTCTCCATGACACCTCATAGTGCCCTATTCTCATTAATATTTCAGTCCAGCAGCCATATAATCTTATCTAACATATGGAATTGTTTTAAGATTGTCATACCGAGGATCATTCAGCTATTTGATTTTCAATTGTAATTTATTAGATTTTTGTTTTTACATTTGATGAAACATTGAATTTGGCCTTACTGCAATTAGTCAATTTAAATGCATTGAATAACATATTCATACATGGGATGATAAGCTCAGAGAATTATTATACATTTGAAGCCATATTTAACAAAAGAAATTGTCACTACAGTACTTCCATTCGATTGGATGCGGTACCAAACCCAAAGGAAGGACATGCCTAGTTGCCTATTAATGTAGTTTTTATTTATTATAATAAGGAGAACCATTCTCCTCATCCTTTCTGGTGGAGCCTCCACTTCAATCTACCTAACTTTGTTTTTGTCTCAAATGACACCCATTTCCCTATATTAGTGCACTACTTTTGACCAGACACCTTAGGGCTTTGGTAAAAATGTGGTCAATATACAGGGAATAGGGTGCATGGGTCCTAGTCAAATGTAATATAGGGAATAGGGTGCCATTTGGGATGCAACCTGTTTTCTGAACAGGTTGACCTTGTTTAATGCTTTCATAAGCATACTTGGAATACGTTAAGCCTCAAATCATTCTCTAAGGCAGTAATTAGACCCATTGTTTGCATCCTAAATGGTAGCCTATTCCCTATATAGTGCACTACCTTTGAGCAGAGCCCTACAGGCCCTGGTCAAAAGTAGTGCACTCTAAAGAGGATAGGGTGTCATTTTTGACAGAGACATTATTTGTGAATTCTATGGGTTTGAGCTATTTACCTTCTTTGGCAGGCAAAATAATACTTGTTATGTAAGCGTTAAAGCTGCTTCTGGCCATACTGCTAGGATACATTCTTAGAAAAAATGGGTTCCAAAAGGGTTCTTCGGCTGTCCCCATAGGTTGACCCATTTTGATTCCAGGAAAGGGTTTTACATGAAACCCAAAAGGGTTCTACCTGAAACCACAAATAAATACTCAAAGGGTTCTCCAGAGGACTGCTGAAGAACTGTTTGAGGTTCTAGATAGCACCTGTCTAAGAGCGTAGTAGGGCTCTGGAATGATTTCCTCAACCACTGTGCTTCTAGCTTTATTTGGTCTTAAACATGGTTGTCTGAAGGCCTTACTTGTCACACAGTTAACTACTAGATGATTCAGTCTCAACCAGGGTTGTTAGGGTGACCATATTACCGCCACACCGGCAGTCACGATGGCAGTTAAATTCCTTTTTAGTCAGGTAATTAGGGTTCTCCAAGCTCTGATGCTGCTGATGGTCATAAGTAGCCTAGCAAACCAGCTAAGTGCCTGGTACGGAACACTCTACTGTCCCTCTAATTACTCTGACATCAACGCAAGTGTAATCAAACACTTGACGAACACTATGAGCTCATGATGCACACCATTTTTATAGGCTATGCAATTGCGTGAGAAAACAGAGTGATCGTCTTTATTAAACCGGGTTCCATCAGCTTTCTATATGCTAGGCCTACTATATTTATTTCTCAACTTTCCTAATATTAAGCACAATGCTTCTCTTTACAACAGCATGAAAATGAACCATGGGAAAAGCCTCCTCCATTCGCTATTTTAAGTGCATGACATGTATTTTTTTTCCCCTGACCCTTTTTTTCTAGACAGGTGCATGATAATGGTCCATTCTAAATCCAAACAAATTTCACACATATGTTAGTTAGTATATGTAAAAACAAGATAAAATCAAGAATAGTCTGATGGGTGACTTTATTAGCCTAAGAATTGTGAATGATATATTATCACTTGGGAATGATGCCCAGCTTAAGGAAAGAAACAGCGCATGCCTTGTTTTTGCGACTTTTTCAAATCATAGTCGCACACATCATGTAGGCTAGCCCATAGGCCTATATGTTTTGATAAGGTTAAACTAAAATGGCCAAATAACTTCTTAAAATTAAGGACATTAATCAGCTTTACAGTGAGTGTAGAGCCTAACAGGCATACAAGTTTGGGGAAGATAATTTTCACCATAAAAATGTTGTCACGAATCCCGTTTCCTGAGTCTGTTTTTTGCCTGTGTTCTGTCCTGGAGTGTTTTTTCCGGTGTCCTGGAACGCACCCTGTCTGGTTGCCGGGCAATGTAGCCAGTTGGGAGTTCTGATTACCCGCACCTGTATCCCATCAGCTATCTGCACACCTGGTCCTGATCATCATCTCTCCTCTTCATAAGCCCGGACCTGACATCCATTCCCTGCCGGATCGTTAGCCATGAACAGTATGTTGTGCCATAGTATCAGCCTCAAGTTGGATAGAATTTGTTTTGTTGTTTTTTACGTATTGCTTGCCTTAAACTTACCTCCGTTTGTTCGGTCTTCAGTTACTCACCCGGATCATTTACCCCATTCCCGCCTGGTCGTCGGAGGATTCCGCTTCCCCATTGGATCCACCTATTTACTCCCATCAACTCACCACCGCTGCCTGCTACGCCACCTGGATATATCTACCCATTCACATTCACTTGTAAATAAATACTCACCTTCTTCCTACTCTCCTTGTCCTGGTCTGCTTCTGGGTTCGATTTTGAAGAAACGTGACAAATGTACTTATATAATAAAAGCGTTACATGCATATTTGCATTTGGGTCACTTTTGAGAATTGAGTTTTCCTGCTAATGGAACATTCATGCTTATAGCCTATTGCCACGTGCTCATTGCTATACTTATAATGTGAAGAAATACCCTAATAGTTTATCAACATTTTAAGCTAAATGTTCTGATCTGTTGCGTTAGCCTTACTGCTTAACTTTTTTTTTATGCTGGTGGTTGTATTAATTTGAGCTCTATCGCATCCCACAACTGTCCCAGACAATGTTTGGAATATTTATTTCTTGCACAGAATAGAATAGGTCAACTTTTGTACTATGAGGGATAGTAGATTGGCATAGGCTTTTGCTGTTCGTTAGGCCTACTCATCTTGTTCGCTGACAAAAGTGAATGTGGACAGTTCCTCCATTATCTTCAATAGGCGCCTTGGAATTGGATAAGGACGCGCGCAGTTGCATCCCCGGTGTGTCTGTCTTCACTTGTAGCCTGTGCGAAAGACCCAATCACATGACGGAGAGCCATGTGAGTGATAGTCGCTTAGGAGAGAGGAATTACAATTATTATATTCATCCCAAGGGTACAACAGCCACTGGCATTGCTTTTTTTAGGGGACATTACGGCCACACAAGGGGATGCCGCCGGGAAATTCAAGGAATTATCAAGTGCTTGTCAAATTGTGAATGTGAGACTGATGAAGTGCGCAAAAAACAAAGCAGAGCTTCACTTTTTTCAAATGATCATTAGAGTCAAATCGTGCAGCCTTAGAATGTACTAAAAATCTAAACATAAAGCCCAACATTTGTATCACAACTAAAGTTACATAAATAACTCTAAATCAAGCATATAGGACTACCTGTTTCTTTGTAAACCGCTCAACACAGAATAGCCGCATGTGCACACTCCCTCAAATCGCTTGGAGAAAATATCCTTTCTATTTTATTCAGCTATTTTCAATTGTATTCTTCATATTGTAAAATGGTATAAAATAATGCCAAGGAATTCTAAGCAAATCTTGTCTGTCAAATGAACTAGTCTTGCCCACAGTCATATGGCATAGCCAGATCAGAGCTTTTCATAAGGACAACTCAGAGTATGCTATTCTGTTCTCCTGAAATAGACATTTTCTTATATCATGTTTCTTTAGACCTGTCTAAAATAAATAATATATTTATTGTGGTGGTGTAGGCTATACTACATGGATTTATTATACAACTTTTCAAAAGGTCTGCATCAGTTGCTTGTAGGCTATGCGTGGAAGACAGGAGATGCTACATTTGTTTATGTTAATTAGCAGTCTATTACCGTGAAACCGGCAGTTAGTTGCTTGACAATCACCGTCTGACAAAATTTCATGACCGCCACAGCCCTAGTCTCACCATATATCGGATGAAAATGGGAAGTAAATACATTCAGTATTCTGTTAAAATATGCCATTCCTGAGCCTGTATGGAGCACTTAATGATATGTTGCTGCCTGCATTTACATGCAGGTTTCAACATTAGAATCATGGAATGAATTATAAAAACCATGACGATGTACATTTAACTATGAAATTGTGGCAATATTTGCACTCTTTTTGTGTTTTTGTTTTGTATAAAAGACTAAGGCTTCTTTGTTTCGAATTGACACTTTGATATGTGCATGCTATTTGTAAGCAGTGTGCTCAGGTAGAATAGTAGCCCGGAGCTTTCTGTCCTGCCTCATGCCCATGTGACTGCATGATTCGGGGTTGGAAGGCTTTGTCTGAGTCGTTTGAGTTACCTAATTTAGACTGAATTGGATCAAATCCAAAATGTCACCCTATGCACTATACATTGCACTACTTTTAGGTTCCATTTGGGATGTCGATGCAGTGCCAACCGTATTATGTAAAGCCAGACAGAACTTACTTCCCTAAAGACAAAGACTCTTGCTTCAAAATGTAGCATGACTAATGGAAGACAGCAAAAAACATAGATTTTTCATTCAGTTGTTTTTCCAATTGACTTTGATTGTTTTTCGATGGTATATGTTAAATGGGATTATTACACAGCTCAAAATGTAGACCTTATAATGCTGTTCTTGGAGCCATTCGGTACGTGTCAAATCCTGACGGTTCTTGTGTTTAATAAGTCTCTCTCACAAAATAACGTTTAATCTCAATGGGATTGGATAGATAAATGTAAAATATTTTGTGTCATTGTTCTGTTTTATTTTAAACTGATAATGAGCTACTAAAGATCCTAATAAACATACACATTTAACACAACCTAATGACCCTGATAAGACATTTGGGATGCATACCAAATTGGACCATATTCCCTATATAGTGTACTACTTTTGACCAGGGCCTATTGGGCTCTTCTCAAAAGCAGTGCACTGTAGGTAATAGGGTGCCATTAAGGAAGGGACCTTGGACTCATCTGCATAATGCAATTTATTTTTGCGTACCTCCCACTTTTGCTTCAGTATGTTTACGCATTCAGCTAACGTTTTATGATTTGTGTTTTTACATGGCAGGTTTTGATGACCGGGACACAGATCTCTTCTTGTGCGACACCAACACCTGCAAGTTTGACGGAGAGTGTTTGAGAATTGGAGAGACCGTGACGTGCATCTGTAACTTCAAGGTAAGACACTGTTCAATGTTTTATTCTCAGAAAATGTTTTGGGGAAAAATTGCATATTCTTCTTTTCATATACAGTGATCATTGTTGCCACCTCATTTGGTTGGAGTTGGATTTTTATGGTGGGCTGACGGTTTGTTGTATTTCAAATTAAGATGTTGGACTTTACCCAATGTTGATTTAACCAATAAATTACTGGGAGTTCATATATGGAGTGTGCAACTTTATTTTCTTATAGTTTATTGGACTTAAATGTACAAAACACTCCATTTAAAGGGGCAATCTGTGATTGCTACATCTATTTTTGGACTTTTAAATTCATGATACAGCCATTGATTCTTGAAGAATATAAATTATGAATGTGTTATGAGCTTAGTTCAAATTAGTTCAACTGTCTAACCCTATCATATCCCCCAAAATATAATATATATTGTATATATATTGTGTATATATACTGTACTTATTAAGCTTACTTTACTTTTTTGTTTGTAAACAATGTAATTGTAACCAAACATTGTATAGCCTCAAAACATTATTATTTTGTTGTCATGGATGTTCTGTCTATGAATTTGGGAGTGTTTACATTTTTCCAGACCTATTCCTCAGCTGTTAAACAAAACACCCACTAGCTATCAAGAGGGAGGTGACTACACTGTATAGTAAAGACATAATTTACTACTTCTCATAAAACTGAATGTCACTTTCAGTCACGGTGGCTGTTTAATGCATTCCACTTTATTGATGTTATTGCCATTGACAAAAAAACAGATTTAAATACCCTCATTAGTAACATAAATCCAGTGAATGATGCTGTGCTATGGTTCAGTTTATTACCAATCTATAACAAAGGCAGCAAACCAGCCATCCATTGATAGATTTTTGTATTACTCTCACCTCATTCAAACGAATATATTCTATATTACAAATGTAAAAGATTATACCAAGATAAAGCATAAGGATATGCCTTATGCGTTTCAGCTCAAAACTCTCTTCCAATGTGGCGAGCTTATCAGCACACACAGCGCCGACGCTCTAGGCAGACGACACTCGATCGGTCGCTTGCTTTAATCTCAATTTCGTACATCCCTGGGAGCGGACATTAGTAAAAGCGCACAGATAAATTACATTACCTCTCCATTTCTCATCCCTGAGATCTCGTACTGATAGTGGATGTCATTCGGGATAGAGCTCTCTCTGTGAAGCATAGCAAGGAGCGGGTCACACCGCTTTCCTTTCATACTTACTTAATACTGGTTTGGCCTTGGGTCACGGCTTACCGTGGCATCCTGTGTCTCTGTATGTATGGACGGGACCTGACGTCAATGCGCTTAAACCTAATAGCCGCCATATCTTTATTCCATTAAGCGTTGTAATTCAGCAAACATGATTCTCTTATAGGGGTAGGCTGTGTCTGAGGGGGTTGTGTACTTCTCCACACACACACGAAACACACACTTTAAGCTGCTGAGGGGTTACGTGCAGTATAGCTGTGAGGAGGAAGTCGGTTTGATCTGCGAGAATCAATGGGTGCTATTCAAAGGCGGGATGTCCATTCAGCAACCATGTTAGATAGCTAGTCCATCTCACACTGCCTCTTTTGAGGAGCTGAGGCTTGGGTCTTTAGCAGGACTCGCTATCACTACCACACAACAAGCTGTGTGTGTGTGTGTGTGTGCTACAGTTTCACAGTCATGTGATACTTGGACCTGCTGTGAAATATCTTGTTATCATTTTATGATATCATCCATTAATGTCGGATTATGACTATTTCCAGCATCTCAATGAATTTTTTCAATAAGGCTATTGTTTCAACGGCTCTGGCTTGCTCTTCAAGGTATAGTTTTGACCCTGTCTATAATGTGTTCTGTAACTCCAATTTTGGGTTGTGACATTTTCTCTGCTGTAATACATTATATCTATCTGCTGTCATGGCTGAATCAGAATTAGTTAGGTAACATTAATAAATAAGATGTTTTATTTACATAATAATGCTTATGTGAGATATGTCATTAGAATGTCTCCTTTTGGACAATACTGTTGGCAGTTGCATTTTCCTCTCTCTTCTCCAGGGCTTAGTCACTTGGGGCCCAGAGAGGGGAGAGGTCAGGCTTGTCTTCATATGTCAATGTATCTGTTAAACCATGTGATGCTATGAAGAATATCATAAGGGGAGGAGGACAGAATGGAGGCTTGTCTTCTTATGGGAATGTGTCTGTAACTATTGCATGTCCCTTCTGAGGTTGCCCTTATCTTGACCTAGTATATGACCTAAGAGGCTCACTGTCTTTTCTGATCTTGTATATCTGATCTTGGTATTTGAGATGGGAGTATCTAGAATTGACAATTGATATATGCCATTGGATGAAGTAATGTTTTAGTCCTAAGTGGTACCAAAAACGAGATTAGAACCTCATCTAAAGAGACCAAACTGAACAATAATTTATAGCTAATGCTGTCTGGCTATCTCAATTAAAAGTCTTCCTTTGTAATGTTCCTAAGATCTGTGTTTCGTCATGTGAGTTGAGATGGGTGTGTCTTGGCTATAAATGATACTAAGAATTGTTTTGTAAGCACTCTCAGAGAATTCATTTATAGCCACTGAATTGATCTGAGAGTCACAGGGCTATGGTGAAGCTCATATATAATTAAAGATGGACTTCATAATATAACTCTGACTTGTGTGTGGTTTGCTCTCTCAATGTTTAGTAATACAGGAAATTACCACGACACTGCACATGACTGGCTTTCCGCATTTTAATGTAATTTTGTGTATCAGTCCACAATGTTGCTGTTATTTCCTCTAATATCTGGTTGCTACTGGCTATTCAGCATGTTTATGTCATTTTATTTCTAATGTTAGGTTGGGATAGTACTTCAAAGATGGCGAGAGCTAATGCAAGTCGTGTTGTGGATGTGACAGTGGAACAGAACAACATGTCCTTCCTAGCTCTCTCAGAGCAAACACTTCCCCCAGAAACCACTCTCATACACACAAACACACACACACACACACACACACACACACACACACACACACACACACACACACACACACACACACACACAACTGACGAACCATAGCTATACCACGGTGCAGTCCCTGGTGGCATTCAGGAGGCCATAATAAGAGGGCTCCTGATAGAGACCTTGTTCCATGTATTTGTATACATTCATGATCCTTTTATCAGGGAACCGTCTGTGAGTCGTACAGTCCATAGAGCTGTAATTCCCAGGCAGAGCCTTGGATAAAGGGCACCTAGGGACACTGGAATAACAGGTACCCTGGTTTAAGATGATGGCTGTTCAAATATTCATTAGTGTTTGTAGTGAAACTAAAGTGCATGTGTCAGGAAGTGGTTAAGTATAAGTATTTTATTGGGAGTTGTTACACTAGCACCCTCTTAGCAGAGACAGGTGCTGTATCATCACTGACGTGACATGCCACTATGATAGGATAAGACATGATAGAATATGTTTAATCTCCCATTCATTTTGTTATATCTTGCTCCCCCTTCCTTCTTTCCATCGAACCCCTCTTATCTGTTCCTCCACTACCTTCCTCAACTCTCCAGCTGACTCTCTACCCTCTGCCTCTCTCTCTACACTCTTAGAAAAAAAGGTGCTATCTAGAACATAAAAGATTCTTTGGCTGTCCCCATAGGAAAACCCTTTGAATAACCTGTTTTGGTTACAGGTAGAAGCCTTTCCACAGAGGGTTCTACACGGAACCCAAAAGGGTTATCCTATGGGGACAATAGAAGAACCCTTTTGGTTAGAAAATACATTTTTTGGACTTGTAAGCCCTTTGAGAGTTCAATTGGGCAGCAGGTAGCCTAGTGGTTAAGAGATTGGGCTAGTAACTGGAAGGTTGCTGGTTAAAATCCCTGAACTGACTAGGTGAAAAAGCTGTTAATATGCACTTGAGCAAGGCACTTAACCCTACTTGCTCCTATAAGTCACTCTGGATAAGAGTGTCTGCTAAAATGTAAATGTTGTCATAGTGGTCTGCAAAATTTACTTCCACCTTTTGCATGACAATTGTGCCAATTCAAATCAGTGTGAAGAAGAGCCCAGCACTGGTGGCATCTCCCAGAGCTGTATCTTTGGGAGCTAATTCAGATTGACTGAAGGGCAATGTTGATAGATGGGCACTCCTGTAGTGTCCATGCTGTTTTCGTTCATGGAAAAGGCCAGAAGGGCAGTCCTTTGGTGTATGGGCCGTAGATCGGAAAATGTTTAGTAGGGTAAACTCACTGGTGAGAGTCAGGTATTGGTGGATGCATAAGCCCAACTAGCTCATGTGACCATGTTAGAAATGAAGATGAGATCTAAAGATATTGTCCTACATTTATCACTCAAGGCCTCACAACCTAACCAGTCACCCAAATTAACACCATGAAAATGTATGCAGCGTCTGGCCTCCAAGTTGCCTTTTGCCCTAATTCAGTCAAGGCAGTGAGCTTGATGGAGGGGGGGGGGGCAAGGCTATCTCCTCAGGACGGTAGCATCTGTGTCAGCTCCTTGGCGACTCTAGCTGGCCTGTCAAACACTATTACAGCAGAGCCCATCTCCGGTGACTGCACTGGGGCCTAATCAAGAGGAGACTGCCAACCGGTTAAAGAGCAGAAGCACAAGCCAAGCAGCCCCCAGTCTATCTCTCCCCCCAACCGTCAGAGCAGACTAGCATCTGCAACCATGGCAAGGCATCATGGGAGTTTGTCAATCACTCAGACAATGCTCAACACATTTCTGTCTGGGGGATAGATGGAATACATCATCAGCTTAGACACAGAACAGATTTTATCCTGGGATGGTGTTCCTCAGGAATTAGCTGTTGGTCCATTGCCTTTTGTTATTGACCCCCACTGACATAAGCTCCCTCGGATGTGTCTTGGGTAATGTGGAGTGTTTTTGAGGCAAATGCTGAGGCGAAGGCTGAGCCAAACCAAATCAACTGAAACTGGGAGTTGTTGTCTGTGCTTCTGGCTCTGTATTGGAATTATATCTGATTTGGCACCAACTTTGGACTAGAAGCAACAAAGTACTTTAACACCCACTTTTGGATTGAAGGCTGTACAGAGGGTGCCCTTGTAAGAGGAGAGAATGAACAACTGATGTTACAGTATCTTTGTGGGTGTTTGTCTCTGGGTGTTTGTCTCTCAATGCAGTGACAAACACCCATTGCTATCCACTGCCTCCTCCCGTTTTGCAGTTCGTCTTTACCAAAGCCTTTCTCGGTTGTATTCTTTTCCCTGATGGAAGGTCAGAGCTTACCCCCGGTGTGAAGCTAATGATCTGACAAAAGCCCCTGATTTTACGCTCTCTGTCCCCCAAGCTCTGTGCCGTGTCAGAAACACTGTAGCAGACATCCATCACGCTTCAAGGTCGACAGACAGATGAGAGCTCTGCATCAGAGACTGAGACGCCATCTCAGACGAAAACATCTGTCTCTTGTCATGAGCCACAGGTACTCCTGCTTCTAGAACCAGTGAGTCATCTCAGTCAGAGGCTTAAAGAGATGTCGCTTTGATTAGTATGAGCAGACGTAAGAAAATACTATGCCTCAGGGTCTTTTGAGTGGAAATCATGTACCGTGAATACGGCACATTGTATAGATCAAATGGTGGAGTGATTCAATGAGAATCAGAACGTGCCGTGCAGCACGGTTGCTATCTTCTGAGGTGAGCCACATTTTTGTAGAGATCTTTATTATTGATTGGAGTGAACCATAGCCTTGGGATGTATTTCATATTCGAGAGCTTGCTTTAATGGATACAGGAAATGCGTGAGGTTTGAGTTTGTCAGTGTGTGTCTGTTTCCGTGTGTTTGTGTTTTTTTTTCTGTGTGTTTGTGCATACATGTTTGTGATGTTGCGTTGTCGTACAACAGGAAGCTAAACCGCTAACATCTCTCACAGTAAACAGAGAGTGATGGTAGCAATGAAAAAATATATATATAATTAAGAGGGAAAAAACATTCAGAGGGGGCGGATGGATTCTTTACAGGGCAACCGTCCACTGCTTGGCAACCCATGGCCCAGACTTCAAAGAGTTTTTGTGACCATGCTGAGTAATTGGCCATAATGTAGCTGTAATGGGTTCGGCAGCAGCTGATTAGAATATCAATGTTAATCGCCAATGGTGTGGCTTGTGCTAGTTGACATGATGCTCTATGGGGTCAAGCTGAGCAGATCTTCAAGTAGACAACCTCTTAAACAAAAGGATATCTGTGAGGTTCATTGGAAAATCACTCGTGCAGGTGTCAATTTGGAAGCCCATGGATATTGAATGCAGAGATGTGGTTTTCATATTACAGGTTTATATTTCACACATGGTAATGGAAAAAATATTAATATGGCAATTCATTATGTGACAAAAGTGACTCACAATAACACATAACTTTCTCTAAACACAGTAATGGCCTGGCAATTGTTATTGTCTGTCAATGGTATTTTGATGACATGACATGACATAGGTTTATGCTATTTGTGTTATCCTCAAATGTCTGAAATGTCTGATTTTATTGATTTTGTTTGCATATTGATATTATCTCGATTTGTTTAATTGCAGGAAAAATATCTTATGAGGAGGATCTCCAATCCCATCTAAATATTTTACTAACTACATCCTATTTTACAAATGTTTGTGCACATATGTTTCCTTTACCTCTCTCCCTAATATCTCCAATAGAGGTTGACCGATTAATCGGAATGGCCGATTAATTAGGGCCGATTTCAAGTTTTCATAACAATCTTAAATCTGTATTTTGGGGCGCCGATTTGCCTATTAAAAAAACTATATATATACCTTTATTTAACTAGGCAAGTCAGTTAAGAACACATTCTTATTGTCAATGACGGCCTAGGAACGGTGGGTTAACTGCCTCGTTCAGGGGCAGAACGACAGATTTTCACCTTGTCAGCTCGGGGGATCCAATCTTGCAACCTTACAGTTAACGAGTCCAACGCAATAACGACCTGCCTCTCTCTCATTGCACTCCACAAGGAGACTGCCTGTTACGCGAATGCAGTAAGCCAAGGTAAGTTGCTAGCTAGCGTTAAACTTATCTTATAAAAAACAATCAATGATAATCACTAGTTAACTACACATGGTTGATGATATTACTAAATATTATCTAGCGTGTCCTGCGATGCATACAATGTGACTGAGCATACAAGCATACAAGTATCTAAGTATCTGACTGAGCGGTGGTAGGCAGAAGCAGGCGCATAAACATTCATTCAAACAGCACTTTCGTGCGTTTTGCTAGCAGCTCTGAGGCTGGTGTAACCGAAGTGAAATGGCTAGCTAGTTAGCGCACGCTAATAGTGTTTCAAACGTCCCTCGCTCTGAGCCTTCTAGTAGTTGTTTCCCTTGCTCATGGGTAACACTGCTTCGAGGGTGGCTGTTGTCGTTGTGTTCCTGTTTCGAGCCCAGGGAGGAGCGAGGAGAGGGACGGAAGTTATACTGTTACACTGGCAATACTAAAGTGCCTATAAGAACATCCAATAGTCAAAGGTTAATGAAAAACAAATGGTATAGAGGGAAATAGTCCTATAATTCCAATAATACTGTATGTACAAACTAAAACTTCTTACCTGGGAATATTGAAGACTCATGTTAAAAGGAACCACCAGCTTTCATATGTTCTCATGTTCTGAGCAAGGAACCGAAACGTTAGCTTTCTTACACAGCACATATTGCACTTTTACTTTCTTCTCCAACACTTTGTTTTTGCATTATTTAAACCATTATTTGGTTGAGGCTAAATTCATTTTATTGATGTATTATATTAAGTTGAAATAAAAGTTTTCAGTATTGTTGTAATTGTCATTATTACAAAAAAAACCTATTGTCCGATTAATCTGATATCGGCTTTTTTGGTCCTCCAATAATCGGTATCGGCATTGAAAAATCATAATCGGTCGACCTCTAATCTCCAATGTCAGGTATAGACATTCTCAGCTAAGCCTCTATGTACTGTATGTAACCGGTCTAGGTTGAAATAGCATTTATTTGTTAAGCATGCTTAATTTCACTGGTGTGTAGCACCTTGATGGGTAAGTGTAACGCTCATCCGAAGAAGTGGAGCAAGGTTCAGCGTGGTACGTGTTCATGATTCTTTATTAAATCCGACCACCAAACAAAAGAACAACGAATGTCACATTCCGTAGGCTACGCAGAGCTAACAAAAAACAACATCCCACAACCTAAAGTGGCAAAACAGGCTGCATAAGTATGATTCCCAATCAGAGACAACGATAGACAGCTGTCCCTGATTGAGAACCATATCCGGCCAAAACATAGAAACACAAAACATAGAAATAAAGAACATAGAATACCCACCCAAATCACACCCTGACCAAACCAAATAAAGACATAAAAAGGCTCTCTAAGGTCAGGGCGTGACAGTAAGATTTACACCTTTAGGATTATTCAATTTGTTTTAATGCACTGAGCAAGTTAACTTTATTGTAACAATAATGTGGGAACACGTTTAATAAACAACCAAGTTTACCAGGTCTTGGTCCAAAATGACTCTATGATTACTGTAGTATTATTATGAAAATATGTTGAAAAGAAATTGTCGTGGAATTGTGTGTTCTTGATTTTCACAGATGCGTTATAAATACAAAGTTACATTTTACATCATGCTTCCATGACATCATGGTTTTCTACTGGACTAAAGTATATCCCAGGCTTACACAGTCTTATAGTACAAAGTCAACTGTCCAAAATTACACCCTACTACCTGCATAGTACATGTCTTTTTTTTACCTTTATTTTACTAGGCAAGTCAGTTAAGAACAAATTCTTATTTTCAATGATGGCCTAGGAACAGTGGGTTAACTGCCTGTTCAGGGGCAGAACGACAGATTTGTACCTTGTCAGCTCGGGGATATGACCTTGCAACCTTTTGGTTACTAGTCCAATGCTCTAACCACTAGGCTACACTGCCACCCCAGCCCCATGGGCCCTGGTCAAAAGTAGTTCACATTGAAGGGAATAGGGTGCCATTTGGGATGCAGTCAACCAGTTTTACCAAGCCTCAGTTCCATTCCCTCATCACTATGTTTATATCTCTCTCTACTGTCAGATTCTTCTTGTCTGAATGTAATCTGGCCCTGTAAAGCCTTCTGTGAATAACTAGCCTTCTGTTGACTATTCACTTCACTCCACAAAATTCAAATGGACTGACTAATTGTTTATTTTATTCTTGGGTAGATGGGCAGGTAGATAAATGCTAATTTCAATGGATGATTAGCTGATTCATTTATTGATTCTGATGGGCTGTCATGTTTGGTTTGTACAGATATTGGATTCATCTAACTCTCCAATTTACAAACACTAAAATGTGCTTTGTCCATTTATTATACATACATATACAGACAGCAATGATTGTACTCTCGCTCTCTCGCTCGCTCTCTCTCTCCTTCTTTTCATCTCTCTTCCTCTCCATCCCTCTCTCTTCCTCGCCATCCCTCTCTCTTGCTCTCTCCCTTTTTGTTAAACCTTGTCAGACAACTGCTATGTACAACTGCTTTGTGTGACGTCACCTGCAATTGCAAGAAGGCATTTTCTACATAGTGTACAAAGTGCCCTCGCCCCTGTGTTTGTGTGTCAGGCCAGTCTCACAAGCAGGTAGACAACAGGTCTACATGTCCGTTCCTTATTTCTCTGCCCAAATATAGAGGTAGTAAGGTTAGGTTGGGGTTGCAGAGGGGGCTTGCTCAGAAGGCAGAGCCACAGCAGCCCCTGCAGGTGGATTTGTGAACTACAGCTCAGCCAGCAGCCCGAGTACTTGCAATGGGATGGGTTAATGTAGATAGGCAAAGACACATACAGTACATACATACACACATGGACAATAGCACACTCAGTTATCTCCTAGGTAGTTGAAATGCTGCCCTGTGCACCAGGTTTCGTAACAGAGGAAGGCAGAATCTCAGTTCGGAGGTGTGGTCTGTTTTGAAAGGCCCAGTGCAGGCGTAGAAGGCTGTGCCATATGGCCTTAGCCCATCGCTTTAGCTCACTGTCTGCAGAGAAAAATGGGGGATCAAATTCTCTCAGCTTCTGTCTGTCCCTTTCTTTCCTTCCAATTCACCCCTCCCCCTCTCTTGCACTCATTCACCCCCCCTCTCTCTCACTCTCTCATTTGCACTCAATCCCCACTTCTCCATATCCCTCCATAGTACGTTTGCCTATGTTTCTCTGACACATCCTCCTTCATGTCTTTTCCTCTCCATCCTCCAGGTTTCTGTCTGTCTCTCTGATTCCTCCTACCCACATTGCCTGTTTATCCCCCTGCATGCCTTCTTTCTCTCTCCTCTCTTCCTCTCCTCTTCCTCTCCACCATCCTCCATTATCGAAAAGGATGAGAGATACACTGGGCAACTGAGAACCGTGAGACATCAAGGCTCAACGGCATCTTTGTGCCTACATGGATGTGCTCCGAGACGGGGGGGGACGGGGGGACGGCTGAATTCACACCTCCCTAAGAGATGGATGTTTAAATCCCTTTCACTTCCCTTAGGGGAGAAAAAGATAGGGAGATCATACTAAGAGAGGCTTTATAGAGAAACAGGCACACTCCAAGATGCCCGCAGGGTCCTGCCAGGCATCTTTCCCTCAGTTGCATCATGTCTGGCAAAAGACATTCCTGGTGTTAAAAAACACTGAACCAGATGGAGAGAGGGAGAGGAGGATAAAAACGTACAGTATAAGCCACCCAGGTCCTCTCTGTAGAATTGGTCCTCCTTTCTTTCTTTTGAGAAGAGAGGGAGAGTTCTTCCCTCTGTCCTTGAGCTATCAAGTCCTTTCATCCCTTCTCTTTTTTCACCGTTTCTTTCTTGTTCCTGTCGACCATTTCTTCCTCTTTCTCCAACCCTGTTCTTTCTTTCCTCTCCTCTCCTTCACTTTTCCTCACCCTCCTCTGTCTCTATCCTCTTTTTCCCCCTCTCCATTTTTTTCCAGCTTTCTATCTCGAACTGTCCTTCTCTCTACCGCCTTCTCACCCTCCCTCTCTATCTTCCTTTTTTCCCCTCCTTCTGGCTTTCTATCTCCAACTCTCTTCTTTCCTCTACTCCTGCTCACTCACTCTCTTTCTCCCTCCCTATCTATTTCTCTCTCTCTCTCTTTGATCAGGAGCCAACCCTCTGTCTCTTCCTCCCTCCCTGCATTATGCCACCCTCCCTTACTCTCTCAACCAGTTAAAAATGTTGCCGCTCTGTAGTCCTGCATCGCTTTCAGGCTCCAGAATCGATGGCATGGATATTTTTGTGCTGCTCCTGGCAGTCGACAGACTGTATGTGTGTGTGGGTATATTTCAAGTTTCAAGTTTTGTTAGTCGTATGTACAGGATACACATGGAATACACAGTCCAACAAAATCCTTACTTGCAGGTTCTTTCTCGACAATGCAACAACAATAAGAAATAATACAAACAAAGTAAATGGCTCAGTAGGATAGAAGAATTGAATAAACATGTTCGCGTATAGTATATTCAGAACAGCCTGAATTTGGCGGGACACACTGCAAGGTGTCAAAAGCATTCCACAGGGATGCTGGCCCATGTTGACTCCAATGCTTCCCACAGTTGTTTCATGTTGGCTGGATGTCCTTTGTGTGGTGGACCATTCTTGAAACACACAGCAAACGGTTGAACCTGAAAAACCCAACAGCGTTGCAGTTCTTGACACACTCAAACCGGTGCGCCTGGCACCTAATACCATACCTTGTTCAAAAGGCACTTACATATTTTGTCTTGCCCATTCACCCTCTGAATAGCACACATACACAATCCATGTCTCAATTGTCTCAAGGCTTAAAAATCCTTCTTTAACCCGTCTCCCCCCACTGATTGAAGTGGATTTAACAAGTGACATCAATAAGGGATAATAGCTTTCATATCTATGTCATGGAAAGATCAGGTGTTCCTAATGTTTTGTACACTGTGTGTGTGTGAGTGTATGTGTGTGGATGATGCCGGACTTCCTCAGGCACTGTTTTGATAGAGTAGATGTCCTGGATGGGTGGGAGCACTGTCCCAGTGATGTACTGGGCCTTCTTCACCACCCGCTAGAGGGCCTTGCGGTCATGGATGAAGCAATTCCTGTACCATGCCGTGATGCAACCGCTCTCACTGTATTATTTGGAGAGGAACCGGGGTGGCATGCCGAATTTCTTACGCCGCCTTAGGAATTATATGCTCTGTTGCACCCTCTGACAAGAGTGATGGTGTTGTTGGTCCATGTCAAGTCCCCAGTGATGTGGATGTTGAGGAACTTAAACTGCTGACCCTCTCTACTGCAGTCCTGTTGATGTAGATGTTTGAGTTTGAGCATGTGTGTTTGTGTTCGTGTGCACGTGCGTGTTTGTATGTGTTAGCGTGTGTGTATGTTTGCATTGTTCTGCCGGAGTGTGAACAGATGAAATGACAGCCTACTGTGTGGTTTGCCATCCTGTACACCTGCACACATTATAGTTAATCTATTAGGGGCCTGTAGTTTATCTCCTGTGGGACCCACACTGTGGGTTGTGGCAGTGACAAATTGTTTCATGGTTTTTTTTTTCAGAAATGTTTAGTGTATGTGCTACTGTTCTACAAGTCTTTACAGTATTTGCAGTGGCTTGTTGTTTAGAAAAGTTTAAAGTGGAATCAAAATGCCAATATACACTACCATTCAAAAGTTGGGGCCACTTAGAAATGTCTTTGTTTTTAAAGAAAAGCACATTTTTTGTCCATTAAAATAACATCAAATTGATCAGAAATCCAGTGTAGAGTTGTTAATGTTGTAAATGACTATTGTAGCTGTAAACGGCATATTTTTTAATGGAATATCTACATAGGCATACAGAGGCCCATTATCAGCAACCATCACTCCTGTGTTCCAATGGCACGTTGTGTTAGCTAATCCAAGTTTATCATTTTAAAAGGCTAATTAATCATTAGAAAACCCTTTTGCAATTAGCACAGCTGAAAACTGTAGTCCTGATTAAAGAAGCAATACAACTGGCCTTCTTTAGACTAGTTGAGTATCTGGAGCATCAGCATTTGTGGGTTTGATTACAGGCTCAAAATGGCCAGAAACAAAGAACTTTCTTCTGAAACCTGTCAGTCTATTTTTGTTCTGAGAAATGAAGGCTATTCCGTGTGATAAATTGCTAAGAAACTGAAGATCTCGTACAACGCTGTATACTACTTCCTTCACAGAACAGCACAAACTGGCTCTAACCAGAATAGAAAGAGGAGTGGGGCCCCGGTGCACAATTGAGCAAGAGGACAAGTACATTAGAGTGTCTAGTTTGAGAAACAGATGCCTCACAAGTCTTCAACTGGCAGCATCATTAAATAGTACCCGCAAAACAGGAAAGCAACAGGAAATCAAATCAAATTGTATTGGTCACATACGCATATTGAGCAGATATTATTGCGGGTGTAACAAAATGCTTGTGTTCATAGCTCCAGTGCAGTAGCATCTAACAATTCACAACAATATACACAAATCTCAAAGTAAATAATGGAATTAAGAAACATATAAATGTTAGTGTCACGTTCTAGTTTCGGCCTAGTATGGTTCTCAGTCAGAGGCAGGTGTCATTAGTTGTCTCTGATTGAGAATCATACTTAGGTAGCCTGGGTTTCACTGTGTGTTTGTTTCCGTGTCTGTATTTTTCACCACATGGTACTGTTTTGGGTTTCGTTCATTCCACGTTTATTGTTTTTGTATTCAGTTGTTCATGTGTACTATTTCTTGTGGTAAGTGTTCTTATTCGACACTTACCACGTTGCATATTAGTCCTCCGATCCTTTTCGCCTCTCCTCTTCCCTTACAGTTAGGATGTGCAATGTCGGAGTGGCATTGACTAGAATACAGTATATACACATGAAATTAGTAAAACAGTATGTAAATATTATTAAAGTTACCAGTGTTCCATTATTAAAGTGGCTAGTGATTCCATGTCTATGTGCATAGGGCAGTAGCCTCTAAGCTGCAGGGTTGAATAACCGAGTGGTAGCTGGCTGGTGACAGGGACTAAGTTCAGGACAGGGTACTGGGTAGAGGCCGGCTATTGATGACTATTTAACAGCCTGATGGCCTTGAGATAGACTGAAAAAAAACAGCTTCTCTCTGTCCCAGCTTTGATGCACCTGTACTGACCTCACCTTCTGGATTATAGCGGGGTGAACAGGCCATGGCTTGGGTGGTTAATATTTTTTTGGCCTTCCTGTGACATCGGGTGCTGTAGGTGTCCTGGGGGGCAGGCAGTGTGCCCCCAGTGATGCGTTGGGCAGACAGCACCACCCTCTGGAGAGTCCTGCGGTTGCAGGCAGTGCAGTTGCCTTTACCAGACGGTGATTCAGCCCGACAGGATTCTGTCAATGGTGCATCTGTAAAGGTTTGTGAAGGTCAAGACAAATTTCTTCAGCCTTGTAAGGTTGAAGAGGCGCTGATGCTCCTTCTTCACCACATTGTCTGTGTGGGTGAACCATTTCAGATTGTGATGTGTATGCAGAGGAACTCGAAAGCTTTTACCTTCTCCACTGTGGTCCCGTCGATGTGGATAGGGGCGTCCTCTCTCTGCTGTCTCCTGAAGTCCACGATCAGCTCCTTCATATTGTTGACATTGAGGGCATGGTTATTTCTAAAAATGTCTAAAAAGTTGTTTTCGCTTTGTCATTATGGGGTATTGTGTCTAGATTGATGAGGATTTATTTTTTTAATCCATTTTAGAATGAGGCTGTAACATAACCAAATGTGGAAAAAGTCAAGGGGTCTGAATACTTTCCAAATGCACTGTATCTGCACATGTTTGTTTGTGCACACACACACACACCGGAAGCCAGGGAAAATTATTGCCACCTGCAATGCCAGCCACTCAGCCATTATTCAAGGCACAATAGAGTTCAGTGAAAGGGACTTTTCTAAATTGTGGTCACACATGCCTGCCTACAAGGGCTACATAAGTTAAGTGCCTCACTTGAGTACTAGTGTGCCCAATGTTAGATTTGAAGCAAACACTCTCTGTAAAAGTGTCTGACGGAAGTAGCTAGAAAGTTGGAATATTGTTTGAAGGTATTACACTCTCCTTAGGTCCATTATCAAACTATAAAGCCAAACTTCTTTCATCCACAATACTTTAGTTCATCAAAGTTACTATTGTACTACGCAAATCAAGCTTTGTTATAGGAAGAAAGTTATATCGTTTTCTCACAATTGAGCCAAGCTGAGTCAAGCTGTACTGTGCTGGCCTGGTGTCAGCACGTTGTTATGACTCTCCTGTGAGGATACGAAGGATCAGGTTACAGTGAGTAAGCTCTACAACACTGTCTCTCTCTCCCGCAGAGGGGGAGAGGGGTGAAGTTGGCCGCTTTATGACGGTAGTAAATACCTTGTAGAAACTCTGCCTTTGGGCTCTGCTGTAACAGCCGTTGTTGGTGGTGGAAGAAGAGAACCAATGCGCAGCGTGTTAAGTGTCCATATTGATTTAATAGAACAATTGAACACTGAAACAAAACAATAAAGCGACAACGAACTAAACGAAACAGTCCTGTACGGTGAATACACAAAACACAGAACAGAAAGTATTCAGCCACAACTCAAGGGTGAAAACAGGCTACCTTAGTATGGTTCTCAATCAGGGACAATGATTGACAGCTGCCTCTGAGTGAGAAACATACCAGGCCAAACACAGAAATCCCAAATCATAGAAAAAAGAACATAGACTGCCCACCCCAACTCATGCCCTGACTATACTAAAACTAAAACAAAACAAAGGAACTAAGGTCAGAACGTGACAGTACCCCCCCCCAAAAGTGCGGACTCCTGCTGCAAAACCTGAACCTATAGGGGAGGGTCTGGGTGGGCGTCTGTCCGCGGTGGCAGCTCTGGCGCCGGGATGTGGACCCCACTCACCCATAGTCTTTGTCCGCCTCTTAACCCGCCTCCGTGGCCTCTTTAGAGCGGCGACCCTCACCGCCGACCTCGGACTGGGGACCCTGGGGTCCCGAATGGACGGGCACCGGACAGGGCGATTCCCAGCAGCTCCTGACTGACCGGGGGACTCCGGCAGCTCCGGACAGGAGGGGGACTCCGGCAGCTCCGGACAGGAGGGGGACTCCGGCAGCTCCGGACAGGAGGGGACTCCGGCAGCTCCGGACAGGAGGGGGACTCCGGCAGCTCCGGACAGGAGGCAGGCACAGGACTCACCGGGCTGGGGAGACACACAGGACACCTGGCTCTGGGAGCAGGCACAGGACTCACTGGGCTGGGGAGACATCAGGGAGGCCTCTTCCTTGGCTGAGGCACCGGATACACTGGGCCGTGGAGGCGCACTGGTGGTCTCGAGCGCAGAGCTGGCCCCACCCGTTCTGGCTGAATGCCAGCTTCCACCCTGGTTCCTTTCTCCTAGCTGCCTCCACCTGTTCCCATGGAAGGCGATCCCTTCCCGCCAGGATCTCCTCCTATGTGTCGACTCCCTTGCCGTTCAGAACGTCCTCCCATGTCCAGGAGTCCACCTTACCATGCTGCGTGGTCCATTTGTGGTGGGTGATTCTGTAACGGCCGTTGTTGGTGATGGAAGAAGAGGAGGACCAAGTTCTGTAGTCCAAACATTGGGTATGGTTAGTGGGTATTTAAAGAATAACCATGTCCAAAAGTTGTTGTTTTGTGATATCATGAAGGACGGTATAACTAAATAACTGTACCACATCTAAATGTTGTGGAACTTAAATGTTTAAATATGATCTATTTGTGATGTACATAGGGCAGCAGCCTCTAAGGTGCAGGTTTGAGTAACCGGGTGAGAATTGTTTTTCATATAAAGTCTTAACCAGCCATTGACCACACCCACGTGAGCATTGACATTATGTCGGCATCATAGAACGCCCCTTTTGCCAGTGCATAAAACCCCTTGTGAAGAATTAACATATCAGACCAAGTTGGCAGATTGTGTTGAACCTGACGTCACAAGTGGTTAGAATCTCCGAGACCAGAAAAACGTGGAGCGTGGATGCACGTTGAAATGGTAGGAATTGAAATCTCTAGAGACCAGTACATTGCCGGTTTGCTACGGGCATGTAAAATGGTTCTAGCTCTACATTAGACCAGAATATACATGCGGCGCAAGTTGAATATGTCACAAATGGTCAGGAACTCTCAACGAGTGAAGAAGATAAAGACTACACATTCACAGTCTGCAGCTGTACATGTAAAATAGTCTAGGAAACTCGACCAAAGATGAGAAAAGAACATTTCCCTATCGAACGAACATTGGTGCGTCTGACAGACACTCCGAGACCAACCTACTACAACTCCAAAGGACATGGTGGCCTCTGTTGTACAACCAGAGACTTACACAACCAGAGACTTATGCAACCAGAGACTCTCCGTAGATGAATTGAGTGTTTTCAACAGAGGGACAGCGAAGACATACAGACGTAAATATGTACATTACAATTATTTCGAATGAGCGGCCATTCACATTTCCATGAGCATAGTTATCAGCTGTATGTACAACAGTGGAATTCATTTGTCTCTCCCTTTCCCTCTCTTTTGAATCCACCATTTTGTGTAACAAGCCATCATATCAGGTTAGTCCACTAGGGACTTTTCATTGCATTATGTAGTAATCAATATGTATTCTATCCTGTTTGTGTGTTTTATGTAATTCTGTGTGATTGGTTAGTTAGCAAATACATAATTAAGCCAATTTGTGTATTGGTGATTCATCATGGAGACTAAGGTTCGTGCAGAATAATAGGATATTACGACGTTCAGAATGAGACTGAGATATGAGTTAATATAAAATAATAGGTGACTGCTATGAAATCGATATATTTTGATATTCTTTCGGGAAACGGTAACTCATTAAACAAACGATTCCCGTGGTGCAACAGGTTACTGAGTTAATTGTTACAGGATTAATTTAATCATGTAATAATAATAGTTAATAACAGTTAATCATTACATTAATGAGAGTCACGACATAACACCATCTACCACAATTGCTGGAACGGTGCTGGAAAGAATCATGTGAGAGGAACAACCAAGCAAGTACAGTATGGTTTGGTCAGCACTATAGTGTGAAAAGTTGGATTGTCCCATGATTCCTTTATTCAAGATAAGAACCAACATGCATGTTGATGTAGTCTAGCGCTTAGAAAGGGTCATGTTCATTAGGGCAGCCACCAGGAAATGTTTTAAAACATTTTACAGTGGCAAATGGAAATATCCATGTAGTCCCTCCCTGTTTGTCAGTTTTGTTCTGATTGGTGCCTGAACAAGACCATAGTGAATCTGTTGGCAATATTTTCCTGTAGGTGTCCTGGAGGGCAGGCAGTGTGCCCCCGGTGATGCGTTGGGTAGTCTGCACCACGCTCTGGAGAGCCCGGTGGCTGCAGGCGGTGCGGTTGCCTTTACCAGCTGGTTATATAGTCTGACAGGATTCTCTCAATGGTGCATCTGTTACCTTCTTGACGCTACCCATCCCTGTAGTGGGATAATTGTCATCAACAACCGCTGAATTGCATTGCGCCACATTCAAATAATATGACTAAAAATATTTATATTCATGAAATCACAAGTGCAATATTGCAAAACACAGTTTAGCCTTTTGTTAATCCACCTGTCATCTCAGATTTTGAAAATATGCTTTACAGCGAAAGCAATCCAAGCGTTTGTGTAAGTTTATCGATCGCTCGACAAAACATTATGTACACTTAGCATCAAGTAGCTTGGTCACGAAAATCAGAAAAGCAATCAAATTAATTGTTTACTTTTTTAAAATGTTCCTTTTGTTCCATAAAGATTATTTTTATATCCAAAATACCTCCGTTTGTTTGGCGCGTTATGTTCAGAAATTCACAGGAAACAGCGGTCACGACAACGCAGACAAATTCCAAATAATATCCGTAATATCCACAGAAACATGTCAAACGTTTTTTATAATCAATCCTCAGGTTGTTTTTAAAATATATAAATCGATAATATATCAACCGCAACTGTCTTTATCAGTAGGAGAGGGAAAGGCAATGGCTGCCCAAACTCTGTTGCGTGAGCAAAACTCATGCGAACACCTGACGCGATGTTATCTTTCTCGCTCATTTAAAAAAATAAATGTCTAAGGACTGTTTACACCTTGAGGAAGCGATAGGAAAAGGAATCTGGTTGATATCCCTTTAAATGGAGCAAAGGCAGGCTATGGAACATGGAGCTTTCAAAATAGAAGCCACTTCCTGGTTTGATTTCCCTCAGGTTTCGCCTGCAATATCAGTTCTGTTATACTCACAGACAATATTTTGACAGTTTTGGAAACTTTAGAGTGTTTTCTAACCTAATCTGTCAATTATATGCATATTCTAGCATCTGGTCCTGAGAAATAGGCCATTTACCTTGGGAACTTATTTTTCGAAACATAAAAATAGTGCTTCAAGAGGTTAAAGTTTATGAGGATCTTAGGGGCCAAGACAGATTTCTTCATCGTCCTAATATTGAAGAGACGCTGTTGAGCCATCTTCACGACACTGTCTGTGTGGGTGGACCATTTCAGATTGTCAGTGGTGTGTACGCAGAGGAACTTGAAGCTTTTCACCTTCTCCAATGTGGTCCCATCGATGTGGATGGGGGCATGGTCTCTCTGCTGTCTCCTGAAGTCCACGATCAGCTCCTTCAGTTTGGTGACATTGAGGGAGAGGTTATTTTCCTGGCACCACTCCGTCAGAGCCCTTACCTCCTCCCTATAGGTTGTCTCATTATTGTCAAAGAAATGTTTAATCCTTCTTGACGATTATGTGAAACCCAGAATGCATTGTATGTCAACAAACATGGCTCCACACACATAGCTGGAATGAACTTAGCTCATCATAAGCAGTACAACCTTCAAAAAAGTATTTTACACAAATAATATGTGGCAATTATAATCTATTCCTCGTTGGTGTTGATTTCAGCCTGTCCATTTGGTGACTGTATATCCCTCACTGGATATGTACACTGTCCATTTGCAATGTATTACAATGGGCATTTACCAACACAAATTGGATATGCTTTAATATACTGCTCTAATATGTTAATTGGATACGCTCTATTATGTTAAAACCATAAAACAACCTTCAAAAACAGAGTTACATTCGAACTGCGGGTCCAGTTCTGACATTATGTGTAGGCCTAGCTGAGGCGACCCCGAATCCCGAGTTTCGGGTCGATAGGTCATTCGGAGCCCTAAGCAGCGACCTTAGTGCTGAAATGCACTTATTTTGGGGGTTGCTACAGGGTCTTTGAACGAGCTATCAGCTAGAAACTGTTAGCTAATAGGTCCATCGGCCAATTTCTATTGCCCGAGAAATTTAGTTCCACCTCCCACATATGCGATGACATCACCTGGTTTAAATGTTTCTAGAGACAATATCTCTCTCATCATCACTCAATGCCTAGGTTTACCTCCAATGTACTCACATCCTACCATACCTTTGTCTGTACATTATGCCTTGAATTTATTCAATCGTGCCCAGAAACCTGCTCCTTTTACTCTCTGTTCCGAACGTACTAAACGACCAGTTCTTATAGCCTTTAGCCATACCCTTATCCTACTCCTCCTCTGTTCTTCTGGTGATGTAAAGGTTTATCCAGGACCTGCAGTTCATATCTCCGCTTCTATTCCCCAGGTGCTCTCATTTGTTGACTTCTGTAACCATAAAAGCCTTGGTTTCATGCATGTTAACATTAGAAGCCTCCTCCCTAAGTTTGTTTTATTCACTGCTTTAGCAAACTCTGCCAACCCGGATGTCTTAGCCATGTCTGAATCCTGGCTTAGGAAGACCACCAAAACCCCTGAAATTTCCATCCCTATCTGTCTTACTGTCTTACCCTGTCTTACTGTCCAGCTCTGTACCCAAACAATTCGAGCTTCTACTTTTAAAAATCCACATTTCCAGAAACAAGTCTCTCACCGTTGCCGCTTGCTATAGACCACGCTTTGCCCCCAGCTGTGCCCTAGACACCATATGTGACCATCTATCTTCAGCGCTCGTGCTGCTAGGTGACGTAAACTGTGACATGCTTAACACCCCGGCCATCCTACAATCTAAGCTTGATTCCCTCAATCTCATACGAATTATCAATGAACCTTCCAGGTACAACACCAAATCGGTAAACACGGGCACCCTCATAAATGTCATCCTAACCAGCTTGCCCTCCAAATACACCTCTACTGTTTTCAACCAGGATCTCAGCGATCACTGCCTCATTGCCTGCATCCGTAATGGGTCTGCGGTCAAACGACCACCCCTCATCACTGTCAAACGCTCCCTAATACACTTCAGGGAGCAGGCCTTTCTAATCGACCTGGCCAGGTATCCTGGAATGATATTGACCTCATCCCATCAGTAGAAGATGCCTGGTTATTGTTAAAAGTGCCTTCCTCACGATCTTAAATAAGCGTGCTCCATTCAAAAAATGTAGAACCAGCCCTTGGTTCACTTCAGACCTCACTGCCCTTGACCAGCACAAAAACATCTTGTGGCGTACTGCATTAGCATTGAATAGCCCCCGTGATATGCAACTTTTCAGGGAAGTTAAGAAACAATATACACAGGCAGTTAGGAAACCTAAGGCTAGCTTTTTCGAACAGAAATTTGCATCCTGTAGCACAAACTCAAAAAAGTTCTGGGACACTGTAAAGTCCATGGAGAATAAGAGCACCTCCTCCCAGCTGCACACTGCACTGAGGCTAGGAAACACTGTCACCAATGATAAATCCACTAATTGAGAATTTCAATAAGCATTTTTCTACGGCTGGCCATGCTTTCCACCTGGCTACCCCTACTCCTACCCCGGTCAACTGCCCGGCACCCCCAACTCGCCCAAGCCTCCCCCATTTCCCCTTCACTGAAATCCAGATAGCTGATGTTCTGAAAGAGCGGCAAATTCTGGACCCCTACAAATCAGCCGGGCTAGACAATCTGGGCCATCTCTCTCTAAAATGATCTGCCGAAATTGTTGCAACCCCTATTACTAGCCTGTTCAACCTCTCTTTCGTATCGTCTGAGATTCCAAAGATTGGAAAGTTGCCGCGATCATCCCCCTCTTCAAAGGGGGAGACACTCTAGACCCAAACTGCTATATCTATCCTACCCTGCCTTTCTAAGGTCTTCAAAAGCCAAGTTAACAAGCAGATTACCGACCATTTCGAATCCCACCGTACCTTCTCCGCTATGCAATCTGGTTTCAGAGCTGGTCATGGGTGCACCTCAGCCACGCTCAAGGTCCTAAAAGGTATCATAACCACCATCAATTAGATACATTACTGTGCAGCCATATTCATCGACCTGGCTTTTGACTCTGTCAATCACCACATTCTTATCGGCAGACTAAACAGCCTTGGTTTCTCAAATGACTGCCTCGCCTGGTTCACCAACTACTTCTCTGATAGAGTTCAGTGTGTCAAATCGGAGGGTCTTTTGTCTGGACCTCTGGCAGTCTCTATGGGGGTGCCACAGGGTTCAATTCTCGGGCCGACTCTCTTCTCTGTATACATCAATGATTTCACCTTTATTTCACCTTTATTTAACCAGGTAGGCTAGTTGAGAACAAGTTCTCATTTGCAACTGCGACCTGGCCAAGATAAAGCATAGCAGTGTGAACAGACAACACAGAGTTACACATGGAGTAAACAATTAACAAGTCAATAACACAGTAGAAAAAAGGGGAGTCTATATACATTGTGTGCAAAAGGCATGAGGAGGTAGGCGAATAATTACAATTTTGCAGATTAACGCTGGAGTGATAAATGATCAGATGGTCATGTACAGGTAGAGATATTGGTGTGCAAAAGAGCAGAAAAGTAAATAAATAAAAACAGTATGGGGATGAGGTAGGTAAAAATGGGAGGGCTATTTACCGATAGACTATGTACAGATGCAGCTGCTCAGATAGCAGATGTTTGAAGTTGGTGAGGGAGATAAAAGTCTCCAACTTCAGCGATTTTTGCAATTCGTTCCAGTCACAGGCAGCAGAGAACTGGAACGAAAGGCGGCCAAATGAGGTGTTGGCTTTAGGGATGATCAGTGAGATACACCTGCTGGAGCGCGTGCTACGGATGGGTGATGCCATCATGACCAGTGAACTGAGATAAGGCGGAGCTTTACCTAGCATGGACTTGTAGATGATCTGGAGCCAGTGGGTCTGGCGACGAATATGCAGCGAGGGCCAGCCGACTAGAGCATACAAGTCGCAGTGGTGGGTGGTATAAGGTGCTTTAGTGACAAAATGGATGGCACTGTGATAAACTGCATCCAGTTTGCTGAGTAGAGTGTTGGAAGCAATTTTGTAGATGACATCGCCGAAGTCGAGGATCGGTAGGATAGTCAGTTTTACTAGGGTAAGTTTGGCGGCGTGAGTGACGGAGGCTTTGTTGCGGAATAGAAAGCCGACTCTTGATTTGATTTTCAATTGGAGATGTTTGATATGAGGCTGGAAGGAGAGTTTACAGTCAGACACCTAGGTAGCCAGACACCTAGGTACTTATAGATGTCCACATATTCAAGGTCAGAACCATCCAGGGTGGTGATGCTGGTCAGGCGTGCGGGTGCAGGCAGCGAACGGTTGAAAAGCATGCATTTGGTTTTACTAGCGTTTAAGAGCACTAGCGTTGGAGGCCACGGAAGGAGTGTTGTATGACATTGAAGCTCATTTGGAGGTTAGATAGCACAGTGTCCAAGGACGGGCCGGAAGTATATAGAATGGTGTTGTCTGCGTAGAGGTGGATCAGGGAATCGCCTGCAGCAAGAGCAACATCATTGATATATACAGAGAAAAGAGCCGGCCCGAGGATTGAACCCTGTGGCACCCCCATAGAGACTGCCAGAGGACCGGACAGCATGCCCTCCGATTTGACACACTGAACTCTGTCTGCAAAGTAATTGGTGAACCAGGCAAGGCAGTCATCCGATGATGTCGCTCTTGCTGCTGGTGATTCTCTGATCCACCTCTATGCAGACAACACCATTCTGTATACTTCCAGGCCTTCTTTATATATCTTGAATAACGTTCCAACCGGAGAATTAGAATGACTTCAAATGAGCGGTGGAACGCAGGTGCTTCCCCTGTGAACACGCCTGGTGAATGCATGGTCAACTCGTGGCAGTGGTGACTATTTCCTGTGTCATTCGACCCCTCTTCACATTAGAGTCATCAGACACAGTTCTATTGACTGTTGACATCTTGTGGAAGGCGTAGGAAGTGAAAACTCATCCATATCTCGCTGTAATTTCAATGAGAGCTTGGTTGAACATCTGCCACCCCCAGAAAATAAAACAGAAAGTGGAATTTCTCAGGTTTTTGCCTGCTATATGAGTTCTGTTATACTCACAGACATAATTCAAACAGTTTTAGAAGCTTCAGAACGTTTTCTATCAAATAATAATAATACTAATATTTCGAGTGTTTTCTATCCAATACTACGAATAATATGCATATATTAGCAACTGTGACTGAGGAGCTGGCCGTTTACAATGGACACCTTTTCATCCAAGCTACTCAATACTGCCCCTGCAGCCATAAAAGTTAAGCATCTCCAATCCAAAATTAAATGTAGAATCGGCTTCCTATTTCACAACAAAGCATCCTTCACTCAAGCTGCCAAACATACCCTCGTAAAACTGACCATCCTACCGATCCTCGACTTTGGTGATATCATTTACAAAATAGCCGCCAACACTCTACTCAACAAATTGTATGCAGTCTATCACAGTGCCATCCGTTTTGTCACCAAAGCCCCATATACTACCCACCATTGCAACCTGTACGCTCTCGTTGGCTGGCCCTCGCTTCATACTCATCGCCAAATCCACTGGCTCCAAGTCATCTTCAAGTCTCTGCTAGGTCAAGCCCCACCTTATCTCAGCTCACTGGTCACGATAGCAGCACCCATCTGTAGCACGCGCTCCAGCAGGTATATCTCACTAGTCACCCTCAAAGCCAATTCCTGCTTTGGCCACCTTTCCTTCCAGTTCTCTGCTGCCAATGACTGGAACGAACTGCAAAAATCGCTGAAGCTGGAGACACATCTCCCTCACTAGCTTTAAACACCAGCTGTCAGAGCAGCTCACAGATCACTGCACCTGTACATAGCCCATATGTAAATAGCCCATCCAACTACCTCATCCCCATACTGTATTAATTTCTTTAACTTGCTCCTTTGCATCCCAGTATCTCTACTTGCACATTAATCTTCTGTACATCAATCACTCCAGTGTTTAATTGGTATATTGTAATTATTTCACCACCATGGCCTATTTATCGCCTTTACCTCCCTTATCATACCTTATATGCACACACTGTATATAGACTTTTTTTCTACTTTATTATTGACTGTACGTTTGTTTATTCCATGTGTAAGTCTGTGTTGTTGTATGTGTCGAACTGCTTTGCTTTATTCTTGGCCAGGTTGTAGTTGTAAATGAGAACTTGTTCTCAACTAACCTACCTGGTTAAATAAAGGTGAAATAAAAATGTAAAACATGTAGGGTCAGTCTCTATGGGCCGAGTGGGTTTCAATGAACCTAGTCTTGTGATACCGTGACTTTTCTAAATGGCATCATTTTCGCAATGTTAAAAATGATTTGAATACATTGCAAATGGACAAGGCTGTTTCTCGGTCTGAGAACCGTCTAGAGCCACATAACTCACTGTGCACTATTGACTTAAGCTCTAGAACAGGTTTATAAAGTTTCAGAGCTCTAGGTCTGACAGTTCTTTGATGGTTCGAACGCCGGTATCTTTTGCAGGCTCTGTGTGTCTGTAAGCCCCACACTGTGTCACTCCATCCTGGCTGTGTGTGTGTGTTTTTTCTTGTACATCTGATGAGAGAACTGACTGATTTACAGTTCATGAGTGTTGCCTAATCACACATATGACATTTTGGAAAGATGTGACCTTTTTAACCCTTCGAAACAGCCCCAATGACCCCAATTGAAAGCACTTCCTGTTGTCACAGGAAGCTGAAGGTCAACACATATCTTAATTTGAGCAGTCTTTTACAGGATCCAGAGTTAAGTCTTTACGTTAAGAACTGACTGATTTACAGAGGGTTGAATGCAGTGTTTTTCAGTAACTGTAGGTTGTGAAATCAAAACCACTTTTAGGTTCAATTTCACCACTTCTGGTTGCTCCAGTAGGCTTAAAATCAGCACAGGTAATCCTCATAGTAGCCTGATGGATTGTTAATGAAGACAGTTTGATATGGCAATCATAACTCACATAGGCATCAGGTTGAAGTTAGGGGTGCAAGCAATGTATTCCTATGGGGAGAGATGTCAATGAAAACTGTTAAAAGAAAACACACTGTTTTCACAGTCAAGGTTAGGTTTTCACAGATCGGGAGGACCTTAGGAACGTTCTTGTGGTTGAATTATGCTTCTAGTCTTAACGGTTCTGCCGCTCTCACCCAAAAGCACCTCAAACTTAGTTCAGGCTTCATTTTGGGCCTACTTTTTTGCACGGTCGCTGCTGTCAGACCGAGCGAGCTAGGTCAAGTGGGGCATCTCCTTGAACTCGGCACGGCCTAGAGACTATGGTGATTCCATTTGTTTCCCTTTCTGTATGATTTAAGCCTGCAAATTTCTGTATTTCAGCCCTATTTGATGGTAAAGTTCATACTTCCCCTTTAGGATATGAAGAGGACCATTCAATCTTTTCATGTTGATATCTGTAGAGGTACAGGTGACCTTGAACACATGGCAAAAATAATTTTGAAAATGGCCTGCACAGAAGCAGAGTTAGAGCATAACCTGTAAACCCATGTTATCGTGAGGGAGAAACTTGGATGTCACACTAAATGAACCTGCGCGCAGCTAGAATAACTCTGTGGCTTATCCACCCCAACCTGCCCCCTGAAGAGCCCATCGAATACGGTGTGTCTGTGTGACCTAAAGGCCACAATATATCCATAGCATCATTTAAATCATTAACTCACTACAAGTCATTCTTCATTCCATGCAATTTGCATGGTCGCTGCGGTCAGACCGAGAGAGCTAAGGTCAGACTCAGCGAGCTACCGTCAAGTGGAGGATCTCCTCGAACTCGGCATGGCCTAGAGACTATGGTGATGCCATTTTCCAACACTTTTAATGTTGATTTCAGCATGTACATTTTCTGTAGGTCATCACTGTTTCAACATATTGGAAACATACCTGAGTTGTAGTCAATGAACAGCATTCTTACATACTGTAGGTATTCCTCTTGTCCAGTTGGGATAGGGCAGTGTGCAGTGGGATGGTGATTGTGTTGTATGTGGCTATATTGGGGCGGTATGCAAATTGAAGTGGGTCAAGGGTGTCAGGTAAGGTGGAGGGGATTTGATCCTTAACTAGCCTCTCCATGAACTTCATGATGACAGTAGTGAGTGCTATGGGGCGATAGTCATTTAGTTCAATCCAATGTATTTAGAAAGCCCTTTTTTACATCAGCCGATGTCACAACGTACTGTACAGAAACCTATCCCAAACAGCAAGCAATGCAGATGTAGAAGCACGGTGGCTAGGAAAAACTCCCTAGCAAGGCCGGAGCCTAGGAAAAAACAGAGAGGAACCAGGCTCTGAGGGGTGGCCAGTCCCCTTCTGGCTGTGCCGCGTGGAGATTATAACCGAACATGGCCAAGATGTTCAAACGTTCATAGATGACCAGCAGGGTCAGATATTAATAATCACAGGGGTTGTAGAGGGTGCAACAGGTCAGCACCTCAAGAGTAAATGTCAGTTGGCTTTTCATAGCCGATCATTCAGAGTTAGAGACAGCAGGTGCGGTAGAGAGAGAGTCCAAAACAGCAAGTCCAGGACAATGTAGCACGTCCAGTGAACAGGTCAGGGTTCCATAGCCGCAGGCAAAACAGCATAAATACTGAAGGCTGAGATAGGAGGGGTCGGGAGACACAAGATATAACCCCACCCATGTTGTCAAAGCACAGCCCCCACACCACCATAGGGATATCTTCAACCACCAATCTACTACCCTGAAACAAGGCCGAGTATAGCCCACAAAGATCTCACCCACTGCACAAACCCAAGGGGTGCCAACCCAGACAGGAAGATCACGTCAGTGACTCATCCCACTCAAGTGACGCACCCCTCCTAGGGACGGCATGGAAGAGCACCAGTAAGCCAGTGACTCAGCCTCTCCGTAATAGGGTTAGAGGCAGAGAATCCCAGTGGAGAGAGGGGAACCGGCCAGGCAGAGACAGCAAGGGCGGTTAGTCTCTCCAGTGCCTTTCCATCACCTTCACACCCCTGTGCCAGACTACACTCAATCATAGGAGTCTTCAATAAAGACGTAAAGGTCGAGACAGAGTCTGCGTCTCTCACATGGATAGGCAGACCATTAAATAAAAATGGAATTCTATAGGAGAAAGCCTTGCCTCCAGCCTTTTACTTAGAAATTCTAGGGACAGTAAGGAGGCCTGCGTCTTGTGACCATAGCGTGCGTGTAGGTATGTACGGCAGGACCAAATCGGAAAGATAAGTAGGAGCAAGCCCATATAATGCTTTGTAGGTTAGCAGTAAAACCTTGAAATCAGCGCTAGCCTTAAAAGGAAGCAAGTGTAGAGAGGCTTGCACTGAAGTAATATGATCAAGTTTTGGGGTTCTAGTCAAGATTCTAGCAGCCGTGTTCAGTTATCTTTTACTTTCTCTGGATACAGGAACAATGGTGGACATCTTGAAGCAAGTGGGGACAGCAGACTGGGATAGGGAGAGATTGACTATGTCTGTAAACTCTCCAAATGAAATCAACATAGCACTATCAAAAGTAACACAGTACCTACCATCTATCAACCTTGTACTGCTGCCCTGCTTTTTACCAGCACGCCCTGCTCCAAAGGTCCAACCCTGGAAAGTCTACAGAAAGCTGCAGAAGGTGAAAACCTGTAAGGCAGAGGGCTCAGATGAAATCCCAGGCAGACTAAAAAAGGAGTCTGCATATGAATTGAGCGGGCCACTGGATGATATTCTTGGCCTGTCGATGCGACAAGGCATTGTTCCTGATGAATGGAAAGAAGATAGTGGGCTCTTTACCATAAACCAAGCCACTCTCCATCAGTGAAATATATCTCATTAACCTCTCTCCTGAGCAAAGTAGCTAAGAGCTTAATCACTGAATGAGCTCTTAGCGATATCCTACCCCAAGTTAATACTCAACAGTACGGATGACCAGTACGGATAACCAACAAGCTCTTCAAGTCCCAGGATAAGAATGGTTGCCCACCTACTTCAGCAAAGCCTTCTAACGTGTCTATGACAACCTTACCATCAACAGGATGTTTAGACCTCCAGCTTCGACCATCCCTTGCCATATGGATAGACAGCTTCCTCTCTAAGGCTGCCTTTATACAGGCAGCAAATTCTGATATTTTCCACGAAATGGTCCTTTGACCAATCACATCAGATCTTTTCACATCAAATATTTTTCAGAGCTGATCTGATTTGTCAAAGACCAATTAGTGGGAAACATATCCGAATTGGGCTGCCTGTCTAAATGCAGACACTAGGTTGTGAGGTATCATGGTGTGCTGTCAAACAGTGTCAGTGTATTTTATGGCATACCTCAAGGAACTCTGCTTGGCCTGCTGATTTTTATTGTATACAGTGCCTTGCGAAAGTATTCGGCCCTCTTGAACTTTGCGACCTTTTGCCACATTTCAGGCTTCAAACATAAAGATATAAAACTGTATTTTTTTGTGAAGAATCAACAACAAGTGGGACACAATCATGAAGTGGAATGACATTTATTGGATATTTCAAACTTTTTTAACAAATCAAAAACTGAAAAATTGGGCGTGCAAAATTATTCAGCCCCCTTAACTTAATACTTTGTAGCGCCACCTTTTGCTGCGATTACAGCTGTAAGTCGCTTGGGGTATGTCTCTATCAGTTTTGCACATCGAGAGACTGAAATTTTTTCCCATTCCTCCTTGCAAAACAGCTCGAGCTCAGTGAGGTTGGATGGAGAGCATTTGTGAACAGCAGTTTTCAGTTCTTTCCACAGATTCTCGATTGGATTCAGGTCTGGACTTTGACTTGGCCATTGTAACACCTGGATATGTTTATTTTTGAACCATTCCATTGTAGATTTTGCTTTATGTTTTGGATCATTGTCTTTGTTGGAAGACAAATCTCCGTCCCAGTCTCAGGTCTTTTGCAGACTCCATCAGGTTTTCTTCCAGAATGGTCCTGTATTTGGCTCCATCCATCTTCCCATCAATTTTAACCATCTTCCCTGTCCCTGCTGAAGAAGAGCAGGCCCAAACCATGATGCTGCCACCACCATGTTTGACAGTGGGGATGGTGTGTTCAGGGTGATGGGCTGTGTTGCTTTTACGCCAAACATAACGTTTGGCATTGTTGCCAAAAAGTTCAATTTTGGTTTCATCTGACCAGAGCACCTTCTTCCACATGTATGGTGTGTCTCCCAGGTGGCTTGTGGCAAACTTTAAACGACACATTTATGGATATCTTTAAGAAATGGCTTTCTTCTTGCCACTCTTCCATAAAGGCCAGATTTGTGCAATATAGGACTGATTGTTGTCCTATGGACAGAGTCTCCCACCTCAGCTGTAGATCTCTGCAGTTCATCCAGAGTGATCATGGGCCTCTTGGCTGCATCTCTGATCAGTCTTCTCCTTGTATGAGCTGAAAGTTTAGAGGGACGGCCAGGTCTTGGTAGATTTGCAGTGGTCTGATACTCCTTCCATTTCAATATTATCGCTTGCACAGTGCTCCTTGGGATGTTTAAAGCTTGGAAATCTTTTTGTATCCAAATCCGGCTTTAAACTTCTTCACAACAGTATCTCGGACCTGCCTGGTGTGTTCCTTGTTCTTCATGATGCTCTCTGCGCTTTTAACGGCCCTCTGAGACTATCACAGTGCAGGTGCATTTATACGAAGACTTGATTACACACAGGTGGATTGTATTTGTCATCATTCGTCATTCTTCACAAAAAAATACAGTTTTATATCTTTATGTTTGACGCCTGAAATGTGGCAAAAGGTCGCAAAGTTCAAGGGGGGCGAATACTTTCGCAAGGCACTGTATGTAACAATGTTTCTTCCGTCCCTCTCCTCACTCCAACCAGGGATCCTCTGAACACATCAACAACTGCCTCCCACAAAGCATTGTTACCTATCAACTACTTCAAGATTACCTAACAACTACTTCAAGGTCTCAGATCGAGTGACGTCACCGACTGAACTGTTACTAGCATGCACCTAACTAGCTGGCCATTTCACACTGGTTATTCTCACCCCCTTTGATCTCCTCAATCTTGGCAGCAACCGGGCAGAGCACAACTGAGTCATCCAGGTCATGGCACCGTCCCTCTCCTTGCCCCGACCTGAGCTCGAAACAGAGACCCTCTCAACACAAACAACTGCCTCTCACGAAGAATCGTTACCTATTGCTCCACAAAAGCCACTGCCTTTGCAGAGCAAGGGAAACAACTACTTCAAGGTCGTGACATCACCAATTGAAACACTACTAGCACGCACTGCTAACTAGCTAGCAATTTCACACAGGTGACACATCAACAGTGTAGTCAGGCTAACTGCAGTCAAACAATGGAAGCTTGTGGATCACCTTCCACCATCCAAGAAGACCTGGTTGACCTAGAGAAGTGGTCAGTGGGGGAGCCACATGCTCTGAACCCTAGAAAGTGCAAAGTGCTCCACCCGTACTACCCGCCTGTCTATTAACAACACATAACTCTAGAAAGTTGAGGTATCAAGATCAAAGGAAATCTAAAATAGTCGACACAGGTAGAGAACGTCTGTTCCTCCTCCAATGCCTGAAGTACTTCCACATCCATAAGAATGACCTGGTGAGAGTATTTCCAACCTACATCCAACCAGTGGTGAAACATGCTGCCCCAGTGTGGCACGCAGGGCTAATCAAGAGACAATCCGATACCATCGAGACTGTCCAAAGGAAAGCAGTTCGTATCATCATTGGCACAGACGACACCTCCTACTCAGATGCATGCACCAATCTCGGTCTATCATCACTAAACACGCAGAGAAAGTCTTTCAAGATCCTTTAAGGATCTTGAGAGACTTCTTTAATCCGATCCTTACCGCCATATGCTCCCACCCTAACAATCGTCTGTGAGCCAATACCAGACCCACTCCTCAACTAAACTGGAACTGATCCACTGCAGGACTGTGTATTTCCATGGCAGCATCATCCCAACCAGGGTTTGCCTGCTGAACAGTTGATGATGAACATTATTGTATTTTAGTTAGTAATATCAATTTTAATATTCGAATGTATGTCGTACTCACAATTCAGCATGTTGCTGCCTTTTGTACAATTTCCTGTTAAAACATGTAAATAAAAATATTCTCTCAGAAAAGAGAGATGTAGTAATTCATACTGTATTATGTGGAGAGGGGAGATGGATTTATCTGACATAGAGATGTATAATGTAGTGATCTGACCATAACCTTTACCTCTGCTCTCTTTCTGCAGTGCAACAATGACTACGTCCCCGTGTGCGGCTCCAACAATGAGAACTACCAGAACGAATGTTATCTACGCAGGGATGCCTGCAAGCAGCAGTCTGAAGTGCTGGTGGTGTCAGAGGGCTCTTGTCCTGTCGGTACGTAGCCTACGTAGCATCTTAAGGATGGACATGTACATAGGTCTGTAGATGCATACCTACAGTTGAAGTCGGAAGTTTACATACACCTTAGCCAAATACATTTAAACTCAGTTTTTCACATTTCCTGACAATTAATCCTAGTAAAAATCCCTGTTTTAGGTCAGTTAGGATCACCACTTTATTTTAAGAATGTGAAATGTCAGAATAATAATAGAGAGAATGATTTATTTCATTGTTATTTCTTTCATCACATTCAATTGTATATACACTCAATTAGTATTTGGTAGCATTGCCTTTAAATTATTTAACTTGGGTCAAATTTTTCGGGTAACCTTCCACAAGTTTCCCACAATAAGTTAGGTGAATTTTGGTCATTTACACACACTATTTAGTTCAGTTCTTTGCACCCCATCATTGTGAGGTATTGTTTGTTTTGATACACATTTCTATTCAGCGCTCTGTTTTTTCCCGTATTAGTCCTCCTGTGTACTGTAGTTTTAGCCATCCTCACTGGGGATGCCTTTTTAAAATGTTCATTTAACCAGGCAAGTCAGTTAAGAACAAATTCTTATTTACAATGATGGCCTAGGAACAGTGGGTTCAGGGGCAGAACAACAGATTCTTACCTTGTCAGTTCGGGGATTTGATCTAGCAACCATTCGGTTACTAGCCCAACGCTCTAACCACTAGGCTACCTGCCTCTTTTTGCCTAATCACTGCTTGTACTTTTGCCTAATCCCTGCTTGTACTTTTGCCTATCGGATTTCCTGTCATCAACCTCTTGCCTGATCTCCCGGACTACATCATTATCCTTCTCCCTGCCTGTACTGTTACCATTTTGGACCCCTGTGTATGACCTTCTGTCTGCCCCTGGACCCAGCTACCTGCCTCCACCTGTGATCCTTTACAAAAAAACACCTGATGCGCCCTATGCTTGTAACCAGCTCTCTGTCTCCAATCGTATTCATTACAGAAGGAAGTAGCTAGAAAGTTGGAATATTGTTTGAAGGCACTACACTCTCCTTCAGTCCAATATCAAACTATAAAGCTAAACTGATTTTATCCACAATACTTTAGTTCATCAGAGTTACTAATGTAGTATGTGAATCAAGCTTTGTTAGAGAAAGAAAGTTATACCCTTTTCTCACTACTGAGCCAAGCTGAGTCAAACTGTACTGTGCTAGCCTGGTTAAGCATTGACCACACTTTCTGGAACCGTGTGAGGAAAGAATACTGTGAGAAGAACATATCCAAGTCAGCACCGTATGGTGTGGTCAGCACAATAGTGTGAAAAGTAGGAGTATCCCACAATTCCTTTTTTTTCAAGATAAGAACCTCCATGCATGTTGATTTTATCTAGCACTTAGCATAGGTCATGTTCATTAGGGCATGAAACAGGAAACATTTTGCAGTGACAAACAGACATTTGTGTTTTACTGGACATGTCCAGGTAGTACCTTCCTGTTTCAGTCAGTTTTCTTCTGTTTGCTGCCTGAACAAGACCAAAGTGAATCTGTTTTCAATGGGAACATGTTGGCTCCACTCAAGCTCCACTGTTGGGCTAGCGTTGTACACTGGGGGTGTTACTGGCTCAGTTAACCTCACTGCCACCCTGGTCAACTCCACTCAAGGGACCTAAAACACTCATATAGCTCAGCAGTCCACCACACTCATAAGGAACACAATAGGAATTGGAGCGTGTGTGTGTGGGATGGTGGGGTGGGTGAATGGGTGGGGGAGTGTTGAGGGTTGTGTGTGTTTCTGATTTGTTTCACAAAAGTAACCTTAATTTCGCCTCACTTACATGGAAGCTCTTAACTCTCTGTAAATTGCTTGAATGTTTGTCATTTACCTTGTGTGTGTGTATGTTTGCATGTATGTATGTGTGCGTGCATGTGTGTGTGCATCTGCCTGTGTGTCTTTTCTGTGAGAGCGTGAAATATATATATTTTTTCATGTGATGAGAGATCATTTTGAGAGACAAGCCTCAGAAAACAAAAGAAATATCATCGCACCCTGGCAGAACGGGCATGACAGTGATGAGAATAGGCTGACGGCTCACTTCCCTCCGCAACGCCCAGCCCCCTCCTCCCCCTTCACTGTCACTTCAAAAGAATATATGGTCAAATTACATTTTAAAAACTATTTATGTACTGGATGTTTACTCTTGGAAGTAGTCTTACAAACAAACAACATCAACAAAGAAGGGAGTAAAACAGTGTCCTGGGCACAAAAAAAAGTTATTAACCTCTATCTTGCCTATTCATCCCCCTTTCTCTCCCTCTCTCTTTGTTTTCTTTGTCAGTTCTCCCTCACCCTTTACCTACCTTTCTCTGCGAAACTACACATCAGATAAATAATTGAGGGGACAGTGAATGTCATGCATGGGTCATGCATTTTAAGAAACCAAAAAAGTAACAATTCACTCAACACCCGCTAGAAAAGTCTTTCATAAACATGTGATGACGTGGTTAAGGTGTGTTAGTGCTGGGCTTGAACCAAAACCTGCACACAATACCTTTTCATGGACTGATGATGGACATCCCTGTTGAAAACAAACCAATCACAGAATGAAGACAAGAATAGGCTGTCAGTCTCACTCCCATTTCAAATCTACTAGTTCCTTTAGTACTTGTAGAAGAGCTGTCACTCAAACCCACATCTGTCTACTCACTCTCTCCACATGTGATACTATATGTATGTCCAGGCATACCTTAACATCCTCTGATCGGATGGTTCATACCCTGTCTATTCACACCTAAATTCCCAATGGCTGTCCAGTATCCAGGCATCTCTGTATGTTCTCTGATTGGCTACCCTGTCACCCTGTCTTACAAGTAAACAAGTCTGGTCTTCATCAGAACACTGGCTAATGTGTTCTGTAGCCTACATGTTGGCAACACAGCCAGGCTCCTTGTTGTTGTTTACCTCAATAACCATATCCGACAGCCGTGTGACAGCAGGGCTCTGTCCACCCAGAATCGCCGTGTGACTAGAGCCAAGGCCAAAAGGCCAGAATCGGGGGTTTTCTGTAGCTGTCGAACTGGGAACAGAAGGACACAGAGCCGAGTTGCCAAGTCATGCTACCATGCTACTGGGTACCACTGTGTACTTCAAAAGTACTATTTAAACAAGAGAGTCACATTCGGATGACTCTGTAGAGAGCTTCTGCAAGGAAGTAGACCATGTTAAATGGTTGCTTAAATGTTCCAGTACTGGTTTTCCAAAGTTTTTGACTCACAACACAGTTATCAACACAGTTATCGGCCATTTTGCCTTCGAGTTGTATTATATATTTTTCATTAGTAAATTTATTGTTTACTTATACTTTTAGAATTGAGGGAAAGATGAGTTTGTTTACATTTGGGCTACAGGTAAGCAGGTATTCACCAAGCTAGCACTAGGCAGTGAGCTAACAGAGAGTGAATGATAGCTGATTAGCACAGGATGCTTCAGTTCCTCCATCCCATTGAGTGGTGGTGCTACAGTGCAGTCAGCAGTTTAGCGACTTGAAAGAGTGAACCGTTTGGGGAACCACTTGTCAGATTTCAGGGCTGCTTAGGCAAGTCACAGCTGACATGAGCCATATGTTTGGTTGACTGGGGGGGGATGCACAATCTCAGATATCAAGGGAATCGAAGGCAAACATGTGGACTGTTGCTGACAAATCTCAGAGGGTGACTTCCAGAGAGGGGCAAAGGGATCAATAAACCCATCAACTTTGGGACACACTAGTGACTTAATGCAATTTATACAACAGGTGGGTCTAATCCTGGACGCTGATTGGTGTCTATTCCATAATTTACCACCGGCTAAAGCTATGATGTTGAAGTTAATATTCACTCTGTTCCATCTCACTGCGCAACCCACTGTCTTATCAGCCCAGCCAAACAATTTATAAACTGGATCTCTACTGTAAAAAGCATCTAGACATTATTTCCCATTTCTTTAAATGAGCAATTGGATGGCATAATGGCAAAAATATGTATATTATTAAATTCGATCTCCAGCTGTCCCATAGTAATGAACGTGTAGGGGTCCGGAGTCGGGACAAGACAGACAGGCAGGCAGCTTTTCTCAGTCAGTCGAAATCATCAATAAGCATAATTTATTAATATATACAGTGCATTTGGAAAGTATTCAGACCCCTTGACCTTTTCCACATTTTGTTACATTTACAGTCCTCCAGACGTGACTCTTGGATTTCAAGCTAAAGAGTTCAATCTTGGTTTCATCAGACCTTGTTTCTCATGGTCTGAGAATCCTTTATGTGCCTTTTGGCAACCTCCAAGCAGGCTGTCAGTTGCCTTTTACTGAAGAGTGGCTTCCATTTGGCCACTCTACCATCAAGGCCTGATTGGTGGAGTGCTGTAGATATGGTTGTCCTTCTGGAAGGTTCTCCCATCTCCACAGAGGAACTCTGGAGCTCTGTCAGAGTGACCATCGGGTTCTTGGTCACCACCTTGACCAAGGCCCTTTCACCCGATTGCTCATTTTGGCCAGACGGCCAGCTCTAGGAAGAGTTTTGGTGGTTCCAAAACCACTGTGCCACTGTGTTCTTGGGGACTTTCAATTCTGCGGAAATGTTTTGGTACCCTTCCCCAGATCTGTGCCTTGACACAATCCTGTCTCTGAGCTCCGATTCCTTCAACCTCATGGCTTGGTTTTTGCGCTTACATGCCCTGTCAATTGTGGGACCTTATATAGACAGGTCTTTGCCTTTCCAAATCATGTCCAATCATTTTAATTTACCACAGGTCGTCTCCAATGAAATTGTAGAAACATCTCAAGGATGACCAATGGAAACAGGATGCACCTGAGCTCAATTTCAATTGTTATAGCAAGGGGTCTGAATACTTATGTAAATGGCATATTTTTTATTTTTTTGCCAACATTTCTAAAAACCTGTTTTCACTTTGTCATTTTGGGGTATTGTGTGTATATTGATGATGGAAAAAAACAATGGAATACATTTTTGAATAAGGCTGTAACGTAGCAAAACGTAGAAAAAGTCAAGGGGTCTGAATTCTTTCCAAATGCACTGTACAAAGAAATGTCAATAGAAAACAGGCAAAACTAAATGCAATGCAGCTAGTTTGCAGTCTTTCCAGCTTCCTTTTGAAGTTATTGTGTTAGCTGTGTTGTTGGCTAGCTCCTCTAAACAACAGTGTCCTCACGAGAGACCCCTTCTATGCCAAGTAAAATCTCACATCATTAGTTCATTGTTATGGATGCAAGATGGCGCCAGATGAGATGGACACACGCAGAGACGCGTACAAAGCTCTCCCTCACCCTCCATTTGGCAAATATGACCATACATTGGCTTTATCAATAAGTGCATTGATGACCTCGACCCCCTGGTGACCATACATACCCCAACGAGAAGCCATGGATTACAGGCAACATCCGAACTGAGCTAAAAGGTAGAGCTTCTGCTTTCAAGGAGCAAACCTGGAAGCTAATAAGAAATCCCACTATGCCCTCCGACAAACCATATAACAGGCAAAGTGTCAATACAGGACTAAGATTGAATCATACTACACCGGGCTCCGACGCTCGTCGGATGTGGCAGGGCTTGCAAACTTTTACGGACTACAAAGGGAGAGCGCCTCCAATTTGCATACCTCCCCAACAGATCCATTGATGATGCAATCTCTATTGCACTCCATACTGCCCTTTCCCACATGCACAAAAGGAACACCGACAGTTGAAGTTGCAAGTTTACATGCACCTTAGCCAAATACATTTAAACTCAGTTTTTCAAAATTCCTGACATTTAATCCTAGTAAAAATCCCCCGTCTTAGGTCAGTTAGGATCACCATTTTATTTTAAGAATGTGAAATGTCAGAATAATAGAAGAGAGAAGGATTTATTTCATCTTTTATTTCTTTCATTACATTCCCAGTGGGTCAGAAGTTTACATACACTCAATTACTATTTGATAGCATTGCCTTTAATTTGTTTAACGTGGGTCAAACGGTACTGCATCACAGCTTGCGTGGTCAAAGCGTACTGCATCACAGCTTGCGTGGTGCTGCAGAATTCTATGGCACGTGCCAACCACTGATGCCCTTTGGTGGTCAAACTAGCATTAATGGTATCTTTGAGAAGGATTTTATAGCCTTCAATAGTGGCTGTACTAGATCATTTAAAACCTTTTTCTGTAAGAACATAGTATTTGGGACTGATTTTAAGAAACGTTGCTTAATTAATTTGATAATATTATTGTGTTTCTTTTCCAAGAAAAACAAAAAATCCTATGGGTTTCTGTTAGGATGGAACAGAAAATATGCCGCTGTGCAACGTGACGGTCGGAAGTAGGCTACAAGTGCTGGGCTATTTCAAGTACCCCTGACTGCAGTGTGCAGTTCGGGGGGGGGGGCTCAATGTGGGTGGAGTCAAACATTTGACCCCGTCCATTGTTTTTGTTGTTGCAGTATGCAGTTCGTGGCCGGTCTGACCCCGCCCACGTCTGACCCTGCCCACCTGTGTTTTTTTTGTCCATCTGAGATTTGCCAGTCACACGCTAAATACAAACACAGATCGTAAGAAATATTATATAAAGTGGTACCAGCACATGTGTTGTAACACTTTTTGCTTCATGCTATATTTGAGACACTGATACTGTTGCAGTGAACAACAGACGTGTTATGTATGTCATGTACTGTTAAAATTGTGTTGATAAATATTATAACTTTGTAGTTATATTATTTCATTGAGCGTATTATATACAGTTACTACCTATCCTGATTTATAATGCTATTTACATTCGTCATGAGAATGGAGACAGACTATACCATATAGACATACTGACAAGCTGAATGTGCTTTGTACATTAAGTTATATCAGCTCCAGTAAAGAGATCAGAGACTCGGGTGACTTCTACGTCATTATTACTTAACACAATTAACAATTGAAACAATTAACACAGCAGATAAAAACAAGGTTTGACCACTCCGCAAAAGAGGCAAAGACAGTCATTTTCTTTTTTGTCAACTGCCTCCACATAGAACATCTAATAATTTCCCTGTGACTGGAACAAGAACGGTTCCTTGAAGAGAATACTTTCCTCTTCACACAGGCCATCATACAACCGTAGTTCTTTAAGGGTTGTAATGCGGTCTCCCCATCCATCCCAATTACACCAGGGAGGAAAATGTGCCTTTAAATGTTTGGAGTTCGCGCCACCTTGCTGCCTCTAGGGTGTCCCTTAGAAGAACATCTGCTTCCTTGAAGAAAAAGGAAGAATACATATTAAGAGTAGTCCCTCATTTGGTGATCAAGACAAATTACACCACACTTTCACAATACCACCATGCAAACAAAAGCCACTAATACTGAAGGGGTTTTCAGTGATATCTATAACTACTCAAGTCATCACAACTATTATATTCTGCCATGCATCAAGCCTTCAGCATTACACACAGTAGACTACATACCAATTTCACAGCTCCCAGTTCGCTGTGCATTTTGTTTTCAGCATCGTCTAGAAAGAAAACAGACTAGGGTCATTAAGTAATGTAAGGGATCCTCTAAGGATGTGAGTACATAATGTAATGCACCTTACTTTAGCTAATAGCCTATACAGTACCTGATCCTGCAGAGCTGGATGCTGATGTGACATGCTGTGACTTCTTGGGGGGACATCTTCTACATCATCCTTAAATGATGTAAAAAGTATTTAGTCAGCCACCAATTGTGCAAGTTCTCCCACTTAAAAAGATGAGAGAGGCCTGTAATTTTCATCATAGGTATACTTCAACTATGACAGACAAAATGAGAAGAAAAAAAATCCAGAAAATCACATTGTAGGATTTTTAATGAATTTCTTTGCAAATTATGGTGGAATATAAGTATTTGGTCACATACAAACAAGCAAGATTTCTGGCTCTCACAGACCTGTAACTTCTTCTTTAAGAGTTTCCGCTGTCCTCCACGTGTTACCTGTATTAATGGCACCTGTTTGAACTTGTTATCAGTATAAAAGACACCTGTCCACAACCTCAAACAGTCATACACAACCACGTGGTTAAACTCTTAGACTATTGATACCGACAGAATAAGAACAAGTCTTTGATATTAATTACTAGTCTGCAGCTAGGAATTCGGTGTCATTGAACGTGAAGAATGACAACTGCCGAAACATCCATTCTATAACAAATTAATGAATGTCTTTCTGAACAATCCAGTCTAACCACGAGATTGAGAGAGCGAGACTAACTTTTCAACAAAGATCCCGACGACACACTGAGCATAAATATATATATTGATTGCAATTGTTCCCGAATGAGTGAGCTTTCATGTGCAAAGGATTAGCATTTCAATTGTTATGATTATCAACTTCGTAGTGTCTCATCTCAGTTGACCCCCACTTCCCTTTTTGTCCACCAAGCCACGATACCGGTTTATCCCACTAGGGAAACTCCGTTATCTTTTCCTTGTAACTATCTACTGTCTGTTTATGAATTTCTGTGAATTACTTAGTTAGTAAATAAATGATTTAAGACAATTGATGTATGGATGACTCATAGTGAAGACTGGGTTTGTGCAGATAACCAACAATTTACGACGTTTGGAATGAGACTAACATGAGGTAAAGTAAATAATTAATTAATCAGAAGAGTATTTGATCAGATATAAAATATCTGAAAAGTTATTTTAGGAAATGATAACTTTGTAATCTGAATATTTTCCTTGGTGCCCCAAATTCCTAGTTAATTACAGTTACATGATTAATCAGTTTGATCGAGTAATACTAATTATAGAGAATCTTTGATAAAAATTGTCTTCAACTTAATGATAGTAAAGACATGACACCTTACATGTGCAGAAGGGCCAGTGATGAAGTTGACTGTTGCTGCATTTTTTCTTGCCTTCCAATAGCACACTAACACTATACATCAAAGAAAATAAGCATAGACATAAAAGGCATGATAATTAGAAAGGCATAAATAAGCAAATAGGCATTTAATTTCATTATTGTACATACTATGTGTAGGCTGTGTAGACTCGCTATGTGTAACTTATGGATTGGCCGTCGGCATCAACGATACACATTTAGAGCAAGCCAAACACAACAAGGCATACATTGAAGAAACACAGAAAATCAACGATCAAATCGATTACATAACTGTACATGTAAACCTAGGCTTACTGCTCAAGTAGGGCAATTTTGTCCAAATTAGATTCCATCTCTGTAAGCAATTAGCTAGCTGGAATACAAAAGGGTGCTATTGCTAATTAGCTAGCTCACTTGCAAATGTGGCTAAATAACGCTATGCTAACATCGGTTGGCAGGTAGCTGGGGCGGCAGGTAGCCTAGTGGTTAGAGCGTTGGGCTAGTAACCAAAAGGTTGCTAGATCAAATCGCCGAGCTGACAAGGTAAAAAGAAATATGTCGTTCTGTCCCTGAACAACGCTACTGTTCCTTGGCTGTCATTGTAAATAATAATTTGTTCTTACTGACTTGCCTAGTTAAATAAAACAATCAGTGCAGTAGTTAGTTATATAAAAATATATCTTTGCACTGGTATAACATGAATGTTACAAAGTACATTATAATGACAGACTCACTTACTTCCATGGTTTATATTTTTATCCGTGTTCGATTAAGATTTGCTTTTGTTGACGTTGATACCTTCGACGTGAACCTCAACTTGGGTGACCTTGAAGGAGACTGGAAGGGTTCGGCTTAAACGCGCTTGACTCCGCCCACATTGAACCCAGCCCCGAACTGCACACTGCAGTCAAGGGCTTCTCGGCTATTTAGCTAAAGAATCCCCATTTTGTGCGGGGAAGTGGAAGACCGGGGTTCAATTCCCCTATGGGCACTGTACAACGTGATGGTCAGGAGTAGGCTACAGTACTGGACTATTTAACTAAACATGTAATTTGGGAGGTACACTATATATGCAAAATTATGTGGACACCCCTTCAAAATTTTGGATTCAGCTATTTCAGCCACACCCATTGCTGACAGGTGTGTACAAAGCTATGCAATCTCCATAGACAAACATTGCCAGTAGAATGGCCCATACTGAAGATCTCAGTGACTTACATAGGATGCCACCATTCCAACAAGTCAGATCTGCTCTGCTAGAGCTGCCCCTGTGAAGTGGAAACGTTTAGGAGCAACAGCCGCAAAGTGATACGCTCACAGAATGGGACCGTTGAGTGCTGAAGCGCGTAGTGCGTCAACATAGTCTGTCCTCGGTTGCAACACTCACTACAGAGTTCCAAACTGACTCTGGAATCAATTTCATCACAAGAACTGTTCATCGGGAGCTTCATGAAATAGGTTTCCATGGCTGAGCAGCCGCACACAAGCCTGAAAAGTGGTGTAAAGCTCGCCGTCATTGGACTCACCATCTGGCAGTCTGACAGACGAATCTGAGGTTGGCTGATGCCAGGAGAACGCTACCTGCCTCAATTCATTGTGGCAACTGTAAAGTTGGTGGAGGAGGAATAATGGTCTGGGGCTGTTATTCATGGTTTGGGCCCCTTAGTTCTAGTGAAGGGAAATCTTAACACTACAGCATACCCTGACATTCTAGACTATTCTGTGCTTCCAACTCCGTGGCAACAATTTGGGGAAGGCCCTTTCCTCTTTCATGACAATGCCCCTATGCACAAAGCGAGGTCCATACAGAAATGGTTTGTTGAGATCGGGTTGGAAGAACTTGACTGGCCTGCACAAAGCTCTGACCTCAACCCCATCGAAAACCTTTGGGTTGAATTGGAATGACGACTACGAGCCAGGCCTAATCGCCCAACATCAGTGCCCGACCTCACTAATGCTTTTGTGGCTGAATGGAAGCAAGTCCCCACAGCAATGTTCCCAACACCTAGTGGAAAGCTTTCCCAGAGGAGTGGAGGCTGTTAAATAAGCAAAGGGGGGACCAACTCCATATTAATGCCCATGATTTTGGAATGAGATATTCAACCATCTTTTGGTCATGTAGTGTATTTCATCTTTTTTCAAGTCTCAAAATCAGACATAAATAAATGCATTTAACATATATAAAGGCACGCCACGCCATTCTTTTGTATGAAATTGTGCAAACTCCAAACATATCACAGTGTGTGTCGGGATAGCACAGCTCTGAAGCCTGTAGCCTTGCTGGCTCAGTCGAAGTGGCTATCTGAGGGTCGAATTAGCCCCGACACCATCGGTAATTGTAATTCTCTCAGCTTTGGGACATTTGTGAAAATGGCAGAGGCACGAGGTAATGTGCAAATGGAGGGGTGTGGTGTATGGGAATGGGGTGATTTGTGATTCAGCCACTGTCACTTCTCGCCTGTAGTCTATATGGGGCCATACTTGCGAACAAAACAATTCAACATTAAGTTAAAGCACCAGCCAATTAAAATTGTCAATATTGTGTCACATTATAGAACGCTACATTGTGGCTTGTCCCATCAGATAACCTGGCACACGTTAGCCCTATGCTAATCTCATCAGGTGACAGTGATTATTTCCTGTAACAAATTCCTCATTAGCCTATCAAAGGTCTTAAATGGGGTGTTCACCCAAAAACATTTCTGGGCCCTTTATAACACTTGCCTGGGTGTTTGTCAGTACCCGAGACAGTTTTTAGGTCCATTGTTAGAGTGTTTAGATTTTGTTATTTTTATGTCAAATTGCTGAATTTCTGAAATGACCTAAAATGCATTAAAAACAGTGTATTTGTTGTTACATAAACAACAATTGGTGTCTCTGCTTTGAATTTCTAAATACATGTGTTTTTTAATGTAAAAAGTATAAAAAAACAAAGACCTACTTCATGTTGGTGCAAACGTCTTCCATATAGTCTGTAATCCAGTAGATGCTCTCCTTCGTGATTCTAAAATATGTAATTACAGGAGGCGGGACGAAGGAGTTATGTGCCTTCAAGAAAGAACATCAGAATGAAAGGAAAGGAAGTAAACAACGATATGGTATCTAGCTAGGCTAGCGGGTAGTAATCTCTGAAGTTAAGTTAAGGCTAGGTGAATAACATTAGTAGGTGAGTGACTATGGACAAATTTAAGTGCAATAATGTACCACAGATACAACTACACTACACATTTCCACTCTTTTCCTGACCGCGATGGAGCTTTGTGTCAGATAGGGCTGCAGGCCATCCGACATCCTGCTGATAGTGTCGAAACGACGCCTGAAATCATTCACCAGCTGCGGTTTACCGTGTCCAGTGATCACTTTGTGGCCACTGACTACAACCGGGTTCTGTTCCCACCGTCTTTCCACCATGGATGGAAAAACTCAAACCATTCAAAGATGCTAGCTAGCTAAGTTGCAAACACCTGTAGCTAGTCACCGCAAAGTAGTTTAATGTTATTTGTTTGATATTCCTTTAACTAGTTTGTAGTATTTTTTACTTAGCTACTACTGTAACAGTAACGTTATCCTGTCCTACTGACTGTTTTGCTTAATTTGTTTTATGTAGTTTGCTTTTTCTCATTATTATGTTACTGATAAGAAATAGTATATTATTTTCTACTAGATATCACAGTTTTCTTTTTGACAATTTTTAAGGCCATACTCTGACACCGCCTGGTATAGAGGTCCTGGATGGCAGGAAGCTTGGCCACGGGCCGTACCCACTACCCTCTGTAGTGCCTTGCGGTCGGAGGCTGAGCAGTTGCCATACCCGGCAATGATGCAACCCATCAGCATGTTTTCGATGGTGGAGCTGTAAAACCTTTTGAGGATCTAAGGACCAATGACAAATCTTTTCTCCTGAGGGGGAATAGTTTATGTCGTGCCCTCTTCACAACTGTCTTGGTGTGCTTGGACCATGTTAGTTTGTTGGTGTGGATGCCAAGGAACTTGAAGCTGTCAACCTGCTCCACTCCAGCCCCATCGAAGAGAATGGGGGTGTGCTCGGTCCTCCTTTTCCTGTTGTCCACAATAAAAGATGTATGTGTGGAATTTCTTTCCTTCTTAATGCGTTTGAGCCAATCAGTTGTGTTGTGACAAGGTAGGGGTGGTATACAGAAGATAGCCCTATTTGGTAAAATATTTGGTAAAATACCAAGTCCATATTATGGCAAGAACAGATCAAATAAGGAAAGAGAAACAACAGTCCAACATTATTTTAAGACGTAAAGGTCAGTCAATCCAGAAAATGTCAAGTACTTTGAAAGTTTCTTCAAGTGCAATCGCAAAAACCATCAAGCGCTATGATGAAACTGGTTCTCATGAGGATCGCTACAAGAAATGAAGACCCAGACTTGCGGACAAAGGACTTTAGACAGGTGGAAATCTGGCCTTTGGTCTGATAAGTCCCAATGTGGCATGTTTGGTTCCAACCGCCGTGCCTTTGTGAGACACAGAGTAGGTGAACGGATGATCTCCGCATGTGTGGTGAAACTTGGAGGAGGAGGTGTGATGTGTGGAGGTGCTTTTACACTTTAACCAGCATGGCTACCACAGCATTCTGCAGCAATATGCCATCGCATCTGGTTTGCCCTTAGTTGGGACAATCATTTGTTTTTCAACAGGACAATGACCCAAAACACACCGCCAGGCTGTATAAGGGCTATTTGACTAAGAAGAAGAGTGATGGAGTGCTGCATCAGATGACCTGGCCTCCACAATCACCTGACCTCAACCCAATTGAGATTGTTTGGGATGAGTTGGACCACAGAGTGAAGGGAAAGCAGCCAATAAGTGCTCAACATATGTGGGAACTCCTTCAAGACTGTTGGAAAAGCATTCCAGGTGAAGCTGGTTGAGAGAACGCCAAGAGTGTGCAAAGCTGTCATCAAGGCAAACGGTGGCTACTTCGATTAATCTAATATCTAAAAAATATTTTAATTTGTTTAACTACATGATTCCTTTGCATTATTTCATATTTTTTGATGTCTTCACTACTGTTCTACAACGTAGAAAATATTAAAACTAAAGAAAAACCCTTGAATGAGTAGGTGTGTCCAAACTTTTGACTGGTACTGTAAATAAGTTTGATAATTTTATTTGGATAAAGCAAATACAGTGTCTTATGAGCCCATTTGGGCTTATCATTTAATTTGCTGATGTTTAAACTTAACCTTAACCTGTTTCTAGTGTTCTCGAGTATGGCCCTAAACTGTCTGGTGAAAAACTGGAAATTCATATCCAATCTTTGACCATATACTGTACACTGAATGTAGAAAACATTAGGAATGTTGACTGACCATGACAAAGACTGACCAGGTGAATTCAGGTGAAAGCTATGATCCCTTATTGATGTCACCTGTTAAATCCACTTCCATCAGTGTAGATAAAGGGGAGGAGACAGATTTAAAAAATAATTTTTAGCATTGAGACACGGATTGTCTCTGTGTCATTCAGAGGGTGAATGGTGCCAGGCTCACCCGTTTGAGTGTGTCAAGAACTGCAACTCTGCTGGGGTTTTCACGCTCAACAGTTTCTTGTGTGTATCAAGACTGGTCCACCAGCAAAAGGACATCCAGCCAACAGCAGACCAGTGGTTGAAATTGGTCATTGATGAAAGAAGACAAAGGAGGCTGACACGAATTGTGCATAGCAACAGATGGGCTACAGTTAGTCAACTGACAGTCCAGTACAATATTGGTACCCAAAAAACCCATAAAAGAATGATCAACTCGTCGATTGGGGTGGCAGCCGATGACCTTATAGAGTTCTATTTCTTTCAGCACAGAACAAGGAACTGTGGTTGCAGTGGGCTAAGGAACAAAAACGCTGGACACTGGAGAATTTGAAAAAGGGTATGGAGAAAATCACATGTGTATGTTAATCTATCATGCCACATGTCAACATTGCAGGCCAGTGGTGGTGTGAGGTGTGTTGTCAAGGCACACATTGGTCCCCTTGATAAAATTGGGCAACGTCTGAATGCCACATGATATCTGAACATCATTGTCTATCAGGTGCATCCTTTCATGGCGGCAGTCTATTCATCTACCAATCTACCAATTAATCTACCATTTTTTTCTGCAGGATAATGCCACATGCCACAAGGCTAGGACTGTCCAGGAATGGTTCCATGAACTTGACAGTGAATATAGCTTACTGCAATGGCCAGCCCAGTCACCAGATCACCAATCCTTTTGAGTATCTGTGGGATGAGATGGAACGTGCTATTCAAAGTAGAGATTCACTACCAGCCAACTTGACACAGCTGTGTGAAACATTGGAGTCAACATGGGCCTACATTCCTGTGGAATTCTTTCGACACCTTGTAGAGTCCATGCCCCGATGAATTGAGGCTGTTCGGAGGGCAAAACGGGTGTACCTCAATATTAGGAAAGTTTTCCTAATGTTTTGTGCATTCAGTGTAGTTGACCTGTGTGCATTTAAAAGTTGTACACAAGATTCATTTGTTAAATTGCAATGTGTAATGGAATGAGTGATAGTTTTGGAGATCAAGATTGTTGATTCAAAGAATGTCACGTTCTTTCAAAATCGAACCCAGAAGCAGACCAGGACAAGGAGAGTAGGAAGAAGGTGAGTATTTATTTACAAGTGAATGTGAATGGGTAGATATATCCAGGTGGCGTAGCGGGCAGCGGTGGTGAGTTGATGGGAGTAAATAGGTGGATCCAATGGGGTAGCAGAATCCTCCGACGACCAGGCGGGAATGGGGTAAATGATCCGGGTGAGTAACTGAAGACAGAACAAACGGAGGTAAGTTTAAGGCAAGCAATACGTAAAAAACAACAAAACAAATTCTATCCAACTTGAGGCTGATACTATGGCACAACATACTGTTCATGGCTAACGATCCGGCAGGGAATGGATGTCAGGTCAGAGCTTTTGAAGGGGAGAGGTGATGATGAGGACAGGTGTGCAGATTACTGATGGGATACAGGGGCGGGTGAACATCGATCTCCCAACAAGCTAATTCGCCCGGCAACCAGACAGGATGCGTTCCAGGACCCCGGAAACACACTCTAGGACAGAAACACAGGCAAACACAGACTCAGGAAGCGGGATTCGTGACAGTACCCCCTCCGACGAACGCCACCGGGCGGACTACCTGGAGCGCCAGGGTGGAGGCGGTAGAAGTCACGAAGCAGGTCGTCATCAAGGATCTGACGCCGAGGAATCCAACTCCTCTCCTCTGGACCATATCCTTCCCAATCCACGAGATATTGGAAACCTCGACCCCGCCGTCTGGAATCCATTATGCGGCGCACCGTGTAGGCAGGACCACCTCCGATCATCCGAGGAGGAGGAGGACGAGGAGGAGGGGGCAACAGAGGACTGAGGAGAACCGGCTTGAGGCAGGAGACATGAAAGGTGGGGTGTACTCGAAGCTTTGCCGGCAATTTGAGTCGGACCACAACAGGGTTAATGATTCTCTCCACCACAAACGGACCAATGAACTTTGGTGACAGTTTCCTCGACTCAGTCCGTAAAGGAAGATCCCGTGTAGCCAACCAAACCTTATCTCCGATGGTATAAGCGGGAGCAGGAATACGGCGACGATTCGCCTGGATCTGATACCGGTCAGAAACTCTAAGGAGGACCTTCCTGGCCCGATGCCAGGTCCGGTGGCAACGACGAATGTGGGCCTGGACAGAAGGAACCGAAAGATCCCTCTCCTGAGAAGGAAACAAGGGAGGTTGGTATCCATACAGGCATTGGAAGGGGGACATCCCAGTGGCAGATGAAGGAAGGGTATTATGGCAATACTCGACCCAGGGTAATTGAGATGACCAAGAGGTGGGATCAGAGGAGACAAGACAACGCAGCGTGGACTCCATCTTCTGGTTGGCTCTCTCCGCCTGACCATTAGATGTGGGTGAAATCCAGAAGTGAGACTGACTGTAGCTCCAATGGCCAAACAGAAGGATCTCCAGACAGCAGAGGTAAACTGATGACCACGGTCAGAAACAATGTCACTGGGCAATCCGTGGACCCGGAAAACCTCCCTAACCAGGATCTCGGACGTCTCCGTGGCAGATGGAAGCTTGGAGAGAGGGACAAAATGAGCAAACTTGCTGAATCTGTCCACAATGGTCAGAATGACCGTGTTCCCAACAGAAGGGGGCAATCCCGTGACAAAATCCGGGGCCAGATGCGACCAAGGTCACCGAGGAATAGGTAGGGGGTGAAGAAGCCCAGAGCTGGGCCAATTGGTACTTTTGTTCTGAGCACAAACAGGACATGCGGCAACAAACCTCCGGGTATCTTCTCCCATGGCAGGCCACCAAAATCGTCTGCACAGTAGCACCATAGTCCGAGCAACGCCAGGGTGACAAGCTATCTTGCTGGCGTGGGAACACTGAAGAACAGCAGAACGGACCGACTCAGGCACGAACAACCGACCGGGTGGACCGTTACCGGGGCCGGGCTGCATCCGAAGGGCCGCCATCACATCCTCCTCAATCCTCCATGTAACGGCTCCCACGACAAGGTTCTGGGGAAGAATTGTCTCAGTCTTGGCCCCACTCATCCGTCTTGGAGAACATCCGGGACAAGGCGTCCGCTTTGCCGTTCTTCGACCCAGGTCGGAACGTCAGGGAAAAATTGAAGCGTCCAAAAACAAAGCCCACCTGGCCTGACGGGAGTTGAGACGTTTAGCCGATTGCACGTAAGCCAGATTCTTGTGGTCAGTCCAGACCACAAACAGTTGCTCCGCTCCCTCCAACCAGTGACGCCACTCCTCCAAGGCAAGCTTCACAGCGAGAAGCTCCCGGTTACCCACATCATAGTTTCTCTCAGCTGGAGAAAGACGACAAGAGTAGAAGGCGCAGGGATGGAGTTTACCATCAGTGGAGCTACGCTGGGACAGGATGGCGCCCACCCCCACATCAGACGCGTCCACCTCAACAACAAACTGACGGGAAGTTTCCGGTTGAGAGAGAATCGGCGTGTTGGTGAATCGGCTCTTCAAGTTCAGAAATGCTCGGTCTGCCTCAGGAGTCCAACAGAAAATTCTGGTGCAAGACGTCAGAGCAGTTAAAGGGGCGGCCACCCGGCTGTAATCACGGATAAACCTCCGATAGAAGTTCGCAAATCCCAGGAATCTCTGGAGCTGCAATCTCGTACTGGGCCGGGCCCAATCCCGAACCGCCCGAACCTTCTCTTGGTCCATCTTGATCTCACCCCTGGAGATGATGTACCCGAGGAAGGATGTAGTGTGGGCGTGAAAATCACACTTCTCTGCCTTCACAAACAGACGGTTCTCCAATAACCGCTGCAGAACCTGCTTATAACATGCTGGATGTGGCTGGAAAGCTCCTTGGAGAAAATCAGAATGTCATCCAGGTAAACAAACACAAACAGACCGATCATATCCCTCAGCACGTCATTCACCAAACCTTGGAACACTGCTGGAGCGTTGGAAAGTCCAAACGGCATCACCTGGTACTCGAAATGTCCCATAGGTGTATTGAATCCAGTCAACCACACGTCCCCCTCTTTGATCCGAACCAGATGATACGCATTGCGTAGATCAAGCTTCGTAAACACAGTAGCACCCTGTAAAGAATCGAAAGCGGAGCTCATCAAGGGCAAGGGGTACTTGTTCTTGACCGTAATATCTTTCAACCCCGATAATCAATACACGGTCGAAGAGAGCCATCCTTCTTACTCACAAAAAAATCCAGCTCCCAGGGGTGATGACGAGGGACGAATGAGACCTGCAGCAAGAGACTCCTTTATGTAGGTCTCCAGGGCTTCCCGCTCAGGTCGAGAAATACTGTATAACCGTCCCTTGGGAAAGGCAGCTCCAGGGAACAGCTTAATTGTACAATCATAAGGTCGGTGGGGAGGAAGTGACTGAGCTTTCTGCTTCCTGAACACCTCACCCAACTCGTGATATGTTTCAGGAACCAGGGACAAATCAGGAGGAGCAGACTCACTGACCCGACTGGGGACAGCATGAGAACAGGCAGTCCTGAGGCAGTTAGCATGGCACTCAATGCTCCAACTAGTTACCTTACCAGTCACCCAATCGAACGAAGGATTGTGTTCTCTTAGCCAGGGGTATCCAAGAACCAGAGGAACATGGGGGAAGGCAAAATGAAAAAGAAATAACCTCTGAATGATTCCCCGACAACAACATCTTAACCGGTTCAGTCCTCATAGTGATCCGTGCCAGAATACTGCCGTTCAGAGTGGTTGCTTCAATGGCTTCCGGTAATTGCTCCTTGGAAAGCCCCAGCTGTTCCACTAAGTCGGCATCAATGAAGCTGTCATCGGCACCTGAATCGATGAAAGCGTTAATCGCTAAACTCTGATTCTTATTTATGAGGGTAGCAGGAAAACGAGGTCTGACAGGGCTCTTGAGAGGTTGAAGCTGGCTCGCTAACAAACCTCCCAAACTTAACGAGCCGAGCAGTTTAACGGGCGCTGAGGACAAACGGAGATGTAATGTCCCGAGCTACCACAGTAGAGGCAGCTGTTGGTCTCACGTCTACATTGGCGCTCGTCCTTAGTTAACCCGTGCCGCCCCCACTTGCATAGGTTCAGGATCTGGCGGCAGGACTCCTCCACTAATCCCGTGTGAAGGAAAATGATCAACCCGTTCTGGTCCACTTCCTGACCCGAATGGTAACCGAGTCTCAGACTGATTAGATGGACCCCACTGCTTCTCCCTCCTTCTCTCTCGGACTCTATTATCTACCCGAATAGCTAAGGTGACCAAGCTGTCTAGATAACTAGGCTCTGGATAGGATATCAGCTCGTCCTTGAGTTGCTCCAACAACCCCTGGTAAAAAGCCACTTGTAGTGACTCCTCATTCCAACCACTCTCCACAGACAATGTCCTGAACTCGATCATAAAGTCTGCCACACGCGAGCTCCTTGGCGAAGAGTGAACAAACGTTTAGCTGCGTCCTTACCTCGGACTGGATGGTCAAAAAGCTTTCTCATCTCTCCCGTGAACTCCTGGTATGAAGCCATGCAGGTCTCCTGTCGTTCCCAAACGGCTGAAGCCCATTCCAGAGCTCTTCCACGCAGCAGTTCAATAACAAAGGCTATCCTAGCCTTGTCAGTGGCGTAAGAATGGGGCTGCAGATCAAACACTAACCCACACTGCATAAGAAAAGAACGGCATCTTCCCAAATCCCCTTCATATTTATCAGGCGTCGGTACCTTGGGTTCACGGAAGGAAACCGCACCAGACACGGCAGGTGAAATGGGTGAAACAGGTGGTGAATGAATCGCCGGCAAACTGAGCTGATCCTGGATTTGTGTCAAGCTAGCAGATAAGTTCTGGATTGAACCCGCTATCTCCTGTAGCGCCGTCTTGTGTTGTCCCAATGTCTTCCCCTGCTGGGTAATGGCATGGCAAACGTCCGGGTCCGCTGGGTTCATCCTTGGCCAGATCGTTCTGTCACGTTCTTTCAAAATCGAACCCAGAAGCAGACCAGGACAAGGAGAGTAGGAAGAAGGTGAGTATTTATTTACAAGTGAATGTGAATGGGTAGATATATCCAGGTGGCGTAGCGGGCAGCGGTGGTGAGTTGATGGGAGTAAATAGGTGGATCCAATGGGGTAGCGGAATCCTCCGACGACCAGGCGGGAATCAAATCAAATCAAATCAAATTTTATTTGTCACATACACATGGTTAGCAGATGTTAATGCGAGTGTAGCGAAATGCTTGTGCTTCTAGTTCCGACAATGCAGTAATAACGAGCAAGTAATCTAACTAACAATTCCAAAAAAAACTACTGTCATACACAGTGTAAGGGGATAAAGAATATGTACATAAGGATATATGAATGAGTGATGGTACAGAGCAGCATAGGCAAGATACAGTAGATGATATCGAGTACAGTATATACATATGAGATAAGTATGTAAACCAAGTGGCATAGTTAAAGTGGCTAGTGATACATGTATTACATAAGGATGCAGTCGATGATATAGAGTACAGTATCAACGTATGCATATGAGATGAACAATGTAGGGTAAGTAACATTATATAAGGTAGCATTGTTTAAAGTGGCTAGTGATATATTTACATCATTTCCCATCAATTCCCATGATTAAAGTGGCTGGAGTAGAGTCAGTGTCATTGACAGTGTGTTGGCAGTAGCCACTCAATGTTAGTGGTGGCTGTTTAACAGTCTGATGGCCTTGAGATAGAAGCTGTTTTTCAGTCTCTCGGTCCCAGCTTTGATGCACCTGTACTGACCTCGCCTTCTGGATGGCAGCGGGGTGAACAGGCAGTGGCTCGGGTGGTTGATGTCCTTGATGATCTTTATGGCCTGGCCTTCCTGTAGCATCGGGTGGTGTAGGTGTCCTGGAGGGCAGGTAGTTTGCCTCCGGTGATGCGTTGTGCAGACCTCACTACCCTCTGGAGAGCCTTACGGTTGAGGGCGGTGCAGTTGCCATACCAGGCGGTGATACAGCCCGCCAGGATGCTCTCGATTGTGCATCTGTAGAAGTTTGTGAGTGCTTTTTGGTGACAAGCCGAATTTCTTCAGCCTCCTGAGGTTGAAGAGGCGCTGCTGCGCCTTCCTCACGATGCTGTCTGTGTGAGTGGACCAATTCAGTTTGTCTGTGATGTGTATGCCGAGGAACTTAAAACTTGCTACCCTCTCCACTACTGTTCCATCGATGTGGATGAGGGGGTGTTCCCTCTGCTGTTTCCTGAAGTCCACAATCATCTCCTTAGTTTTGTTGACGTTGAGTGTGAGGTTATTTTCCTGACACCACACTCCGAGGGCCCTCACCTCCTCCCTGTAGGCCGTCTCGTCGTTGTTGGTGATCAAGCCTACCACTGTTGTGTCGTCCGCAAACTTGATGATTGAGTTGGAGGCGTGCATGGCCACGCAGTCGTGGGTGAACAGGGAGTACAGGAGAGGGCTCAGAACGCACCCTTGTGGGGCCCCAGTGTTGAGGATCAGCGGGGAGGAGATGTTGTTGCCTACCCTCACCACCTGGGGGCGGCCCGTCAGGAAGTCCAGTACCCAGTTGCACAGGGCGGGGTCGAGACCCAGGGTCTCGAGCTTGATGACGAGCTTGGAGGGTACTATGGTGTTGAATGCCGAGCTGTAGTCGATGAACAGCATTCTCACATAGGTATTCCTCTTGTCCAGATGGGTTAGGGCAGTGTGCAGTGTGGTTGAGATTGCATCGTCTGTGGACCTATTTGGGCGGTAAGCAAATTGGAGTGGGTCAAGGGTGTCAGGTAGGGTGGAGGTGATATGGTCCTTGACTAGTCTCTCAAAGCACTTCATGATGACGGATGTGAGTGCTACGGGCGGTAGTCGTTTAGCTCAGTTACCTTAGCTTTCTTGGGAACAGGAACAATGGTGGCCCTCTTGAAGCATGTGGGAACAGCAGACTGGTATAGGGATTGATTGAATATGTCCGTAAACACACCGGCCAGCTGGTCTGCGCATGCTCTGAGGGCGCGGCTGGGGATGCCGTCTGGGCCTGCAGCCTTGCGAGGGTTAACACGTTTAAATGTCTTACTCACTTCGGCTGCAGTGAAGGAGAGACCGCATGTTTCCGTTGCAGGCCGTGTCAGTGGCACTGTATTGTCCTCAAAGCGGGCAAAAAGTTATTTAGTCTGCCTGGGAGCAAGACATCCTGGTCCGTGACTGGGCTGGGTTTCTTCCTGTAGTCCGTGATTGACTGTAGACCCTGCCACATACCTCTTGTGTCTGAGCCGTTGAATTGAGATTCTACTTTGTCTCTGTACTGGCGCTTAGCTTGTTTGATAGCCTTGCGGAGGGAATATCTGCACTGTTTGTATTCAGTCATGTTACCAGACACCTTGCCCTGATTAAAAGCAGTGGTTCGTGCCTTCAGTTTCACACGAATGCTGCCATCAATCCACGGTTTCTGGTTAGGGAATGTTTTAATCGTTGCTATGGGAACGACATCTTCAACGCACGTTCTAATGAACTCGCACACCGTATCAGCGTATTCGTCAATGTTGTTGTCTGACGCAATACGAAACATCTCCCAGTCCACGTGATGGAAGCAGTCTTGGAGTGGGGTAAATGATCCGGGTGAGTAACTGAAGACAGAACAAACGGAGGTAAGTTTAAGGCAAGCAATACGTAAAAAACACCAAAACAAATTCTATCCAACTTGAGGCTGATACTATGGCACAACATACTGTTCATGGCTAATGATCCGGCAGGGAATGGATGTCAGGTCAGAGCTTTTGAAGGGGAGAGGTGATGATCAGGACAGGTGTGCAGATTACTGATGGGATACAGGTGCGGGTGAACATCGATCTCCCAACAAGCTAATTCGCCCGGCAACCAGACAGGATGCGTTCCAGGACACCGGAAACACACTCCAGGACAGAAACACAGGCAAACACAGACTCAGGAAGCGGGATTCGTGACAAAGAAATCTTCTTATGTTATATGCCAGCAGCATACTACCCGGCATCCTACTGCTGGCTTGGTTCTGAAGCTACAGTATGCTGGTTTGGTCCTGGTTGGCCCCCTCTTCTCCCCTGTAACTATTTCCCAGGTTGTTGCTTTAAATGAGAATGTGTTCTCAGTCAACTTGCTTGGTAAAATACAATTTAAAAATAAGATGAATGCACAAATTGTATTTTGCTCTGGATAAAAGTGTCTGCTAAATGAGTAAAATCGTAAAATGTTAAACAGATTGAGAAACCTGTGTGTATGTGCAGAGCTGTAGCTACAGTGCTGTGAAAAAGCATTTGCCCCTTTTCTGATTTTCTCTATTTTTGCATATTTTTGACACTGAATGTTATTAGATCATCAACCAAAACATATATGAGATAAAGGGATAGCTGAGTGAACAAATAACACAACATTTGTATAATTAATTCCATTATTTTATAAACAAAGTTATGCCCTTTTGTGAAAAAGTAATAGCCCCCTTAAACTCAATAAATGGTTGTGACCGCTTTAGCTGCAATGACTGCAACCAAATGCTTCCTGTAGTTGTTGATCAGTCTCTCACATTGCTGTGGAGGAATTTTGTCACACTCGTCCATGCAGAACTACTTTATCTAATCGACATTTGTGGGGTTTTGAGCATGAACTGCTCATTTCAGATCCTGCCACAACATATCAATGGGGTTTAGGTCTGACTTTGACTAAGCCATTCCAAAACTTTACATTTGTGGTTTTTCAGCCATTCTGATGTAGACTTGCTTGTGTGTTTTGGATCATTGTCTTGCTGAATGACCCAGCTGCGCATCAGCTTTAGGTCACAGACGGATGTCCTGACATTCTCCTTTAGAATTTGCAGATACAGAGGAGAAGTCATGGTTCCTTCAATGATGGCAAGTCATCCAGGTCCTGAGACAGCAAAGAATCCCCAAATTATCACACTACTACCACCACCATGCTTGACCATTGGTATTGATGTTCTTACTGTAGAATGCAGTGTTTGGTTTTCGCCAGACATAACGGGACCCATGTCATCCCAAAAATTCCCCTTTTGACTTACAACATTTTTCCAGAAGTCTTGAAGATTATCCAGGTGCTTTTTTGGCAAACATGAGTCAACTTGTTGGTCATGCACAGAGGCGAAGGCAGAAACTTCCATGTGGCTGGGCCTATGTGAAAGTGATTGGGCCAACATTTTCCAGCAAAAATACCCAGATATCAGTGGTGTGATGCGTGGAGAAGTGGCTATACTAACATTTTGACAAAATAACTCTGAATGGCCTGCCTGGCGAATTAAATGAAAGGTGAACAATTGTATGTGGAACAGATAGGCCACGCTGAATGATCTAAAATCATGGTAATGTGAAATACATTCACCGTGATATCCAGAATTAAATAATATGCCTAGCCCTTATGGCTAATATGTTAGGCTAAGGGACCAGATAAGCGCAGAGGTAAGAAAAGGAACAGATTTCCTCTGTGATCATGTGTCACATGAGAACGGGAGTTCCTACACTTTACAACAGCTGAAGACTTGGATGCTAGTCGCTGCTGAAGGCTTGGATGCTAGTCGCAGTTAGCCTAGAGTTTAACAACCATGGGACAGTAACCAAAGGCTTGCTGGTTCGAATCCCCGAGCTGACTAGGTGAAAAACCTGTCGATGTGCTCCTGTGCAAGGCACTTAACCCTAATTGCTCCTGTAAGTCGTTCTGGATAAGAGCATCTGCTAAATGAATAAAATGTAAATGTATGCTGATTCATCTCAAGGTTTCCATATTTCTACCCTAATATTACTATTCTTGTATAACTTTTCTAAGCTGTGGTCTTTGCCAAATGATTTCTGTAGGCTGAGGCAATTTTATCTATAGGGGAAATGATGATCGCTAACAGATCGAGTCAGGGCCCTGACCTACTGTAAATATCATAGCCTCTCCCTAAAGCTCTTCTATCGAGAAGGAAAATAAAGAAGCTAAACTGTGGAACTCATGAGACATGGGAATAAATGCACAACTCTCGTTGTGAATGTGAATGTCAGGAGTCAGAGAACAGAGCTGAGTGCCCTATCTGTCTGGGTGCTGAACTCTTTGATCCGACTTTCGCAGGCTCAGCCAGCGCCTGCCAAGCTGCATTACCTCCCGTGGTGCTGAATAATATAGGCCTATGCTATGGTTTCACACTCACACTTTTCACACCCATATTGCCAAATATTTCACGTGATTTGTGTTTGTATAGGCTGCTTTGTGCATGATTTCTCTATTGTACTACATCATGTATACCTCCACTACACTGCTTTGATACAGCAGAAGTGGGGATTAACAAGTGAGTATACGAAATTCCCACTGAAAAAGTAGATATACCTGCGCCCGACATATTTAACTGTACATTTGTGCTATCACATTGCCTCATTTAACATAACAGAGGATAAATGTGACAAACAAGGCTGAAATTATTGCCAAGTAGGCAGCGCAAGTGCGCAACTCCACAACCACTTACAACAACACCGCTGACATAACAGGCTGACTGTCTGAGACTGACAGTAAACAAACTACAGCAGCAGACAAGTGCAATGATGAAATGTGAGAAATGATGCTGTCACAAAATACAGATAACGGATCAAGTGTACAGTCTGACAGTCAAACCTCATGAAATAATCAACATATTATCAGGTCAGATCGACCATTACCACTCAACGGAGCGATCTACAGTACAGGCACAACAGGTGGATTCAGGACCATGGTTAGCACCGCGGCCAAACACCAGCTCTGCATTGAATTGTAATGTGCGCAAAAAGCTTATCGCACTATTTCACAAAGAAGCAAGGAAGCCATGAAAGTGTTTTTATTAAGACCAAAAGTGCACATCTTTTGCCATATGAAATAGTCACACACAATACAATATAAACACTTCAGGCCTATATCTTGAACTGTATGACGGGTATGAAATTAATAGCTCACTTTGAATAACCAAATGCTATTGTACAGGAATTTTAAGCATGAAAACATGAAATCATTATATGTGATACCACAGCGGGTATAACTGCAATAGCTCACTTGAATCATCAAACATAAACCTGGCCTACCAAGGCAGGCATGAAAACATGACATCATCATGCATAGCCTAATATCACGGTGGGTATGAATACAGTAGCTCACTTGGAATCAAACACTTATGGGCCTGCCTACCAAGACAGACATGAAAACATTAGGCAAAATCATAAATAAACAGCATTCAGGCATACCTTTTCTGTGTTTCACATTTTACAGCACAAGGCATGGACGCCTACCGCTTGGTGTTAAAGATGGAGAGTATTTCAGCAAAAAGTCACTGAGTTCGCTTTGAAAGGAGAACAGGGCTAGATTGTTTAGATGTGCAGTCAGCATGCAAGATCTGATGGATATTTTGATACGGCCTGTAGTGGGGAAGAGTCCAGTACATGAAGTCATAGGAAGGGTGATGATGGCCCTTAGTAGATTATAAATGTTAGGGAATATATCAGGACTGTGGCTGTCCAAAACTTCAATAAGGGATGGGAATTCCTGAATTCCTACTTTCCAATGCAGTTGTTGAATAAAAACAGCTGTACACCAGCGGAACCCATCCAACTTGAAGCAGCTGGAGCAGTTTTGCCTTGAAGAATGAGCAAAAATTCCAGTGGCTAGATGTGCCAAGTTTATAGAGACATACCCGAAGACACTTTTTGTTTATTTTTGTCTTATTTTTTGTTTGCTTGACAATAAAAATATATTTTGCATCTTCAAAGTGGTAGGCACCCCGCCCAATTTTAATTCCAGGTTGTAAGGCAACAAAATAGGAAAAATGCCAAGGGGGTGAATGCTTTCGCAAGCCACTGTAGCTAACATTAGCAGAGGTTAGATGGCTGTCTTGCTAGCTAATATTTTACTTTTATGTATAAATAGTGTGTACGGTTAGGGATGTTTTCTCAAAATGCCATTTTGCATGGCTATTTATAGCCTAATGTTAGCTGGCTAACTAGCTAACATTGAACCTATTTGGTTAACTTTAGCTAGCTATAACAATCGGTTGGTATTGCTAGTTAAAGCTTGCTGTTACCTAGCCAGCTGATGTTAGATGGCTGGCTTGTTAGATAATATTGAACCTATTTGGCTAACTTTAGCTAGCTATGACAATCGGTTTGTATTGCTAGTTAAAGCTTGCTGTCTTTGCTTATTTGAGCTGTTTTTGCCATGATATGGACTTGGTCATTTACTAAATAGGGCTATCTTCTGTATACCGCCCCTACCTTTTCCAAACCAACTGATTGGCTACAACATTAAGAAGGAAAGACATTCCATACATTTACTTTTAACAAGGCACACCTGTTACTTACAAATACAGTCCAGGTGACTACCTCATGAAGCTGGTTGAGAGAATGGCAAATGTGTACAAAGCTGTCATCAAGGCAAAGGGTGGCTACTTTGAAGAATCTCAACTATAAAATATATTTTGATTTGTTTAACACTTACAACATGTATTATTTCATAGTTTTGATGTCTTCACTATTATTCTAAAATTTAGAAAATTATTATTATTATTATTTTTTAAACGGGAATTAGTAGGTGTGTTCAAACTTTTGACTGCTATGTCATGCGTTTTACAGTGAAGAATAAAGATGGTTAACTAGGGGTCCTGGTTTCCAGTCTTATCAGATTTGCAAAGACAACCTAGGTTGTGTTCTTTAAGGCATATTGTATCAAAACCTTTTAAACAATTTGCAGCATTCAAATTAAAATGTAAGTTTCTTATTGAAGTCCTGGTAGTGCCTCCCTGTTTCAGCTTATTTTCTTCTGTTTGGTGCATAATAAACACGGCCGTAGTGCGTGAGAATGTTCAATGTCTGCTTTCCCCTCTAGGCTTTTTAGCAGTGTGGTCTACTGTATCTCATGTTCAACTAGCTCTCATAGTCTCACATCAGGATTAGACGTTCATTCATGTTTTTCAAATGTCAAATTCCGAAGTTTGTGTTTAAGGTTAAGTTAAGCTGGATTCAGACATTTAACCTTCTGCACCAGAGCCAGATGCTTAAGGTTAGGCATTAACTCTGAATGGTTAAGGTAACGGTTTAACGTTTGGAATAGGCTTAACCTTTCTAGCGCAGAGGAACCCCTCGACAACTTTCCCCTGATATTAAAAAATATTTTTTTGAAATATGTAACTTTCACATATTAACAAGTCCAATATGGCAAATGAAAGATAAACATCTTGTTAATCTACCCATTGTGTCCGATTTAAAAAATGCTTTACAGCTAAAGCACAGCATATGATTATGTTAGATCACCGCCAAGTCAAAGAACACAGCTGTTTTTCCAGCCAAAGATAAGAGTCACAAAAAGCAGAGATGACACTCATAGGACATCATGTTAAACAATACATGTATGTTTTGTTCGATAATGTGCATATTTATATCCAAACATCTCAGTTTACATTGGCGCCTTACGTGTAGTAATGTTTTGATTCCAAAACATCCGGTGATTTTGCAGAAATACTCATTATAAACATTGATAGAAGATACAAGTGTTATTCACAGAATTAAAGATAGACTTCTCCTTAATGCAAACTCTGTGTCAGATTTCAAAAAAACTTTACGGAAAAAGCATAATCTGAGAAAGGCGCTCAGAGCCCAAAACAGCCAGAGGAATATCAGCCATTTTGGAATCAACTAAGTTAGAAACAACACCATAAATATTCACTTACCTTTGATGATCTTCATCAGAAGGAACTCCCAGGAATCCCAGTTCGACAATTAATGACTGATTTGTTCCATAAAGTTCCATTATTTATGTCCAAATAGCCACTTGTTGTTCGCGTGTTCAGCCCAGTAATCCATCTTCATGAGGTGCAGGCACTTCATCCAGACAAAAACTCGAAAAGTTCCATTCCAGTCCTTTAGAAACATGTCAAACAATGTATGGAATCAATCGTTAGGATGTTTTTAACATAAAACATCAATAATGTTCCAACCAGAGAATTCCTTTGTCTTCAGAAAAAGCACTGGAACGCGAGGTAACTCTGTCGGGAGCGCGCGTCATGAGACCAAGGCTCTCTGCCAGACCACTGACTCAAAGAGGTCTCATGAGCCCCTCCTTTATAGTAGAATCCTCATTCAAGTTTCAAAAGATGGTTGACATCTAGTGGAAGCCATAGGAAGTGCAACCTCATTGATATCTCAATGTGTATTATGTAGGCCAAGCTTTGAAAAACTACAAACCTCAGATGTCCCACTTCCTGGTGGATTTTTCTCAGGTTTTCACCTGCTATATGAGTTCTGTTATACTCACAGACATCATTCAAACAGTTTTAGAAACTTCAGAGTGGTTTCTATCCAATACTAATAATAATATGCATATATTAGCATCTGGGTCAGAGTAGGAGGCAGTTCACTCTGGGCACGCTATTCATCCAAAAGTGAAAACGCTGCCCCCCAAAAATCTCAAAAATACTTTCTAGCACTGCATTCAAACATGCAACCTTTGGCACCACAGGCAGTTGCTTAGGGCCATCCGCCATCCCTTGATCCCCATCCACAACACCATAGCAAAACTGAAACCTACTTGAAGGTTACAGCGCCCACTGTTTCCTCTAGTGGCCAGTTTCCACATCGTCTCCCGATGTCATCATACATGGATAGATGTCGAATACTGACCTGGCTGCTCATTTTACCACTGGAGCAGCTCCAATAAGTGTCCGCCAATATCCCTTTCAAAGGCGTATCGCTAAACAAACAAGTATGCTAGATGTCTTGGAGGAAGCTTTAGAAGGATTCAGCAGGATTCAAATGGGCATACAGAAAGATGTACCAGACAAGCATATTGAGCAATGGGAAATATAAAACATGATCACATAGACATTTCTGATGTGAGTTCGGGATTGTGCGGATCGTGACGTGACCAATGCACACAGATGTATCCGCATGCAAAGTGCACACACACAGACACATATTCATACACATTAAATCACACATAGACACTGTACACACACACACACATGCTAAGTCAGATACACAGACAGACACACACAAAATAAAGATGTTGTTTAGCAGGAGGCCTGGATTATCTGTTGTTCCAAAGTCCTCTCAGAAGTTGTCTTTAATTAACAAATGTGTTTGTTCTCTCTCTCTCTCTCCTTTCTTTCTTTCTCTCTCACAGATGTCGGCTCAGGCTCGGGAGATGATGGTAAGATTGCTCAACTATTTCATCTTCACTTGTTTTCATGATCCCTTACTGTTATCTCTATAGTCATTCTCCTTCCCTAGAAACAAGACTGATCATGACACACTACTTGGAATTGAGGTTTCAAATAACACGTCTTTCAGATTGTGGAAAAAAATAAGTCTTCACAAACATGCACGCATGCCCTCAGTGAACACACTGCATGGAAAATTGGACAAACACTTACACACTCACACAGACATGTTTGTATTCTCTCAGACAAGCAGACACATCCTGACACACACCATGCTATCATACCCTTGAACTAAACATTCATGCATGTATACAGCAAACATGCTCTCAGGTGCTTCGCACACACTTGTACACACCCCTGTACCAAGCTATTATACACAGAAACATAGTCTTACCAATTTTCTGACCTCTTCCAACATACACACTCCACCCCCCCCCCCTTCACAAAGCAATTATGCGCACATACATCCACTTCTGAGAGCGATTGTGCACCTTTTCCCCTGAGTGTGACAAGTGAGAGACACGAGACCATGGGTTGGGTACCAAATAGCACTATATTCTCTATATATTGCTCTACTTTTTACTAGGGCACATAAGTAATGCACGATGTAAGTAATATGGTGCCATTTGGTATGCAGCGATGGTCACAGAGACTGACGAGGGAAATTAGTATCTTCTCTGTCGCTTGCTCTCTCTCTCTCTTTCTCTCCATCACCCTCGATCTCTTTCCCTCTCCTTTTCCCCCTCTACACACTCCTCCTCTTAATTCAGAAATTACTCTTCTCCTGGGGTAGCCAGATGTGCGTGTGTGTATGTGTATGTATTACCCCTTTCATATCTAGACAAAAACAATAAAAGAGGGGTATACCTGCAAGGAAGTGGAAAATAATGTTTGAAAGGGGGAAATAAACGTTGCCTACTATTTTTTTTACAGGTAACATACCGTGAATAGTGCCTGAAATAGATATTAGTATGTGAATGGGGTTCATTTGCACAAGCTGGAAGTGTTAGATGTACAGTTTGTTCAATATTGTTTTTCAATAAGTGGTGGGAGTCAGAAGGGGTGTAGAGTGTGCAGACAATTGGAAAGGGGATTGGAGTATGGTGGCAGATCTGGGATAAAATTTGAAAGGAGTGGGAATCTTTTGAGCAGATGACAGGAAAGGTGTGTGTATATTCTGTATACAGGTGTTTGTGTAGCTCATGTACTGTTTATTTGTGTGTTTGTGTGTGTGTGAGTTAGTGTGTGTATGTGCGTTTGAGTGCACTAGTTTGTTCATGCTCACATTTGTGTGGTCCTGTGTGTATGTGTGTTTGTCCATGCAAGGGTGTTCATTAATGCATGCTCGTGCTGGAATAATCAGTATCCCGGAGTCAGATATGAGAAACATATTACAATCTTCCCATTAACCTGCAAATGAGAGATGGTCAGAGAGAAGCAGACATTAATAACAGAGTGGAAGGTTAACCAGAGATATATGGACAGAAATTACCAGAGAGATGATGAAGAGAAATAAAGGGAGAAGCAGAAGGCAGAGAGTGATAACAGAAGTAGAGCGATAGAGATGGAGGGAGGATTGACAAAGATAAGGAGGAGGTAGCGCTAGATGGAGAGATAGTAGAAAGGAGAGGATGGCAGGAAGAAGAGATGGAGGTGGAGAAAAGATGGCAGTTTATGGGTAAAGAGAAGGTTAAAGACAGAGTTACAGTATAGAAGGGGGTTAGGGTAGTACAGAAGCACTAGCACTAGCACAAGTACAGCCACCAATAAATATTAGGGATGCACGATATATCGGTGAACATATCGGAATCGGACGATATTAGCTAAAAATGTCAACTTCGGTATCGGCCCGTTGTCTATTTTAACACCGATGTGCCAAACCAATGTCAAAGCTGATGTTTCATACCTATAAAACATAGGTACCTGACATAGTGACGCCATGTAAAATTCTGCGCTACACGTGCAACACAGCATTCCTAACCTAGCCCACAATGTCTGCAGTGTGGATCGAGCAGTCAACAAGTCGAGCAGTCATTTGAAAGAGTAATACAATTTCAGCGAGACAATTCAAAGGTGAAATTCATTAACGCCAAGATAATGGAATTCATTGCCCTTGACAATCAACCATTCTCTGTCGTGGGTGATGTTGGCTTTCGCCGACAGGTTGAGCACTAGTACACATGTTGTCCTACAGGAGTTACACAGTAATAATGTCACTGCTATTAGCTTCACGACATACTGTGGAACGTCGTTTGGATCTTTGCGTGTCAAAAAAGATACACATCAAATTACACTATTTGACGCGTTAAATATGCTTTTAATTTGACACGTCAAATAACACAGTTCTATTATAGAATGTTGTGTGTTCTGAATTTGCATGTGCAAGCCAAGTGCCATCACTACTATTAGTAGCACAAGCATGCACCGGCCACAAACAATGTGTTTACAATACTGCGTTGGTAATAAAGCATTATTTGTTCGACCGCAACTTCTGGGATGGCTAGCTTTATCTTGGTACCTAGCTAACACCAATACAACCAGCATGAAAACAGTTACCAGTAGAAACTACAGTCATTTTCATTATTCTTAGCAATGATTTAGGAATCCTTGTGAGTAAGTATTATCTAGATAGCCACTCGTTGTTCACCTAGTGAAATTGAACTACAGTTCATGAAAATAAATAGCGAGCCAGCTACTTAACCCTGTTGCCCAAAGCTAACGTTATAAGCTGCCAGCTAGCTTCATCTGGCTAGTGACGCTCGACCGGACCGGGTTATGTGTTGTGAACCTAGCCACAATAAGGATTAGGCACAATAGTGTAATTTGCGGTTTGCCTTCAAAATAAAAGTACCTCTTTGAAAGTCATGCAGAAGGTTACAATTGATGGAATAATGCCATATTTAGACTAGATAATGTTAAACCAGGTTGGAATGTGAAGCAATGAAATGGGGTATCAGTCTACTCGGTGACACCCACAGAACACAACTGTGAAGAGTTTACGGAAATATTAGCATTGTTGCTCTTTTCGTGGGACTGTGACTGTGTGAAATCACCTCCCCAGTCAGCCTATTGTGTGTATTGACATTCACATTGCACTGTACAGCTTTACCTAAGGATTGGGGATCAATGAAAGGGGGTTTCAGACTACTCAATACCCAATATATTTTTTCCCAACGTCCTCCTCAGAGTTATCAGACTCCAAAACATCCACACAGTATTGTTTTTCCTCAAGAATAGTGTTCAATACACATACGTTGACAATACATGTGGCTCTTTTTCACAGTGGCTTCAGAATCCCGCAATAAGTGCTACGACACTAATGTTCTCTAGGTGTCACTGAGTAGACTGATACCCAATGTCATTAATCCACAATCCATAGGTAAAGGCTGTACAGTGAAATAATTATGCCCCAAATGCAATTCTAAAGTATAATACAATTTGTCAAATTAACAAATGATTGTCTTTTGTTTATTTTATATAACAACATTCCAACCTCGTTTTGCATGAGCTATTCAATTATGGCATAATTCTGCTATTTGTATTCATTTGCATCACTGTCAATGACACTTTTATGTTGAAGGCTAACAGCAAAGTTCACTAGTTCACTTCACTAGGCAGGTACAGGTTGGCAGGCAGGCTCGGGATCAGGGCAGGCAGAATAGTCAGAACCTGGAAAACTATGACACAAAACTTGAGCAAAAGGAAGATGGGAAAGCACGCTGGTAAGTCCTGACAAGACAACCATAGAACACAGGTATAAATACACTGGGGATAATGGGGAAGATGGGCGACACCTGGAGAGGGGTGGAGACAAGCACAAAAACAGTTGAAACAGATCAGGGTGTGACAAACACATATCATGATTAAACGGCTAGTCAAAATTACAAACAACCATAAATACATGAATTTATATTGACATCCTAGAAAGTGGTACTATTCAATCCACTTTCCCCTAACCTAAAAAAATCGACCGTATTCATTTCACATTTCAACCGTAAAAAATGATCAATACACCTGACCAACAGCAGGGGGTGCAAGGGGCAGCGGAGTGGTTTATCTTACTTAGACAACAAGCTTGCTTTTAAATCTATTTCCACTTTTTCTTTGCTTTATGTCCAAGGGAAGGCTATTCCAATGACAAATGCTTGTATTGAAAATTGTGCTCCTTGCTGTATTGTTTCAAAGACATAACACTAGCTCTGGCATTGTAACTGTGCTGGTTATAGACCATATCAATGTGGATTTTCATATAATCTGGGGCACGATCATTTAAGGTGTCAAAACATATGATGGAGTTGAAGTTGGTCCACTCTGGACTCCAAAGGCAACAAGCCCATCTCCCGGAACTCCTGTACGTCTATGTGGGTCCTAGGGAGCACTTTAAACATATACCTGATAACATTGAGCATGAACCCCATTCTCTTTTTCCGATTTTTTGATAGCCCAATATACCAAGGCATAATCAATATGACACTGAATCAAGATTGAGACAAGCAATTTCTTAACTTTGATGTTATTAAACTATTTCATTATAATTTGTTTGCTGCTAAAATCCTTTCTAAAATGTCAATCAGGTCTCCGGAAATTGATTGATCAGAAAGGGACACACCAAGATAAGTTAAACTTGTCTTAGATTCAATCTCCATGCCTGCACAGTTTACCTTTATCTTGTCAGTCCAGTCAACCAATTTCTAACAGAATGCAATTCTTTACTCAGGGTCTCCTCTATGTAAGCTGTATCCTTCCCTGATACCAGTAAGGCTGAGTCATCAGCATATAGCATAAGTTTGCACTTTACTCTATCTGGCATATCATTGACCTATATAAGAAATAGGAGAGGCCCTAAAATATATCCCTGCGGTACTACACAGGATATTTCTTGGGACTCTGACAGAACATCCCCAACATCACATACTTGTGTTCTGTTGGTCAGATAAGACCTAAACCAATTCACTGCTACATCACTTAGACCCATGCATTTCAGTTTCCTCAGGGAATATTATGGTCCACAGTGTCAAGGGCTTTATCCAAATCTAACATGAACCTACCTGTATAGTTCCCCTTCTCACTTTACTGCTTGATGAGGTCAAAATGGTAGAGAAGGCAAGTATCAGTGGAATGGGCTGTTCTAAAGCCAGATTGGACTTTAGAAAAAAAAATTGCGCTCGAGAAGGTATGCCTCAACTTGATTAAAAATGAATCTCTCAACAACTTTGGACACAGGCCAGTAGTTTCCTTCTCATGGTCTGATACACTCAACAATCAGTTGTCTAAGTCCAAATAACTGATTAAAGTTATACAAGGCATTTACTAGTGTACTCATCTTGGGTGGTAACTGCACAATTGTATTAAAATTGCCAAGCAGAATACATTCCCTATCAGCAAGTACAGAGTGCTCTGGGGCAGGGGATCATCAAGGATCTCTCTCTGTACTTTGCTCTGTTCATCTTTCACTCGATACTAACTAGTCTCCCAGTCCCAGCTGCTGAAAAAAATCCCAACAGCATGATGATGCCACCACCATGCTTCACCGTAGGGATGGTGACAGGTTTCCTCCAGACGTGACGCTTGGCAATCAATTCATGGTTTCATCAGACCAGAGAATATTGTTTCTTCTGGTCTGAGAGTCCTTTAGGTAACTTTTGGCAACTCCACGTGGACTGTAATGTGCTTTTTACTGAGGAATGGCATCCGTCTGGCCACTCTACCACCAAGGCCTGATTGGTGGAGTGCTGCTGAGATGGTTGTCCTTCTGGAACATTTTCCCACCTCCACAGAGGAACTCTGGAGCTCTTCCAGATTGACCATCAGGTTCTTGGTCACCTCCCTGACCAAGCCCCTTCTCTCCCGATTGCTCAGTTTGGCCGGGCGGCCATATCTAAGAAGGATCTTGGTAGTTCCAAACGTCTTCCATGTAAGAATGGAGGCCACTGTGTTCTTGGGAGAGATTCAGAGCTGCATAACGTTTTTGGTACCCTTCCCCAGATCTGTGCCTCAACACAATCCTGTCTCTGAGCTCTACGGGCAACTCCTTTGACCTCATTGCTATGATATGCACTGTCAACTTTTGGGTTAAAATGCACATCATTCCTAGTAAAAACACACCGTTTCAGTTGCAGTCAATTCTATGAAAGCTATCACCTGGTAGCTCTACCTCATTGTCCTCAATTGACCCATCGAGCCATACAGCAGAAACTACTGCAACCCGGGTGTTAGAAGCAAGGGGTTTTAATTCCTCTAATTTCCGCAGCAGGCTCCGTGCATTCACATAGATTAAGTAAAGTCCTCTTCGATTGAAACAATCAAACATGTTATTTCCACATGCCCACTGCTGATACGTCGACTATCTCTCCTAGATTGCACTCATTATCCCTGCTCATGTCCAGCAGCCCAATGTCAAATCAAATTTTATTGATCACATAAACGTGTTTAGCAGATGTTGTTGTGTGTGTGTAGCGAAATGCTTCTGTTTCTAGCTCCTGCAGTAAGGAAGTCTAGGACCCAGTTGCACAGGGCGGTAAGAAAATTGAAGTGGGTCTAGGTTGGCAGGTAAGGTAGAGGTGATATGATCATTGGATAGTCTCTCAAAGCACTTCATATACATCTCATATGTATATACTGTATTCTATCTTAGTCTATGCCACTCCGACATTGCTCATCCATATATTTATATGTTCATCATTCCTTAGATTTGTGTGTATTGGGTAGATGTTGTGATATTGTTAGATATTACTGCACTGTCAGAATTAGAAACATAAGCATTTCCTACACCCGCAATAACATCTGCTAAACACGTATGTGACCAATAAAAATTGATTTCATGATGACAGAAGTGAGTTGGCCACGGAGAAGGACAGCCCACAGTCCTTGGTAGCGGGCCGAATCGGTGGCACTGTGTTATCCTCAAAGCGTGCAAATAAGGTGTGTAGCTTGTCGTCCCTGGTTTTCATTTTGTAGTCCATGCTTGTCTGTTGACCTTGCCACATACGTCTCATGTCTGAGCCGATGAATTTCTGCTCCACTGTGGTTTTCAGTTTGCATAAGTCCAGTGAAGTTCTTTGAGGGCCGTCGTGGTATCGGCTTGAGGTGGGATATACATGGATGTTACTATAACTGAAGCTAATTCTATTTTGAGATAATACGGTCTGCATTTTATTGTGAGGTATTCTAGGAAATGAACAAAAGGACTTGAGTTCCTGTATGTTATCACACTCTGAGTCATTAATCATGAAACATACACCCCCTCCCTTCTTCTTCCCGGAGAGAGATTTATTCCTGTCTGAACTGAGAACCCAACTGGCTGGACAGACTCAAACGGTATATCCTGAGAGAGCTATTTTTCTGTGAAACAGAGTATGTTTACAATCCCTGATGTCTCTCTGGAAAGAAATCCTCGCCCTGAGCTCGTAAATGTAATTATGCAGAGACTGAACATTAGCGAGTAATACACTCGGAAGCGGTGGGTGGTTTGCGCGCCTCCTAAGTCGGACTAGAAGACCACTCCGAGTACCTCTCCTCCGCCGGTGGTGTTTTGGGTCGGCCTCTGGAATCAGTTCAATTGCCCTGGGGGGTGCAAACAATGGATGCGATTCGGGAAAGTTGTATTCCTGGTTGTAGTGCTGGTAGTGCTAGTGAGTTACCGCCGCTTTGATATCCAATGTTTGGCACTGCGTTTAAACAGCATACATTTCAAACAAGCCAAATATTACTTTAAGACTTTACAGCTTCATCATATGTAACCCGTTTCAGGAAACTAGGAATTTTGGAACATGTGAACTTTCATGTGCCTTAATAACAAACTTGTGTGCCATCTGTAAGTACGAATATAATTGTTAAATTAAGCGCTTAGTTGGTTTAGCCATGAAAAAAGTAAGCAACCTTACCCCTAGCCATGATTGGCTGAGATAATGAGTGGGCCGGACATGCCAAAAGATGAGTTCGGATTGGTCTGCCATGCACACTTCTGTCCATAACATGAGTCTGTCAGTATGTGTAGGTAATCCTATCTATCACAGCTTTTGAAAGCTATCACATAGTAGAACTGAGTAAGTGTTGCCCTCCACTTTCTGGAGGACTGAGTTTTGAAATCGGTGGAATTAGAGTATGATAGCTAGGGAGATAGAGAAATGTCTGGCTTTTGATTGCAATATTCAGACAGAGTCAAAAAGAGAACACACAGAAGGCTGTTGTATAAAACACCTGTCTCCGGATTACATCTTCAAACTAAGGGCAACCATGGCACCCGTGACAGAGGGAGAAGTGTCCATCCATGTATATAGGTAACATAGTCTAGCTAGCTACATTTTCAGATATTACACATTTCTAATTTTGTTAGAAGCTTGTTTTCATTTGAAGTTAAAACGTACTGTTATCTATCTAGCTAATGTTAGCTGGCTGGCTCACTAGCTAACATTACGTGTATGATCTGTGTAGTAATATTATTCGTGTCTCAGAGCCATTTTATTGCTCATTATTGCCTAATGTTAACTGGTTAACATTGAACCTGGTTGGTTAGCTACCTGCGGATTCATACAAGGTAGTAGCATTATGACTCCACTATGCAAAAAAACGATTTCAATAGAATGTTTATGATGTTTATGATGTCACTGCGACAACTGTTGATAGGCGTAGCTGGTAAATTCGAAATCTACTCCGATTTCAGAGCACTCTCTTCTGAGTGTACCAGAGCACAGAATAACTGACAAATTTACGAACGCTCAACACCTGTTTTAATATGGTCCGTGTCAGTAAACGTTGGCAAAAAAAGCGAGATTAAATTGTTGCCAGCAGCACAGTTGAAGTCACCAACGCTCTGGATAACATAAAAACAGCCTAACCAGCTCTGCTAGAGTGACTGAAATGGTCAGAGTGAGCTGTTCTCTCATTTGTGTCTGGAAGTAGCTAGCAAGCTTGCCAACTTTAACCAGTTAGCTTGGGTGCTTGGCTGTTGTTAGGTCAGAATTATTTGTATCAACCCTACTCCTTGTCCAGAGCATACAGTGTACGCTCTGAACGCTCCGAGACCGAAACGCTCTGAATTTACAAACAGACAATCTGAATTACGAACGCCCAGAGCACACTCTGGCACTCCTGATTACATTTTTGAACACACTCGTAGTATAAACCAGCCTTAAGTCTTGGGAGACTTTGATTGTTCAGTACATAGCCTCACATGTGACTCCTTAGCCCTTGTGTGGGGTTCGGGTCTGTGGGACCCATTTTCAATGTTTACTAAAAGAGAATTTATCAAATGAATTATTTCTTCAACATAAGACTCATTGGCCTTTGCTAATTTTCTGTGAAGAGCATGTAAATAACCCAATTTCATTGAGTGCACACTCTGCACCCCCTACACATTTATATTACATATGCTGTGTTGGGGTCCTCTGGACCCGAGGGTAGGTAAAGTGTGTGTGGGTGAAAACAAGTAAAAATGAAACAAAAATGTTTGCTGTGTGCGTTCACTCTGTCTTTCTCCTCCCTGGGCTTGCTGTTTTAAGCTAGCTGCAATCAGGTCAGTGTGGGACAAGTGGGTGGATCGCCTTCCCCTGTTTTACAACCCTGGGTCCAATGTCACTGTTGATGAGCAGCTCATGCCATTTAGCGGCCGCTGCCCCTTTAGGCAGTACATACCGTCTAAACCTGCAAAATATGGAATCAAGATCTGGGCTGCCTGTGATGCTGCTTCATCATATGGAATTTACAAGTGTTACAGGGATGCCAGATGGAGCCCCTGAGAAGAACCAAGGGATGCAGGTTGTCCTGGGTGTGACACAGGGACTCTGGGACAGGAGCTCCTCAAGAGGAAGCTGACGATGGTAGGAACAGTACGAAAAAACAAGCCAGAGCTCCCACCTCAGCTGTTGAAAACACAGAACAGGCCTATCAATTCCTCTAAGTTTGTGTTCACGGCCGACACGTCCCTAGTGTCCTACTTGCCAAAAAAAGGGAAATGTGGTACTCGTGTACGCTGCATAGGGACGGGAGAATCTGTGGCCAGGAACATCAAAAATCATAATGGATTACAATTCCACAAAAGGAGGAGTGGACAATTTAGACAAGCTGGTAACTGGCTACAGCTGCAAAAGAAGAACCCTACGCTAGCCACTTTTGATATTCTTCAACATCTTGGACATCTCCGCGAACATCGCGTTTGTCATGTGGATGGCGTTGAACCCAGATTGGAACAGAGGGACGCTCCAGAGGAGACGTCTCTTTCTCGTGGAGCTGGTAAAGGCATTGGTAAGACTTCAAATCCAGAAGAAGCAACATATCCGAAGGACCCCAGCTTCTGCAGCCAGCGTGAGGAGAATTCAGGAGGAAAATACTGGTGCCCCATCTGCCTGATCCACAGAAGTAAGTGTGAGTGATGTTGCATGTTTTTGTGCCTGACTCTCCTACCTTGGCCTGCTGTAACTTTATATCTGAGTGAGATGTTAGTAAAATTCCAGAAATAAGTGTTTTCATCATTCTAGATTGCGGCAGCTAGCAACAAGAAGAAGCGTTGCGATGTGTGTGGACCCAAGAAGGACAGGAAGACAGTACACATGCATCACGTGCAAGAAATACATTTGCAACACACACAGTAAAACTCTGTCCCTCATTTGGAGTGTAGACCAGCCTTAATTTGTGTTCAATGGGGCTAATTTCTAATTCCCATAAAATACTGTATGTGAAATTTGTCCATCCAATTTGTTCAAAGCAATAAAGAATAAGACCGACTCGAGTCGGTCAAATATGTCAAGGTTTGATGTCTCCACACTTTATGTGAACAAACAAATCAAAAAAGTCGCAAGCCACCGCTTTTGACTTCTTCCTTACGGTCTTACCACAGTCTTACCACATGCACATACACTAATTTATCTATAAGCCCTGTGGGCATATAGGGATATGGGGACTTGATGGACAGCTCCTTCAAAGCAGGAAATGCTTTAATTAAGAGATACAGTTTACTGTGAGTGTAAATGCACTTTCAATACATTTAATTGTTATTATTTCTTATAAACAGGACATATTGTATTGTGTGTGTGTCCAAATCTCCTTATCTATATGTCTGGGCCCACCAGAGCACCCGGAAAGTTATCTTAGTGTCACGGCATTCTTCCTGGGAAGGAGAGGCGGACCAAAACGCAGTGTGGTTATTTTTATACATCTTTAATAAAGATGATAACTTGAACAATGTATAATACAAAATAAGAAACGTGAAAAACCAAAACAGCCCTATCTGGTGCAACAAACACAAAGACAGGAACAATCACCCACAAAACCCAACACAAAACAGGCTACCTAAATATGGCTCCCAATCAGAGACATTGACTAACACCTGCCTCTGATTGAGAACCATATCAGGCCCAAACACAGAGACAGACAAACAAGACATCCAACATAGAATGCCCACTCAGATCACACCCTGACAAAACAAAACATAGAACATACAAAGCAAACTATGGTCAGGGTGTGACACTTAGGCCATAAATAGACATTTGATTTTAATTCGGGGCTGCCTAGGCTAGACCACTACTATCTGTCCTAGGATCCTGCCAGACCAAAAATTCAGTCTAGATGAAGAGGTGACAGGTTAAAGAAGTATTTTTTAGCCTTGAGACATTTGAGATGTGGATTGTGTATGTGTGCATTTCAGAGGGTGATGGGCAAGACAAAATATTTAAGTGCATTTGAAGGGGTATGGTATTAGGTGCCAGGCGCAACGGTTTGTGTCAAGAACTGCAACGCTGCTGGGTTTTTCATGCTCAACAGTGTGCCGTGTGCATCAAGAATGGTCCACCACCCAAAGGACACCAAGCCGACTTGACACAACTGTGGGAAGAATTGGAGTCAACATGGGCCAGCATACGCTTTCGACACCTTGTGGAGTCCATGCCCCGACATATTGAAGCTGTTCTTAGAGCAAAAAAGGGGGTGGTACAACTAAATATTAGGAAGGTGTTATTAATGTTTGGTATACTCAGTGTATATGATGGCAGTTTGCAAAACAAATGCCGACCCGATTGATAAGAATTCAAGGTGTACCCTTGAATTCTAAATCACAATGTCACCAGCATAGCTCCCCCACACCATCACATCTCCTTCTCCATGCTTCACGATGGGAAACACACATGCGGAGACACGGCGGTTGGAAGCAAAAATCTCAAATTTGGACTCATCAAAACAAAGGACAGATTTCCACCGGTCTAATGTCCATTGCTCATGTTTCTTGGCCCAAGCAAGTCTCTTCTTATTATTATAATTGGTGTCCTTCAGTAGTGGTTTCTTTGCAGGAATTTGACCTTTTTTTTTTTTCCTTTATTTAACTAGGCAAGTCAGTTAAGAACAAATTCTTATTTTCAATGATGGCCTAGGAACAGTGGGTTAACTGCCTGTTCAGGGGCAGAACAACAGATTTGTACCATGTCATCTTGGGGGTTTGAACTTGCAACCTTCCGGTTACTAGTCCAACGGTTACTAGTCCACTAGGCTACACTGTCGCCCCATGAAGCTTGATTCACGCAGTCTCCTCTGAACACTGATGTTGAGATGTGTCTATTACTTGAGGGCGACTGAATCAAATCCCCAAACTGACAAGGTAGAAATCGTTCTGCCCCTGAATGAGGCAGTTAACCCACTGTTCCCTGGTTGGCCGTCATTGTAATTAAGAATTTGATCTTAACTGGCTTGCCTAGTTAATTAAAGGTTACATTTAAATTAAATAAATAAAACACTTGATCTCTGTGAAGCATTTGGGTTGCAATTTCTGAGGCTCTTATCTCTAGGGATCTTATCTTCTGCAGCAGAGCCAGTTTCATCATAGCGCTTGACGGTTTTGGTGACTCCACTTGAAGAAACTGTCAAAGTTCTTGACATTTTCCAGATTGATTGACCATGTCTTTTAAAGTAATAACGGACTGTCATTTCTCTTCACTTTTTCGAGCTGTTCTTGCCATAATATTGACTTGGTCTTTTACCAAATAGGGCTATCTTCTGTATATCACCCCTCCCTTGTCACAACACAACTGATTGGCTCAAACGCATTAGGTAGGAAAGAAATTCCACAAATTAACTTTTAACAAGGCACACCTGTTTATTGAAATACATTCCCGGTAACGGCTGAATGCCAAGAGTGTGCAAAGCTGTCATCAAGGCAAAGGGTGGCTACTTTGAAGAATCTCTAACACTTTTTTGATTTCTACATGATTCCATATGTGCTATTTTGTAAGTTTGATGTCTTCACTATTATTTTACAATGTAGAAAATAGTTGAAATGAAGAAAAGCCCTGGAATGAGTAGGTGTCCAAACTTTTGACTGGAACAGTAAACTTATATTTATATATACAGTATATATATATATTCCTTTATTATTTCCCCTAACCAAGACTGAGACCTATTATTTGTTTTACAATGATATGCAGAAATTACCTAGTACATTAGTTTAGTCTGCTAATTGGAGTAAACTAATGGACAATAACTTCTGCTTCTGCTTCCAGCTTATACATATACCATATACAATTTACGGACACTTTTTTTACAATAGCTTTCTTTTGTTTGTTTTTAATCCCATCCTTCAGCTTTCCTCAACCCCTCCCATCTATCTCTGAAGAACATCCAGTTTTGATTTCTATTTTCCATATATTTTTAGCTGTGCTGTTTCACAAAAGTTCTGAACCTATATACATTTTACAGACACACAGTGGCGACCTGTCATTCAGGTCAGGAGGGTCATGATCCCCACACTTGTAGCTTACCTGTTTTGCATAATATTTTGCCATTAACATTTGTCACATATTAGTTTGCAAACAATGTAAACAATATTTTTTACTTTCTTGAGTAAGGCAGCTCCAAAATGCAGGTGTTTCAGCCTAGCTGAGTGCTTTAAGTGGTAGTGGGGCAGCCAGTGGAAAATACAGAGCGTAGGTGTTGGTAATATTCTGTCACTCATGGGGACAGTATGTCACCGCCAAGTCTGACATGGATGATTGACTGGCCCGGAGGGTTTCCAAAACCTCCCAATGGAGAGTGGGCACCCCTGTATGTTGAGCCATGCAACATAATATATATTTTTTTGTATTCTTTTTAACATTTATTTAACTAGAAATGTCAATTAAGAACAAATTCTTATTTGCAATGACGGCCTACCATGGCCAAACCCTAACCATACTGGGCCAATTGTGAACCGCCCTATGGGACTCACAATCACGGCCGGTTGTGAAACAGCCTGGAATCGAACCAAGGTCGGTAGTGAAACCTCTAGCACTGAGATGCAGTGCCTTAAACCACTGCACCGAATTATCAGCATTGAAAGGACAGCATTCTCCATGTCTCTCTTTCCCTCTCATCTCCTCTCTCTTCTCTGTAAAGCTTCTTCTCTTTCAGCCTTTGTAAGAGTTAGTAGCTTAGTGAAATGATTGTGTAACATAATGTGTCATTTGTGTTATGGCTTATGGCCTGTAGTAGGTCAAACTTTATGCTATGCGAGTCTATACTGTGTGTGTGTGTGTGTGTGTGTGTGTGTGTGTGTGTGTGTGTGTGTGTGTGTGTGTGTGTGTGTGTGTGTGTGTGCGCGTGTTTGTGTCTAAAGTGTATGTGTGAGTCGACTAATCCATGCCTAAAGATTCCACTTAAGTTAATTGAAATACCATATCTAAACTGAAGGCGATTAATCAAATTATAATTCTGAAACCACAGCGATATGGATTTGATTCCACTCCATTATGTTTAATTAAGTGTGAGATTCCGGTACGGCCCAATTGTGAATTCAATTTTGATTGATCTCCCATAGTCAATACATACTGCAGCGACACACAATAAGTTTAGCAAGTTACTCCCTGCCTGGTACTCCCTCCCTGCAAGTTACTGTTTACAAGATCACACTCACACTTCATTTAACAGACTATGCACTGACTCAAAAACGCAACTCATGAGATTTCTTTTTGTCAACATAGGGTACAAATTTACCCATAATTGTAATCTGCCTTTTATTTTTACAAATTATTTCACCTATTTCATTTAACCAGGTTGTCACGCCCTGGTCTTAGTATTCTGTGTTTTCTTTATTATTTTGGTCAGCCCAGGGTGTGACATGGGTTTATTTATGTGGTGTGTTTTGTCTTGGGGTTTTCGTAGGTATTGGGATTGTGGCTTAGTGGGGTGTTCTAGCATAGTCTATGGCTGTCTGGAGTGGTTCTCAATCAGAGGCAGGTGTTTATCGTTGTCTCTGATTGGGAACCATATTTAGGCAGCCATATTCTTTGAGTGTTTCGTGGGTGATTGTTCCTGTCTCTGTGTTTTGTTGTCACCAGATAGGCTGTATAGGTTTTCACATTCCGGTTGTTGTTTTTGTATTGTATGTTTTTCATCATTATTAAACATGTATGAAAATTACCACGCTGCATTTTGGTCCGACTCTCCTTCGACGGAGGAAAACCGTAACACAGGTAGGCTAGTTGAGAACAAGTTCTCATTAACAGCTGTGACCTGGCCAATAATAAAGCGAAGCAGTTCAACACATACAACAACACAGAGTTACACATGGAATAAACAAACACAGTCCACAATACAGTAGAAAAAAGTCTATATACAGTGTGTGCAAATGAGGTAAGATAAGGGAGGTAGGCAATACATAGGCCATGGTGATGAAGTAATTACAATATACCAATTAAAAACTGGTGTGATTGATGTGTAGAAGATGTGCAAGTAGAGACACTGGGTGCAAAGGAGCAAAATAAATAAATACATATGGGGATGAGGTAGTTGGATGGGCTATATTACAGATGGGCTATGTACAGGTGCAGTGATCTGTGAGCTGCTCTGACAGCTGGTGCTTATAGCTAGTGAGGGAGATATGAGTCTCCAGCTTCAGTGATTTTTGCAGTTCATTCCAGTCATTGGCAAGCAGAGACTGGAAGGAAAGGTGTCCAAAGGAGGAATTGGCTTTGGGGGGGACTAGTGAGATATACCTGCTGGAGCACGTGCTACGGGTGGGTGCTGCTATGGTGACCAGTGAGCTGAGATAGGGCGGGGCTTTATCTAGCAGAGACTTGTAGATGACCTGGAGCCAGTGGGTTTGTCGACAAGTATGAAGCGAGGGCCAGCTAACGAGAGCGTACAGGTCGCAATGGTGGGTAGTATATGGGGCTTTGGTGACAAAACAGATGGCACTGTGATAGACTGCATCCAATTTGTTGAGTAGAGTGTTGGATGCTATTTTGTAAATGACATCGCCGAAGTCGAGGATCGGTAGGATGCTCAGTTTTACGAGGGTATGTTTGGCACCATGAGTGAAGGATGCTTAGTTGCGAAAAAGGAAGCCGATTCTAGATTTAATTTTGGATTGGAGATGCTTAATGTGAGTCTGGAAGGAGAGTTTACAGTCTAACCAGACAGACACCTAGGCATTTGTAGTTGTCCACATACTCTAAGTCAGAACCGTCCAGAGTAGTGATGCTGGATGGGCGGGCAGGTGCGGGCAGCGATCAGGTTGAAGAGCATGCATTTAGTTTAACTTGCATTTAAGAGCAGTTGGAGGCAACAGAAGGAGACTTGTATGGCATTGAAGCTCGTCTGGAGGTTAGTTAACACAGTGTCCAAAGAAGGGCCGGAATTATACAGAATGGTGTCGTCTGCATAGAGGTGGATTAGAGAATCACCAGCAGCAAGAGCGACATCATTGATGTATACAGAGAAGAGAGTTGGCCCGAGAATTGAACCCTGTGGCACCCCCATAGAGACTGCCAGAGGTCGAGACAACAGGCCCTCCGATTTGACACAGTGAATTCTATGAGAGAAGTAGTTGGTGAACCAGGCGAGGCAGTCATTTGAGAAACCAAGGCTGTTTAGTCTGCCGATAAGAATGTGGTGATTGACAGAGTCGAAAGCCTGTCTCTTATCGATGCCGGTTATGATATCGTTTAGGACCTTGAGCTTGGCTGAGGTGCACCCATGACCAGCTCGGAAACCAGATTGCATTACGGAGATGGTACGGTGGGATCCAGATGAAAATGGTGCTGGAGTTTCTACCCCCAAGCCATAAGACTCCTGAAAAGCTCATCAAATGGCTCCCCGGACTATTTGCATTGTCCCCCCACCCCCACACCCATTTTTACGCTGCTGCTACTCTCTTTTTATTATCCGTGCATAGTCATTTTACCTCTACCTACATGTACATATTACCTCAGTTACCTCGACTAACCTGTGCCCCCGCACATTGACTCTGTACCGGTACTCTGTATATAGCCTCGCTATTGTTATTTTATTGTTGATCCTTAATTATTCTTTTTCTATTTTTATAATTGTTCTTTTAATTTTTAATTTTATTTATTCATTTTATACTTCAGTTTATTTTGGTAAATACTTTCTTAACACTTATTTTTCTTAAAACTGCATTGTTGGTTAAGGGCCTGTAAGTAAGGTCTACCTACACCTGTTGTATTTGGCGCATGTTACAAAAACAATTTGATTTGATTTGATATCCAGAGAAAGAGAGTAATGAAATTGTTGCTAGCAGAGCTGGTTAGGCTGTTTTCATGTTATCCAGAGGTAAACAAATCATCGTCCCGAGCGTCAAGTGTGTGCTCCGAGAGCAAAATGAGATGGGTGGGGCTAAAGCTTAAGAGGGTGTGAATGATGTTGAATGAGTGTAGACAAAGAGGAGCTTTTCACTAGATACCAAAACATTCCAAGGCAGTTTTCTCAAAAGTGAGTTTACAAGTTGATCAACTTTCAAAGCAGAATTACTTTCCCATTTTTCCTCAAATGCAGTGAATGACATACCATTTTGTAGCTCAGAGTCTCTACTTTTATCCAATGTAATAAACACCATTTCACATTTTGCAACATAAGACCGAATTCAGGTCGTGAGTCACATATCATCATTCTGAATAGTCGTAACCTTATGCATCTGCAAAAACCCAGCCTTACTCATGGCTAACTAAATAATTACACAGGATAGACACACACACACAGTATGGATTATTGACTAGAAAGGTAATGTGATGAAAACAGGTCCCTAGCGGACTGACACAATATGATGCTTTGTTACAACAGAGATGGAGAGGGGGGAGAGAGAAAAGGGACACTTATCGTGGATGCATTTTGGAACTATTCTCACATTAATCATGTCATTTAATATGAACCGCCGCACGTTAGGAATATGAAATCATTGATATATTTACGTGTGAGTGCCTTTGTTCGTCGTTTATCTGAACCAGGCCTTTTTAACTTCTTGACGCTACCCATCCCATTAGCGGGATCATTTTCGTTCAGCAACCGCTGAATAGCATAGCGCAACAGTCAAATAATATTACAAAAAAATATTCATATTCATGAAATCACAAGTGCAATATTGTAAAACACAGCTTAGGCTTTTGTTACTTAATCCACCTGTCGTCTCAGATTTTGAAATTATGTTTTACTGCGAAAGCAATCCAAGCGTTTGTGTAAGTTTATCAATAGCATAGCATAACATTATGTACACTAAGCATTTAAGTAGCTAGGTCACGAAAATCAGAAAAGCAATCAAATTAATCGTTTACCTTTGATCTTCAGATGTTTTCACTCACGAGACTCCCAGTTACACAGCAAATGTTCCTTTTGTTCCATAAAGATTATTTTTATACCCAAAATACCTCCGTTTGTTTGTCACATTATGTTCAGAAATCCACAGGAAAGAGAGGTCATGACAACGCAGACGTATATTCCAAATAATATCCATAATGTCCACAGAAACATGTCAAACGTTTTTTATAATCAATCCTCAGGTTGTTTTTAAAATATATATTCGATAATATATCAAACAGGTGTGTAGGTTTTTCAAAAACACCGGGAGCAACAATGGCCGCTTTACTCTGTAGCGCAAATCTCACTCTGAGAGCCCCCACCTATCCACTTACGCAATGTGATCTTTCACGCTAATTTTTCAAAATAAAAGCCTGAAACTATGTTTAAAGACTGTTGACACCTTAGGGAAGCCATAGAAAAAGGAACCTGGTTGATATCCCTTTAAATGGAGGATAGGCATGCATAGGAACAGAGAGGTTTCAAAATGAGAGGCACTTCCTAATTGTAGTTTCCTTAGGTTTTCGCCTGCAATATCAGTTCTGTTATAGTCACAGACAATATTTTTACAGTTTTGGAAACTTTAGAGTGTTTTCTATCCTAATATGACAATTGTATGCATATTCTAGTTTCTGGGGCATGTTTTTTAGCCAAAAACGAAAATACTGCCCCCTACACGCAAAAGGCTGCTGTCCCTGTACAGGGATCAACATCAGCGGAAATTCAGAGTGACAACTAATAGTACTCGACACAACTCAAACTTTCATTAAAACACACATGCAGGGTACTCAATTAAAGCTACACTCGTTGTGAATCTAGCCAACATGTCAGATTTTTAAAATGCTTTTCGGCGAAAGCATGAGAAGCTATTATCTGATAGCATGCAACCCCCGAAATACCCAAACGGGACGTAAACAGAATAATTTGCGTAGCCGGCGCTACACAAAACGCAGAAATAAAATATAAAACATTCATTACCTTTGACGAGCTTCTTTGTTGGCACTCCTATATGTCCCATAAACATCACAATTGGGTCTTTTTTCGATTAAATCCGTCCATGTATACCCAAAATGTCCATTTATGAAGCCTGTCTGATCCATGGAAAAGCACCGTTCCAAAACGCAACGTCATTTTTTAAAATTAAAAATGTTGCCTATAAACTTTGACAAAACACTTCAAACTACTTTTGTAATCCATCTTTAGGTATTAGTAAACGTTAATAATCGATCAAATTGATCACGGGGCGATCTGAATTCAATAGCAGCACGTTTGGAAATGATGCTCCATTTTGTCTCTCTCCAAACTTCCGCCTGTGTAGTCGATAACACGAAGTGCCTATTTGTCAACTGACCAAGAATTAACTTCAACCTAAATGCCAGTACTGGCGACATCGCGTGGAAGCTGTAAGCATTGTAAACGGATCGCTATATATTTTCCCTTGCCATAGACAATACAGAGACTGGCGGATGGATATTTTTTGGTGAACAGTTTTCCTTGGGATTTTGCCTGCTAAACACGTTCTGTTATAGTCACAGACATGATTTAACCAGTTTTATAAACTTCAGAGTGTTTTCTATCCACACATACTAATCATATGCATATTCTATATTCCTGGCATGAGTAGCAGGACGTTGAAAGTTTGCGCAACTTTTAACAAAAAGATGTGAAAATTCGCAGCATCCCCAACAGGTTTTAAGAGAGGTAGGATGGTCCCAGTTAGATTTACTTTTCTCAATATTTGACATAGGACAGCTAATCAGCAGTACCAGTGATTGTCTGGGAGATTAGATTTTCGCCTACACCTCGCGTTGATCTTCATGGTTCAGGATTCAGACCACTTTACACACACGGCTGCAACCTGGCAATGTTCTGGTCTCATATATTAATTCTTAACCAGTCATTTTATGCACTCTGGTTGAAAAGGATGGTTCCATCAGGCTGACACACTCTCTGACCTCATTCGGGGCGTGGCTTCTTACTGTGAAAGGTATATGATGCAAGTTGTCTCTTGACTCCTAAAATCACATTTATATCATAACAAAAATACTTGCATAATTTTTCATATTACATGCACAATGTATTGGATGGAAACTTGACAGACAAAGGGGATATACTTTTTACAGTATTTCGTCTATACGATTTTTATAACATCACAAAATAAAAACCAATGTGAAATTAGTTTTATATAGCTCCCCACTAACCATTCCCCACATTCGTATGTTATAATTATTGTTCCGGTATTCACTTTTGTGTTAGAGCCTGTTAACAAAGTAATTTATTTTGTTAATACTGTAGGGGAGACAGTTCACAACAGGGTGTGAACTGTCGACGAACCAGCAGCCCCCCCCCCCCTTGTTACTGTCATCCCCTGCCAGTCTGATCTGACCCATTCGGAGCCTCACAGGACAGTTATGACAATTCTGAAACTGATCCGACATTGCTGGCACTTAAAAGTGAAAACTCAGATCTGTTTTTATTACCACTTTTTGGTCTGTTCAACTGGCATCCTTGGTTAATTATAAAAAGCTGAAACAAGACTTGTTTTGAGGATTATGCATGTTATTTCCATAGTACTTTTTAGTAGGTGTATGGTGTACATCAGCTGCGATGAACCCTCCTGGAGACTTACTGGTTGTGCAGGCTTTCGCTTCAGCCCTGTTTTGAACACACCTTATTCAGCTTGTCAGGGTCCCAAGGAGCAGCTGATTTTTAAAAGCAGAGGTGTTAGATCAGGGCTGGAGAAAAATACTGCACATCTAGTAACTCTCCAGTAGTAGGGTTGGCCACCGTTGATGTGTACATTCTGTATTCTTCATGCTATGCATTCTACATTCACTCACCCCAATGGATACCAGTTTGTAGCACCCAGCTGGGTGATGCATGGCAGCCATTTTGCACGAGACTGCTCACCATAAATTAGCTAGAGAAATTGGCTGCATAATGTACCACAACATGTGAAATCACTATCCTCATAATCTTCCACAACTTTTCCATCACTCAAAATTGTCAAAAGTTGTGCATTAATAAGATGCTGTCATGTTACACAGCAAGGGTTAGGATCTGCAAAGGGACAAAAGCAGAGTCCTCAGATCCCATTGCATGTTCTCCCCCCCCCCCCTCTCTCTCTCCCCATGGTGGATGGTGGCTCTTCAAATCAAATAGCTCTGGAATGATTTTGTTGATGAAATGTAAAATCCCTGGCAAAAACTGATAGGTTTGGGATCGAGGGACATAAAATATAGTGTGGTGTGTGTGTGAGAGAGAGAGGGAGAGAGTGAGTTTATGGCGTGTGTGTGTGTCACACAGGTGGCCGGTGGCACCTTAATTGGGGAGGACAGGCTCATTGTAATGGCTGTAACGGACTAAATGGAATGGTATCGAACACATGGCTCCCATGTGTTTGAAACCATTCCACTCAGCAGCCTCCTGTGTGTGTGTGTGTGTGTGTGTGTGTGTGTGTGTAGAGGGGACATCCATATGTGTGAGCTGTCTGCAGTATTAGAAGGGGGGTCACCTCTTGGCCACCGTAGGCTTTTATCATCATCATTTTTTAAATACTTTCTTATGGGTCCTTTTTCAATAATGCAGTGTTAAAAGTTTTTTTTTAAATGTAATAAAGACACAAGGAATAAATACACAGTGAATAACAATGACGAGTAAAAAATAACATGGTTTTATACAGGGAGGACCAGTAACGAGTCGATGTGCAAGGGTACAAAGTAATTGACGTAGCTATGTAAATATACTAATGTTCAAAAGTTTGGGGTCACTTAGAAATAATGATCAATTAGCCTTTTAAAATTATAAACTTGGATTACCTAACACAACATTGGAACACCGGAGGGATGGTTGCTGATAATGGGCCTCCTTACGCCTTTGTAGATATTACAAAAAAATCACCCGTTTACAGCTACAATAGTCATTTACAACATTAACAATGTCTACACTGTATTTGTGATGAATTTCATGTTCTTTTAATGGACAAAAAATGTGCTTTTCTTTCAAAAACAAGGACGTTTTTAAGTGACCCCAAACTTTTGTTTTGTAGTGTTAACATGACTAGGTGACAGGATAGAAAATAGACAGTAGCAGCAGCGAGTAGCCATTTGATTATCTATTTAACAGTCTTATTTAGCAGTCTAATGGCATGGGGTAGAAGCTGTTCAGGGTCCTGTTGATTCCAGAATTGGTGCACTGGTACCACTTGCTGTGCGGTAGTAGAAGGAACGTTCTTTGGCTTGGGTGGCTGGAGTCTTTGACAATATTTTGGGCCTTCCTCTGACCGCCTGGTATAGAGGTCCTGGATGGCAAGGAATTCGGCCCGAGTGATGTACTGGGCCGTACTCACCACCCTCTGTCATGCCTTGTGGTCGAGTGCCTTGCAGTTGACGTACCAAGCGAAGAGGAAGCCAGTCAAGGGGCTCTCAATGGTGTAGCAGTAGAATGTTTTGATTATCTGAGAGCCCATGACAAATCTTTTCAGCCTCCTGTGGGGGAAGATGCACTGTTGTGCCCTCTTCACAACTGTGTGGGTGTGTGTGGACTATGTTAATTCCTTGATGTAGACACTGAACTTGGAGCTCCAGTACAGCTCCTATTCCTGTAGTCCACATGTCTTGCTGACATTGAAGGACAGGTTGTTGTCCTGGCACCACACAGCCTGGTCTCTGACCTCATCCCTATAGGCTGCCACATCGTCATCGGTGATCAGCAAACCATTGTGTCGTCAGCAAACTTGATGATGGTGTTGGAGTTGTGCACGACCATGTAGTCGTGGGTGAACAGGGAGTGCAGGAGGGGACTAAGCACATACCCCTGAGGGGCGCCCGTGTTGATGGTCAGCGTGGCAGATGTGTTGTTGCATACCCTCACCGCCTGAGGAAGTCAAGGATCCAGTTGCAGGGGGAGGTGTTCAGTCCCAGGGCTGGTGTGGTGTGTGAGAGGAAAAATTGCAAGATTATGTTATAATACTTTTATTGCATCAAATGGTTGTTTTATTCGACAGAATAGAATATTCTTAACTATTATGTGTGTGTTCTACTGAGGATGGGTCTCTGGGAGATAACACTGACAGGAGATTTACGATGTCTTTTGGGTGATAAAACCTAAAAAGCATTCCAGAGCATGATATACCGTACCAGGGAGAGATGGTTCCAGTTTGGAGTCGGAGGGACAGACACTGGTCTATACAATGAAAACTGTTGACACTGCAGATACTGTCTGCTACGTATTATAGGTATCTTTCATACAAATTCTAACCTTGTGACCCATTCCATATGTCTGTTGTTCGTCATGTAGGTTGAAAAGGGGTGTATCTTGGCTATAAAAGACCTTTGTAATTTTTCAACGGATCATCAGAGACGGTGATTCGACCACCAGCCATCGCTATTGCCAAGGTCTCACTATTAAATATTTAGTTTAAGTATAACTCTGACTTGTGTGATAAGTTTGTCTCTCCTCATTTGATAGTAAAGAAATTAACCATCACAGGAGCCAAGCCTGCCCAGGAAGTGGAGGACATGGAGGGATGGTGCCTGTCTCTATAATGGCAGGATTAGGTGGGATTAGCAGAGAATAGGGAGAGTCAGGTGGGCTAGCATAACAGTGGGAATTTTTGCAAACAGGGTTGTGTGTGTGTGTGTGTTTCTGCAAAAGAAGATAGAGTGTAGTGTAGACATAGAGAGGTGGAGTGATGACGACAAAGTTGTTTCCTAATAATTATGTGTAATTTAAAGGAAACAATCATTAGTCCTCGTTAAGAATGATTGGGCATCACTCGACTTTCGGGAGTCACTTTGTCCGAGACGCCTTTAGAATGTTCATAACATTGGTGTGATGCAACCAAGTGATGGAGGTGCAACCATTAATTGCTTTTGCTTCTCAGAGACTTGCTTCTTAGAATGTCCCTACTAACGTTCTGGGAATGCTGAGGTAACCCAACATTGTTTGCTGGGATGATTCACGGTCTCATGAAATGTTATTGAATAAAACATGTTTGAAAGGGATAATTCTGAATTTTGGCAATGAAGCTCTTTATCTACTTCCCAGGAGTCCTGATGTATCTCTTTAATTATATTTCTGTTCATGTAGCCTGTTTTCACTTAAGATATGTCTTTAGCTTTTTCCTTCTGATAGGTTGGTCTCGGGTTCATCATAAAAAAAACAGAGACTGATTGATTTGATTCGAAAAGAGGTCACTCAATCAGCACAAATCCGAACCCTTTAAAGGTCATGTAATCGTATGTACTTCTCTGCTAAATAAAAAGGACAAATCTATCTCCTGCAATACCACAATGTAAACCATATTCCGAACAAAAACACCTTTTACCACTCCTCAAATGAAATATCTTTATCGCAAAAAAAAAACTCAATAAACTCTGTTTATTTCTATGTGTTTGTTCCAGTCTAATAGCCTAAGTAACCAGTGTATTTGCTCATGCTTGATGTACCTAAAAGTGCCCTCTAACATTTCTTTCCACAGGTTGGTGTTACGTCACATAATATAAAAAGAGCCACAATTCTCTCTGATCTCCCATGCTATCACTTCCTTCCACTGCTGTCACCATGGAGCTGGGTTAGCTCATTAGAGGCATGGGCTGCGTCTGAAATGGCACCTTTTTCCAATATAGGGCTCTTGTCAAAAATAGTGCACAAAAGAAAGAAACAAAGAAATGTCTCACACTGTAGTTACTCTGCTCCATGGCAATATAGTGCGGCCAAGTACTAACAGCAGTCAGAAGACATGTTCGATATCACAAGTCACTTTGAACAATAGTATTTGAGGGCAAAACAACAGGAGTGTTACAATTGTTACAGGCAGCAAACTCTCTCTTTCTATTCAGGCGCACACCAGTGACTCATCACACTCCATACCCAGCTTCACCCACTAACATCTTCTTCTTATCAATAGTAAGTAGTGTAAATTAGCTCACAGCACCGACTTACTCCCTGGAGACGCCACGTGTCGCTGTGTTCCATATGTAAACATCTGAAGGTTGTTTATTTACATGTTTAGCCAATATCTCTGGAGAGTCTACGGAAGGGTAAACAGTGCAATGTGTTGTTATTGTAAAGGGTTGGATGTAAGAAGAGTGGGAGTTGGTGCTTAGGGAATGCTCGTGTTGTGAGTTGCCTGTGTTGTGATGGGGGGGGGAGGATGAGTTGACAACGTTTTTTTGTTGATTTCGAGAGGTGTTTGTTGGTTTTTTGGGGAAATTGTGTTTTTGCAGAAGCTAAGGAAGTTGACAACAATGAAAATATCTTATTTGCGTTACAAAGTGAGGATTAAAGTAGGAGTGAAAAAAGGTGGTCTACTTTGGTGTATGGGTTCGAGTAGAGGGGTGTTTAGGATAAAGAGGAATATTGAATTGTTCATGTATAATTCCTGGTTCAGTTGAGGTGTTGAGTGTATTGGTGAACTTTACCCCGATGAAAAATACTAAACAACCTTAGTAAGACACCCAACAACCTTACCAAAATATTGTAGCCTTTTGTTATAATGGTTTTTGAATCACAGCTATGCTAGCTATTGCTAAACTTTACCCCTTGAAGAATAGTAAACAACCTTAGTACAACACCCAGAAATCTCACCAAAAGATTTTAGCCTTTTGGTATAATAGTTTTGTAATGACAGCTACAGTGCATTCCGAAAGTATTCAGACCCCTTGACTTTCTCCACATTTTGTTACATTATAGCCTTATTCTAAAATGGCAGCGTCAAGCTGTGGGGATGTTTTTCAATGGCAGAGACTGGGGAACATGTCAGGATTGAGGAAAAGATTAATGGAGCAAAGTACAGCGATATCCTTGTTTTATATTTCTGTTATTTCACCTCTATTTAACCAGGTAGGCCAGTTGAGAACAAGTTCTCATTTACAACTGCGACCTGGCCAAGACAAAGCAAAGCAAGTTGAACAGACTAGTAATAGGTGTTGCGGCAATGGCGGCAGATCATTTTAGGAAGAGAGGGTCCAGATTGTCTAGCCCAGCTGATTTGTAGGGATCCAGATTTTGCAGCTCTTTCAGGACCTCAGCTGTCTGGATTTGGTTGAAGGAGAAGCGGAGAGGGGGGCTTGTGCCAGTTGCTGCGGGGGTTGCAGAGCTGTACTGGCGTGGCCAGCCGTAGAGAAATGCTTTTTGAAATTCTCAATTATCGTGGATTTATCGGTGGTGACAGTGTTTCCTAGCCTCAGTGCAGTGGGCAGCTGGGAGGAGGTGCTCTTATTCTCCATGGACTTTACAGTGTCCCAAATCCTTGATGAAAACCTGCTCCAGAGCACTCAGGACCTCAGACTGGGCCGAAGATTCACCTTCCAACTGGACAACGACCCTAAGCACATAGCCAAGACAAGTGGCTTCGGGACCAGTCTCTGAATGTCCTTGAGTGGCCCAGCCAGAGCCCAGACTTGAACCAGATCGAACATCTCTGGAGAGACCTGAAAATACCTGTGCAACCAACCTGACAGAGCGTGAGAGGATCTGCAGGGAAGAATGGGTGAAACTCTCCTAATACAGGTGTGCCAAGCGTCATACCCAGGAAGACTTGAGGCTGTAATAACTGCCAAAGGTGCTTCAACAAAGTACTGAGTAAAGGGTCTGAATATTTATGTAAACGTGATATTTAATTGTTTTATTTGTAATTTTGATGCGGGGCATCAGGGCTAGTCATATTAGAAGGGCTGGGAAATGAGCAAGTGTTGGACAGGCAAGGAGGCGTGGCTGAGTCAAATAGGAATCCTGACTTAATGAAGTGTTAATTAAAGAGCTCAGCCATATGCTCCTTGTCAGTAACAACCACATCATCAACATTAAGGGACATGGGCAACAGTGAGGAGGAGGGTTTATTCTCCAGGTGTTTCACTGTTTTTCAGAACATCTTGACATTGGAACCACAGAGAGAGAACTGCTTCTTAAAGTAACTAACTTTGGCCTTCCGGATAGCCTGTGTGTACCTATTTCTCATTTCCCTGAACCTGAGTACGGTGTGAACAACACATGCAGAGATCATCCGTTCACCTACTCTGCGTCTCACAAAGACACGGCGGTTGGAACCAAAAATGTATAATTTGGACTCATCAGACCAAAGGACAGATGTCATCCCAGAGTCGCCTCTTCACTGTTGACGTTGAGACTGGTGTTTTGCGGGTACTATTTCATGAAGCTGCCAGTTGAGGACTTGTGAGGCGTCTGTTTCTCAAACGAGACACTCTACTGTACTTGTCCTATTGCTCAGTTGTGCACCAGGGCCTCCCACTCCTCTTTCTATTTTGGTTAGGGCCAGTGTGCGCTGTTCTGTGAAGGGAGTAGTACACAGTGTGGCAGGAGATCTTCCGTTTCTTGGCAATTTCTCTCATGGAAAAGCCTTAATTTCTCAGAACGTGAATAGACTGATGAGTTTCAGAAGAAAGTTCTTTGTTTCTAGCCATTTTGAGCCTGTAATTGAACCCACAAATGCTGATGCTCCAGGTACTCAACTAGTCTAAAGAAGGCCCGATTTATTGCTTCTTTAAATCAGGACAAGAGTTTTCAGCTGTGCTAACATAATTGCAAAAGGGTTTTCTAAAGATCAATTAGCCTTTTAAAATGATAAACTTGGATTAGCTAACACAATGTGCCATTGGAACACCAGAGTGATAGTTGCTGATAATGGGCCTCTTTACGGCTATGTGGATATTACATAAAATATCTACCGTTTTCAGCTACAATAGTCATTTACAACATTAACACTATCTACACTGTATTTCTGATCAAATGTATGTTATTTTAATGGACAAAATTAGCTTTTCTTTCAAAAACAAGGACATTTCTAAGTTACCCCAACCACAGATTAAATCAATTAAATTAAGTATGGTGGGGCGAACAGGGAAAAATGGGTGAGGTGATGAGTGAGGGTAAGCGAACAATGCATAATGATGAAATCACAAATTGTGAATGAAGAACAGGGCGGGCCATTCTATTTTATTGATCCATTCTAATTATAATCTCAAAATGGAGTGTACCCTATATCAGTCCACTGAATCAAAGCAGTCATACTTGGAATATAGTCTTAAATATCCACATTGGGCAGCAGGGGAGGAAGTGGCGGAGACCTTCATTTGGCAAGGGGAGAAATGTCACCATGGACAGTTTCTTATCTTCACTGTCATTGGTGAACAATTTGCTAGCAAAGAAAAAAAGTCTGGCTGGCACCATGAACAAAGTGAGACGAGAGCTCCCTCCCTCTACGCAAAATAAGGCACCTGCGCATCTGTTGTACTCCACAATGGTGGTGAAGAATGACAAGACAAGGGGAACACAATACGGGGAAAACCATAGACTATTATGCACTATAACAAAACAAAGTGAAAGTTATGAAAATTGTGTAAACTGTTAGGACAAGGAATAATAGCTCAATTATATCCAACTGATGCCATTGTGTAACGATGCACACAATATAAGCACGAGCTGACAATAATTGGCCATTTTTTACTTTTGTCATATTGACATTTATTTGAACTATAATGCCATTATTGCTTTTATGCAGTTTCACTATTTATCAAGGCCACTTGGCGCTTATAATTATGTTTAGGCTTATGATCTTTTCATCATTTGACCGAGAGTCTTTTGACCATGGGTATGGTGGTTGGGAAGCTGTTAAGGCTTTCCAACACATATGTTTTATAGTTGTAACAAAGGCACTCCACGAAGAGTGGCATAATAGCCTACAGCATGTATGGGCAACTTTGATGGGGGTGGGGAGCACAACAAAGCAGAACTCATCATGAGGGGCTGCAGTGGCTCGGGGGGCTGCTTATCCACATCCTGATTAGCCTGACCAAGTCCATGTTTACACATGGTCTTCCAGGCCCAGGATGGGCTCTGAGGCTACATCAACAATGTAGAATTCACACTTGTGCGTTCCCTTTTGTGAGTGCATGCTAGAACACATTTTCCAGTGACAGGAAGCTTGTTGCCTTTGTATGAAGATAAACAGCTCCTGGTTTATTTGATGTGAAATATTAATGTATTTTAGATTTTCCTTGCAAGCTGTTTGGTGATGACATTTGCTTTGTGCTCCTGTGTCTACCTTGAATTCAACTGGGTTGCCTTTAATGCTATGTATTTGCATTTGTGCTATTAGTGACTACATCAATGAGGGTTACCTTATTCCCAGAGTCACTGCTTCCTTATATCTCATGTACAAGTCTAATCCTGCGGGCCACCCCTGTATATTGTTGTTTGTATATTTTTCTGTCACTCAAATATCACATGAATACACATTAGACGTGACAGAATGTATAGAATTCCAGTCAAATAAGCTTCAAACCTGCAAATGGCTCTCCACCAACAAGAGGGGTGTGAACAGTGTGTCAACAACAGTGCTTGTGCCCATACAAAAATACGTGGCGCAGGATTTTCCCCAATGCTGGAGGTGGGGAGTGAAGATGTTTAGGAACACCTGGCATATGAAATGTTGAAATTTCTTACGACAGCCTACTTCAAAACCAAATGGTACATATTCAAAAAAGTAGATGGGGTGGTTGTTAAGTTATATTTTTAAAACCAAAAAATGGAGCAAATTTGGGGCAGCAGTTTTTCTTCCTGTGAGCACTGAGCTATTTTTTAGCAAAGCATGGAGAAGGGATGTTGAGCACTGGAGCAGTGTGCAAAGAGGAGCTGTGTGCAATGACCGCTTTGACGAGTGGGAGCTCAACTCAGCTCACATACTCTGCCCAACTTGAGCTCAGTACACATACTCTGCCCAACGCCCTAATAATACACTTTATGTTGATGTACTCCTTTATTTTGGCAGTTACCTGTAGATGTGAGTGAGACAGTGATGCTATAGAATGCTAATGCTTTGCTAACAACATGTTAGCATATTTACTTAGTAATGTGGGGTTTGCACTACACCACTTTCAAAATTCTAACATCGCTGAGCCTCTCACATTAAACTACCATCTTTCCTGTAGTTTTTTTGTATTGCCAACGTAGTGGTGCACACACTAAACGATCTGGCACATACGGGACGAGGTGTCACACATTACAAGATTCTTCACTTGGTCGTGAGGATTCTCGATTGAGATGAAAATTACGCCGACAGAGAGGGCTGCCTTGCTTCTAGTCCTTAGGAGACTTTGCAGTATTTTGTTTTTTAATGTATTGTTTCTTACATTGTTAGCCCAGAAAATCTTAAGTGTTATTACATACAGCCAGGAAGAACTATTGGATATCAGAGCTATGTCAACCTACCAAGCACTACAACCAGGAATACGACTTTCCCGAAGCGGATACTTTGTCCGAACCACTTAGGGCATTTGAACTGATTCCAGAGGCTGACCCAAAACAACGCCCCCGGAGAAGAGGAAGACGGAGCGGTCTTCTGGTTAAACTTTGGAGGCGCGCACACAATCCACCGCTTCCGGGTATATTACTTGCTAATGTCCAGTCTCTACATAACAAGATTGACAAAATCAGGGTAAGGGTTGCTTTCCAGAGAGACATCAGGGTTTGTAACGTACTCTGTTTCACGGAAACATGGCTCTCGGGATAAGCTTTCGGAGTCGATACAGCCACCTGGATCCTTTGTGCGTCGCGCCAACTTGAATAAACATCTCTCCGGGAAGAATTAGGGCGCGGGTGTATGTTTCATGATTAACGATTTATGGTGTTATTGTAACAACATACAGGAATTCAAGCCCTTTTATTCACCTGAGCTAGAATTCCTCACAACCAAATGCCCACCATATTATCTTCCAAGGGATTTCTCTTTGGTTATTGTCACAGCAGTCTATATCCCCCATCAAGCCAATACCTTGATGGCCCTTAAGGAACTTCACTGGACCTCATGCAAACTGGAAACCATTTATCCTGAGACTGTATTTATTGTGGCTGAGGATTTTAGCAAAGCAAATTTGAGAGCATATTGACTGTAGCCCTCGCGCTAACTTCCGCGATGCATACAAGGCCCTCCCCTGCCCTCCTTTCGTCAAATTTGACCACAACTCCATTTTGCTCCTCCATTCCTATAGGTAGAAACTCAAACAGGAAGTACTCGTGCTAAGTACTATTCAACGCTGGTCTGGCCAATCAGAATCCATGTTTCAAGATTCATGTGGACACATGGATTCACGTGGACTGGGATGTGTTCCTGGTAGACTCAGAGAATAATATCGATGTTTATGCTGATTCAGTGAGTGAGTTTATCAGGAAGTGTATAGGAGATGTTATACCCACTGTGACTATTAACGTCTTTGGGGTAGGGGACAGTATTGGGAATTTTGGATGAAAGTGTGCCCAAATTAAGCTGCCTGCTACTCAGCCATAAAAGCTCAAATATGCATATAATTAGTAGATTTGGATGGAAAACACTCTGAAGTTTCTAAAACTGTTTGAATGATGTCTGTGAGCATAACAGAACTCATATGGCAGGCAAAAACCTCTATCAAATACAAAGTGGGATATTGGTCATGTTGCACTTCCTACGGCTTCCACTAGATGTCAACAGTATTTAGAAACTGGGTTGAGGGTTCTACTATAAAGGAGGGGCTCATAAGAGCTCTGAGTGAGTGGTCTGGCAGAGTGCCACAGCCTCCGTCTCGCGCACTCACGTGGAAGTTCCACTTGATTTCTGGAGACAGGAATTGTCCGGTTGGAAAATTATTGACGATTTATGTTAACATCCTAAAGATTGGTTCTAAACATCGTTTGACATGTTGCTACGAACTGTAACGGAAGTTTTTTCGACTTTTCGTCTGCTAGTGTCTGCTAGTGAAAGCGCATCATGAATGTGGATTACTGGACTGAACGTGCAAACAAAAGGAGCTATTTTGACATGAATTATGGACATTATCTATTTATTGTGGAACTGGGATTCCTGGGAGTGCATTCTGATGAAGATCATCAAAGGTAAGTGAATATTTATAATGTTATTCTTACATCTGTTGACTCAAACATGGCGGATATCTGTTTGGCTTGATTTGGGCTCTGAGCGCCGTATTCAGATTATTGGTTTTTCTGTAAAGTTTTTTTGAAATCTGACACAGAGGTTGCATTAAGGAGAAGTGTATCTATAATTCCGTGCATAATACTTGTGTTTTCATCAACATTTTATGAGCATTTCTGTAAAATGATTTTTTACAGAAATGGAACTAGTGAACATAACGCGCCAATGTAAACTCAGATATTTGGATATAAATATGAACTTTACCGACCAAAACATACATGTATTGTGTAACATGAAGTCCTATGAGTGTCATCTGATGAAGACCATCAAAGGTTAGTGATTAATTGTATCTATATTTCTGCTTTTTATGACTCCTCTCTTTGTTTGGAAAATGGCTGAATGCTTTCTGTGACTAGTTGCTGACATAACATAATGATATGTTCTGCTTTCGCGAAAAGCGTTTTCTTTTTTTATCGGACACTGTGGTTGGATTAACGAGAATTTTAATTATGGTATTTCTGTTGTTTTGAATTTGGCACCCTGCAGTTTAACCGGCTGTTGAGAGATGGGACGCTAGCGTACCCTAGAGAGGTACCCTACATACCCAAACCAGAAACTGTGGATAACCTTCTTCTTCCTACAAACACGGCGAGTGGAGTTTAGACCAAAAAGCTCTATTTTTGTCTCATCAGACCACATTACCTTCTCCCATTCCTCATCTGGATCATCGAGATGGTCATTGGCAAACTTCAGACGGGCTTGGACATGCACTGGCTTGAGCAGGGGGACCTTGCATGCGCTGCAGGATTTTAATCCATGACGGCGTAGTGTGTTACTAATGGTTCATTGAGACTGTGGTCCCAGCTCTCTTCAGGTCATTGACCAGGTCCTGCCATGTAGTTCTTGGCTGATCCCTCACCTTCCTCATGATCATTGATGCCCCACGAGGTGAGATCTTGCATGGAGCCCCAGACCGAGGGTGATTGACCATCATCTTGAACTTCTTCCATTTTCTAATAATTGTGCCAACAGTTGTTGCCAACTCACCAAGCTGCTTGCCTATTGTCCTGTAGCCAATCCCAGCCATGTGCAGGTCTACAATTTTATCCCCAATGTCCTTACACAGCTCTCTGGTCTTGGCCATTGTGGAGAGGTTGGAGTCTGTTTGATTGAGTGTGTGGACAGGTGTCTTTTATACAGGTAATGAGTTCAAACAGGTGCAGGTAATACAGGTAATGAGTGGAGAACAGGAGGGCTTCTTAAAGAAAAACTAACAGGTCTGTGAGAGCCGGAATTCTTACTGGTTGGTAGGTGATCAAATACTTATGTCATGCAATAAAATGCAAATTCATTACTTAAAAATCATACCATGTGATTTTCTGGATTTTTGTTTTAGATTCCGTCTCTCAAATCGGCAGTGTGTCAAATACTTGTTCTCCCCACTGTAGGTGTAATGTGTGTTGACCGTAAGTTGTTTTGAATGAAATGTTGGCAAATGACAGTGTATTTTGTAGTGTCACCACAAAGGGTGCAAGGAGGACCGAGGTTTAGGCTGAGGAATAGTCCCTGATGCTGTGTTATCTGACTTAATATATTTCCATTCTTACCCTCATATGCCAATTTCAGTTGTTTGTGTGCTTTATTACACCTGTTTAAACCCAACACTTTCGTATTATCCTCATAATCAAATATCATCCTTGCTCTCATCTAAAAATCACTTTTTCCAATGTTTGCCATACATCTCAAATGTCCTACTTTTTCAACTCTTTGTCAATCTGTCACTCTCTTTCTACACATACACACATCTTAGACAGAAAAACATGTCCCCCTAGCCCCTCTAGCCCCCACAGCACTTGCACCTATTCTAGCTCTTTGACAAGTACATTCCCTTCAGCGAATGGTCAAATCGTAACTTCTAGTTACGATTGACACAACAGTCAACGTTTGAGCTGGCCAGTTTTTTTCACAGAAACATTTTTCAAACAGTCTTTACAACATTGTGTCCTTAATGTGAGCTGTTTGTGTTTGGATGCAGATGTTCAGACATTCACAGAAGTCAATCAAATAAAATATTATTTTGTCGATCAGGTGACTGAGGTCCTTGATTATTTTTTGGGCCTTCCTGTGACACCGGTGCTGTAGATGTCCTGGAGGGAAGGCAGTGTTAATTAACATAAACACATTCAGCATCTCCTGGCATCCATGCATAACCTATAAGCCAGTGATGCAGACCTTTGTAACATCTGTGTCATGGTCTTACCATCGTTCGTATGTGTTTTCCTTGTTTTAGTGTTGGTCAGGACGTGTGCTGGGTGGGCATTCTATGTTGTGTGTCTGGTTTGTCTATTTCTATGTTTGGCCTGATATGGTTCTCAATCAGAGGCAGGTATTAGTCATTGTCTCTGATTGGGAACCATATTTAGGTAGCCTGTTTTGTGTTGGGTTTTGTGGGTGATTGTCTTTAGTGTCCTTGTTCCTGTCTCTGTGTTAGTTTACATAAGTATAGGCTGTTTCGGTTTTCGTTACGTTCATTACGTTCTTTGTTTTGTAGTGTTTATAATTGATTCATGTTTTACGTTTGTTTATTAAACATGGATCGAAATCTACACGCTGCATTTTGGTCCGACTCTCCTTCACCACAAGAGAACCGTTACAGAATCACCCACCACAACAGGACCAAGCAGCGTGTCAACAGGCAGGAGCCGCAGGAGAAGCAACAAAGGCAGCAACAGCGGCGCAATGAGGATTGGACATGGGACGATATATTGGATGGCAAGGGTTGATACACATGGGAGGAGATCCTGGCGGGAAGGGATCGCCTTCCATGGGAACAGGTGGAGGCAGCGAGGAGAGCAGAGGCAGCTGGAGAGAGGAACCGGCGATATGAGGGAACACGGTTGGCAAGGAAGCCCGGGAGTCAGCCCCAAAAATTTATTGGGGGCGGCTCACAGGGAGTATGGCTATGCCAGGTAGGAGACCTGCGCAAACTCCCTGTGCTTACCGGGGGGCTAGAGAGACCGGGCAGGCACTGTGTTATGCAGTGGTGTGCACGGTGTCCCCAGTGCGGGCGCATAGCCCGGTGCGGGCGCATAGCCCGGTGCGGGCGCATAGCCCGGTGCGGTATATTCCAGCTCCGCGTATCGGCCGGGCTAGATTGAGCATCGAGCCAAATGCCATGAAGCCGGCTCTACGCATCTGGTCCCCAGTGCGTCTCCTTGGGCCGGCTTACATGGCACCAGCCTTGCGCACGGTGTCCCCGGTTCGCCTGCATAGCCCAGTGCGGGCTATTCCACCTCGCCGCACTGGCAGGGCAACCGGGACCATTCAACCGGGTAAGGTTGGGCAGGCTCGGTGCTCAAGAGCTCCAGTGCGCCTGCACGGTCCGGTCTATCCAGTACCACCTCCACACCCCAGCCCTCCGGTGGCAGCTCCCCGCACCAGGCTTCCTGTGCGTGTTCTCGGTCCAGTACCACCAGTGCCAGCACCACACATCAGGCCTACAGTGCGCCTCGCCTCTCCAGCGCTGCCGGAGTCTCCCGCCTATCTAGCGCTGTCAGAGCTTTCCTCATCTCCAGCGCAGCCGGACTCTCCCGCCTGTTCAGCGCTGCCAGAGCCTTCCTCCTCTCCAGCGCTGCCGGAGTCTCCCGCCTATCTAGCGCTGTCAGAGCTTTCCTCATCTCCAGCGCAGCCGGACTCTCCCGCCTGTTCAGCGCTGCCAGAGCCTTCCTCCTCTACAGCGCTGCTGGAGTCTCCTGCCTGTTCAGCGCAGCCAGAGCTGACAGCCTGCATGGAGCAGCCAGAGCTGCCAGCCTGCATGGAGCAGCCAGAGCTGCCAGCCTGCATGGAGCAGCCAGAGCGGTCAGTCTGCATGAAGCAGCCAGAGCTGCCAGCCTGCATGGAGCAGCCAGAGCTGTCAGTCTGCATGAAGCAGCCAGAGATGCCAGTCTGCATGGAGCAGCCATAGCTGTCAGTCTGCATGAAGCAGCCAGAGCTGCCAGCCTATATGGAGCAGCCAGAGCTGTCAGTCTGCAAGGAGCTGCCAGTCTGCAAGGAGCTGCCAGTCTGCAAGGAGCTGCCAGTCTGCACGGAGCTGCCAGTCTGCAAGGAGCTGCCAGTCTGCAAGGAGCTGCCAGTCTGTAAGGAGCTGCCAGTCTGCAAGTAGCTGCCAGTCTGCACGGAGCCGCCAGAGCTGCCAGTCTGTAAGAAGCCGCCAGAGCTGCCAGCCTGCATGGAGCAGCCAGAGCTGCCAGCCTGCATGGAGCAGCCAGAGCGGTCAGTCTGCATGAAGCAGCCAGAGCTGCCAGCCTGCCAGGATCCGCCAGTCTGCCAGGATCCGCCAGTCAGCAAGAATCTTCCAGATCTGCCAGTCAGCCAGACTCTTCCAGGTCTGCTAGTCAACCAGACTCTTCCAGATCCGCCAGTCAACCAGACTCTTCCAGATCCGCCAGTCAACCAGACTCTTCCAGTTCCGCCAGTCAACCAGACTCTTCCAGATCCGCCAGTCAACCAGACTCTTCCAGTTCTGCCAGTCAACCAGACTCTTCCAGATCCGCCAGTCAACCAGACTCTTCCAGATCCGCCAGTCAACCAGACTCTTCCAGATCCGCCAGTCAACCAGACTCTTCCAGATCCGCCAGTCAGCCGGGATCTGCCAGAACTGCCAGTCGGCCAGGATCTGCCAGTCAGCCAGGATCCGCCAGTCAGCCAGGATCTGCCAGATCCGCCAGTCAGCCAGGATCCGCCAGTCAGCCAGGATCCGCCAGTCAGCCAGGATCCGCCAGTCAGCCAGGATCTGCCAGTCAGCCAGGATCTGCCGAAACCACCAGCCAGCCAGGATCTGATAGATCCATGAACCTGCCTGAGCTTCCTCTCACTCCTGAGCTTCCTCTCAGTCCTGAGCTTCCCCTCAGTCCCGAGATTCCCCTCAGTCCCGAGATTCCCCTCAGTCCCGAGCTTCCCCTCAGTCTGGAGCTGCCCCTCAGTCCAGTGCGGCCCGTTGTTGTTTCCTAGGCCAAGGTTAGCTGAGGGTCGCCACTCAAGGGACGCTAAGGAGGTGGACTAAGACAATTATGGAGTGGGGTCCACGTCCAGCGCCAGAGCCGCCACCGCGGACAGATGCCCACCCAGACCCTCCACTATAGGTTTAGGTTGTGTGTTCGGAGTCCGCACCTTGGGGGAGGGGGGGGTTCTGTCACGGTCTGACCATCGTTCGTATGTGTTTTCCTTGTTTTAGTGTTGGTCAGGATGTGAGCTGGGTGGGCATTCTATGTTGTGTGTCTGGTTTGTCTATTTCTATGTTTGGCCTGATATGGTTCTCAATCAGAGGCAGGTGTTAGTCATTGTCTCTGATTGGGAACCATATTTAGGTAGCCTGTTTTGTGTTGGGTTTTGTGGGTGATTGTCCTTAGTGTCCTTGTTCCTGTCTCTGTGTTAGTTTACATAAGTATAGGCTGTTTCAGTTTTCGTTACGTTCATACGTTCTTTGTTTTGTAGTGTTTATAATTGATTCATGTTTTACGTTTGTTTATTTAACATGGATCGAAATCTACACACTGCATTTTGGTCCGACTCTCCTTCACCACAAGAGAACCGTTACAATCTGCATTTTAAAAAGTCTAATACATCCATTTAATAGAGCCTACATCATCACAATAAACCCACTATTTATTTTAGACGGGTCTAAAGAAACATGATATGAAGAAATGTAGTCTATTTCAGAAGAATAGAACATTATACTCTCAGTTGTCTTTAGCATTTAGCAGACAAGATTTCTGTAGAATTCTGTAGCCTAATTTTATATTATTTTATAGTATGAAGAACATAGCTGAATAAAATAGATTGGATATTTTTTCCAGCATCTTGGAGCAGCCACTGGGAGAGGTGGAATCACCTTGGGGCGTACGAACAAAGATTCCAATTCAGGATAATCGTATTTCTGGTCAAATTTCTGGTGCTCTGATATCCAAAAGTTATTTCTAGATGCATACAATTATGCAAAAAAAGCATTCTGAGCTAATAATGAGAGAAATAACACACACAAAAAAAATACTGCGATGTTGCTTAGGAACCAGGAACCAGAACCAGACCACGCCATCTTGTAGCAACAGCATAACACAATTCACATTCAAATGAGGAAACTGTACACAAGCGGTCAGATTTAGCTAACTTTCGGTTGACAGATACCATAACATGAATTACAGTGCCTTGCAAAAGTATTCATCCACCTTAGTGTTTTTCCTATTTTGTTGCATTACAACCTGTAATTTAACTTGATTTTTTATTTGGATTTCACAAAATAGTCCAAATTGGTGTAGTGAAATTTAAAAAAGAACTTGTTTAAAAAAAAATGTAAAAAATAAAAACAGAAAAGTGGTGCATGCATATGTATTCACCCCCTTTTCTATGAAGCCGCTAAATAAGATCTGGTGCAACCAATTACCTTCAGAAGTAAAAAAAAAAAAAGTTAAATAATGTCCCCCTGTGTGCAATCTAAGTGTCACAAGATCTCAGTATATATACATCTGTTCTGAAAGGCCCCGGAGTCTGCAACACCACTAAGCAAGGGGCACCACCAAGCAAAGTTGTGGAGAAGCACAGATCAGGGTTGGGTTATAAAAAAAATATCCGAAACTTTGAACATCCCACAGAGTACCATTTAAATCCCTTATTAAAAAATGGAAAGAATATGGCACCACAACAAACTTGCCAAGAGTTTTTCATCGGCAGGGACTGGGAAACTGGTCAGAATTTAAGGTGATGGATGGTGCTAAATACGAGGAAATTCTTGAGGGAAACCTGTTTCAGTCTTCCAGAGATTTGAGACTGGGACTGAGATTCCCCTTCCAGCAGGACAATGACCCTAAGCATACTGCTAAAGCAACACTCAAGTGGTTTAAGGGGAAACATTTAAATGTCTTGGAATGGCCTAGTCAAAGCCCATCAAAGCCCATGATTTCAACAAACATAGCTTCACACATAGCCGGCAAATAGCTTAGTTTAGCTCATCATAATCAATACAACCTTCAAAAGTATTTTACACACATTATATGTGACCGACCGGCTCAAATCGGCCTTATGTAGAAAATCAAATCAAATCAAATCAAATTTTATTTGTCACATACACATGGTTAGCAGATGTTAATGCGAGTGTAGCGAAATGCTTGTGCTTCTAGTTCCGACAATGCAGTAATAACCAACAAGTAATCTAACTAACAATTCCAAAACTACTGTCTTATACACACAAGTGTAAGGGGATAAAGAATATGTACATAAAGATATATGAATGAGTGATGGTACAGAGCGGCATAGGCAAGATACAGTAGATGGTATCGAGTACAGTATATAGATATGAGATGAGTATGTAAACAAAGTGGCATAGTTAAAGTGGCTAGTGATACATGTATTACATAAAGATGCAGAAGATGATATAGAGTACAGTATATACGTATACATATGAGATGAATAATGTAGAGTATGTAAACATTATATTAGGTAGCATTGTTTAAAGTGGCTAGTGATATATTTTACATCATTTCCCATCAATTCCCATTATTAAAGTGGCTGGAGTTGAGTCAGTGTGTTGACAGCAGCCACTCAATGTTAGTGGTGGCTGTTTAACAGTCTGATGGCCTTGAGATAGAAGCTGTTTTTCAGTCTCTCGGTCCCAGCTTTGATGCACCTGTACTGACCTCGCCTTCTGGATGATAGCAGGGTGAACAGGCAGTGGCTCGGGTGGTTGTTGTCCTTGATGATCTTTATGGCCTTCCTGTAACATCGGGTGGTGTAGGTGTCCTGGAGGGCAGGTAGTTTGCCCCCGGTGATGCGTTGTGCAGACCTCACTACCCTCTGGAGAGCCTTACGGTTGTGGGCGGAGCAGTTGCCGTACCAGGCGGTGATACATCCCGCCAGGATGCTCTCGATTGTGCATCTGTAGAAGTTTGTGAGTGCTTTTGGTGACAAGCCAAATTTTTTCAGCCTCCTGAGGTTGAAGAGGCGCTGCTGCGCCTTCTTCACGATGCTGTCTGTGTGGGTGGACCAATTCAGTTTGTCTGTGATGTGTATGCAGAGGAACTTAAAACTTGCTACCCTCTCCACTACTAGAAGCATTTGAAACAGTGTTTTTTACATTGGATAAAAGTAGAAAATCGGAGCCAGAAAATGGTCTATCAGACACTACAGTTGAGGAACAATGGGAAAGTAATCCTGCTTAGAAAGTTTATAAGAACTTTAAAACTCACTTTTGAGAAAATGGCCTTTGAATGTTTTGGTACTACTACTGAAGAACCCTTCTTTGTCTACACCCATTTATCATCGTTCACAACCTCATAAGCTTTTGCCCCACCCATCTCTTTAAATGTTGAGCATTCTGTCCTAACAGCAGTCAAGCACCCAAGCTAACTTGCTAACTATTTCCAGACAGAAATTAGAGAACAGCTCACTGAACATTACTCGCCTTAGCAGAGCTGGTTAGGCTGTTATGTTATGCAGAGCGTTGGTGACTGCAACTGTGCTGTCAGATTATCCATTCGTAAACTCAAAGCTTTCCGCTCTCGGAGTGTTCAGAGTGCACACTAGATGCTCTGGCCGATGAGTAGGGTTGATCCGAAAGTTCTGACCACACAACGGCAGTCAAACACCCAAGATAACTGGCTAACATTGTCTAGCTTGCTAGCTACATCCAGACACAAATGAGAGAACACCCCACTCTGACCATTTTACTCGCCCTAGCATAGCTGGTTAGGCTGTTTTCATGTTATCCAGAGCGTTGGTGACTGTAACTGTAATGCTGGCAACAATTAAAAAACATTTTTTGTCGATGTTTAATGACACCAGCCACATTTAAAAAATGTTGAGCGTTCGTAAATTCATCAGTTATTCTACGCTCTGGCACACTCAGACTAGAGTGCTCTGAAATTGGAGTAGATGGCCAAACAACATTTACGAATGCACCCAAAATGGTGATTTTCATAGTGGAGTCTTTTGTTAAGACATGTAGATAGATAGCTAGGTAAACAATAAACCATAATCCCAATTTGACTACTCTGCATGAAGCTGCAGGTAGCTATCCAATCAGGTTCACTGTTCGCTAGCTAACATTAGGCTATAACTGGCCAAGCAAATGGCTCTGAGAAACGAATAAAAAGATCATACACGTAATGTTAGCTAGCGAGCCAGCCAGCTAACATTAGCTCGCTAGCAAGCGGTACACTTTATCTTGAAATTAAAAGACAATGTCAAATCAAATCAAATCAAATTTTATTTGTCACATACACATGGTTAGCAGATGTTAATGCGAGTGTAGCGAAATGCTTGTGCTTCTAGTTCCGACAATGCAGTAATAACGAGCAAGTAATCTAACTAACAATTCCAAAAAAACTACTGTCTTATACACAGTGTAAGGGGATAAAGAATATGTACATAAGGATATATGAATGAGTGATGGTACAGAGCAGCATAGGCAAGATACAGTAGATGATATCGAGTACAGTATATACATATGAGATAAGTATGTAAACCAAGTGGCATAGTTAAAGTGGCTAGTGATACATGTATTACATAAGGATGCAGTCGATGATATAGAGTACAGTATCAACGTATGCATATGAGATGAACAATGTAGGGTAAGTAACATTATATAAGGTAGCATTGTTTAAAGTGGCTAGTGATATATTTACATAATTTCCCATCAATTCCCATGATTAAAGTGGCTGGAGTAGAGTCAGTGTCATTGACAGTGTGTTGGCAGTAGCCACTCAATGTTAGTGGTGGCTGTTTAACAGTCTGATGGCCTTGAGATAGAAGCTGTTTTTCAGTCTCTCGGTCCCAGCTTTGATGCACCTGTACTGACCTCGCCTTCTGGATGGCAGCGGGGTGAACAGGCAGTGGCTCGTGTGGTTGATGTCCTTGATGATCTTTATGGCCTTCCTGTAGCATCGGGTGGTGTAGGTGTCCTGGAGGGCAGGTAGTTTGCCCCCGGTGATGCGTTGTGCAGACCTCACTACCCTCTGGAGAGCCTTACGGTTGAGGGCGGTGCAGTTGCCATACCAGGCGGTGATACAGCCCGCCAGGATGCTCTCGATTGTGCATCTGTAGAAGTTTGTGAGTGCTTTTGGTGACAAGCCGAATTTCTTCAGCCTCCTGAGGTTGAAGAGGCGCTGCTGCGCCTTCCTCACGATGCTGTCTGTGTGAGTGGACCAATTCAGTTTGTCTGTGATGTGTATGCCGAGGAACTTAAAACTTGCTACCCTCTCCACTACTGTTCCATCGATGTGGATGGGGGTGTTCCCTCTGCTGTTTCCTGAAGTCCACAATCATCTCCTTAGTTTTGTTGACGTTGAGTGTGAGGTTATTTTCCTGACACCACACTCCGAGGGCCCTCACCTCCTCCCTGTAGGCCGTCTCGTCGTTGTTGGTAATCAAGCCTACCACTGTTGTGTCGTCCGCAAACTTGATGATTGAGTTGGAGGCGTGCATGGCCACGCAGTCGTGGGTGAACAGGGAGTACAGGAGGGGGCTCAGAACGCACCCTTGTGGGGCCCCAGTGTTGAGGATCAGCGGGGAGGAGATGTTGTTGCCTACCCTCACCACCTGGGGGCGGCCCGTCAGGAAGTCCAGTACCCAGTTGCACAGGGCGGGGTCGAGACCCAGGGTCTCGAGCTTGATGACGAGCTTGGAGGGTACTATGGTGTTGAATGCCGAGCTGTAGTCGATGAACAGCATTCTCACATAGGTATTCCTCTTGTCCAGATGGGTTAGGGCAGTGTGCAGTGTGGTTGAGATTGCATCGTCTGTGGACCTATTTGGGCGGTAAGCAAATTGGAGTGGGTCAAGGGTGTCAGGTAGGGTGGAGGTGATATGGTCCTTGACTAGTCTCTCAAAGCACTTCATGATGACGGATGTGAGTGCTACGGGCGGTAGTCGTTTAGCTCAGTTACCTTAGCTTTCTTGGGAACAGGAACAATGGTGGCCCTCTTGAAGCATGTGGGAACAGCAGACTGGTATAGGGATTGGTTGAATATGTCCGTAAACACACCGGCCAGCTGGTCTGCGCATGCTCTGAGGGCGCGGCTGGGGATGCCGTCTGGGCCTGCAGCCTTGCGAGGGTTAACACGTTTAAATGTCTTACTCACTTCGGCTGCAGTGAAGGAGAGACCGCATGATTCCGTTGCAGGCCATGTCAGTGGCACTGTATTGTCCTCAAAGCGGGCAAAAAAGTTATTTAGTCTGCCTGGGAGCAAGACATCCTGGTCCGTGACTGGGCTGGGTTTCTTCCTGTAGTCCGTGATTGACTGTAGACCCTGCCACATACCTCTTGTGTCTGAGCCGTTGAATTGAGATTCTACTTTGTCTCTGTACTGGCGCTTAGCTTGTTTGATAGCCTTGCGGAGGGAATAGCTGCACTGTTTGTATTCAGTCATGTTACCAGACACCTTGCCCTGATTAAAAGCAGTGGTTCGTGCCTTCAGTTTCACACGAATGCTGCCATCAATCCACGGTTTCTGGTTAGGGAATGTTTTAATCGTTGCTATGGGAACGACATCTTCAACGCACGTTCTAATGAACTCGCACACCGTATCAGCGTATTCGTCAATGTTGTTGTCTGACGCAATACGAAACATCTCCCAGTCCACGTGATGGAAGCAGTCTTGGAGTGTGGAGTCAGCTTGGTCGGACCAGCGTTGGACAGACCTCAGCGTGGGAGCTTCTTGTTTTAGTTTCTGTCTGTAGGCAGGGATCAACAAAATGGAGTCGTGGTCAGCTTTTCCGAAAGGGGGCGGGGCAGGGCCTTATATGCGTCGCGGAAGTTAGAGTAACAATGATCCAGGGTCTTTCCACCCCTGGTTGCGCAATCAATATGCTGATAAAATTTAGGGAGTCTTGTTTTCAGATTAGCCTTGTTAAAATCCCCAGCTACAATGAATGCAGCCTCCGGATAAATCGTTTCCAGTTTGCAGAGAGTTAAATAAAGTTCGTTCAGAGCCATCGATGTGTCTGCTTGGGGGATATATACGGCTGTGATTATAATCGAAGAGAATTCTCTTGGTAGATAATGCGGTCTACATTTGATTGTGAGGAATTCTAAATCAGGTGAACAGAAGGATTTGAGTTCCTGTATGTTTCCTTCATCACACCATGTCACGTTGGCCATAAGGCATACGCCCCCGCCCGTCTTCTTACCAGAGAGATGTTTGTTTCTGTCGGCGCGATGCGTGGAGAAACCCGCTGGCTGCACCGCTTCGGATTGCGTCTCTCCAGTGAGCCATGTTTCCGTGAAGCAGAGAACGTTACAGTCTCTGATGTCCCTCTGGAATGCTACCCTTGCTCGGATTTCATCAACCTTGTTGTCAAGAGACTGGACATTGGCAAGAAGAATGCTAGGGAGTGGTGCACGATGTGCCCGTCTCCGGAGTCTGACCAGAAGACCGCTTCGTTTCCCTCTTTTTCTGAGTCGTTTTTTTTTTGGTCGCTGCATGTGATCCACTCGGTTACACTGGTTGTAAGGCAGAACTCAGGATCCGCATCGCGAAAAACATATTCTTGGTCGTACTGATGGTGAGTTGACGCTGATCTTATATTCAGTAGTTCTTGTCGGCTGTATGTAAAGAAACCTAAGATGACCTGGGGTACTAGTGTAAGAAATAACACGTAAAAAAACAAAAAACTGCATAGTTTCCTAGGAACGCGAAGCGAGGCGGCCATCTCTGTCGGCGCCGGAAGTACTAGTACTTGTTGCAGGCAGCAGAACGTTCTCCACGGCGTCTCCAGACTGTTACACCTGTCACATGTGCTCAGTGTGAACCTGCTTTCATCTGTGAAGAGCACAGGGCGCCAGTGGCGAATTTGCCAATCTTGGTGTTCTCTGGCAAATGCCAAACATCCTGCATGGTGTTGGGCTGTAAGCACAACCCCCACCTGTGGATGTCAGGCCCTCATACCACCCTCATGGAGTCTGTTTCTGACTGTTTGAGCAGACATGCACATTTGTGGCCTGCTGGAGGTCATTTTGCAGGGCTCTGGCAGTGCTCCTCCTTGCACAAAGGTGGAGGTAGCGGTCCTGCTGCTGGGTTGTTGCCCTGCTACGGCCTCCTCCACGTCTCCGGATGTACTGGCCTGTCTCCTGGTAGCGCCTCCATGCTCTGGACACTACGCTGACAGACACAGCAAACCTTCTTGCCACAGCTCGCATTGATGTGCCATCCTGGATGAGGTGCACTACCTGTGCAGCTCATCCAGGATGAGGGTTGTAGACTCCGTCTCATGCTACCACTAGAGTAAAAGCACCGCCAGCATTCAAAAGTGACCAAAACATCAGCCAGGAAGCATAGGAACTGAGAAGTGGTCTGTGGTTATCACATGCAGAACCACTCCTTTATTGGGGGTGTCTTGCTAATTGCCTATAATTTCCACCTGTTGTCTATTCAATTTGCACAACAGCATGTGAAATGTATTGTCAATCAGGTGTTGCTTCCTAAGTGGACAGTTTGATTTCACAGAAGTGTGATTGACTTGGAGTTACATTGTGTTGTTTAAGTGTTCCCTTTATTTTTTTGAGCAGTGTATATACATTTTGTGGTGGGTAAACATAGTTGTACCTAATCCCAACTTCCTCACTAAAGTAGACTTACCAGAAGTCAAATGGCTGGCTCTAATATTAAAATGATGTGCATCGCAAGCAAATAAGGCTCTGGTCAGTGAGCTCATAGTGGTAAGGTGCCAAGTTATTGACATCTATTGCCACTAATTCCCCATGGGGTGCAAAAAAAATATTTGAAATGTGGACTCACATTTACTGTCGTATTGTGTTGGTAAAAAAACGTACAATCGTCACCTTGAAAATGAAAATTAGCGGCTCAATTAAATACAACCCGCATTGCAGTATTTACGCAGTAGCTCTTTTTCCAATTGTAAAATTAACTCACAGATTGGATTTGGGTACTGTATAAAAACCTACAACTACGACCCCTCTCAAAGGTATGCTTTCACTTTTCTGAGTTAGATATGTGTGGGCACGGGATGAATATTGTAAATAAATGATTTGAAAATATATACATCTGCCCCATATGAGCAAACTGCCTTTGCGGATTTTGCCACCAATCAATGGTTAGGAAAAAAATACAACAAGTTGTCATGACCAACATTGTCATCTATTTCTTATATTGATGGATGCAGCTACGAATATAAACGTGTTATCCTTATAGCCCGTTTTTTTCTTCTTTTTTTCTATAAAAGCACATTGATGTGTATGAAACGGAATATTATGTAACGTCAGTAGTCTAGTCAAGGAAGCAAGGAAGGATGCACTCCACTTACCAAGACCGTTGCCAAATACGGCACGCTGTCACATGCTTTTATAGTAAGCCTTGAGGTGGCACCACCCAAAACATCTAGAAGAGAGTGTATTTCATACTGAACCCTTAACTTGAGCTGACATAGATGCACCTTCTCAAGGTGCCTCTACATCACGATTTCAATGGTAGAGTTGAACTGTTAGGGGCAAAAAGAGCTAGATTACTAGTAAGAGAATATAAATATATAACTTTTGCTTTTTTTCTTCATGAAAGTTACTCTTTAAGGAGGATTTTTGGTATAGGTAACCACAATCTGCAATATCAATTGAGTGGTTTGTGTATGTACTGCAATGCTGGTTTGGTTCAATTGATGTCTTGCACATCGCTTATCAAAACTATATACTTGCCAGTACAAGTATTGAAAGTGGCATGCAGTCTTTTTACTTTACAGTCATCAAGCTCTACTGAGTTGAAAGGAAATTAGGATCAACCAGTAATAACAGTGAAGCATATGGTTTACTCCATTCTGAAAGCTGCATTGTCCTAGTGACCACACACCAGCAACAGTCCTCATCATCCAAAGCACCATGTGTGTGTATGTGTGTATGTGTGTGTGTGTGTGTGTGTGTGCTTCCATGCTTGTACGTGCCATTTCCCTCTCTGTGTTTGTAACCAAGGTCGCTCTTGAAACACTATGTTTTTTAGAGGTGTGTGGGCTTCATTCATCATCCCTGTGATAGGTGCTGCTGGAGTGCCCTAAATCTCCATCTCTCTCTCATTCTCACTCTCTCTCTCTGTCTCTATCTGTCTCTTTCTCCCTCTGTCTCGGTTGAGAGAGGGGTCTTGGTCAGTGTGGGGAGCTCTATTACTGAGAACAAAATCAAACTTTACCATACATCTCTTATCTGTAGCGTACCATTTATTCGTCGCTCTCTCCCCCTTTCTCGCTCCATCTTTCTTCTCCCCCTTTGGCTCCCCCTTTGGGTCCTTGGAAAAGATTGATTGTATGTTTGATGTATTTGTATGTGTGTTACTATAATAAAAATACAACATTTGTGTAAATACATTTTCAGTTATGAGTTTCCATGGTTAAGGCTGGGCAGTATATCCTGCTCCTCCTCCTTTCCTCCTCCAGTCCTTCTTCTCTCCTCTTTTCTTTTTTCAATAAGTGTCACATTGCATGAGCTTACACTCTTGTATGCGTTTTATATACTACATGCAACATTTCTGTTATTACTATGATCCAACTGCATTGAAATGTCGTATGTCCCATGCATGTGAGACCTTATTAGGCTTAGCTTGCACTCTTGCATGTTTTTTTATAATACATTTCTGTTATGTATAATTGTTAACCACCCATTTAAGTCAGTTATTACAGGAATCTTCTATGAATCTTGTAAGTGTTGCAAAAGTGTATTTGCTACCATATGTATTAGTGACAAGTTCCAGGTAGAACATATAATTTCCAAATGGGGCGTTGGTCAGCTTCTGGTTCCGATCAATACAGTGTGATGTGAAGAGTACAAACAGGGCATTTTGTTACAGTCAGTACCTTCCTGTGTCTCCTGATTCCTGGGATGAGTAGACAGGAACAGGGGAGATGTGTAGTGTTGCAACCAAAATAATCGGGATATGGGGACTTGGGAGGAAAGAGGGTAAAGCATTGCCTGTTGTCCCAAGTCACTTTGTCATTTTACTGAGTGTAGGGTGGGTGGGGAGAGGGGTAGGTGGGTGTTGGGGGTATTTATGTGTAGTGTGTGTGTGCGTGCGTGGGTGGTTGTGTGTGTGTGAGGTGAGGTGAAGCGTTTGGGTAAGGGATGCAGTTTAAAATACAGCTTCAGTATGACATTTATTCATGTTTTATACAACAGAGAATGTGTAAGACAGGCTGAAATGAGGTGCTTTTGCAATCAGCAGTCAATCATGTCAATTCAACCTGGATAAGAAAATTCACAGAATAATTGAACTGTCAACTTCAAGTCTAATGAAACCTCATTTGAACACTTGAATGCAACTCACATGTTCTAAATCAATTGTATGATATATCCTTTTGTAAACTATTTTGCATATTTTCTCTGGTTGGAACTTGCAGTTGGTATTGTTATATTGTTACTGTATGTAGTACTGCTTTGGGATTCAAGCTGCTTTTTGCTGTTTAAGAGAATGGAGGCTCACCTTACCTTCTGGAGAGACCTAAAGTATAGAATAGTCCCATGAATACAGAATGGACACCTTTTCTTGCCTGACTGGGTTATAATCTTCACAGAGACAGGGACAGAGAGAAAGAGTCTTAAGCATTCAGGATGTGTGTTTGTTTGTGTCTGTGCTCTGCCAAGACCTAAGGGCAAAGACACAGGTTCAAACAAAAATGGAGGAATGGAGAGGAATTTTCAAACTGTCACTGCAAGGAAACTTTCTATTTTCTTGTTTTTGCCAATCTTTTTCTCCTTTCTACTGGTGTGTTAGGACTTCAGGCACATGCATTTACATGGTCAGAACCAATACTGAGATCAACAAAACAAGGAAAGAATTATAACCTAAACAAGGCTTGATTTAACATTGAGAAAGTGCTATCCAGACAATACCAGACTAAATAGGCACTGAAACAGTCAGAAAAGGGTCACAAACCAAAGCACCAATCGGACCGAATACAGTATATACAAGAGTAGACAAAAAATAACTAACCAGACAAATATGAATGGATGTACGATCATGATGTAGGGATTGATACATTTTTCATAAGGGAAAACCAAGTCTAAAATGTCAAAGTGGAAATTACAAACTTCTGAAGCCTTTTTAAATCTGTATTGCAGGAAAGTTCTCCTGCAACAGGGAGATCAAATTAAGATAAAACAAAGTACTTACCAGACCAAATATGCACGAGAGTAGACAAACCAAAGCACTACCCAGCAAACATGTTCACATTGGCACGTTGTGGGCCCAATGTGGGTTAAAACATTGGACCCGTGACGTTTGCCACATTAGGTCGATGCGCCTTTGCTCATCGGCTCCTTTTTGGCCCCAAGGTAGATGGCCCCAAGGGCATCCCTCACTTTGCCTGAAATAAGCTGCCTATCCATTACATTGTATCAGAAAGACAATAAAGTTGTTACTATCATATACGGTGAGTGTACAAATCATTCGAAGTGTACAAAACATTCATGACATACGGTGTCTTCATAAATTCAATCTGGAGTGCGATTGTAAATTCAGAGCGTTGTCAGATTTTCAGTTCGTAAATTCAGAGCATTTCGCTCTCGGAGCGTTCAGAGAGTACGCTGGACCATCTGGCCGAGGAGTAGGGTTAATCTGAGCGTTCTGACATCACAACGGCAGTCACGCACCCAAGCTAACTGGCAAACGTTGGCTAGCTTGTTAGCTACTTCCAAACACAAATGAGAGAACACCTCACTTTGACCATTTTGCTCTCGCAAGCTAGCTAGCTAGCTGACAGGTTTTTGGCTTGGCTAGCTAGCTAGCTAGCTGGGTAATGTTTTTGTTTGAAAAATGCATTTGGACACTGAGATTTCACCTGGCTGTCAGTTGCTGATCTTCAGAGAACGTAATTTGAAGAGTTGCCTGAAGCCTGTTAGGAATGAGAGATGGAGGAATACAGTAGTGCAGAGGCAGAGGGCTCGTAGTGAGGACGACAGGCTACATACTATTCTGAACTTTGTGCTGTGAGCTCTCTGAGCTGCTGAGGCATCACCCAAGCGTGTGCTACACAGAGTGGAACAGAAGTTCAGTGGCTAAAAGAGTCAGGTTGGTTCCCAGACTCCATCTCCATCATCCACCATCCTCTGACCAGATCTCTCCTCTCAAGCCAAGAACTGACCCTCTACATTTTCAGAGGAAGCACATTTCAAAGAGTTGGCCTCTATTGGTTGACCTATCATGAAATATTGCTTGTTTGTTTTTTGCTCTTGAAGCACTTTGATATTCTATGAAAAGCTCTATAGAAATCAAGTTAATTATGAATTATTATTACAACAGTAATAATAGGCTGACCAGGTGAATCCAGCTGAAAGCTATGCTCCCTTATTGATGTCACTTGAAGATGAAGGGGAGGAGACAGGTTAAAGAAGGATTTTTAAGCCAAACATGTACGAGTGTAGACAAACCAAAGCACTAATCAGACCAAACATGTACAAGAGTCGGCAAAACAAATAGTGAACGAACCAAAACAAGGACAAAGCTTCATGAAATTAACACTAAAACTGACTTACCAATTCCAAATAGGACAAACCAGGTCAAACAGGCACTAAACTAGATGAAAGCTAGACTAAAAACCAGGATTATCCAGTCCAAAGATTATTTCCAAACACCACAAGGCAACAACTCAAGGTAGGGGGTAAATGAAGGATGCGAAACAAGGGATTCTCTGAGGGATGCTTTTTCCCCGCCTGGCGACTGATGAGTTGTGGCTATGCACCGGTAGGGGCATTTGACCTCCATAAGCTCACAGGCAACCAGAAAGCACTCTAGTCCTGCCACCTACAGCCGGTGGCTCCCTAACACACCGAAGAAAAAAAAATGATGATGGAATAAAGGAGAGACTCTAGAAATATCAGCAGGGATTTCAGGCGGCAGAGATAGAGACAAGGAGGGATGGAGAAAGGGAAAGAAGAAGGGACGGAAGGAAGGAAAGTAGGAATCAAAGTGACCGTACGGGCTGATTGTTGGATAGGGTTGCTGTAGAGGCACTTGAGACGTCTGACTTCGATTGCTAGGGGTCACAGTAACATTTTGTGATTGAGGAATTGTGAGATTTTGTGGTTTTAGTGTTTCTGGGGGAAGTAAACTTATTGAAACACTGTGTATATGTATGGGTGTCTGTAGGGGCCTTATAAGGGCCTGTGAAGTTGTGGGTTTGATTCCTGCATGCGGCCACTAATACGTTGGTTAAATGACCATATCGTTATTGTGTGTATGTGTGTTGTGTGTGGCCAGCAATCCAGGTGAAGCTGGTTGATTCCATATGATTCCATATGTGTTATTTCATAGTTTTGATGTCTTCACTATTATTCTACCATGTATAAAATAGTAAAAATAAAGAAAATTCCTGGAATGAGTTGGTGAGTCCAATTGTTTTGACTGGCACTGTATATTATATATTTTTTTTACACTGTTCGGCCCGAAGAAAAACACTTAGGCGGCCCGCCCAAGGATTTCAATGGCAGAAAAATCCCTGACATAGTCAACACACATGTTGTTAAGCAAGAGGGGTTTGCCTGGCTGCATGCTTAGCTATTTTGAAAACAGCAAAAATAAATCAAATACAATACATTGATCAAATAAATAAAGTTTGACGTTAGATCTGTTAGACCTATTAGACTTATGTCTCTGTTTCCATCTCTTGCTCTTTCTCTCTCAGGGGGTGAGGGGTCAGCGGAGACTGGGCAGAAGGAGACGTCTACCTGTGACATCTGCCAGTTTGGGGCGGAGTGCGATGTGGACGCAGAGGACGTATGGTGAGTAAACATCAGGGTTAGTGCACAGTTGGCCAACTCATTTAGGAGTCATAACAGTAACCGTAGTACATACTCAGTGGCCTTGTAGATAGAGTGTCCACCCTGAGTTATGAAGGTTTGGAGTTTAACCCCCAGTAGAGTCATACCAACTGTCACAGGTGGGATCTGAATCCTGTTTTCCCACAGGAGAAACCAACGTCATTACCATTAAACCATTTTGAATTCGCAGGCAGGGCTACCTCATCATGAGACCATGAAAAACCATGTACCTGACTACGCTACACAAATAGGCCAACTTAAAAAATGCATGCATCTCTGCTTGGCACTCATGGATTGGATGGATTGGGGTTGAACAAATGAATGAATGCATATATTTTTGTGTCTTGTCACATTTTATGCAACCCTTCATTTCCTCTAATGGGACACCTTTTTGATTGGCAACACTTTTCACTGCACATATTTTAACCATAGTTCCTTTCCATCCTATGGGACTCCTGGCCACAGCTGGTTGTGGCACAGCCCGGGAATGAACCCGGGTCTGTAGTAACACCTCTAGTGCCTTAGACTGCTGTGCCACTTGGGAGGCCACGAGTGAGAAAGACAGATGTATAACACACATTTCTTTGTGAATTTGGTTGGGTCGCCCGGAAAGTTACATATTGCAAAATTCTAGTATAAGTATACAGGATAAGAATATATGAGCAGTATGTCTATTAGGACTTTTCCCATTTAGTTGACTGGTCGATTGTTTGGTCAATAAACTGTTGGTCGATCAAGATTTCTTTAGTCGAGCAGTAGCAAAAAAATATAAATAAAATCATGGTGTACAAGACACCTGTCTGATTTGTGCCTGTCTGAGTGGAGTAATCGGAGATCGGGTGATTGAGTGAAGATCGGGTGATTGTGGAGGCCAGGTCAGCTGATGCAGCACTCCATCACTCTCCTTATTGGTCAAATAGCCCTTACACAGCTTGGAGGTGTGTTTGGTCCTGTTGAAAAACAAATGATAGTCCCACTAAGTGCAAACCAGATGGGATGGCGTATCGCTGCAGAATGCTGTGGTAGGCATGCTGGTTAAGTGTGCATTGAATTCTAAATATATCACAGACAGTGTCACCAGCAAAGCACCCCCACGCCATCACACCTCCTCTTCGATGCTTCACGGTGTGAACCACACATGTGGAGATCATTCATTCACCTACTCTGCATCTCACAAAGACACAGCAATTAGACCATGAAGGCTTGATTCAGGCATTCTCCTCTGAACAGTTGATGTTGAGATGTGTCTCTTCCTTGAACTCTGTGAATCATTTATTTCGGATACAATTTCTGAGGCTGGTAACTCTAATAAACTTATCCTTTGCAGCAGAGTAAACTCTGGGTCTTCCTTTCCTGTGGCGGTCCTCATGAGAGCCAGTTTCATCTTAGCGCTTGATGGTTTTTGTGACATCATTTGAAAAAACGTTCAAAATTCTTGAAAGTTTCCGGATTGACTGACCTTCATGTCTTAAATTAATGATGGACTGGCGTTTCTCTTTGCTTATTTGAGCTGTTCTTGCCATAATATTGGTCTTGGTCTTTTACCAAATAGGGCTATCTTCTGTATACCACCCCTATATTGTCACAACACAACTGATTGGCTCAAAAGCTTTAAGAAGGAAATAAATTCCACAAATTCACTTTTAACAAGGCACACCTGTTAATTCAAATGCTTTCCAGGTGACTACCTCATGAAGCTATTTGAAAGGTATGCCAAGAGTGTGCAAAGCTGTCATCAAGCAAAGGGTGGTTACTTTGAAGAATCTCAAATATTAATTCATTTTTATTAATATATTTTTATTTGTTTTATTGGTTAAAGTAGCGCCAAACGTTGTCAACAAGTATGCCAAATCTACCACGCCGAGCAAGATCTGTCTGCTGATGAATTAAGCTTGATTGTGATTTCATAGTTTTGATGTCTTCACTTTTATTCTACAATGCAGAAAATTGTAAAAATAAAGAAAAACTCTTGAATGACTAGGTGTTCTAAAACGTTTGACTGATATTATATTTTTTTGATATCTACAGAAATAAGACCGATCCTGCCTTCTGATTGTGTGAACACCAAACCTTCATGAGCACTAACCACAGCATTTCGGATGAACCATTTCACAAATTCATCTGTTTTACATTTTTGCTATGCTGTAATAAAGAATTGACAATTTTTTTGTTAGAACAGCCTCTCTGTTATTATTTATAATTTATTTAGTGTTGTTTGCACTGAAGTCTTAATACTGTAACTTACTGAGACCTATATTTCAAAACCTATATAAGCTACAGTACTGTATCAATCATTAATTAGTTAATGTCATCATACAGCATACAAGTCATTCATGATTTGAAATGCAATCTAGCTATTTAGTTTTCAAATAAAATAACAAAGTGATCCTTGAATAATTAGCGTAAACAACAAATAAACATTTCCATTTTGGATATTACGTTCATGAATGAATTCGAGTGGTTTTGGTCCCTGCTGTAATAAAGGCTAAAATAACCAAAAAAACTTTACAACAGACTCTCTGTTATGCTTATATTTTATTTAGTGTTGTTTACACGGTTAGAGAAATGATATCGTAATCTAACAGCACCTGTTTGGCACACATAATATGCACACGCAGCGCTTGCGCCTTACCTTATTTCCTTGATCTCCATTATTTTCCAGAAATAGTCAAATTTATTCCATACATCTGAATTCCCCTTTGTCTCCTGAACAACCAGTAAACATTTCCCAGTTTCGAGTTTATTTGTCACGTGTTATGGTGTTCAGAGTTTGTTAAAACGTATATATAGATGTGATTATGATATGATTTAGGTCAGACTGTATTGGTCAGGTATTTTGTCATGTAAAGAGAGCAAGGGTTGAGGGATTAGGGATTTCGGTAACAGAACTTTTCGGTCTGAAATGGCTGTAATTATGTTGCAGATTCAGCAACATGGACAGCGCGATAAACACTGTTGATGTTAAAGTGTATTCGGAAAGTACTCAGACCTCTTGACTTTTTCCACATTTTGTTACGTTACAGCTTTATTCTAAAATTAATGAAATGCCCCCCCCCTCTTCAATCTACACACAATACCCCATAATGACAAAGCAAAAACTGTTTTTTTTAGAAATGTTTGCAAATGTATTAAAAATAAAAACAGATACCTTATTTTCATAGGTATTCAGATCCTTTGCTATGAGACTCAACATTGAGCTCAGGTGCATTCTGTTTCCATTGATCATCCTTGAGATGTTTCTACAACTTGATTGGAGTTGTAAATTCAATTGATTGGGCATAATTTGAAAAGGCACACACCTGTCTTTTTAAGGTCCCACAGTTGACAGTGCACGTCAGAGCAAAAAACAAGCCATTAGGTCGAAGGAATTGTCCGTAGAGCTCTGAGACAGGATTGTATTGATGTACAGATTTGGGGAAGGGTACCAAAAGATCTCTGCAGCGTTGAAGATCCACAAGAACACAGTGGCCTCCATCATTCTTAAATGAAAGAAGTTTGGAACCACCAAGACACTTCTTAGAGCTGGACACCCGGCCAAACTGAGCAGTCGGGGTCAGAAAGGTCAGGAAGGTGACCAAGAACCCAATGGTCACACTGACAGAGCTCCAGAGATCCTCTGTGGAGATGGGATAACCTTCCAGAAGGATAACCATCTCTGCAACACTCCACCAATCAGGGCTTTATGTTAGAGTGGCCACTCCTCAGTAAGGCACATGACAGCCCACTTGGAGTTTGCCAAAAGGCACCTAAAGGACTCTCAGAGCATTATAAACAAGATTCTCTGGTCTGATGAAACCAAGACTGAGCTATTTGACCTAAATGCCAAGTGTCACATCTGGAGGAAACCTGGCACAATCTCTACGGTGAAGCATGGTGATGGCAGCATCTTGCTGTGGGGATGTTTTTCAGTGGATGGGACTGACAGACTAGTCAGGATCAAGGGACAGATGAGCAGAGCAATCTACAGAGAGATCCTTGATGAAACCCTGCTCTAGAGTCCTCAGAACCTCAGACTGGGGCGATGGTACACCTTCAACAGGACAACGACTCTAAGCACACAGCCAAGACAACGCAGGAGTGCCTTCAGGAGAAGTCTCTGAATGTCCTTGAGTGGCTCAGCGAGAGCCCGGAATTTAACCTGGTCGAACATCTCTGGAAAGACCTGAAAATAGCTGTGCAGCTACGCTCCCCATCCAACCTAACAGAGCTTGAGAGGTGCTGCAGACAAGAATGGGAGAAACTCCCCAAATACAGATGTGCCATGCTTATAGCATCATCCCCAAGAAGACTTGAGGCTGTAATTGCTGCTAAAGGTGCTTCAACAAAGTACTGAGTAAAGGGTCTGAATACTTATGTAAATGAATTTTTTTCTAAAAAATCTAAAAACCTCTGTTATTATAGGGTATTGTGTGTAGATTGACGAGGAAAAACAGCAATTGAATCCATTTTTGCATAGGCTGTAACGTAACAAAATGTGGAAAAAGTCAAGGGGTCTGAATACTTTCCGAATGCACTGTATATGGTGCATCGCTGCAGCAGGGAGGAAAGAGAGACCATGGGTGCTAGTCACACAGTCAGTCGCTGTCATTTTTCGTTAACACACCGCAGCAAGTCTGAGCCCCGCCTTACACAGTCAAATCAATTACGGTTTGACTCCCTCTAGTCATTTGTGTGTCTTAATTATTTCACCAAACAGTGCGCTTAAAGCACCAGACAAGCTCACTGCATATAGTTGATTTGATTAAACACATAGGATGTGTCTATATATGGAAAAAGACACATTTGAAAATGTTAACCAATCGATTGGTCGAAAGAACAGACGACTCTGGTCGACCAAGATTTTTTCTATTTAGGTACAGCCCTAAGGCCAATACTTAATTAAAAATGTCTTAAAGGATAAATGGACTGAATTCCACAGAACAATAGAGGGAAGTTGGAAAATGTCTTTATCAGGCTGAATAGCCCCCACATCTTATCCCCTCAACAAACACACACGCATGCATCCCTCCCCAATCTACCGTATTTGTTTGTGAGTGTGTGTGTGTTTACCTGCAAGAGGAGTCCCGCTTCAGTGCCTCAAACAAGCTTCACTGCCTCTGTTCCCTCCGTTTTTTCTCCCTCTCGCCCTTTCTATTATTCTCTCTTTTTATTTCTCTCTCACTCTCTAATCCTCCCTTCCTCTGTCTGTGTCTCTTAGTCCTTTAGAAGGATACTCTGAAATATGAGGCTGGGGATTATAAAATTGAATGTTATATTTAACAGCAATAGCATATATAGCTGTGGCTTTGTACAATGTAGAAGTGGCTGGGGACGGGTGCAGAGTGGTCTAGCTACCGAATGTGTGTGTATGAGGGAGTGCGTCCCTGCCTGTGTGTGTGCCTCTGTGTGTGCCTCTGTGTGCATTGTGTGTGTGTATGCATGCCTCCTTGTGCATTTGTTTATGTGTGTGTGTGTGTGTGTGCGTGCGTGCGTGCGCGTGTGTGCGTGTGTGTGTGTGTGTGTGTGTGCATGTGCGTTTGCGTGACTGGAAGTGGCCTTTAGAGAACATGTACACAGGAATCCTGCAGTAAATCATTGAGTTTAGATAGAGGGGAAATCACATGGCACTGTACAAATCAATAAGACACATCCTACTAAGAAGTGCTCTTCACACACAGACACACCAATAAACATACACTCTGGTAGACACCCACCCAGACGCTCTCTTTCTCCATCTCTGATTCTTCTCCCTCCCTCTCGATATATGTTGGTAGGTTTGTGATTTTATTTCATTGTATTAGGATCTCCTTTAGCCCACCAAGGGCTAGTCTTCCAAGAGTCCTTAAGAAATGTAAAAACATTTTGAAAAATAACAAAAGCTAAGTAAAAACACACACACACATTCAAAGATCCTATTACCTTTACATATTACGTGTGTATTTGTGGGTGGGTGTATCTGAGTGTGCACTGTGCATGTTCGTGTGTGTGTGTGTGTGTGTGTGTGTGTGTTGACGCAGTGCAGTATTGCAGTGGTAGTGCCTATTGTGGAGAAAGTGAGAGGCTCCATAAACAATGTATGGCCTACAGACATTATCCTTGATGACCGCCACAGACGGCCACTCGGGATGGCAAACCTCTGAAAGCATTGTCACTTCTGTGTGTGTGTGTGTGTGTATGTGTGTATGTGAGTGTGTGTGTGGTAATAATAGAAGGAGTATTCTGTATGCGTTATGTGTTTGTTTGGGAGTGCGAGTGTGTGCATGTGTGTGTGCGTCTAGGTCATGCATTTCATTACACAGTGTGCATATCTATACTTCTATGTATGAGATTGTCTTTGTCTGTTTGTGATTATGTGTGTGTTTGCACTATTTAAATTGAGCAGGTTGTAAAGCAGGGCCAGTGCTCTGGGCCAGGGGAAAATAGAAAAGGAGCAGAGAATAATGACAGTTTTATAATTACAGTGTCTAATGTTCAGAGCTACTCAGCAAGAACTGCCTAGAGACTGCAATTTTGGTGTAATTTCCAAAAAGAGCTCACAGTTTCTTTTCAAAATATGACGTACATTATTATAGATTCATGTCATTTTTTTTTTACCCATTCATTCCGTGTAGTTACAGGGTTAAGTCTGAGTAATTACAGGGTTAATTCTGAGTGGTTACAGGGTTAAAGCAGAAACAACTCAAAAGGATACGTTTAGGTATTCATTCTGAGTGGTTAAGGTTAGGGGTATGGTTTGAGAAAGGCTTAAAAGAAAATAATGAAAAACAATGCACTATTATATTTAATAGGGTTGCACATTTTGGGGAATATTCAGAGGGGGAAACTTTCTGTGGGAATTAACGAGAATATATGGGAATTAACGGAAATATATGCAAAATAATATTAACACCATTTAAATGTTGATGTTTTTTACAGTGGATACATATCCATTATCATATGGAGAGACAGAATAATTGCAAATGATTATATCCTTCCAATAGATATTTAAAAAACAATTTATTTACGAATTGATCTTTAATTAAATGAGTTGACTCTTCACATTGGATGATTTCACTGAACAACAAAAGAAAGGGAATATTGAATGATCCCCACTGATTCATCGCATCTGATAAAAACGTTTTCAACATACATCTGTAAAATGATTGTCTAGAAACTAAAGCTTTGGATGTCTTCCTGTCAGGCTTCCATTTCTTCTCCGTGGACCTCAATGTCCACCTCTTGAACATCAGAATCTGTGGCCTCATCTTCACTGTCTTTTTCCAACCTTGTTGAGGGTGGCTCGTTCTCAGGCTCAAAAAGCCTCAAATTTGCCCTGATAGCCACCAATTTTTCAACCCTTGTCATTGTCAGCCTGTTTTGGTGTGCTTTGGTGTGTGTTCCCAAACAAGGACCAGTTGCGCTCTCAGGCGGCTGATGTTGGTGGGATTTGGAGGATGATGGAAGCAATGGGGGAAAGAGCCTTAGATCCACAAAGTCCCTTCCACCTGGTGGCTGAGAGATGTTGGCACATATGTGTGTGTTGCATCTCCATCTCAAAGCCCTTGCTTGGAAGTGTACTTTGCCACACTGCCAAGAACCTTGCCCTTATCCAGGCCAAGGTGGCAAGACACGGTAATGATGACACCATAGGCCTTGTTGATCTCTGCACCAGACAGGATGCTCTTGCCAGCATACTTGGTGTCCAACATGTACGCTGCAGCGTGTATGGGCTTCAGGCAGAAGTCTTCGCGCTTTTTGATGTATTTCAGAACTGCAGATTCCTCTGCTTGGAGCAACAGTGAAGTGGGCAGGGCAGTACGGATTTCTTCTCTTACATCTGCAAGCAGAGTCTGAACATCAGACAGGATGGCATTGTCCCCATTAATCCATGCAATGGCTACTGCTATAGGTTTCAGGATTTTCAGGCTGCATACCACTCTCTCCCAAAATACATCATCCAGGAGGATCCTCTTTATGGGGCTGTGATATGACCATTTCTTGGAGAGACCCTTTTCCCTCCAGGAGACTGTCAAACATCACGACAACACCACCCCAATGGGTGTTGCTGGGCAGCTTCAATGTGGTGTTCTTATTCTTCTCACTTTGCTTGGTGAGGTAGATTGCTGCTATAACTTGATGACCCTTCACATACCTAACCATTTCCTTGACCCTGTAGAGTATATCAATTGATTTCAGTGTCATAATGTTCTTGAGGAGCAGATTCAATGCATGAGCAGTACAGCCAATGGGCGTGATGTGAGGGTAGGACTCCTCCACTTCAGAACAAGCAGCCTTCATGTTTGAAGCATTGTCTGTCACCAGTGCAAATGCCTTCTGTGGTCCAAGGTCATTGATGACTGCCTTCAGCTCATCTGCAATGTAGAGACCATTGTGTCTGTTGTCCCATGTGTCTGTGATATTGTAGAATACTGGTTGAGAGGTGGAGACGATGTAGTTAATTATTCCTTGCCCACAAACATTCTACCACCAATCAGAGAGGATTTCAATACAGTCTGCTTTCTCTATGATTTGCTTGACCTTCACTTGAACTCTGTTGAACTCTGCATTAGAGGTCGACCGATTATGATTTTTCAACGCCGATACCGATACTGATTATTGGAGGACCAAAAAAGCCGATACCGATTAATCGGACGATTTTTAGATTTTATTTATTTGTAATAATGACAATTACAACAATAGTGAATTAACACTTATTTTAACTTAATATAATACATCAATAAAATCAATTTAACCTCAAATAAATAATGAAACATGTTCAATTTGGTTTAAATAATGCAAAAACAAAGTGTTGGAGAAGAAAGTAATATGTGCCAATATGCAATATGTGCCATGTAAAAATGTGTGCCATGTAAAATATGTGCCATGTAAAAAAGCTAACGTTTAACATGAGACATCAATATTCCAAGGTAAGAGGTTTTAGGTTGGAGTTAATATAGTATTTATAGGACTATTTCTCTCTATACCATTTGTATTTCATATACCTTTGATTATTGGATGTTCTTATAGGCACTGCCAGTGTAACAGAATAGCTTCCGTCCCCCTCCTCACCCCTACCTGGGCTCGAACCAGGAACACATCGACAACAGCCACACTCGAAGCATCGTTACCCATCGCTCCTCAAAGCCGCGGCCCTTGCAGCGCAAGGGGAATAACTACTCCAAATCTAAAAGCGAGTGACTTTTGAAACGGTATTAGCGCACACCCTGCTAACTAGCTAACCATTGCACATTGGTTACACCAGCCATTAGGCTGATAAGCTTGAAGTCATAAACCGCGCTGTTTTTGTGAAGAGCTGCTGTCTTAACCCACCGTTCCTAGGACGTCATTGAATATAAGAATGTGTTCTTAACTGACTTTTCTAGTTAAATAAAGGTATAAATATATATATAAATCTATATATATGAATAAAATAAAGAATTTTAACAATCGGAGATCGGCACCCAAAAATATCGATTTCCGATTGTTACAAAAACTTGAAATCGGCCCTAATTAATCGGCCATTCCGATGAATCGGTCGACCTCTACTCTGCATCCAGCAAATTAATAGATAAAGCATGTATGGTTGGAGGGGTGTCTGCTGGGCGAAGAACATTCATAAATCTCTTCCACATGCTCAAATGCACACAAACACTTTCTGACATTCTGAGACATAAAGTCAAAGTCATGGACAAAATGGTAAACGCTACCACAAATAAACAAGCTGAATTGTTTGATGCATATGAAGCCAGAATGAATACACACGCACACACACAGACACAGACACACACAGTACCAGTTAAAAGTTTGGGCACGCCTACTCTTTCAAGTTTCTGTCTGTATTTTTACTATTTTCTACATTGTAGAATAATAGTGAAGACATCAAAACTATGAAATAACACATGGAATCATGTAGTAACCCAAAAAGTGTTAAACATATTTGAGATACTTCAAAGTAGCCACCCTTTGCGATAATGACAGCTTTGCACACTCTTGACATTCTCTCAACTAGTTTTATGAGGTAGTCACCTGGAATGCATTTCACTTAACAGGTGTGCCTTGTTAAAGTTCATTTGTGGAATTTTTCTCCTTCTTAATCTGTTTGAGCCAATCAGTTGTGTTGTGACAAGGTAGGGGTGGTATACAGAAGATAGCCCTATTTGGTAAAAGACCAGGTCCATATTATGGCAAGAACAGCTCAAATAAGCAAAGAGAACGGCAGTCCATTATTACTTTGAGACATAAATGTTAGTCAATCCAGAACATTTCAAGAAATATGAAAGTTTCTTCAAGTGCAGCCGCAAACACCATCAAGCGCTATCATCCAGAAACAGTGGATAGATGGCAGCATTAGCGCAAAACTGAAAGTGCAAACCACCACATTTAACCATGGCAAGGTGACTGGGAATATGGCTGAATATGGTTATTCCCTCCTTAAGGCAATCAAACAAGCAAAACGTCAGTATAGAGACAAAGTGGAGTCACAATTCAACGGCTCAGACACGAGACGTATGTGGCAGGGTCTACAGACAATCACGGACAACAAAGGGAAAACCAGGCAAGTCGTGCGGACACCGATGTCTTGCTTTCGGACAAGCTAAACAACTTCTTTGCCCGCTTTGAGGATAACACAGTGCTTCCGACGTTGCCCGCTACCAAGGACTGTGGGCTCTCCTTCTCCGTAGCCGGTGTGAGTAAGACATTTAAACGTGTTAACCCTCGCAAGGCTGCCGGCCCAGATGACATCCCCACCCACGTCCTCAGAGCATGGTGGTGCCAGGAAAATAACCTCTCTATCAACATCAACAAAACAAGGAAGTTGATCGTGGACTTCAGGAAATAGCAGAGGGAGCATCCCCCCCATCCACATCGACAGGACTGCAAAGGAGAAGGTGGAAAGCTTCAAGTTCCTCGGTGTACACATCACTGACAAACTGAAATGGTTCACCCACACAGAACTTCAGGAGGCTGAAGAAATTTGTCTTGGCATCTAAAACCCTCACAAGCTTTTACAGATGCACAATTGAGAGCATCCATTCAGGCTGTATCGCCGCTATCATCCAGAAGGCAAGGTCAGTGCAGGTGCATCAAAGCTGGGACCTGAAAAACAGCTTCTATCTCAAGGCCATCAGACCATTAAATAGCCATCACTAGCACCGTAGAGGCTGCTGCCCTATATGCATAGACTTGAAATCACTGGCCACTTTAATAATGAAACACTGATCACTTTAATAATGTTTACATAATTTGCATTACTCATCTCAAATGTACACTACCTTTCAAAAGTTTGGGGTCACATAGAAATATCCTTGTTTTCCATGAAAACATACATGAAATTAGATTCAAAATGAATAGGAAATATAGTCAAGACATTGACAAGGTTATAAATAATGATTTTTAATTGAAATAATAATTGTGTTTTGCTTTCGTCAAAAGAATCTTCCATTTGCAGCAATTACAGCCTTGCAGACCTTTAGCATTCTAGTTGTCAATTTGTTGAGGTAATCTGAAGAGATGTCAACCCATGCTTCCTGTAGCACCTCCCACAATTTGGATTGGCTTGATGGGCACTTCCTACGTACCATATGATCATGCCGCTCCCACAACAGCTCAATAGGGTTGAGATCCGGTGACTGTGCTGACCACTCCATTGTAGACAGAATACCAGCTGACTGCTTCTTCCCTAAATGGTTCTTGCATAGTTTGGAGCTGTGCTTTGGGTCATTGTCCTGTTGTGGGAGAAAATTGGCACCAATTAAGCGCCGTTCACAGGGAGCACTTCTGGCGCTGACAGAGTTCCTAGGAAACTATGCATTATTTTGTTTTTTATGTATTATTTCTTACATTGTTACCCCAGGAAATCTCAAGTTTTATTACATACAGCTGGGAGGAACTCAAGCATTTCACTACACTCGCATTAACATCTGATAACCATGTGTATGTGACAATAAAATTGTATTTTATTTAATTTGGTATGGCATGGCATTACAAAATGGAGTGATGGCCTTCCTTCTTCAAGATCCCTTTTACCCTGTCCCACTTTACCATCACCAAAGCACCCCTAGACCATCACATTGCCTCCACCATGCTTGACAGATGGCGTCAAGCACTCCTCCAGCATATTTTCATGTTTCTGTGTCTCACAAATGTTCTTCTTTGTGATCTGAACACACTTTTTTCCAATCTTCCTCTGTCCAGTGCCTGTGTTCTTTTGACCATCTTAATATTTTCTTTTTATTGGCCAGTATGAGATATGGCTTTTCCTTTGCAACTCTGCCTAGAAGGCCAGCATCCCAGAATCACCTCTTCACTGTTGACGTTGAGACTGGTGTTTTGCGGGTACTATTTAATGAAGCTGCTAGTTGAGGACTTATCAGTTGAGGACTTGCATCTGTTTCTCAAACTAGACACTCTAATGTACTTGTCCTCTTGCTCAGGTGTGCACTGGGTCCTCCCACTCCTCTTTCAATTCTGGTTAGGGCCAGTTTGAGCTGTTCTGTGAAGAGAGTAGTACACCGCATTGTATGAGATCTTGAGTTTCTTGACAATTTCTCGCATGGAATAGCCTTCATTTCTCAGAATAAGAATAGACCGATGAGTTTCAGAAGAAAGTTAATTGTTTCTGGCCATTTAGAGCCTGTAATCAAATCACAAATGCTGAAGCTCCAGATTCTCAACTAGTCTAAAGAAGGACAGTTTTATTGCTCCTTTAATCAGGACTACAGTTTTCAGCTGTGCTGAAACATAATTGTAAAAGGGTTTTCTAATGATCAATTAACCTTTTAAAATTATAAACTTGGATTAGCTAACACAACGTGCCATTGGAACACAGGAGTGATGGTTGCTGATAATGGGCCTTTGTACGTCTTTGTAGATATTCCATAAAAAATCTGTTGTTTCCAGCTACAATAGTCATTTACAAAATTAACAATGTCTACACTGTATTTCTGATCAATTATATGTTATTTTAATGGACAGAAAATGTGCAAAAACAAGGACATTTCTAGATGAGCACACATTTTTGAACGGTAGTGTATATACTGTATTCTATTAAATTCAAATATATGTGTATTTGTGTGTATTGTTCTGAAAATGTTAGATTTTACTGCACTGTTTGAGCTAGAAACCCAAGTATTTCGTTACACTCGCAATAACATCTGCTAAACACTTGTATGTGACCAATAATATTATTTTTGATTTGATTTGATGAAACTGGCTCTCATGAGGACAGCCACAGGAAAGGAAGACCCAGAGTTACCTTCTGCTGCAGAGGATATGTTTGTTAGAGTTAACTGCACCTTAAACTGCAGCCCAAATAAATGCTTCACAGAGTTCCAGTAACAGACACATCTCAACATCAACTGTTCAGAGGAGAATGCGTGAATCAGGCCTTCATGGTCAAAATTGCTGCAAAGAAACCACTACTAAAGGACACCAATAAGAAGAAGAGACTTGCTTGGGCCAAGAAACACGAGCAATGGACATTAGACCGGTGTAAAGCTGTCCTTTGGTCTGACGAGTCCAAATGTGAGATATCTCTGCATGTGTGGTTCCCACTGTGAAGCATGGAGGAGGAGGTGTGATGGCGTGGGGGTGCTTTGCTGGTGACACTGTCTGTGATTTATTTGGAATTCAAGGCATACTTAACCAGCATGGCTACCACAGCATTGTGCAGCGATATGCCCTCTAATCTGTTTTGCACTTTGTGGGACTATCATTTGTTTTTTCAACAGGACAATGAACCAATACACACCTCCAGGCTTTGTAAGGGCTATTTGAACAAGAAGAATATTGATTTAGTGCTGCATCAGATGACCTGGCCTCCACAATCACCCGACTTCAACCCAATAGAGATGGTTTGGGATGAATTGGACCGTAGAGTGAAGGAAAAGCAGCCAACAAGTCCTCAGCATATGTGGGAACTCCTTCAAGACTGTTGGAAAAGCATTCCTCATGATGCTGGTTGACAGAATGTCAATAGTTTGCAAAGCTGTCATCAAGGCAAATGGTGGCTACTTTGACAAATCAAAATATCAAATATAATCAAATATAAAATATATTTGGATTAGTTTAACACTCTCTTGCTTACTACATGATTCCATATGTGTTATTTAATAGTTTTGATGTCTTCACTATTATTCTACAATGTATAAAATAGTAAAAATCAAGAAAAACCCTTGAATGGGTAGGTGTGTCCAAACTCTTGACAGTTACTGTAAAAAATGTTTTAACACAATAGACTACTACACTCAACAACAGCGATTCACTGAATAATTACAACTGCAATTCTCCATCAATCTATTCTTTATTTGATGTGTCCCATCATTTTTTTGTGGCAGGTGTGTGTGTAACATTGACTGCTCCCACATCAGCTTCAACCCGGTTTGCGCCTCAGACGGCCGTTCCTATGACAACCCCTGCCAGGTGAAGGAGGCGTCTTGTCAGAAGCAGGAGAGGATCGAGGTTAAATACCTAGGCCACTGCCAAGGTGATATAGCTACTGTTATACACAACTTTTTTCTATATCTCTTTCTTCTTCTTCTTCACACACACACACTGTCTTTTTGAAAAGCACTATGTTAATCCAATGTTTTCTTCTTATTATTATTCCTTTACCTCTTTCTGTTCATATTTAGTAATTTAGGACCCAGTTCAATCAATTGAAGATACAGGATGACCCGCACTGCCAGTTAATTCTGAATATTTGTGCTGTTTTGGAAGTTTCAAACTCCTGTCAACAACTCCTCTCACAGAATTTTGACGTGGAGCCATATTTGTCCTTGAATACTTTATCAGCAACTCAATTGAATTGGGACCTTTATCATTTTAATTTGACCAACAATCAATCCAGGTCAAAGCAATACAACATAACCACGTCAACAAAACACCATCATTATGTTTTTTATAACAGCAACCCATTCACCAAGAATCTATATTTTTTCTTCTTGTTTGAATGGAGCACAGCAATTCTGTGACAGCAAGAAATAAATATTTTCAAATGGATCAATAAAGATAGTATTATATTGTATGGAAGGTTTTATAACAGTTATCCAGCATTCCAACCTTTGGTTTGGATAATTTGAAAAGAATAAATCATGATCCTATAACACTCAATACTCTAAATATATGCTCTACATATTGTTAGAATATTTTAAGTAATTGTTTTTGTTTTGTTTTATAAAGTTATTATTATAATCATTTTCTTTTTAAATATTGTAAACCACACTTGACACACTCATAGACGAGAGAATTGGTGAAAGAAATTAGAAAGAAACTACAAAGTGAAGTACTTTACTACCCTAGATACTGGTTCAAGGTCATTTTTGTGTTTTAGCCTGTCATTTTGTCCCTAGCATGACTCATAGTGCTGATCGAGGATCTGTTTCCCCTGTTAGATCAAGAATAGACATACAGTGGGGCAAAAAAGTATTTAGTCAGCCACCAATTGTGCAAGTTCTCCCACTTAAAAAGATGAGAGAGGCCTGTAATTTTCATCACAGGTGCACTTCAACTATGACAGACAAAATGAGAAAAAAAATCCAGAAAATCACATTGTGGGATTTTTAATGAATGTATTTGCAAATTATGGTGGAAAATAAGTATTTGGTCACCTACAAACAAGCAAGATTTCTGGCTCTCACAGACCTGTAACTTCTTCTTTAAGAGGCTCCTCTGTCCTCCACTCGTTACCTGTATTAATGGCACCTGTTTGAACTTGTTGTCAGTATAAAAGACACCTGTCCACAACCTCAAACAGTCACACTCCAAACTCCACTATGGCCAAGACCAAAGAGCTGTCAAAGGACACCAGAAACAAAATTGTAGACCTGCACCAGGCTGGGAAGGCTGAATCTGCAATAGGTAAGCAGCTTGGTTTGAAGAAATCAACTGTGGGAGCAATTATTAGGAAATGGAAGACATACAAGACCACTGATAATCTCCCTCGATCTGGGGCTCCACGCAAGATCTCACCCCGTGGGGTCAAAATGATCACAAGAACGGTAAGCAAAAATCCCAGAACCACACGGGGGGACCTAGTGAATGACCTGCAGAGAACTGGGACCCCAAGTAACAAAGCCTACCATCAGTAACACACTACGCCACCAGGGACTCAAATCCTGAGTGCCAGACGTGTCCCCCTGCTTAAGCCAGTACATGTCCAGGCCCGTCTGAAGTTTGCTAGAGAGCATTTGGATGATCCAGAAGAAGACTGGGATAATGTCATATGGTCAGATGAAACCAAAATAGAACTCTTTGGTAAAAACTCAACTCGTCGTGTTTGGAGGACAAAGAATGCTGAGTTGCATCCAAAGAACACCATACCTACTGTGAAGCATGGGGGTGGAAACATCATGCTTTGGGGCTGTTTTTCTGCAAAGGGACCAGGACGACTGATCCGTGTAAAGGAAAGAGTGAATGGGGCCATGTATCGTGAGATTTTGAGTGAAAACCTCCTTCCATCAGCAAGGGCATTGAAGATGAATCGTGGCTGGGTCTTTCAGCATGACAATGATCCCAAACACACCGCCCGGGCAACGAACGTAAGAAGCATTTCAAGGTCCTGGAGTGGCCTAGCCAGTCTCCAGATCTCAACCTCATAGAAAATCTTTGGAGGGAGTTGAAAGTCCATGTTGCCCAGCAACAGCCCCAAAACATCACTGCTCTAGAGGAGATCTGCATGGAGGAATGGGCCAAAATACCAGCAACAGTGTGTGAAAACCTTGTGAAGACTTACAGAAAACGTTTGACCTCTGTCATTGCCAACAAAGGGTATATAACAAAGTATTGAGATACATTTTTGTTATTGACCAAATAGAGATTTTCCAACATAATTTGCAAATAAATTCAATAAAAATCCTACAATGTGATTTTCTGGATTTTTAAAATCTCATTTTGTCCGTCATAGTTGAAGTGTACCTATGATGAAAATTACATCATAGAAAATTTGCCTCTCTCATCTTTTTAAGTGGGAGAACTTGCACGATTGGTGGCTGACTAAATACTTTTTTGCCCCACTGTACAAGGTTGGACCTTGTTGCAAGTGGTCTTAATCAGCACTCTTACTCTGACTACCTTCTCAGGTGACATCATGACAGGGACCAAAGCCGGAGACGGACACTATGCCAGGAAAGACTACTCAGGTAGGTGCACGTGTGTGTGTATCAGGTCTGTGAATGATAGCAGACAGGACTAGACATCTTAGGGTGTATTCCACATGGCACTTTTGAAAAAAGTAATGCACGCAGTGCATAAGTGCTCATAAATGTAATTTACAGCAATTACACTATTATGCTAAATTAGTGAGACTCACCTTTACCCTTTCAATCCTATATATTTTTTATCCCTGGCATTCACTGCTTCTGTGCTCTGTACTTTGTGTGTGTGCGTCCGTGTGTGTGTGTGTGTGTGTGTGTGTGTGTGTGTGTGTGTGTAGAAGAGAAGCCGGACCAGAGAGGAGAGGTGGCCATAGGGTTGTATATTCCCTGTCCCGAGCACTACAAGAACTACTGTGTCCACGGAGAGTGTGAATACCCCAACATACTGTCTGTGCCGTCCTGCAGGTACACACACACACACGCAAAGAGCCATACTGACACACACATACACACAGGACACATACTAGCACATACTGACACACACAACCTCAATCCCCCGCCCACACACACACACACACACACACACACACACACACACACACACACACACACACACACACACACACACACACACACACCCATCATCACCTGTGCACCTTCGAGCTCTCTGGCTGAGTAATAAGCCTGTGGGCAGACCAAGCCCATTAACCTGTGAGGTCAGTGGGGTTGTGCTGCGGTCACAGTCACAGGGCTTTAGCCTCTGCTCATCTCTCCCCTCACAGCAACACAGCTCTAAACCCATAGCTCTTCAAGCCTACAGGCCCTGAATACTGAATAGTGGTCATAGTGAACTTGTATGGGGAAAATTGGTGAAGGTCTCTGGCACCCTCTATTGTATGGAGGCGGTAGTGTTTTGATGAATGGGAATGTTGATTTAGGATCAGTTTTGCCTTTAGATCCAAATGAATAGGATTACGTGGACAGAGGGAGACCTGATCCTAGATCAGCACTCTTAATCTGAGGCGCTTAATATTCCGCCATCGATAAAAGACAGTACTGTGCAGCCATCTTCCTCGACCTGGCCAAGGCTTTCGACTCTGTCAAATACTGTATTCTATCAACAGACTCAACAGCCTTGGTTTCTCTGTATTTTCTCTGTATATATCAATGATTTTGCTCTTGCTGCGGGTGATTCTTTGATCACCCCTACGCAGACGACACCATTCTGTATACACCTGGCCCTTCTTTGGACACTGCATTAACAAACCTCCAAATGAGCTTCAACGCCATACAACACTGCTTCCTTGGCCTCCAACTGCTTTTAAATGCAAGTAAAACTAAATACATGCTCTTCAACCGATCGCTGCCCGTACCTGCCCGCCCGACTAGCATCACTACTCTGGATGTTTCTGACTTAGAATATGTGGACAACTATAAATACCTAGGTGTCTGGCTAGACTGTAAACTCTCCTTCCAGACTGACATTAAGCATCTCCAATCCAAAATTAAATCTAGAATCAGCTTCCTATTTTGTTACAAAGCCTCTTTCATTTATGCTGCCAAACATACCCTCGTAAAACGGACTATCCTACCGATCCTTGACTTCGGCGATGTCATTTACAAAATAGCCTCCAACACTCACAGTGCCATCCGTTTTGTCACCAAAGCCCCATATACTACCCACCACTGCGACCTGTATGCTCTCGTTGGCTCGTCCTCGCTACATATTCGTCGCCAAACCCACTGGCTCCAGGTCATCTATAGGTCTTTGCTAGGTAAAGCTCCGCCTTATCTCAGCTCACTGGTCACCATAGCAACACCCACACATAGCAGGCGCTTCAGCAGGTATATTTCACTGGTCATCCCCAAAGCCAACACCTCTTTGGCCGCCTTTCCTTCCAGTTCTCTGCTGCCAATGACTGGAACGAAGTGCAAAAATCACTGAAGCTGTAGACTTATATCTCCCTCACTAACTTTAAGCATCGGCTGTCAGAGCAGCTTACTGATCGCTGCAGCTGTACACAGCCCATATGTAAATAGCGCATCCAACCAACTACCTACCTCATCCCCATATTTGTTTTAGTTTTTCTCCTCTTTTTAACACCAGTATTTCTACTTGCACATCCTCATCTGCACATATATAACTCCAGTGTAAATTGCTAAATTGTAACTTTGCCACTATTGACCTATTTATTGCCTTACCTCCTTACTTCATTTGCACACACTGTATAAATTTTTTTCTATTGTGTTATTGACTGTACATTTGTTTATCCCATGTGTAACTCTGTGTTACACTGCTTTGCTTTATCTTGGCCAGGTCGCAGTTGTAAATGAGAACTTGCTCTCAACTGGCCTACCTGGTTAAATAAAGGTGAAATAATAAATAATAATAAATAAATACATACGCCACTCTTCAAGGTTTGAGGCGGAAGTTGATCTTTTCAACCGCTGATCTAGAATCAGTGTTTCCAAATGCTGATTCTTAATTTTAACCATTGGGGAGCAATTTGCCAAACTGATCTTAGATCTGTGTCTAGGGACCACTTGTAACTCTCCTTTGACATTACTGTGAGAAGACTGGGAGTTGGCTCTCAGTACACCAGTCCACTGCATTATGGTGAAAGAGAAAAGGAAAAAGGAAGGGAAGGGAAAGGAAAGGGAGATCGACAGGAGAGAGGGGTGGTTTTGAGAAAATGAGAGAGACAGAGATAGAAGGAGAGAGAGAGGGGGGAGATAGATATAGAAGGAGAGAGAGAGAGATATATAGAAGGTGAGAGAGATATATATAGAATGATCGAGAGAGAGAGAGATAGAAGGAAAGAGATATAGAAGGAGAAAGAGACAAGTAGTGAAGGTTGTGGGGATGCAAGAGTAAAGGGGATGGCATAGCGAACATAGGTGTGTGTGTGTGTGTGTGTGTGTGTGTGTGTGTGTGTGTGTGTGTGTGTGTGTGTGTGTGTGTGTGTGTGTGTGTGTGTGTGTGTGTGTGTGTGTGTGTGTGTGTGTGTGTGTGTGCAGAGCAGAGCAGAGCAGGGTGATGCAGGTGTTGGTAGGTAATGACCTCCCCAGAGAAAGAGAGAGAAGGATAGACTGATTTAAATTGTACCGCTTCTAGACCAGGCCCACAGAGACAGTGGTCCTCTAGATAACTCCTACACACACACACACACACACACACACACAGCCTTGTTTATACCTGGCACTAACGTGATCCTTGGTCCTAATCTTGCCTACATTCTGATTGTGCCCACATTATCAGATATGCGTCTAGAGGTGGCATTAAAATGTGTCTCTCATCCGCCCACTGTGTTCGAAATTGTGACCAGATTTCTTGGTACCTCCCTATATGCAAATAATTTGATCGATATTCTTTAAAAATGTATATTTATTTCTTGTCATTAGTCAAACGTGCCACCTGTCAATGATTTTAGAGGGTGGAATAATGAGGATTTAAATGGTTTCACTGTCCAGATCCATCTACACTTGTTGTATATCCGTACATAATACGTGCCTGATTACCTCCGGAGGTGGTCAGAAAGATCTGATCACAATCAGATCACAATGTGTCATTTGATCGTCTACACTTGTCTAAAACTGTGGGCACAATCAGGATGTGAACACAATCAGGACAGAGGATGCATGTTAGCAGCAGGTATAAACAGGAGTTTACAGTTACTTCAAACACATACAGTCTAAAGACACACACACCTGTAACCTCAGAAACACATTAGCCTGTAAACTATGGTGACCTCAAACTTGCACACAACACGCACGCATGCACAAAACACACACACACACACACATGTACACAAACTAACATCAACCTGTGTGTGTGTGTGTGTGTGTGTGTGTGTGTCAGCTGTCACTCAGGCTTCAGCGGGCCCCATTGTGAAACTAAGGAGTTCAATGTGCTCTATGTGGTCCCCGGCTCTGGCAAGCTGCGCTACGTCCTCATCGCCTCCATCATCGGAGCTCTGCAGGTGGCCATCATCTGTGTGGTGGTACTCTGTATTACCAGGTAGGACACACACACATGCACACACATACAATATACACACGCATACACATGCATGTGCACACATACACAACCACATTGTTCAAACACACGCACACATACTAGTGTTAGCACGCATAGGGTACCTTGGCCATCCACAGGGGGTGATTGGGGGTTGAGTAACCAAAGGAGGTTGAGAACCACTACATTACACAACCATTATGCGTATACTTTCACATGCTGTGCATACACACACACACACACACACAAACACTTGCCCAAAGCAATTGCATCCTAATATTCATACTGCTATCCATGAGACAGGAAACAGATTACATTACCTCATTACATTATACATGAATGCGTGCCCACCTACTCCCACAGAGGACTGTATACAGTACATACACAAACAGAGATCAATTTTCCACATTGGGGATGTCATGATGAGAGGGAGTGCAATCTTAGGGGGTTACGTTCAGGTGCTGTGGAGGGAATGCAGAAAGGTCATCTTGTTTACCTCTCGCACCACAGGGAGGATGGAGAAGAACTCTGCTCCCACTGTGCACTCTCTCTCTCTCTCTCTCTCTCTCACACACACACACACACACACACACACACACACACACACACACACACACGCACACACACACACACACACACACACACACACACACACACACACACACACACACACACACACACACACACACACACACACACACATGCACATATGCAATCCACACACACTCTGCCACTCAGCCACTCAGCCACTCAGTCAGCAGCCTTCCGCCCCCAGGCTGACCTATGCAAAACATGACATTTAATAAAGTTTTTAAAGCTATCACCAAGATGAAACTCATCCAAATAGAGAGGGAGAAACAGAGGTAGAAATAAGAGAGACAACGGGGGGGGGAGTGAAAGAGAAAGATCAATGATAGATAAAGAGAAAAATGAGAAACAGAAAATGAATGAGGGAGACATTAGAAGAGACTGAAAGAATTAGAGGGAGTAGGACAGATGGAGACCGAAAGAGAGAGACAGAGAAAAGGAGACTGAGATATGGAAAAGGAAGAGGGAGAGTGGGAGAATGAGAGAGAAAGAGAAGTGTGATAGAAAGATACGGACTGTCTGTGAAGCTCAATTACAATCATTTATTTCCCTGTAAACCTCTGAATTCAATGCAGTTTAAACAAATTCACATCGCTTCTATAGCAAACGACACACACACACACATTTTACGACTCTCTACCTTTAATACATTTGGATTTATTTAGCACCCTCACCCCCATAATTCTCCCATTTTCTAAATGCAGAAATATCATTTAATATATTATTTAAAAAATACTATGTGTACAGTTGATAAACATCTTCAAAAGAATAGGCCGAAGACCAATCTATGTATTTCGGGAAGATTATATAACATTCATTTATAGAGCCTTTTGTTCAAAGTGTATAGACAAAGTTGTGCCTCATTATGGGAATGGATCCTCCCTAGGTCCTCCATTCCATGCTGCTTAATCACATTTTTGTTAATTGCTGAATTCTGCTTTTAATGGTTTGCATCATTAATCCCTAGGGGTATTAGTTTTACAGCATTATAGATTATAGAATGTGGTACAGATTATTTTGAATAAGTTCATAATAGCTCCAACCATTTCATATGTATCAAAGAAGTAGAAAAATCAACAGGAGTTGCAATATTAGGGCTGTTAATCATTAAACTCAAGTTAATCTTTTGTAATTTTAGTGGAAGAAATCAAAATCCACCATTAATCAAATTGTCTGAAAGTGTTGAAAAAAACACAAAAAACATCCAAAATACATAATCTATACAGATAGACATTGAGGTTAAATAAAGTGTTCTTTCTCAATTTACCCAATTTTGTTAACCGTTACATTAGACAAAATCAAGACATCAGGATTTCTGTTTTCTTGTATGAAACATCTTAATTTACAGCTCACTTTAAGCAATTTTTTTGCAACTCCTGCGAGTTCATTGTATTATTTTATTTTTTTGTATTTGTTTTACAGCCCTAAATATAATGTATTATAAGTCATCTTTTGTTAAAAAAATTGAAGTCCTTTAACTACAGTTAAAGGGAACATTGTCCTTTAGATTCTTACAAACTCAATAACTTAGCAAATTTCTTCCAGTTTATTTATTTATTTGGAATGAACAAGTGCTATCTGGTAGTAATATATTGTTGACTTCTCTCTATGGACATGCATGTCATTAACCACTCCACTAGGTGGCAATGAAGGCTATCTTATTTTTATAACAAACATTTCCAAAGCAATCCAATGCTCTTCTTGGCTTATTAGTGTATCTTCAAGTATATGAGGAATCCAGCTACTAAACTAACTGAGGTTCAATAAATAAGAACTATTTATTTATAATGAAAAACGATGAGTTTCACCATCAAGGCCTTGGATACTGAACATAGGGCAAATTACATAGCATTCTGTCTCTGTCTCTCTGTCTCTCTCTTTATCTATCTCTCTCCTCTCCTGTCCTCTACTCCACTTCCTGTCTGGACAGGAAGTGCCCGCGGAGCAACAGGGTCAATCGGCAGAAGCAGAACGCCACCCACTACAGCTCAGAGAACACCATGCGCGCATCAACCCGCCTCATCTGACTGAGCCTCCCCACAATGGGGGAAACCCTAAGACCCGCTCCGCTCTGGGTCCAAATTGCACCATAGACACAGATCTAGGGTCAGCTTTACCCTTCTTTCCTACAATCCCACCCTGAATTAACTATAAGGGAGTGGGTGGTGGGAGGGGGACAAAACTGACCTTAGATCGGCATCTAGGAGGTCGCGCAATCCCCAACTCGCCGACCCCGATCATGAGGAATTGAACAATTGGGGGGGGCTATAGATGTGGGCTAGCTGATGTTCGTGGGGAATGTTGGTTGTTTTTAGGGGTAGAACCAATAGGGGGTTGGGGCGGGAGGGGGTCTACACGTGATGCCTTGCACCTGTGGTATAGGTCACTAAGAGGAATCTATGGTACTACAGTACAGCTCTGTTTGGTTATGTATTACTGGGTCTATTTCCAATAGTTATTATATTGTCTTGGTGGGGTCTTTTTTCTGTAATGTAAATAAATAATTTATATCATGAAAAGTGACCTTGGCCGATTTACAATATTGCTGTCGAGTGTCGATTCTCACATTTATGGTTAAGATAACGTCACTCTCAAGAGGAAACATGAATTCTTAAGAGGAAAGAGACAACAGGTACATTTGTCTGAGATGAAATGTGTATTTGTATTGTCTATCATCAATTCAGGGCCTAGTGGGCCACAGGTGAGTGAACTTCCCAGCAATCCGTGAAATTAGTTGATCAATTAACTATCAGATAGAAAAAGAAAACCTGAGCTTCAGCGTTGTGGAACATTGAAGATAGAAATGTCATGACATTTGTCTTACATTTGATACATGATGACTCTTTATTCTAAATGTCAGAGAAGCATGTTTGTTCTACATAAGGTATTTCTATCAGAACTTTCCACAACTTTGGACCTTGAAGGCCATAATTGATGGTGAGGAGCTGTCTTGACCCAAGGATGTGCCATTTTACCATGTGTCTACCCCACTAAAAGAAAACTGAGTTACAGTAACTGAGTTACAGTATCAGTACCTTGCCAATTATGTGCTATTGGCAGGTGATGTCTTTTCTACACACACACACACACACACACACACACACACACACACACACACACACACACACACACACACACACACACGCGCGCACGCGCGCGCGTACACACACACACGTACACACACATACAGACTTATTTAACATGGTGGGAGGACACAAGTTATTATAAAATCATATCCTTAACCTACCCCTTACCTAACCTTAACCCAAAAAACGAATTTAACCCTAACTCATAACACAAACCTTTAACCCCTAACCCTGACACTAATTCTAACCTTAACCCTAAACACCCTTTTTTCGGTTTAGGCTCCCCACAAGTATAGTTAAACACATCCACAACACAGGGGATTGGTGGCACATAAATTGGGGAGGACGGGCTCGTGGTAATGGCTGGAGCGGAATCAGTGGAATGGTATCAAATACATAAAACACATGGTTTATGCCATTCCATTTGTGGCGTTCCATACATTTTTATGAGCCATCTCAGCAGCCTTCACTGGTACACACACACACATAAATTATATACACATATCCAGCTGACAGATTTAAAATACCATACAGGTAAGTTGAAAAGTCTTTAATTTTGAATTGTACACACCACTGACAAGAAATTTTCAATATGGTCTCACTGGCCAGGTTCTGTTATGTTTACAGTTGAACTGAGCTGACCAGGAGGAGTTGTGGTCAATGTCAGGGTCACCCAAAGGCTACACCTCCAGACTACAGGATTCCACACAAATTCCACGGAGATTGAGACAACAGAGAGGAGGGGTGAGGGGGGAGGCACTTCCCAGTTCACCCCACAGCCGAGCGTGTGGAATCCTCTCTTCCTGTCCTCTCCCCTAATTTTTTCAGATCGGGGGGTAAGGGAGGAGCAGGAAACTCTGAATGTCTGCATGCGCAACCAAATATGCGCAATGGGAATGTTATCATTCCGGGACCAGGATTCCACAGCTTTATGTTGTTAGCTTTCATTTCAGGAAGGTCAACAGTGTTGAATTAGATGTGTGTACTCTTCACAGGTTACATAAATTATTGATTATAATGATTGTCGTGGAATGTAGCATTTTACACATAGGATGGGTTTGTTCCAAACATTCTATTTTAGGGATAGGGAGATCATGTCTCTGAGAAATGTTCGATTTTATCATGGTATGTGCCTTTACCAAAAGGCAAAAAGCCTCCTGCGGGGACTGGGGATAAAAAAAATTAACACATCACGACAAGAGAGACCCATGACATACAGCATGGTAGCAACACAACATGACAACAACACAGTTGCAACAAAACATGGCAGCAGCACGACATTTTAGCAGCATAAAACATGGTGCTAACATGCGTCATTTGTCCTGAAATTGTCCACATTCTGATTGTGCCCACATTTTAAGACAGGTGTAGACTATTAATGCATTTTTATCTGATTGTGATCTGATCTTTCTGAACACCTCCAGAGGTAATCAGGCAAGCATTGTGTCTGGATCAGACAGATCTTGACAGTCAAATCAAATCAAATGTATTTGTTACATACACATGGTTAGCAGATGTTAATGTGAGTGTAGTGAAATGCTTTTGCTTCTAGTTCCGACAATGCAGTAATAACCAACGAGTAATCTAACCTAACAATTCCAAAACTACTACCTTATACACACAAGTGTAAAGTGATAAAGAATATGTACATAAAGATATATGAATGAGTAAATCTACAGAAAGGCATAGGCAAGATGCAGTAGATGGTATCGAGTACAGTATATACATATGAGATGAGTAATGTAGGGTATGTAAACAAAGTGGCATAGTTTAAAGTGGCTAGTGATACATGTATTACATAAAGATGCAGTAGATGATATAGGGTACAGTATATACATATACATATGAGATGAGCAATGAAGGGTATGCAAACATTATATTAAGTAGCATTGTTTAAAGTGGCTAGTGATATTTTTTCCATCAATTTCCATCCATTCCCATTATTAAAGTGGCTGGAGTTGAGTCAGTTTGGTGGCAGCAGCCACTCAATGTTAGTGGTGGCTGTTTAACGGTCTGATGGCCTTGAGATAGAAGCTGTTTTTCAGTCTCTCGGTCCCTGCTTTGATGCACCTGTACAGACCTCGCCTTCTGGATGATAGCGGGGTGAACAGGCAGTGGCTCGGGTGGTTGTTGTCCTTGATGATCTTTATGGCCTTCCTGTGACATCGAGTGGTGTAGGTGTCCTGGAGGGCAGGTAGTTTCCCCCCGTTGATGCGTTGTGCAGACCTCACTACCCTCTGGAGCACCTTACGGTTGTGGGCGGAGCAGTTGCTGTACCAGGCGGTGATACAGCCCGACAGGATGCTCTCGATTGTGCGTCTGTAGAAGTTCGTGAGTGCTTTTGGTGACAAGCCAAATTTCTTCAGCCTCCTGAGGTTGAAGAGGCGCTGCTGCACCTTCTTCACGACACTGTCTGTGTGGGTGGACCAATTCAGTTTGTCCATGATGTGTACGCCGAGGAACTTAAAACTTACTCCCCTCTCCACTACTGTCCCATCGATGTGTATAGGGGGGTGCTCCCTCTGCTGTTTCCTGAAGTCCACAATCATCTCCTTTGTTTTGTTGATGTTGAGTGTGAGGTTATTTTCCTGACACCACACTCCGAGGGCCCTCACCTCCTCCCTGTAGGCCATCTCGTCGTTGTTGGTAGTCAAGCCTACCACTGTAGTGTCATCAGCGGGGTGGAGATGTTGTTACCTACCCTCACCACCTGGGGGCGGCCCATCAGGAAGTCCAGTACCCAGTTGCACAGGGCAGGGTCGAGACCCAGGGTCTCGAACTTGATGACGAGTTTGGAGGGTACTATGGTGTTAAATGCTGAGCTGTAGTCGATGAACAGCATTCTCACATAGGTATTCCTCTTGTCCAGATGGGTTAGGGCAGTGTGCAATGTGGTTGAGATTGCATCGTCTGTGGACCTATTTGGATGGTAAGCAAATGGGAGTGGGTCTAGGGTGTCAGGTAGGGTGGAGGTGATATGGTCCTTGACTAGTCTCTCAAAGCACTTCATGATGACGGAAGTGAGTGCTACGGGGCGGTAGTCGTTTAGCTCAGTTACCTTAGCTTTCTTGGGAACAGGGACAATGGTGGCCCTCTTGAAGCATATGGGAACAGCAGACTGGGATAAGGATTGATTGAATATGTCCGTAAACACACCAGCCAGCTGGTCTGCGCATGCTCTGAGGACGCGGCTGGGGATGCCGTCTGGGCCTGCAGCCTTGATAGGGTTAACACGTTTAAATGTTTTCCTCACGTCGGCTGCAGTGAAGGAGAGTCCGCAGGTTTTGGTAGCTGGCCGTATCAGTGGCACTGTATTGTCCTTAAAGCGGGCAAAATAGTTATTTAGTCTGCCTGGGAGCAAGACATCCTGGTCCGTGACGGGGCTGGTTTTCTTTTTGTAATCCGTGATTTACTGTAGACCCTGCCACATACCTCTGTGTCTGAGCCGTTGAATTATGACTCTACTTTGTCTCTATACTGACGCTTAGCTTGTTTGATTGCCTTGCGGAGGGAATAGCTACACTGTTTGTATTCGGACATGTTTCCGGTCACCTTTCCCTGGTTAAAAGCAGTGGTTCGCGCTTTCAGTTTCACGCGAATGCTCCCATCAATCCACGGTTTCTGGTTTGGGAATGTTTTAATCGTTGCTATGGGAACGACATCATCAATGCACTTTCTAATGAACTCGCTCACCGAAACAGCGTATTCGTCAATGTTGTTGTTGGACGCAATGCGGAACATATCCCAATCCACGTGAAAGAAGCAGTCTTGAAGCGTGGAATCAGATTGGTCGGAACAGACCTGAGCACGGGAGCTTCTTGTTTTACTTTCTGTCTGTAGGCAGGAAGCAACAAAATGGAGTCGTGGTCAGCTTTTCCGAAAGAAGGGCGGGGGAGGGCCTTATATGCGTCTCGGAAGTTGGAATAGCAATGATCCAAGGTTTTACCAGCCCTGGTTGCACAATCGATATGCTGATACAATGGAGTCTTGTTTTCAGATTAGCCTTGTTAAAATCCCCAGCTACAATGAATGCAGCCTCAGGATATGTGGTTTCCAGTTTGCAAAGAGTCAAATAAAGTTTGTTCAGGACCATCGATGTGTCTGCTTGGGGGGGAATATATACGGCTGTGATTATAATCGAAGAGAATTCCCTTGGTAGATAATGCAGACGACATTTGATTGTGAGGAATTCGAAGTCAGGTGAACAGAAGGACTTGAGTGTCTGTATGTTGTTGTGGTCACACCACGTCTCGTTAATCATAAGGCATACGCCCCCGCCCCTCTTCTTACCAGAAAGATGTTTGTTTCTGTCAACGCAATGCGTGAAGAAACCAGCTGGCTGCACTGATTCCGTTAGCGTCTCTCGACCGATTCCGTTTGCATCTCTCGAGTGAGCCATGTTTCTGTGAAGCAACGAACGTTACAGTCTCTGATGTCCCTCTGGAATGCTACCCTTGCTCGGATTTCATCAACCTTGTTGTCAAGAGACTGGTTATTGGTGAGTAGTATGCTACGGAATGGTGCGCTATGTGCCCGTCTCCGGAGCCTGACCAGAAGACCGCTACATTTCCATCTTTTACGAGGTCTTTGTTTTGGGTCGCAGAATGGGATCCATTCCGTTGTCCTGGGTGGAAGGCAGAACACAGGATCCGTTTCGGGAAAGTCATATTCCTGGTCATACTGATGGTGAGTTGACGTTGCTCTTCTATTCAGCAGTTCTTCCCGACTGTATGTAATGAAACCTAAGATTACCTGGGGTACCAATGTAAGAAATAACACGTAAAAAAAACAAAAAACTGTATAGTTTCCTAGGAACGCGAAACGAGGCGGCCATCTCTGTCGGCGCCGGAAGTATCCGGTAAAACATTTTAAATCATCATTATCCAGCCCTCTAAAATCATTACAGATGGCACCATTGACTCAGGCCATCAATACTGTATTAATAAATATTAGTTTGAAAAAATATCTCTCAAAGAATTTGCATACAAGGGAGAGATCAAGAAATCAGGTCACAATATGGACCAAGTGGACAAATAAGAGACATTTTATGACCATGTGTAGATGCATTTCTGAAAATGTAGGCACAATTAGAATGTGGACAAGATCAGGACAAAGGACGCATGTTAGCATCAGGTACAAACCGGGATTTAGTCATGGTGGTTATGGCTTTGAATGGGAAATACATTCCATTGAAAAACCAGTCAGTATTTGCCTGTGGGTTATACCGTTTTTTTGTTTGTTTCAAAATTGCCCTTTGATGTGGTACCCTACGGTACTGTAAATGACCGTTCTCACCCCCTTCCATAGACTTTCCCAGTAATTGTGACAGGTTGGAGGACAACAAACGACGTCCTCCAACCTATCAGAGTCCTTGAAAGCATGAACTGACAGTTTGTCCACCCAATCAAAGGATCAGAGCATAAATCTAGTCCTGAAAGCAAAAGATACAGCTAGCTAGCACTGCAGTATATAAAATGTGGTAAGTAGTTGACTCAAAGATAAAGACAATAGTTGAACAAATTCATTTCTTCCAAAATTAAGGGGAAGCAAGAGCGATACAGAGAGAGATGTAATCATTTTTTTCACTTTCAGTTTTTACTTACTGCATGATTATTATCTAGCAAATGCAGCTAGCTAGTTTAGCCTACTCAAACACCCGGCTCAAACAGAGGGATGATATGTTAGCTAGCTGGCTATGACTATCCAACACAACACTGGAACTCTTCCAAGTCAAGGAAAGCTTTGGTTTTACTAATTTATTTCCATCGAGGCCCACCACTGTAAGTGGTAAACTGCTTACTGACTGTACACTGTAACGTTACTGCATGATTATAGCAGGTTTACTAATGCGTTAGTTCTATTAGCTATAGTGACTATGATGTTACTTTATCTAATACGGTAACGACAATGTAAGCTGTGTGTAGCAGTTATGATATGGCTTGGCTTGGAACAAGCCTTGGCTTTACCCTGGTCACACAACTGATGTGTTGTGCATTGATGTCCACAAGCGACAAAGGGAAAAGGTGAGAGGCGGAGAGCAAATAGATGTGAGAAGGAATACAACGTGCCTGTTATGAAAGTGAACTGTGTTTATGTGTATTTATTCTGCTGATTCTGTTAAAATACTTTTCTTAAACGGAATAAAACAAGATAAACATACCTGAATTTGTCCAATAGAAACTAATAATTACCCCCTATATCAGCTAGATGCAGGCAAGAGTGTGCAAGGCACCTCAACATTTTCTCACAACCTGTGTTACGGCCGTCGTTCAAGGAAGACCAAGGTGCAGCGTGGTCAGCCTACATTTTCTTTTATTTGTTAATATGTCGCCAACAAAACAAGAAATAACAAATACGACTGTGAAGCTTACAAGGGCTATAGTAGCCCTAACAAAGACAGCTTCCCGCAATGACAGAAGGGAAAATGTAATAGAAAAATGTAATAGAAAAAAGGCCATGTTCATGAAAAAAAAACTTGTCCTGAAACGGCACTGACTGCCATTGACTTGCACTACCCATTAAAATTGACTGAACATTACATTTCCATAATTTCTATAATTTAATTAATTTCCCATGTGTGCTGGAAGGTGTGATCTTTAAAGACATCTTTCAGAATGTCATCAAATGAAAGGAACATTAATTTGCCTCAGTCCAGCTGTTCGTGTTGCTGATCCAGTTTCTGCTGTTCTGCCTTTGGTTATTGAATCCTGACGTTGCTACTTTGTCCTGGACCTGCTGTACCTCTCTCAACCTCTCTACCTCTCTCAACCTCTCTACCTCGCTCTACCTCTCTCTCAACCTCTCTCTCTCTCTCTCTCTCTCTCTCTCTCTCTCTCTCTCAACCTCTGAATGCTCGGCTATGAAAAGCCAACTGACATTTACGCCTGAGGTGCTGATCTGTTGCACTAACCACCTAACCACTGTGATTATTATTTGACCCTGCTGGTCATCTATGAACATTTTAACATCTTGAAGAACTTCTGGCCTTAATGGCTATGTACTCTTACAATCTCCACCCGGCACAGCCAGAAGAGGACTGGCCACCACTCAGAGCCTGGTTCTTCTCTAAGTTTCTTCCAAGGTTCCTTTCTTTTTAGGGAGTTTGTCCTAGACACCGTGCTTCAACATCTGCATTCCTTGCTCTTTGGAGTTTTAGGCTGAGTTTCTGTATGAGCACTTTGTGACAACTGCTGGTGTAAAAAAGTGCATTATAAATACATTTGATTGATTGACGTCAGACTGACCTCTCACAGGGTGCGTTTGACGTTGCATCCGACATTAAAGGTGAGTCAAGCCTGGCTGATAAATAACTACTCAATATTATTTGTACATGAGTCAGTCAGTCACAAGTGAGTCAGTCAGTCAGTGTGGTTGCGTGTGAAAAATTCCAATTCTTAAATAAAGCATTGAACATTTTTGGGGTGGAGTTCCACCCCCCCCCAAAAAAATCTCCATAGCCCCTTATTTTCAATATTTAGGCTATAAACTATTTGCATTTCTAAACCATTGATTGTGTGAGAAATTGTTTTGGTGTTTTGATGCTGCTTTTCACAGCACGCTTAAAGACACAAAAATACATTCTGTGCATTACAACATTTACAGTACATTGGGTTTATTTTCTAACACCCTCTGAAACACCAGATCTTAGTTTAGGTGCACTGCTTTTCAGAGTGTTTTGAGACTTTCGATTTTTACAGTGTAGTTATAGTTGTGGGTGGGTGGGGCGAGACTAGCTCGTCATCAAGGCAGGATAGTAGATGCAGTACATGGGAGTGCAACTCTAGCTCCTGTGTCTTCTGTTATTCCTTCTCAGCGACCCTTCTCAGCGACCTGTTGTACCTTCTCAGCGACCCTTATTGTCAAGATTGATTCCTTCTATATCAACATATTGTTGTTTATTGAGTTATTTTTTTTATTTGGTCCACTCTTAGAATGCCTGTATATATATATATATATATATATATATATATATATATATATATATATATATATATATATATATATATATATATATATATATATATATATATTTTTTTTTTTTTCTTTCTGCAGTTTCGACAAAGACAGGTGTGCCCGGGGTTTCCATGATATTCAAAATGAAAAACCTGCTGATCAGCCAAACTTGCCAAGTGGCCCATGGGTGAAGGCAGCTGGCCAATAGCCAGCCGTTACAGTTCACAGGAAGACTGTTAGACAAAACCACGTTTGCCTAGTCCATCCAGCCTGTTGTAACATGTTTGTTTACATCTTAAAGATGTTAAGACACTGTTGTTGAATGTGCTACTTGGCTCCTAGTTGTAGAGTATGAGATTTTCAAGTTAAAGATAAATGGTTGACACTTTTCCAGAAGGCAAGACCTTCAGAAAGATTTTTAGAGTTGCTTGGATCTTTTTGCAGCTAAGGAATGTTATAATCCCCATTATCTTTGTTCATTCCTTTCAATAAAAACCCTATGATATGGTAACGTGTTTTACTACTGCATATGCTTATGTCATTCAGATGTAAAAAAGGATCTCTATAAAACCTGAAAATTATCCAGTGCTTTGCCCTGGTCAATATTGCAGATTTCACACTAGAATCAGTGTTGTTTATTTCATGGTGTATATATTTAGCACACTGACAGGGATCTGAAGATAAAAGCAGAGTGTTTTTTATATTGCTTAACCAGCAGAGGGCTCTTTTCAAATGTACCCATCTGTAAGGAACACACCATCCTTTGGAACTGATTTTATTCACAATATAACATTTGAGATGATGGGATGTGTGTGTGTGTGTGCGTTTGTTCGTGCTTTCTTTCACGTGTGCACACAAGTGTCGTGCATGTTCAAGCGATAGAGGCGAAACAGAACCAACATAGGAAATCCAACCTTAAAAATAGACGATGAAAAGCGACAGGACAGAGTCCTCAACACAACAAGGGAAATATGTAGGAAATCTGTAGCAAAGCACAGGTACATTGAGGAACAGGCAAAAGTAGACAATAAAATGAGGGGCGAGATATAGTGCATTCGAAAAGCATTCAGACCCTTTCACTTTTTATACATTTTGTGAAGTTACTGCCTTATTCTAAAATGTATTAAATAGTTTTTTTCCCTCATCAATTTACAAACAATACCCCATATGACAAAACAAAAACAGTTTTTTTTGTTGCTAATTTATAGAAATTTAAAAATGGAAATATTACATGTACATAAGTATTCAGACCCTTTACTCAGTACTTTGTTGAAGCAGCTTGGCACATCTGTATTTGGGGAGTTTCTACCATTCTTTTCTGCAGATCCTCTCGAGCTCTGTCAGGTTGGGTGGGGGGCGTTGCTGGACAGCTGTTTTCAAGTCTCTCCAGAGATGTTCGATCGAGTTCAAGTCTGGGCTCTGGCTGGGCCACTCAAGGACTGGGCCACTTTAGGTGCCTTTTGGCAACCTCTAAGCAGGCTGTCATGTGCCTTTTACTGAGGAGTGTCTTCCGTCTGGTCACTCTAGCATAAGGGCCTGTTTGGTGGAGTGCTGCAGAGATGGTTGCCCGTTTCGAAGGTTCTCCCACCTCCACAGAGGAACTCTAGAGCTCTGTAAGAGTGACCATCGGGTTCTTGCTCACCTCCCTGACCACCTACCTCACCTCCCTGACCTCCCTGACCGTTTTCCCCCGATTGCTCAGTTTGGCCAGACGGCCAGCTCTAGGAAGGGTCTTGGTGGTTCCAAACTTCTTCCATTTAAGAAATATGGAACCTTCAATACTGCAGAAATGTTTTGGTACCCTTCCCCAGATCTGTGCCTCGACACAGTCCTGTCTCAGAGCTCTACAGACAATTCCCTTGACCTCTTGGCTTGGTTTTTGCTCTGACATGCACTTTCAACTGTGGCACCTTATATAGACAGGTATGTGCCTTTCCTAATCATGTCCAATCAATTACATTTACAGCTCTAATCAACTTGTAGAAACATCTCAAGACTGATCAATGCAAACAGAATGCACCTGAGCTCAATTTCAAGTCTCACAGCAAAGAGTCTGAATATTTATGTAAATAAGGTATTTATGTTTGTTTAATACATTTGCAAAAAATTCTACAAACCTGTTTTCACTTTGTCAATATAGGGTATTGTGTGTAGATTGCGGAGGATTTGTAAAAAAAAAAAAAACATTTTAGAATAAAGCTGTAAAGTAACAAAATGTTTTTAAAAAGTCAAGGGGTCTGAATACTTTCCGCATGCACTGTATGTGGAAAGAGAGGATGAAATGAGACATCTGAAAGAGTGTAGGAGGAAACACACACATTGGATGAATGACAGAATAGGATCATCAGTCTTCCAAAGTAGGGAAAGGTGAGGGTTCAGGGTTCAACTATAAGAATGCAGGGAGGTCAAACTTTCAAGTTAAGGAGGTGTGAAGGATTACACTCACACACACACACATACCCACACACATGCATGCATAAACACAGAAAAGCACACACACACATGCACACAAACGAACACAAAATGTTTAAGATGTGTGAGTCAGCAAGGCAAAAGTGTTGAAGTTGGAACTTGGTTGGCTAACATGATTGCTAATCCTAACATAATCAAATAACTGCCAGAACAAGGCGTCAATCCTAAATGCCTTCCATAGCTAACAGTGATAAAGTGAGCTCTTGTCATTATATTCTACAAATGCTTTGCTCTATGTGGATATCCACAGCCCCATAAATAAACACAAAAATCCCCCCACTCCCTTGTCTCTCACTTTTACAAGAGAACATATACTTACACAGCCAAACACATGCATGCATGAACACACACGCACGCACGCACACACACACACACAGATTTTGTGTAACGCCTCTAGTTAAGCATGCATGTGTGTTCGCATTCAAGTGTGTGTGTGGTATATGGATCCTGGCACCGTGCTAGGGGCAAAGACGAGCTCATTGTTCAAACACGTATATCCTCGTTTCCATGTGCCACAGTGGCCCAACACCGAAGCTACAGAGCAGAGGAGAGAAAAACAGAACAGGAGGAGAGGGAGGGGTGGAGAGGGCTGCCATGCTGCACACGTGGGCACTCACCGAATTACACGTACTTGTCTGTGCATGTTTGGAAAAGTACATATCGGGACATGCAAACATACAGGGCGAGATGTATCATGCTTGATTTGCACCAGTGAAAATGTTGAAGAATGGAGCACACCAAGCCACACCAGTGCCAGGTCTTACTCTGTCTTACTCATTCTTATCTAATATACTACGGGTATGACGAAACATTTATTTGTACTCTTCTAATTACGTTGATAACCAGTTTATAATAGCGTTAAGGCACCTCGGGGGTTTGTAGTATATGGCCAATATACCATGGCTAAGGGCTGTATCCAGGCACTCCGCATTGCATTTGGACTAAGAACAACCCTTAGCTATGGTATATTGGTCATATGCCACACCCCCACACCCAGGTCTTACTGCTTAATCAAACAACTCTGAACTCTGCAAACAAACTACAAACAAACCTGATCCTGGGAGAGAGACAGGCACACTGGCATAAACAAATACACAACATCAGAAATGCTCATTGTATCAAATTGCCACTCAAACAGACTTTCCAGATTAATTCATGCGGACGGACAGGCATTGAGAGCAGTCACATGAACACTCACAGTGGCAATCTCTGGCGTAATTTTCTCCAGCAATTTAGGGCTAGACCTGTTACCAGGACAACCATGCCCCTCCCCTCTGGCTTTGGATGAGGTTTTTATAAGGGAGGAGAAAAGTGGGTGTGTGCAATACAACTCTTGCTCTACTACACATTGTAAAAAAAAAATTTTTAAAAGGGGAGGGGACACCAAAATAACCAAGAGGAGAGAATCCTTCTTCCCTTCTCAGTCCTTCTCTGGAGCAACAACAACAACAACGTCAACTAACTGACAGAGACTCTTCACATCTCAGAACAAGTCAGTCCACATTTCACTCCACTTCTAGCCCTCTAACTTACTTAAACCCTTCAAAAGAGGACATTTAACCCCTCCACCCTGTGGCAATGGGAGAAGACTCATCGCACGCCGAGCGCAGCAGCAACAGCAGCAGCATTTTGGTCAACCCCCAGCAGTACCAGGCACAGCAAGACAACATGGACCTCCTGGTGTCCAGCTTCAGCCCGAGCCCAGCTCCCTCGTCCCCCACTAACACCCTCTCCAGGCTGGGCTTGAAAACCCCTGGGAGCCTCGGACCTGGAAGTCCCACCAGTCCCACTGCCAGGGACCAGGTGAGCGCCATCACAGTGGTGGCTCTACTCGACAAGCTGGTCAACATGCTGGAGGCAGTGCAGGAGAACCAGCAGCGCATGGAGTTGCGTCAGGCCGACCTGGAGGGTGCTGTACGAGGGGTCCAGGGTGACGTGACCCGCCTTTCCAAGAACCACACCAGCACATCCAACAGCGTGAACAAGCTGCTAGAGCGCTCACACAAGGTCAACACCCACATGAAGGAGGTGCGGGAGCGGCTGGACAAGCAGGCGTCACAGGTGAAGCGGCTGGAGGCCAACCATGGACACCTGCTAAAGAGGAACCACTTCAAAGTTCTCATCTTCCAGGTAGGGATGGAGGGGCGGATGGAGGGAAGGGTTGGATGGATGAGCTTTTGTGTAAGGGGAATAAGGGAAAAGCAGAAGCGAGGAATGTGTAAGGGTGCGTAATGGGGAAGGGGGTTGTGAGTGTGTGAGGGTGAGAGAATATTGAGATATTTTTTTCATTATCTGTGTAGGAGTTGTGAAAAAAGAAGGGGGAAGAATGTTAAACGTGTTAAAAGTATTTGTTTGTTTGTGTGCATATGTGTCAATTGTGTGAGCGGGAGAACAGAATGTCAGAAAGGTTTGTGAGAATGTTGAAAGTATAGTTTGTTTGTGTGTGTGTGTGTGTGTGTGTGTGTGTGTGTGTGTGTGTGTGTGTGTGTGTGTGTGTGTATCCGTGCATGGTGAAAGCTAGTGTGCACATTGGGAGTTAATGCAAGGGTAGGTAAGAGTGCAGCCTACTCTGTATGTTTGCGTTCTGTGTAGCTGCAATGGGCCTTGGCAGCTGTGTGAAAGTGTGTGAGAGGGAGAAGCAGGATCATCCAATCAAAATATTCTTCTTTAATGCAGCACATTTCAGACATGCAATGCAATGTGCTTCACAGAAGAAGAAAAACATAAAACGCCATGAAAAAAGAAATGTTAATATTTACAACACAACAAACAACAGGATAAAAAACAAAAGAACAACAATAAAAACTGAATGACTAAATAGCACTGAAAAGTTCAGCTAAAAAGGTGTGTTTTAAGATCTTTTAGAATTACGTGTACTGTATCTGCCCCCCTCAGGTTCTCTAGTTCATGGTGGGAAAATGTAACTACAGTATAAAGGGAGTGGTGTTTTGAAGAACTCCATAGGATATGAGAGAGCGAGAGAGAGACAGGGAGAGGGAGAGGGAGTGTGTGTGTGTGTGTGTGTGTGTGTGTGTGTGTGTGTGTGTGTGTGTGTGTGTGTGTGTGTGTGTGTGTGTGTGTGTGTGTGTGTGTGTGTGTGTGTGTGTGTGTGTGTGTGTGTGTACGGTTCAAAGAGGGTAATACTCTAGATCTGTCGACAAGACCAAACACCCATTATGCATAATGATCTTAAATGTAGTTAAATTAGATTTAGGCATTTACATTGAGTGACTTTGTCTTGCTTGTCCTCCTCTGAAGTTAAAAATTTATTACTTGTTACACAAAATATATTTCTATTTGTAATTGTGATAATAAAATTGAAATTTCCCAATTTTCTGAGCATACAATATAGCTCAGTATTTATTTTATACAATCTTTTAAGTTCGTCTTTATCAAGGGTGCCAATAATTTTGGAGGTGCTGTATATATGACATAACAATAAATCTATAATAGCATAATATAAACATGTATAGGAATTGAACCCACAACTTTAGCATTATTAGTGTCATGCTGAGCCAACACATAAAAGGTGTGATCAGGTGATTTCTATTTTTTATTTTATTATTTTACCCCCTTTTCTCCCCAATTTCGTGGTATTCAATTGCTAGTAATTACTATCTTGTCTCATCGCTACAACTCCCGTACGGGCTCGGGAGAGACGAAGGTCGAAAGCCATGCGTCCTCCGAAGCACAACCCAACCAAGCCTCCCTGCTTCTTAACACAGCGCGCATCCAACCCGGAAGCCAGGTGCACCAATGTGTCGGAGGAAACACCGTGCACCTGGCGACCTTGGTTAGCGTGCACTGCGCCCGGCCCGCCACAGCAGTCGCTGGTGCGCGATGAGACAAGGATATCCCTACTGGCCAAGCCCTCCCTAACCCGGAGGACACTAGGCCAATTGTGTGTCGCCCCACGGACCTCCCGGTCACGGCGCAAACCCAGAGTCTCTGGTGGCACAGCTAGCGTTGCCATGCAGTGCCCTAGACCACTGCGCCACCCGGGAGGCCAATCAGGTGATTTTAATAGTATTTGGATAGTGTTTCCCAACCTTACTCTTTGCTCAGTCCTAGCTCCATTATACCAAATATACTGAATCATTGTGTGGCCAGTATATTCTCTAATGATTGGATAGGGCTCGATATGTGTTCAGTTAGGAAAAGGGTGAGCCATATTGACACAAAGTCCTAAGAGCTCCTAGGAACTGGTCTTATCTGGTTACCCAGGTACTACCGCTGTTGTTTAATAGCAACAGGTGCAAATACTGCACATTGGCTCAAACTGCATGACTCTAGTCTAATGGTTGTGCATTTATAGTTGATGATCCACAGGTATTTCCTATAGTTGTTCTGTGTATTTCTGTGTTTCTCTACAGTTGTCCTCTCTCTTTGTAAATCTCTCTCTCTCTTTCTCTCTCGCTGGCTGTTCCTGAACCATCAGCAGCCTCGCCACAAACCACCTATCATTATCATTTGAACGTGCAGCTATTCCTCCTTTCTCAGAAACCATCAGAGGATGCCATTCTGTCACACACCTATACAAAGAACACGCTATGAGTCACAAACAACGCGACTCACCGATAAGGCATTTCAATTCTAACACCACGCCCCTCAGCTCTCTTTTGTCTCTTATTTGCTCCTGGCCTAGAACATGTCTCCCCTCTGACTGACGGATTTCTCCACGTATTAATTGAGAACACACATTGCTCTGTACATGCCACCCGAGGTGGAAATGCCGCCATGCCACTCCTAAGGGCGCTCAGTAGATATCCACCACTCTGGCCCAAAGGAGCACTGACCAGCGCTGCCATGGATAGGCTGACAGGTCCCTGCCGCTCGGCTGCTTTTCTCTACGTAACCAGCTTTAACGAGGCCGGGGGAAACTGTAGTCCTTAATTACTGCAATTTGGCCCATTGTTTGTTTGTGTTTGTGCTCCAGCGCTTTTCCTGTCTCCATATTCTTCCCTTCCCAGCCACAGAAGAGAAGTATTTCAATGTCATTGTGCTAGTTTCTGTTTGTGACAAAGTAAGTTGTTGATTTAAGGGAGGTGAAAGGTCTTGGATTGACAAGAGGGTAAGAGGGAAGAGGGTTCATTTATATTAAAATGGGAAACAGGGATAGTGACACAATTGTGGGATGCAACACACTTTGCTGGGCAGTTCACATTTGTGTGTGTGTGTGTGTGTTTCTGCATGAGTGTGCGTGCATGTGCATGCGTCCCTGCATGTGTGCAGGCATCTGTTGTGTGTGCATGCATGCGCATGTGGGTGTGTGTGTTTGTGTGTGTTTGTGTTCATGCGTCCGTGTGTGTGCATGCATGTGTGCAACTTTCAAGATAAGTAGTAGGATTGGCAAGGTGGTATGGGAAGGGAAGTCCTCTGAGAGCTCATTAGTGTTTATGGGACATTTAGTCATTGAGAGGCATGGAGTGACAACAACAGTGACGGCCTCCTATCACACACACTATCAAAACACATTTAAATCCAAATGCATTGAATGAAAACACACTTCATACCCAAACTAAACATGCTGCATCACTAAAACAATACACAGCCTCGTCGAAAGACGTTCTATAACACATTTGACTCAAGCAATTTTGTATTACAGTGTATTCGTGCTGGAGAACGCATGGCTGAAGTTGTGGGATCTTTGATCTTTCACATTTTATCTGTCACTGTGACGTGTACGCTGGGAGTTGGGAAGCAAGTTTAGGGAATCTTTAATAAATAAATTCTGCTGAGGCACGGGAACCTGTCGAGCCAGCTGATGCGCAGGAATGTGATGAGCCGGCTGAGGCATGGGAGCCTGACGAGCCGGCTGAGGCATGGGAGCCTGACGAACTGGCTGAGGCATGGGAGCCTGCCGAGCCTACCGAGTCTTGTGAACCTGCCGAGCCAGCTGAGGCATGGAAGCCTGTCGAGCTAGCTGAGGCTTCCTCGGTAGACTCGGCAACGGACGCTTGACGGGCCAACCGGGTCTTGTAATACTGATGTGCTGGCTGAGGCATGGAAGCCTGACAAGCCAGCTGAGGCATTCCCGGTTGCTCCGTTAGCAACAACCGGATCAGACGTCACCTACACTAAAAAATATATAAAAAAACACTCCCTAATGCTTCCCTTTGGGGAGGCATTATTCTGTAACGTGTACCCTGGGAGTCGGGAAGCAAGTTCAGGGAAGCTTTAATAAATAAATTAACATAGAACAAAAGAAACACAGGTAGCATACAGACATGAACACTGGAACGGAAACAATAACGCCTAGGGAAAGAACCAAAGGGAGTGACATATGTAGGCAAGGTAATCAGTCAGGTGATGGAGCCCAGGTCAGTCTGATGAGGTGCTGGTGTGCGTAGCGATGGTGATAGGTGTGCATAATAATGAGCACCCTGGTGACCTCGTGTGCCGGAGAGGTAGTATACGTGACAGTCATGACTATTTTAACTAACAAACTGTACTTGAACCGTTGCATTCTATAAGTAAGAAGGAAACACTTTGGCACCATATACTTACAGTATACTCTGACCATGCAGCTCATCAAATTGAAAAGTTCAGTAGGCAGCTTTAGTTCATAAATTAATTCAGTTTTATTTTGTTAGCTAACAGACTTTTTACTGCCATTGTCACACAACTCATGACCAAAGGTCTCTAGGCTTGTCACCATTGGTGGCAGTGAGTGAGCACCTGTATTTGTCACGCCTGCTCCCGCTCTCCCTCTCTAGCGCTCGAGGTGGCCAGACTGCCTGCGCCTCATTGGACCCACCTAAGCTCCATCATTATTTGATTGCCTCCACTTTATCTGTCTGTTTCCTCTGTTTCATCCCCGTGTCAGCATTGATGTTGTGACTTTGTCCCCTGTCCAGACGCTGTTCCTGTCCTGTTTCATGTTTGTAGTTTATTAAATGTTCGTACTGCTTCATGTCTCCACCGTCAATCTTCACAGTATTAGGGATTATTTAACAAAGTTCTTTATATAGGATAAGGCAGGGCCAGTTAGCTGCCTTACACAGTTTTTTTTTCTTCCATTTTTTACACCTGATTCAACTCGGGGGCACTATTTAAAAAATAATAATAATAACGTTCCCAAAGTAAACGGGCTATTTTGTCAGGACAAGATGCTAGAATATGCATATAATTGACAGCTTAGGATAGAAAACACTCTAAAGTTTCCAAAACTGTAAAAAATATTGTCTGTGAGTATAACAGAACTGATATTGCAGGCGAAAGCCTGAGAAAAATCCAATCAGGAAGTGACTCATGTTTTGAAAGCTCTGCTTTCTGATGCGTCCCTATTGAGCAGTGAATGGGATATCAACCAGATTCCTTTTTCTACATATTCCCTAAGGTGTCTAAAGCATTTTGACATAGTTTCCCGCCTTTATGTTGAAGAATGAGCATAAACGACTACATTGCGGAAGTGGCCGGCTGAGTGCTCTCAGAGTAATTCTTCCGTAATAGACAGAGGTAGCTATTTTTCCTCCCGGTCTTACTGAAAATACAGCTGTCCCGGGTGATATATTATCGAATATATATTTGAAAAATACCTTGAGGATTGATTATAACAACGTTTGCCATGTTTCTGTCGATATTATGGAGCTAATTTGGAATATTTTTCACCGTTGTCGTGACCGCAATTTCCGGTCGAATTCTCAGCCAAACGTGAAGAACTTACGGCTACAAAAATAATCTTTATGGAAAAGGGGAACATTTGCTATCTAACTGGGAGTCTCGTGAGTGAAAACATCCGAAGCTCATCAAAGGTAAACGATTTAATTTGATTGCTTTTCTGATTTTCGTGACCAGATGCCTGCTACTAGCTAGGCATAATGCTATGCTAGGCTATCGATAAACTTACACAAATGCTTGTCTTGCTTTGGCTGTAAAGCATAATTTAAAAATCTGAGATGACAGGGTGACTAACAAAAGGCTAAGCTGTGTTTCAATATATTTCACTTGTGATTTCATGAATATGAATATTTTCTAGTAATATTTTTTGTCCGTTGCGTTATGCTAATTAGTGTCAGTTGATGACAATTCTCCCGGATCCGGGAGCGGTAGTTCCAAGAGGTTTTAAAGACCATGTTCCAAATACTTAGAAATCCACGCTTCCCTCCTTGTTTTCTTGAAATAAGCACAACTCTTTAAGTGACTGGATATAGGTACAAATCCCATACACTTATTGTGAGCCAGTTTCACACAGCAGGAAAATATTATTATTATGAAAAAATATATATTGTTATGTGACTATAATTATTTGATATTTTTATAGCGATTGATACATTTTCATTAGTGCAAATCAAGTCTGACATTTTAAATGAGAAATTCCGAATTTTAGAAGCTTTTTAAAAGCTTAAATACACTACAAGTGTAAGGTTCTGTAATTATTTTCTTAGTCAACCTTGTGTTCTGTTTCGTTGTGTTCTTGATCGTAGCCCTGTTTCTTTGTGTTCTTGAACGTAGGATTAGGATCTCCATCAGCCGCTGCAAAAGCATCAGCTACTCTCCCTGGGGTCCACATGAAACAAGACATAATATATAGTGCAGAACATTATTAGTCAAGGACTGAAATACATCAATTTAAAACATCACACATAGCCTACATATCAGTACGTACAAACAATGTCTAGGTCTAATACATAGTACAGTGTAAATTAATTATAAAATATATAAAATGGCAGTGTTCACAGTCCTTAATAGTTTTTTTAAAAACTGGTTTTATTGCTAGCTTGAGTTACCTAGGGTGGCAGAGAGTTCCATGCAGTAATGACTCTATTTAATACTGTGCGTTTTCCAGCCTCTGTTCTGGACCTGGGGAATGTGAAGAAACATCTGGCTGCGTGTCTTGTGTTGTACCGATGAATGTCTGAACTGTGTGCCAACTGCTTGAACAGACAGTTCGGTACCTTCAATACATCAATGCCTAGCACAAAGACAAGTAGTGATGCAGTCAATCTCTCCTCAACTTTGAGTTACTGACAGTTTCCAATTTACTTATGTCCTTCTTTGACCACATAGCCGGGCAGTAGTCCAGGTGCGACAGAACTACAGTAGGGCCTGTGGGACCTGTCTGGTCGACTGAGATGTCAAGAGCCACAGCAACGCCCTATCATGAACATACCTCTTCCCATTTTAGAAACCATTGAGTTTTTAGGTTTTATCCATGAAAGCTTACTATCTAAAGTACGATTACAACAAGTCTCCTCAACTTGCTCAATAGCCACATTATTTAATAATAGATCTAAACAAGGCTTAGCATTCAGCGAGTGATTTGTCCCAAAAATGTAGCTTTTAGCCTATTGCTAATTACCCATTCTAAAACAGACTGGAGCTCTATGTTAAGTGTCTGTTATTTGTTTTACTGATGCAGTCATCGTGTATACTGTTGAGTTGTCAGTGTACATAGACACACAGACTTTATTCAAGGTTAATGGGGGGTCATTTGTAAAAACAATAACGGCCCTAGCCGGCTGCCCTGTGGTACACCACACTCAAATGAATTTGCATGAGAGAGGCTTCCATTAACAAACCCCCCCTGTGTTTTATAAGATAGGTAACTCCCAATCCATATTAAGACAGAGGATGTAAATCCATAACACCTACATTTTGTTCAGCAATATGTTGGTATCAATGACATCAAAAGCTGCACTGATATCTAATAAAACAGCTCCCTCAATCTTCTTACGATCAATTTATTTCAGCCAATCATCAGTCATTTGTTGAGTGTGATCATTAAAGACATCTTTCACAATCATTGATACAAAAACAAATGTATTGTTCAGATATAATTTATAATTTATTTATAGGTGTACTGTAATCAAATGAAACAAATTAAAGAAACAATGTTTAGTAGGCACTACTTTGCATTTTGGCCATAGGTTCTCAAACTTTGCAGTAAATGTCCTCATTGTTCATCCACCTGGGAAAAAAAAACTTTTATTGTTAATCCAAGCTTGAGATAGATCTGGAATGATGACATTGCATGCCTCATCAATGCCCTGAAGGAGGGTGGTACGCTCATTGGGATGGCAATCATACATCTTCCACCAGTATTGTTGTAATGGGATTCTTCTGTTGAAGGAGAGGTGGACCAAAACGCAGCGTGGTTATTGTGATACATCTTTAATAAAGATGAAAAACACGAAAACAGCCCTATCTGGTGTAACAAACACAAAGACAGGAACAATCACCCACAACACCCAACACCAAACAGGCTACCTAAATATGGTTCCCAATCAGAGACAATGACTAACACCTGCCTCTGATTGAGAACCATATCAGGCCAAACACAGAAACAGACAAACAACATAGAATGCCCACTCAGATCACACCCTGACCAAACAAAACATAGAAACATACAAAGCAAACTATGGTCAGGGTGTGACAATTGTAATCATCATATATTGTATTTTACAGTATTGTATTCTACTTATGTATTGTAGTGGTTCTGTAAGTGACTCAGTTCGAATGGCACTACCAACACCAGTTGTTGGTTCGATTCCCACTGGGGTCACATACGAAAATATGTGGACTTGATAAAAGTGTCTGCTTTGTAAATGTCATATATTACGGTACTACATTACTGTATTGACCAATGGAATTTTAGTAAAGCAGTGTGAATTAATTTGGATACATGATATAGTGTAGACGTTAGTACATGTGTTATTCAAAGTATGCATAGTCAACTCTACAGCGTCTATGTTATACAGCAAATCTATTTCCACAGATCCAAGCACAGAACCAAAACTGTCTTGAGGGTATATCCATGAATTGTGTGTGTGTGTGTGTGTGTGTGTGTGTGTGTGTGTGTGTGTGTGTGTGTGTGTGTGTGTGTGTGTGTGTGTGTGTGTGTGTGTGTGTGTGTGCTTGCGTGCGTGTGTGCGTGTCCACATCTCAAAGGTGTTATGTTTCAGTGGGCAGGGCTCACGTACAAATACCCTCTCCTTCCAATAATTTTGGTTTTGTCTCTCTCTCAAACAACAAAGCCTTTTGTTTCCTTATCCCCCGATGTGCATGGATGAGTTTTGTTCAGTGACAGCTTCCGCAACATGAATGTGGGCCTTGAATCCCAACACTGTGTTGTGTTCATACTCACCAAACGGAAGAAAACAGACTGAAACAGGGAGGGACTATCACTCATTTTCATTTTCTGTTGCAAAATCCCCAAAAATCTAAAAAATTATGTGTGCTCTAATCTATTGAACATGATCCTGTTTCTGTCATGACACCTAATATGTCTGTCCCTGTCTATGGAGCCAGATAGATCTGCAGACTTAAATGAACAAATATGTTTGTTTACCCTGTGGATCCTCCCTTTGTTATCATTCTTATTTTCCCTTTGTGGTTCATTCCTCTGTTAATCTCCCTCTTTTTGAACAGGCTACGGTGAGAGAAGAGTCCAAAAAAGAATGAGGGTAGGAGAGAGAGAGAGAGAGAGAGAGAGAGAGAGAGAGAGAGAGAGAGAGAGAGGATGGAAAATAGAGAGTTGAAGAGAAAAAAAGACAACAGAGAGAGAGGTGGACAGAGTTAAAGAGCTAAAAAGAAAAGTTCAGGAATAGAAAAAGGGAAGGAGGTATGTGAAGGCAATTTCTGAAGGCAATTTGTAAAGGCGTGCGTAACTTGTGCCAGTGAAGTCAGATGTAGGAGAGCAGAACTAGGTAATAGCCGGAGTAGTTTAGTACAAAACCAACGACATAAAAATAACCATCATGGGTACAAAACCCGACATGCACCACTAACAAATGTGCACAAGCACGACAAACAAACAATTCCACACAAAGACATGGGGGGGAACAGAGGGTTAAATACACAACACTTAATGAGGGAAATGAGAACCAGGTGTGTAGGAAAACAAGACAAAACAAATGGAAAACGAAAAATGGATCTACGATGGCTAGAAAACCAGTAAAGCCGACCACCGAACGCCGCCCGAACAAGGAGAGGAACCAACTTCGGTGGAAGTCGTGACACAATTAGACAAAATGAAAACACAAGGAGAGGTTGACATGAAGTATTTACTGTTCATTTTTTTATTGTTTATTACAATTTAGTTTATCTATTTCATTTGCTTTGGAAATGTAAATATATGTTTCCCATGCCAATTCCCATGGCAACTATAGGCGTCTCACTGTTTCAGTCTCCTAAGACATTGTGCATACTGTCAATGGCTGTCAATGATTCCTTGAATACCATAAAGATCAATGTATCAAAATAAACTGTAGAATGCATGTATTTTGTAATGTATTTCATAAAAATACATGTACTTTGCATTTTAAAATACAAAAATAAATGTGCAAGTAGCCAGCACAAACAGCAAAAACATTCTCGGTGTCACGCCCTGACCTTAGAGAGCCGTATTATTTCCCTATTTGGTTAGGTCAGGGTGTGATGTGGGGTGAGCATGTTTTGTTATTATATGATTTTGTATTTCTATGTTTTGGCCAGGTATGGTTCTCAATCAGGAACAGCTGTCTATAGTTGTCTCTGATTGGGAACCATACTTAGGTAGCCATTTTCCCTCCTTTCTCTGTGGGAAGTTAACTTTGTTTGTGGCACATAGCCCGTAAGCTTCACTGTTGTTTTGTATTGTTTATTGTTTTTGTCTGCGTCATTTCTAAATAAAAAGAATATGTACGCTCACCACTTTATGCTTTGGTCCACTTCCTTTGACGGCCATGAGAGAACTTCCCACCACAAACGGACCAAGCAGCGTGGTAAGGAGGAATGGACGTGGGAGGACATTTTAAATTGCAAGGGATCATGGACGTGGGAGGAGATCCTGGCCGGAAAGGATCGCCTGCCGTGGGAGCAGATAGAAGCAGAGAGGAAGGCGAAGCCAGCTGGTAAAGGGGTCCAGCGTTATGAGGGAACACGGCTAGCAAGGAAGCCTGAGAGGCAGCCCCATCCAAAAAATGTTGGGGGGGGGGCACACGGGGAGTTTGGCTAAGTCAGGTTGGAGACCTGAGCCAACTCCCTGTGCTTATCGTGGCGAGCGTCGTACTGGTCAGGCACCGTGTTATGCGGTGGAGCGCACGGTGTCTCCAGTGCGTGTTCACAGCCCGGTGCGTTACATCCCAGCTCCCCGCATCTGCCGGGCTAGGGTGAGCATCCAGCCAGGATGGATGCTGCCGGCTCAGCGCGCCTGGTCTCCAGTGCGTGTCTTCGGCCCAGGATATCCTGCGCCGGCTCTGTGCACTGTGTCTCCGGTACGTCTGCACAGCCCAATGCATCCTGTGCCAGCATCCCCGCATTTGCAGGGTGAAGATAACCACCCAGCCAGGACGGGTTGTGCAGGCTCTAAGCTGGAGACCTCCAGTGCGCCTCCATGGCCCATTGTATCCGGTGCCTCGGCCAAGGACAAAGCCTCCAGTATGTCTCCTGTACCTGCGTGCAGAACTAAGCCTCCTGTATGTATCCCCAGCCTGGTGAGTCCTGTGGCAGCTCCCAGAGCCAGGCCTCCTGTGTGTCTCTCCACTCCAGCGATGATCCATGGCATGAAGCCTCCAGTGATGATCCATGGCAAGAAGCCGCCAGTGATGATCCATGGCATGAAGCCTCCAGTGATGATCCATGGCAAGAAGCCTCTAGTGATGATCCATGGCACGAAGCCTCCAGTGATGATCCATGGCAAGAAGCCTCCAGTGATGATCCATGGCACGAAGCCTCCAGTGATGATCCATGGTAAGAAGCCTCCAGTGATGATCCATGGCACGAAGCCACCAGTGATGATCCATGGCACGAAGCCTCCAGTGGTGACCCATGGCAAGAAGCCTCCAGTGGTGATCCATGGCACGAAGCCTCCAGTGAGGAGTCATGGCACGAAGCCTCCAACGAAGGTCTCCAGTCCGAAGCCTCCAACAACGGTCTCCAGTCTGGAACTTCCAGCGACGGTCTCCAGTCTGGAGCCCCCAGTGAGGGCCTCAAGTCCAGGGCCCGCAACGAGGGTGCCCAGTCTGGGGCCAGCGGCGAAGGTCCCCAGTCTGGGGCCCATGGAGAGGGTCCCCACACCAGAGGCGCCACCAAAGCGGGGTGAGCCGGCGGTGGAGCAGGGTCTACATCCCGCACCAGAGCTGCCACCGCGGATAGATGCTCACCCGGACACTCCCCTATAGGTTCAGGTTTTACGGCAGGAGCCCGCGGCTTTGGGGGGGAGGGGTACTGTCACGCCCTGACCTTAGAGAGACGTTTTTATTTCTCTATTTGGTTGTGATGTGGGGTGGGCATTCTGTTTTGTTTTTCTATGATTTTGTATTTCTATGTTTTGTCTGGGTATGGTTCTCAATCAGGGACAGCTGTCTATTGTTGTCTGTGATTGGGAACCATACTTAGGTGGCCCTTTTCCCTCCTTTCTTTGTGGGAAGTTAACTTTGTTTGTGGCAAATAGCCCGTAAGCTTTGCGGTTGTTTTGTATTGTTTATTGTGTTTGTCGGCGTCATTTCTAAATAAAAGGAATATGTACGCTCACCACGCTGCGCTTCGGTCCACTTCCTTTGACGGCCGTGAGACTCAGTAACAGTTACAGAAACGTTTTACTTGCTATGACTATGATATGTTGTTGTTTAGCTACCTTTGTTGAGCAAGTCAATCTGTTTGCTAACTGACAAAAATGTAAATGTATATACTAAAATGAACTACAAAGCCCACTGGGTATTACCAGAGCCATGTATTTAGAGGAGTGGTCACCAACCTTTTCTGATTCAAGAGGCAACCTGAGACCACTCAGATTTTTTTAAACAGAACTAAAAACGTCATAATGGCAGAGTTTGTACCTTCAAACACATGAAATGGTTCAAAATGGGAACACTTCCCCTACCCGGCATGCAGGACAGCTGAATTGGGTGCACCTAATGCCAACAGCGCGAGACTAATTAGAAATATAGGAACGCAAGGCTTTAGTGTTGGGTTTTTACAGAAATGTTTGGCGATTGACTAAGAATGCCTTGGAGATCGACCAGTCAATCGCGATGGACAAAATGTGAATGTCTATAAAAATATGTATTTTGAAATACCAATTACATCTCTCGAAAGTATCTTGTTACCAAATACATTGGACTGTAGTTCAGCCCAGTGTAATACCAATTACAAAATACTCAGAAGTAATTGAAATACATATTTCAAGTACATGCAACAGAAATACTGCCCATCTCTGGTTGTGCTTTCACATTATCACCAAAGGGACAGTATAAACGTAATGGAAACGAGCCCAAGCTATTGTATTATTCAATAAATACTTTAAAAATACTTTCTTTTGGTCCATCTGTATGCTGTGAGGGCTAGAATTCAACAGTTTAGTTAATATATCAAGATATACATTTTTATTTTGCATTAATGGTAAAGGAAAAGAGTCCCTATAGACCCATAACTCCCAGAAGTGTGTGTGTCATGACTCTTACGCACACACACGGCGAGCAATTTGGTTACGTTCCACATGCAGGTGGTGACTTTTCTAAAAGGGATCACAGAATCTAATTGGTGGAGAAGACGTGACTGGGGGAGACCAGCGAGGGATCAAACCAAGCCATAGAGTTAGGAAAGAGAAAACCATTGTCATTTTTCAGTGGCCCCAATCCAGATGGGATTCATGTGAGTTATCTTGCTTCTCTTTGACATTTGAATCGTGGCACAGGCAGCCATTCATCCACACTCTCAGGACAAAGTCTCAAGGTCCAAATGTTAGGGGCTGAGGAAAGCAAAAACAATAGCCCACTTTTACTGTTTTTTATTCCAACCAACTAGGGCTCGAGACAATTCTTGGAGTTCTCTGCTTCGATTTGACATTTGACCTCACATAGACGTTTCCAAGTAAAGTCCAAGTAAACAATGCAACAATCAAGAACTACTCTGACAAAAAAAGTGTATTATCTCCATAGCTGCTTATCGACACAATGGCCATGATATACGCCCACGCCATTGTCCTGAAACAATGCTAAGAACAGAACAAGTTCAACGTGCAAAATGGCTAACAAGATTAGCATAGGCATCCCATAGCTTGGCATATCAACAGGATGCTTTGATGCCACTCTATGCACCGGCATTGAGTTGGTTAGCACGTTAGCAGCTTGAGGTTGGAGTTGAATTGGGCATTGTATTTTTGTAATTGCATAAGCTCAGTCATGCCTTTTTTTTTTTGTCCCATTTGGTAGGGGTGGGGAAGATGCCCTGAAACTTGTTGTGCCATCCTGTGTGGTCACTTAATGGGTAGGTATGATGAGTCATTATGTTGTATTGACTTGAAATACGGTAAACTACATGAGCGTGACATAACACCTAGGATGCTTCATATCAAGTCTATGACAGTTGTCTTCAGTAGACATGCTAATCTGTCTTTACCTCAGTTCATATTGGCTGTTCAATCAGAAAACCATCATGTGACTGACGGGGGTTGTTTTGCCAGTGTGTGTGTCTGTGTGTCTTTGTGTCTTTGTGTGTGTGTGTGCGTGCTTGCTTGCATGTACTGATATGTGTGTGTATCCCCTGTTCATTGTTTTGCCAGTGTGTGTGCCCATGTGTGTTAACCTGTTTCCCTTTTCCCCTGGTCATGTACTGTATGTTGTACTAAGGTAACAGCCAATCACATGGCTGATCTCTCCAAACGCCAAACGACAGAAACCCATTTCCTTCCTTCCTACGGCCCTGGTGACACGGGGGGAATAAATGTTACATAACACTGGGCTTTACCCAGTGGAATCCCACAATGCTTTGTGGCAGGCTAATCAAAACAAATGCAGATTAAGTCAAATTTCCATGGATAGAGGCTCAGGGAAGAGGCTCCAGGTTTGTTATTTTCCCAGGACAAGGGGATGTGATGACACTAATGTCGGGAAGGGGAGGAGGTGGCTGTGTAGATAAAGTGGAAATGAAGGGACTGAGATGGAGGAAGGGTATAAAGGTGACGAAAAAAAGAGAGTGACATAAATACAGAGAGACAGAGACAGTGAGAAGAGAAGAGAAGTGCGTTCGAAATGAGTTAGATGACTTTTGGTTTGTGCCCAAGTTGTGTGTCGAGTCCATCCCTTTAGGGGATGCGTTAATACGTTTATTTGAATGTGCATTGAGCCTTCTTCCTCTCAATCCATTCAAACCACACAATAACAGGGCAATCAACCAAGTGTCTCTGAGGACTCAGACTTAGTTTGTCTTAGTTTCTCTGTTGTCTTCTTTCTCCTTCCTTTGAGCACCTCCCATGCCTCTCTCCTGAAATATTGTGTGTGTGTGTGTGCGTGTGCGCGTGTGTGTGTGTTAAGTAAGTGATGCGACGTGGTGCCCTCTCGTTGACAAAGTCCCCAGTTGGCACCTGACTCATTGTGCCAACCCCCCTGTGCCAACCGCTGCCCCATGGGCATCAACCTCCTAGTAGATTTTTGGAGGGCTCAGAAAATACACCTGTTCTCCATAGAGACCACATGAAGTCAATGTATGAGGCCCAAATGGCACCCTGTTCCCTATAGGGTTATATTCCCTATACACACCTGACTAAATATGGAATAGGGTGTCATTTGGCAGCCCCTTCAAAACGCATTCAGGATAGATAGACCCTCGTTTCATGGCTTGTTTTCATGTGGTTTGATGTTGTAGAGACAGGGCTTTGTTTTAAATGTAGGCTATGAAATCTGGGTAAGGGAAATGTTAAGCTAATGTATTACCCTAGAGATAGGACAGTTAATATACCGGTAGGCTAGTTGAGCTAGACGGATAATGCAATCCCGAGAATACACACAAGCATACACAGACATATGCACAGGCACACACCCACACACACACTCAATAGAGGAAAGACAGTACTTTAAGTGTGCCTCTTGAATGACTTGAGATCCCAAATATTTTTTGCTGTTGTTGTGTCACTGTATCAAAAGGAAACGTAGACGGAAGTGGCTTGTTGTTGCCAGACTCCTTGCTGATCTCATCAAACCAGTGATGACACTATCGTGCCACACCCATACTTCTTCTAAAGAACATAAAGAGTATGCAGGATTGTCTTACATTGCCCCCTTCATCAACTCAGAGTAGCTAGTCTGTCTATCTCAGGGGACCTTTCTGAAGAGCTGCAGTGTACTGGGTGTACAGGCGTTTTATCCAGCTCTGCTCAAACAAAGTTTGTTAATATAATCAGGTTTGTTGCATCAGGGTTGGAACAATTACGTTTAGATTAGTGAAGAAAAAGCATCTCAATGATCGTGTAGGCTGTCATTGTAAATATAAATTTGTTCTTAAACTGACTTGCCTAGTTAAATAAAGGTTCAATACATTTTTTGAAAGAAAATGTAAATGACACACACACACAGTTATTGTAGGGCTCCTATGTGGCGCAGCTGTCTAAAGGCACTGCATCTCAGTGTAGATTGACAGAATTCAGAACATGGGCCGTTCTTACAGTATTCTCCCTGTACACCAAGTCAGAACCATATGATAAATAAAGGGGGCATATAAGCAAACAATGAAAGCGCTTAGAAAATTCAATGAAGACATTTCTCTAAAACAGGATATTGGCTATATGTGCACCACCAAGTCAGAACAGCAGAATCAGTTAGGCGGGGGAAAGGGACCAAATTACAGCTTACTACACAACATACACTTAGAATTACTTTCTTAGCTACAGTATACATCTCTCCCTGACATATTACATCAGCATCATTCAAGCTATTTTTGGACACCCCTTGTGCTGTGGTGACTTGAACAGCAAGGAGGCACGGCAATCCTTCATGGCAAATGTTGTCATCAAACTTTGTCATCAAGGTCTGGCATTCTCTGGATTCATGGTATTTTCAAGACAACTGTGAACACTGAACATAAATCAGGTTGAATCAGGACATCAGTGATCTTCATGTCAGAGCTCTAGAAGGTGGTCCGAGTTCCCGACTTGGAATTCCGAGTTGGATGACCGTTCAAAACGTATTTTCCCAGTCAGAGCTCAGTTTTTTTCGTGTTCCCAGTCATCTTGAACTCACTGTAGTCTGAGATTTCCCAGTTCCAAGTTACCAGTTGTTTTGAACACAGCAGAAGTCATGCTGGATTGACAGCATAGGTAATGTATTCAACCTTTTCTGTCCCTTCATGTTGAATGTTTATCCTTTTAAGCTTGGAAAACAGACCCTTAAACCCAGACATGGACAACATAGTGACTCCACTGAATAGCAGGCTCATTGTTGATTTTGTGATTTTTTTTCTCTTATTTTGACAAGTATTGAAAAGGATTTGCCAGTAGATTGTCTACTTGATTCATGATGATGACTGCTAGTTTGCTAGCTAAGATTTGGAAGGTATGTTGACAGGATCAGTCCAATCAAAGCTACGATAGATATAATGTGATTTGACATCCTTTTATCTGTGGCCAGTGACATTGAGCCTTCTCGGATGGGCACTTCTAATGTAAATCTATGGCAGCACCCAAGGGGCTTGCATTTTCAAGCTCTACCCAAAGATGTTGCAGGACATAGTGTCCCCATGAGTGACAGAGCACTGAGCCAATCATGCCGCAACTAGAGAACATTACCAACCCCTACGCTCTAAATTTTCCGCTGGCTGCCCCACCACCACAGAAAGCCCTGGCCTAGACTGAAACACCTGCATTTTGGAGCTGGCTTGCTCAAGAAAGCAAAAAGAGAACATGTTTGCATGGAACTATTAACTCTATTTTTTGTTTTACATTGTTTGCAAAACGACATGTGACATGTATTAATGCCAAAGTAACATGCTAAACAGGCCCACCTGCCCTGAATGACGGGTCACCACTGAACATGTTAATACAATTTTGAATTCGGAGCTACAGTTGGAAGGATAAGTATGGGTGTGGCACTCAATATGTTTGTCATCTCTGCGCTGAAATGGGGACAGTTGCTTCTTTTCATCAACAGCAGGAAGGAGAAATGGAGGGAAGGGAGTGGATGGTTGACAAGAAGTAAGGAAAGAGGGAGAACAGGTTAACCCAGTGAATTCTGGTTGAAACTAGACCTGTGCCCTGAGGTGCTATCTAGGGCTGTGGCAGTCATGAAATTTTGTCAGACGGTGATTGTCAAGCAAATAACTGCTGGTCTCACGGTAATTGAGACATGAATTAACATAAACATATTTAGCATCTCCTGGCTTCCACGCATAACCTACAAGCCACTGATGCAGACCTTTGTAACATCTACATTTAAAAAAGTATAATACATCAATTTAATATACACAATCACAATAAATCCATTATTTATTTTAGACAGACCTAAAGAAACATGATATGAAGAAAATGTAGTCTACTTCAGAATAACAGTATACCATACTCTGAGTTGTCCTTATTTTAGGCCCTGATATGGCTATGTTATATGTGACCTACCGGCTCAATTCGGTCCTATGTAATAACAATTTAAATTGTGTTTTTTTTTTATTGGATAAAAGTAGAAACTCTCAAATGTTATACCACCACACCATAGTTGAAGAACAATGGGAAAGTAATTCTGCTTTGAAAGTTGATAAACTTTCACCTCACATTTGAGAAAATGGCCTTTGAATGTTTTGGTACACCTCTTTTATTATATATATATATTTGTTTACACCTACTGGAGGGCTCTTCTTTGACTACACCCATTCAGCATCATTCACATCCTCTTAAGCTTTAGCCCCACCCATCTCTTTAAGGATTCACATGTGAGGCTGAGGAGCAGGGTTGATCTGAGAAATCTGTCCTAACAACAGCAGTCAAGCACCAAAGCTAACTGGCTAACATTGGCTAGCTTGCTAGCTACTTCCAGACAAAAAATGAGACAACAGCTCACTGACCATTTTACTCACCCTAGCAGAGCTGGTTAGGCTGTTTTTATGTTATCTTGAACGTTGGTGACTGCAACTGTGCTGTTGGCAACAATTTAGTTATGCTTTTTTTGCCAACGTTCTATGTGACACCGGCCATATTCAACAGGTGTTAAGCGTTTGTAAATTTGTCAGTTATTCTGAGTTCTGGCACACTCAGACAAGAGTTCTCTGAAATCAGACTAGATAGCCAGAGTGAATTTATCAGCTACGTCTATCAACAGTTGTTGCAGTGACATCATGAACATTCTATTGAAATGGTTATTTGCATAGTGGAGTCTTTTGTTAAGACATGTAATTAGCTAGATAGCTAAACAATGAACCATAATCCCAACTAGTGACTTTACTACCCTGCATGAATCTGCAGGTAGCTAACCAACCAGGTTCAATGTTAGCCAGCTAATATTAGGCTATACCTAGCAAAGCAAATGGCTCTGAGATACGAATAATATTACTACACAGATGATACACGTAAGGTTAGCTAGGGAGCCAGACAGCTAATGTTAGCTAGCTAGCTAACAGTACACTTTAACTTGAAATTAAAATGACTTTGACAAAATTAGAAACGTGTAATATCTGAAAATGTAGCTAGCCTGACAATCTTGCTCATATACATGGATGCACGCTTCTCCCTCTGTCACAGATGCCACGGTTGCCCTTAGTTTGAAGATGTGAACCCGAGCCAGGTGTTTTTTCCATCCCCTTAGCTATCATACTCTAATTCCAAATTAAATCCAGATTTCAAAACTCCGTCCCCCAGAAAGTGGAGAGCAATAGACGATACATAAAAAACACGTTAGACAGGATTACCTAGACATACTGACCCGGTCAAATAGACAGAAGAAGGTTATATGGCAAACCAATCCAAACTAATTTCTTGGCATGTCCAGCCCACTCATTATCTCAGCCAATCATGGCTCGTGGGAAGGATGCCGCTCTTTCTGTGGCTAAACCTACTAGGCTAATTTAAGAATTGTATTTGTATTTACAGATGGTATACAAGTTTGTTATTATTGAACGTTGAATGTTCACATGTTCGAGAAGGCATTTCTGTAAAAAAAAAATAAGCATTTTGATGATAAAATAAAGTTTACATTCAAACGGCTCTCCTGTGAAGTAGTGACCCGCGACATACGCCTAGTTTCCTGAAATGGGTCACGATGTGGAAAAAGACAAGGGTCTGAATACTTTCCTAAGGCATTGTGTATACTTAATTTAGAGTTATTTATGCAACTTTAGTTAGGATAAGAACGTTGGGCTATGTATTTGATTAGAATACATTCTAAGGCTGTGTGATGTGACTCTAATGATGATTTGAAAAAAGTTTAAAGCTGCACACATTTCATCAGTCTCTCATTCACAATTTGACAAGCACTTGATAATATTCTCACCAAGCCTCGAATTTTGCAGTGGCATCTCCCTTGTGTGACCGTAATGCCCCTTAAAAAAATGTCATGCCTTTTGTGGCCAATGCGGCTGTTGTGCCCTTGGGCTGAATATAATAATCATAGTTCCCTTCTCCCAGCTGCACTGCTCCGAAGCACCTCTCACTCACATGGCTCTGTCAGATATAGCTAATGCTCGTCACATGATTGGGTCCATCTCACAGGAATTTCAGCTAAGAAGTAGGCTACAAATCCAGGCTGTATCACAACCCGGCCGTGATTCGGAGTCTCATAGGGCGGCGCACAATTGGCCCAGCATCATCCGGATTGGCCGGTGTAGGTCGTCATTGAAAATAAGAATTTGTTCTTAACTGACTTGCCTAGTTAAATAAAGGTTAAATGTATACAAAATTAGTGAATGAAGACAGACGCATGGGGGGCGCAACTGCACTCGTCCCTCTCATCAAATCCCGAGGCGCATATTGAAGAACTGTCTACATTTAGCCTACTTTTGGTCAGCCAACAAGATGAGTAGGCCTAACGAAAAGCAAAAGCAGTAGCCTATGTCAATTTACTATCCGTTATAGTACAAAAGTTCACCTATGCTATTGGTCAGCTGTTCTTCTGTGCAATAAATACATTTTGGATACAGTTATTGTGCCTGGAACGCCTGAGAATCCTGTCAATCTTGATTTACCTAATCCATATTAAATACACATTAGTGCATGTGAGAATCATTGCCTTAAACCAGAGTTCAACATAAACAGTCATATTGATTACCATGTCAATGGAGGCTTTGATAAAATGGGTCTATCCATATGATGTAGAAATTAGTAAAACTGAATCCGTGAAGTGTTTAGAGGCACTGCCTTAAAGCCGGAGCCTCTAAATAAAAGGCTTTGGGGTTAATCCTGAGGAACTCAAAAGAACAGAACACTGATGACAGATTTACCTCCACTGTCACTAGAAGCTGCACATGCTTGGAATCCGCCTAATTCCACCTGAGCTGTGAATCACGCAGTGGGTGGCTCAGATAAGGTCCTGGGTATCTGGTATCTGCAGGTTAATATGGTATTTCACGGTGAAGTGGCATTTCATATATTTAGTTAAGGCTGGTGATGTATGATTATTGGTTGTTTACTTTGCGTCAATGTAAATAGTCCGGGTGGCCATTTGATTAATTGTTCAGCAGTCTTACGGCTTGGGGGTAGAAGCTGTTAAGGAGCCTTTTGGACCTAGACTTGGTGGTCACCCAAGTGCAAAGAGGAGAAATATCAATGTTTGACAAAAACTCCAGCTCACCGATGTTCCTGTATGCTTCACAATGGATTTAATGGATTTCAAAGCAATGTTTCTTTCCATAGACTTTCATTAGGCACCAAATGGAAGTGAACAAACTGAAACAGCAAGTGAATACCTGGACTTGTCCAATAAGAAACACTAATTTCATTTTTTTCTTTGCACAGCATTTTAAAGCATTTTAAGTTGCATGTCCTAATGAACATGACCCAGGTTATTTTGTCTTCAAAGTAACATGGTACATTAACATACTTGTGTTTTATGTAATTCAACAGACTTAAACAATACATCAATGTGTCACAGTCACCACCTCAATAAAAAAAGAGGCCCCTCTTTAAGGCACCTTTAGTCTGTCAAGGATAATGTTATTTTCTGAAAGGGCGTGCAATTGGTGGTGAGTTAGTGAGGGATTGATGGGGGAGGGCTGTTCCTGTCTTTCTGGTTGGTCCCAAACTAGACACTAAGGACAACCTATTGACAAATCACATGGTCAGAAAAGCAATGTGTGGCATCCTTCCTATAGCTTCCAGCATTCTTCCATGCTGTGTAATAAATGACACATGCGCATGCGTGCGTTTGAGCGGAAACACACACACACACACAGTAAATACAAAGGAGATTCATTTCTCAAAGATAGTTTGGGGCTTTCCAATATAACCACTTTACACACACACCACACACGCTTACTTTCCACTCTGGGTCATTTACTGAATCCTGACTTTTGACATAATTACATGATTTTCGTAGAAGTTGAAGTTACATTGGCATATCTTGAGCCCTGAGTGAACTTGTGAAGCAATAGATGTATGCAAACAAAAAGCAGCCAGGTCCCACCAGATCAACTACAGTGTTAGACATTTGTCCAGATTTCCAGGACATTGGGAGATGTCTTGTGCATGCATGCAATCAATACTGTTCACTAGGGGCAAAGCGAGCATCTATTAGTGTCTAGTAGGCTTGCTAGGGCATTGTAGATGGGATGGACGCAGGGTTTAAACTGTGGGCTATGGTTTTGAAGCTCATGGGTGCAATCCCAGTGCTAGGCACTTCTTTTTATTTCTATTTATTTTCTGTTTTAACCGCATTCCAAACCTTAACCCTTTACCCACTTTCACATCAGCATTGACATTTATCAATGGGTGTGGCTGGTACCTGTAACTGGTACTTTTGAGTACCTAATGCTCTGGAAGCTGTCAGATGACAAACCACCAACTGTCATTTTGGGATAGACTGTAGCTGCTTATAATATATGTGGAGGAGGTGTGTGTGTGCGCGTGTGTGTTGGTGTGTGTATAAAGGTATAGAGAGAGAAAAGGAGAGAGAAAAATAGGGAGATGGAGGCGCATAGAATGAGGGGAGGAAGGAGGTAAGATGACGAGAGAAGACAAACAAGCAAAGTATTTTAGATACCTCAGGAGATTCGACTACCCTCTCTTTTTAACACTCCCTTTTTCTCAACATAGCATTAAAAAAAATGTAATGGCTGGAGAGAGTGAAGGTATAGAGGAGGGAGGGGGAGACTCATGCAGAGAAACAGGTAGGAATTCCTCAGATGTCTGCAGGAGTAGAGAAAAGAAACATGTGGAGACTGGTTTCTTCCAGGGTCAGCTCTTACTGAAAAAAGATGTGCACAACATGTCCAAAACTGTTACACACTTGAACCTTGACATCCGTTAATGGCTGCCAAGGTATACAGCGGCAAATGATATACGGTGAATTGAATTGAATGTTTGCGTGGATTATGTGCATGTGTGGTTAGAAATATTCCCATGAGAGTTTAATTTAAAAATAGCAGCATAAAAATGGCATACATGTAATTTTTCAAAAGTTGCGATTATGTAGGAACTATTTGTTCTGGAAGAGGGTTGGAGATGTACTGTATACTGCTCATTATTGCATTGATTTATGTAAATTAAACTAAATTATAGATGCTATTGATATATATATATATATATATATATAGTGTGTACGTATGTTTTAATGCTGATACTTATGTTTGACAATCAAAAACAATTATAGTGTGCATGGTTTTGTGTTAATCCACTTGATTAATAAGTCATGACCTAAGACTTGGTTCAAGTGATCATCCCATTCTTTCATATGACCACCTTCCTAATCCTAACACTCTCCCATCTGTATTTCAGGAAGACAATGAGATCCCCTCCAGCGTGTTCCTCAAGGACTCACCCAAGACCCCCCAGGCCAGCCAGCTGGAGGAAAACGCCCCTGCGGCGCCTGCCCCGTCCGTCGCCGGCACAGACGCCAACCGCTCCCAGGAGGAGGGTCTCCATACCATCAGCTTGTCCTCCTCCGACGATGATGTTGGGGGTCACCACGAGGAAGGCGAAGCCCTGGAGGAAGAGGCAACGCTGGGTCTGGGAGCAACCCGGCCCTCCGTTGAGAGATCCAGAGCAGACCGGCTGAAGCGCTCCAGTCTGAAGAAGGTGGACAGCCTGAAGAAGGCTTTCTCACGCCAGAGCATCGAGAAAAAGATGAGCAAGATCAGCACCAAGATTGTGCCGACAGCGAGCCGCGAGAAGATCAAGAAGAGCTTCACACCAAACCACCCAAAGAGCCCTGCCTCCAAGAGTTCCTCATTCAAGGTGTCGCCAATGACGTTCAATGTGAAGAAGATGCATGGTGAAGGGGAGGAATCAACCCAGCCCGGAGGCTCGCCTAGCGGGCATGCCCACGTGGATATCCCTCCCCTGGGAAGCATGGATGGGGATCTGCCCCTGGCCGAGGTGCATTCCCAGGAAGTGCTGGGTGTGGAGGGAGGAGAGGAGCTGGCTAGTCCCTCTAGCACTGGGAGCGTAGAGGCCAAGCTGACCTTCAATGGAGAAGCAGGGGGCCTGGAGTGTCACCTGACCACTGATCGTCCGGCGGGGCTCGCTGTCCCGGAGCATGATGATGATATTGGAGAGGAGGAAGAGGAGGAGGACGAAGAGGAGGAGCAGGAGAGCCCGGTGGAGGTGAAAGCTCCCATACCTTCTGCTACTGGAATCACTGTGGAGCAAGCCTCTTAATCGCATCCACCTCAACCTTTGCTCCTGCACATTCCCTGCCCTCTTTATATTACCATGCCAACAGTATAGTCATCCCTCCGTCTTTCCAAACCATGTTTCCGAGATATCTCCTAGACAGACACACATGCACACACACACACGCATGCACACACATGGACACACACACACAATGTATATACACAACATGAAAGACGTGTCCTTAGCAGACCTATTCCTGAAAAAACTCAAGCTCCTGTGCCAGCGATTACAGGCCATCCCCATGCAGCTCCCTTTCTCTGCAGCTCTCTTTCGACTCCGGTCCTGCATGTATTATTGATCCAGGAGATCCATGGGCTGATCCCAGTTCACCAACCTCCCCTTTAGAGATCCTGAGTGACCCAGAGTTATCAAGAGTGATCAAGTGATCCTGCATCATTTGCTCCTGACTGGTGTGTTTAACTAGCTACCCTTCTGTGGGGCTACCTTAAGAAAAGAACCAGTGTGCCAAGAGACTATTACTCACCTTCCCAACTGGAACCTTGCTTCTGTTTCAAGAGAACAGCACATCTCCAGTACACTGAGCCAACTATCTCTCTCTATTTGTCTGTCTCTGCATGGGCCTCTCTGTCTGTCTGACAGATAGTCTCTTTGTTCCTCTGCCTCGTGTGAATGCCGGTAAATCTCTGGCAAAAAAGGTAAAGCCCCACAGTTTGGGGATGGTAGCTTGTTGCCAGGCAGTCTGGGCATTGGTATGGTTGGTAGCTAGGTTTCTACAGCAAGGGTGGTGTAAGGCTGAAGGGATATAGGGCTGTAATATGTCCAAATGCTCTGCCTGAAAATAGCTTCTTATCTTCATCAAGGATATTTTTATTATTTCAGAGAGCGGGTTCAATGTAAGAAGGGGGATAGAGGGAGGAAGTACGACGAGAGAAGAAAAGTCGTTTAGAGTGTTCAGATGAGTCAAATACATGTGGCAAATGCGGTGTGCTTCATTTCGCTTATAATAAAACCATTGGAATAGTCCCAAAAAGTGAAAACTCTGCACCTCAGGCATGTGGGTGAAGCTGAATCAAGCACACCTCAGGTATTTGAATGTTTGTGATACATGTATTTGACCCATGTCTCGATGTAACCACACAACCTGAGTGCAGGGTAAAAAAAGAGCCATATAATTGAGGCAGTTTTGTGCCATCCCTACCTTAGTTTATTTGCCAAAATAAATACTCACCAGAACAGTGTAAAAAAACTGCTTGAAAGTGGTTAATGGTTCACTAGGTACAGACCACACCTTCAATATTTGGGGAGAGTAAGTTGAAATAGCTGTCTTGTGTTAACGTCTACTGGCGTCTACCTTAAGGCTCTACATACTGGGACTTTCCTAAACCACCCTATATCAGGGCAATTCTAATCTTATATGTATGTACATATTCGATTATGGGATTATCAGTGGGTATAATGGGGTGGGTATAATGATTTATAAATCATGTATAAATCATCATATAAATCATATAGAATCATGTTTGTTGAATACTGTCAAACTTTATCGGGTACTGTCTCCTGAGTATTGTACTTCCATAATATTATAGTCTAACAATGTGGACTTTTGGAGTTGATCACTCACATAAACAAGGTTTGAATAGCATAAACAAGCATAAACAAGCATTTACACATTCTTATATGGTTGAAACACACACATGCACACACAAAACCTTAAAGGAAGACTCCACCCAAAATCAATTTTGGTATTTGTTTCAGTAGTCCATTGTTGATATAGTCCCAAAATGCTTTGCATGTCAGCAATCAAGTTAAGATATGTAACTTTCAAAATACAAAAATACAGCGGGTATGATGATTGGTGGAATTTTCCTTAATAAACTAGCACACATTTACAGAGGCACCCACACAGACATTCACACACATGCTCCTGCACGCACGGAAGCCTTGAAACTTAGGCCTACACAAGCTGGTGTGAGTAATTGCTGTCCGGGAGCGAGGAATTCCTGCATGTTTTAGGAGATAAGAGTGATAGTGAAAGATTCCATTCCTTTAAATTCTCTCCTTTTGGAATCTACTTGCTCGTATCACTAAGGGAGGATAGTTCATCTAATCTATGTGCAGCACTTGCCACTAACTTGTGGCTACTGTTTATATGGTTTCATATCCATAAGATGGAATGGAATTTAAACCCCTCTGTGGGGAGTATATAAAGTATCAGCCTGAACTTCATGGTTAGCATCCCCTGGCCTATGCCTTTCTGATGACAAGTGCCTTGCAACCAGTCAGTGCCTAGTACACACTTAGGGGCCTCCAAAATATATAGGTGTCTAATGAAATGTAATTAAAAACAGAATGAAACCATTAAGCAGATGATGTATTGTATGTTATTTCTCAGTTGAGAGAGATCTTGGAGAAAGGGAAAGAGAGAAGGAGAGGTAGAGCAGAGAGGCATTCCTGGGTTTGACATATGACTCTTTGGCTGCCCATTTTTCATGCCCTACCCTCTCTGCCTGGACGTGGCGGCAGGGGGAACTGGGGCCCTCATGGGCCACAGGTGTGTTGCCCCCAGGGAGGCCCCTGGACACTGGCTCACTAGGAAGGAGGGGAGGAAGGGAGGGAGGAGGATGAGGAGGATACGGAGGGTGATAGAGAGTACATGGGCAGGGAGGGCAGGGAAGGGGAGGGGTGAGGAGGGTAGATAAGTTAGAAAAGCATTGTTTTTGGACAGTGGGAGTAGAACAGAAAATGGGACAGGTTGCATCCCGATTCTCCACACAGTGTCATGAATTTAAAAATGGTGAAAACTCCCTCCAGCTAATGCCAACACCAATTCAATTATTTGAAATCCATGATTGGAGAATAAGGACCCGTGTTTTGAGAGGAGGTATAAATTGAAGAGAGATATGTCCAACTGTTTGCGCACCAGCATGGCCTTACATTTTTTAACCACAAGCTATATACTCTTTCTATCTATCCATCACAGAGCCATCTCCTCCTCTTTCTCTCCCTGTTGCTCTCTCACACAAACGCACACACACATTTTCTCTCTCCCCATTTGTCTCACACTCATCTTTCTCTCACTCTCTTCCAAAGCGCAGCCAATCTCCAATCAATGGTGTGTATTCATGGATGCCAAGGGAAGCCAGGCTTCCCCCCACACAAAATGTACCAATAAAAAAATACAAAATCAAAATGATTATCTTTTGTCTCTGTGTTTCATAACTTTCCTTCAACTCGCAATTCACAGGAGAAAGCATCCCAACGAGCGAAACAGCACCCATCTGTCTCTCTATGTGTGGGCCATCTGATGCTATCTGGTCAAAATGAGTATGACATTGTTGCCGCCTATAACATTGAATACAATGGAAGCCAGCGAGAATTGGCCTCCCTTGATAAAAAAAAGTACAAAACATTTGCCAATCAGCATTGAGCTGAGCTGAGCAAGCTCAACTGTGAATTGTCCTGGTGCACCAAAAAACAAATGTCAGTGTCAAGGGAAGCCAGCTTGGATTTAGGCTTGACTCAAATCAAATCGCATTGAGAGCATACGTCATTGACAGAAATAACTTCAATTGTTGCATCTCGTTGTGTTGTTGTCATCCAGTGGCTAACTAGCTAAAATTGGCACGTTCCTAAATTAGCCATGGATGGATAAAGGAATTTGGACTTGTGGTTCTACTTAATTCTCCGTACTGGCCATGATTATAATGGTGATTCTGATCCAACCATTAACTCATACATTGTTGTGCCCCTGGCTTGAGAGGATGGAAGTTCAATATGTAGCTAGATGTAGAAGGCTAATGCTAACTAGATAATGTTGCCCATGAATTTAGGCAAGCAAGCAAGCATTTTAGCCAGGTAGCCTAGGAAAACAAAAAATAAAGTGTGCACTGCATGACTGATAGACCGTTTCATCAACATGAAAGAGAGGAGGATGGCATTGGCGTTTCTCTACAAGTAGGGTGAGTCAACATGTTTTTCTACTTGCACGAATGCACACACACGCGCACACAGAAATCAGAATCATGGACAGCCACATCATATTTAGCTTATGTTGATTGGACTAAATTGTTTTTGGTATATTTTAGTTGTCACTGTATTACACGAAGCAGGGGTCATTTGATAATGAAATGTTGAAGTTGAAATGGTGCTGGAATAGTGGAGGCAGTGCTTTTCTGCCACTGTTTTCTTATTGTTTCGCCCTTTAGGCCTATATATTATGGTCGCAAGGCATATGAATTAACAGGTTAAAGAGCAAACAACGCAGTTAGCACAACACATAGGTTGTAATATGGCTTTTTGGAGGGGGGCTTCTACTTACTTAAAAGTGTAAAATATCATGGCATTGCAACCAGAGCAACCGTTTGTCATATTGTCAAGACATATGTCCTGGGTTCACACGTCCCAGGTGAACACATGAAATACCACTCTTGATCCAGAAGTTGAACCCTACACCGCACAATTATATGCATCCAACGTAATACAATTGAAATGTTGTTAGTCATTACGGAGGTCTGGTAAACAAAGAGTGTGATGTAAAAATATGTTTTTCTAATCAAAGCTTTAGAGGGAAAGAGAGGCAAGAAGACTTTCCTAGAAATATCCCATGGTGTATCATTGTCTGATGAAAAAATGTTTTTGAACAATGAACAATGGAACCTATGGTGGAGGGCAATGACATATTTACACATCATATAATGAAATGATAAACCTCCTATCTGGAATAAAGTAGGAGACAGTGGGGTAAGTTGAGAATTAATCTTTACATTCAGCATCACTCCGTCAAGGGAACATAGTTTTTCCCTTAGAACAATTAGTCCGGGCATGGACTCCACAAGGTGTTGAAAGCTTTCCACAGGGATGCTGGCCCATGTTGACTCCAATGCTTCCCACAGTTGTATCAAGTTGGCTGGATGTCCTTTGGGTGGTGGACCATTCTTGATACACAGGAAAAAATCTTTTGTCTTGCTCAGTCACTCTGTGAATGACACACATACACAATCCATGTCTCAATTGTCTCAAGGCTTTTAAAAAATCTCCTTTAATCTGTCTCCTCCCCTTCATCTACACTGATTGAAGTGGATTTAACGAGCGACATAAATAAGGGATCATAACTTTCACCTGGATTCACCTGGTCAGTCTTTGTCATGGAAAGAGCATGTGTTCCTAATGTTTTGTTCACTCAGCGTATATTTAAGCATGTCGTATATCCCTGAAAATAATCCGAATTCAAGTAAACTTTGCACAAATAAAGTGGTCCCTTGGCAAAACTTACGCCAGGTACCCTGTGTACAGCATGGTATGTGCTTATCCACTTGTGGGGGATTTTCATCATCTATAGATGTCACAGTACTGAAAAAAGTGTGTACAATATGTGTACAATATGTAGAGGTTGTGATTCAAATGTGACTGTTATTGAGGTTTTCTAGTTTTCCAGTGCTTTTCAATAAGCTTCATAGTGCATTGGGGTAACTCACCCCACCTGCCACCACTGTGTACAGTAGCAGCACCAACCTGGGTGATGCACAGCATCCATTTAATGCCAGAAAATCTCACCACACATCGGCTCTCACGGTGGAAGAGGTGAATGTCACAGGTAAGAAGTCCGATTCATGGAGTACTAGTTTTGTTACTACAAAACATGTTTTTTAGATGATACCTTATTTAGTCATAATTTCACCCAGTTGTAATCCCTCAAGCCAAATAAGTTATTTCTCCATGGCAGAAAACTCTTATCAACGTTTGCTGTAATGTATTTTCTTCCTATACAGTCTATTTTTAATTGATACGCTTGAGTTTAGCATCACAATTGGCAAATAAAGATTGTAACTGCTGGAGTCTGTCATTTGTGTTTCCTTAATTGCAACAGCAAGTCCTGTATTAAGCTACTGATTTAGGATCAGCTTATAACACCTCAATCTTCGCATAAACCAATGGTGATGCAACATGATCAGTGCTCTTCAAGATTGTTGAATCTTAAATCTTAAATAGAAATGTACCGATACTTTTTTGGTTAATGTTTTCCCTTCTAGTGTCAGTTCTTAGAAATGCAGCTAAGTCAGACATGACAGAGGCCCAGTGGACTAGTGGAAGAGAGAGCAGAACAAGAAAGTGATTAAAGGTATGCCTACTGATCAAGCTACAGCAGAGATGTAGCTTCTCATATATCCATCTACAATAAGTTCTTGTTGTCTCCCTCTCTCAAACAGGCTGTCAGTTCAAGTCTGCCAGCGGACTCTCTGTGAATCCCAAACAAACCCCTTACCCCTACCAACTTGCTCAGAAGGCCCAGCGCTGTCACGTGTTGCTGACGAAACTGGGGTTGACTTCCAGAAATTGGTGAAGACATCAATGAACCCATCAACTTTGGGACACACTCGTGACTTGAATGAGTATAAATATAGCTCCACAGTGATGAGACTGTGATGTTGACAGGAGGGAGACACCAGAAATGTAGCCAAACTTAATTGAGACTTATAATTACAAAAATATAGGCTAAACACCAGTCATGTTTGACAAATATAATGTTAAACAACGTTATCGGCTTGACTCTGTCGACATAGGCAAGGCATGGTTTGTTAAGATCAAATGGTCACAAGAACGAGAGAACGGGCAGTGCCAATTGCGCATAGCACATCACACACCTTGCAATCTGAGTGGAGGGAATACAGTACCTGCAAGTTTTATGTAATTTTTTGAGGCATGTCTTACCTTGTTTCAAAGTAGCCTAACCAAAATCTGACATAGTCTAAACATTTCCTCATTAACATTATGCCATTGAAACCAGCATTTTCTCTTGTTCTGTTGGTTTTCAAATAAAATGTATTTTCGATGTCCAGAAGCCAAACACACAATCCTAATCATATTAACAACCCATCCTAGTTGTTAGATCTTCCCTCTTTCTAAATTTCTCACAAATATTAGTGTCTCTGTCACATGAAACCACTCGCATTTGAGATGCCGGTGCGCTTTAAGAAATAGTTTCCTGGTGGTTGCATTTTTGGGACATCCGTGCGTAGCCTATAGCGGTATGCGGTATGCGATTGCTGCACTCATAATGTGAACAAATAATAGTTAGTCAACATTTAAAGCTAAACATTTTGATCTGTTGTATCTGCTTTGTGGGTGCTGCTTTTTAACATCTACAGGGTTTGTATAAAAAATTTCATCCCAGAACTGTCCTAGTCTGTTTTGAACAGCTCATTACATGTTTTTTTATTAACCTCGGGATGATAAAACCTGCTTCACCCAATGTGGTATGGATCTGCTATTTTCTTTACTTTAGAACCGGAACCCCCAACAGAAGCTAGCCAGCTAACTAGCTACTAGCTAGTAGTCAGCTAGCCACTGCTAGTGATCATCAGCTAACCTTTAGCCCTGAAAACTGCCAGTCTGCACAGCGAGAGTCAACCCAGAGCTTACCGGACTCTTTTTGCCCACATCTCCGGAGTCCTGCCGCAAGCTCTGAACCTTTTCACCTGGATCATCGCAGCTAGCTAGGTGCTATACGAGTGGCTACGAGTGGCTAACGTCTCTGTCCCGAAGGAAGCACCAATTAGCCTGGAGCTAGCCTATGCAAGGCCCATCTCCCGGCTGGCTGAAGAGGTCCATAAGCCACTCCTTGGGCTCCAATTGACCTGGATCCTTTTTACTGCCGATACGGAGCCCCGCCGATCCTTCACGACTGGTCTACCGACGTAATCCGCCTGAGGGGGTTCTCAACAGGCTCCTCCGTCGTGACGTCCCCTGAATGCCCACCTGCTAACCAGCTAGCCGCGGCATGCTAGCTATCTAGAGCATATCGGACTGTCAGCTGAAGAGGTCCATCAGCCAATTATCTTGGGCTACAATACCTATTTTGCCAATTGGCCTGGACCCTTTTACTACATGGAGCCCTGCCGATCCATCACGACTGGTCTGCTGACGTAACTGCCCAAAGGGGCTACAACTGACTCTCCGTCGTGATATCCCCCTAAGGCCTTTCTACTGGCCTGCTAGCCCCGACCCGCGAGCTGTCTGAATCGCCATGTCTCCAGCCCGCCAAGCTACTCATTCGACCCCATGATCACTTGGCTATGCATGTCTTTCCCTAATGTCAATATGCCTTGTCCATTGCTCTTTTGGTTAGTGATTATTGTCCTATTTCACTGTAAAGCATCCAGCCCTGCTCAATATGCCTTAGCTAACCTTTTTGTTCCACCTCCCCCACATGCGGTGACCTCACTGGTTTAAAGGTTGTCTCTAGAGACAAAACCTCCCTCATCGTCACTCAATGCCTAGGTTTACCTCCACTGTATTCACATCCTACCATACCCTTGTCTGTTCATTATGCCTTGAATCTATTATTCCGTACCCAGAAACATGCTCCTTTTACTCTCTGTTCCGAACACACTAGACGACCAGTTATTATAGCGTTTAGCCATACCCTTATCCTACTCCTCCATTGTTCCTCTGGTGATGTAGATGTTAATAAATCCTGTTTGGGCTAGGGGGCAGCATTTTCACTTTTGGATGAAAAGCGTGCCCAGTGTAAACTGCATCCTACTCTGTGCCAGATGGGAATATATGCATATTATTATTACTGGTGGATAGAAAACAATCTGAAGTTTCTAAAACTGTTTTAATTATGTCTGTGAGTATAACAGAACTCATATTGCGGACAAAAACCTGTGAAGAAATCGAAACAGGAAGTGAGAACTCGTTTTTCAAAACAGTGCCATTTGAAGTCCATCTAAGTTATGGATGTGCATGCACTTCCTAGGGCTTCCACAAGATGTCACCGTCTTTAGATTCTGGTTGTATGCTTCTACTATAAAGGAGGGGCTCATAGGAGCTCTTTTACTGAGTGGTCTGGCAGAAAGCCTCGGTCTCATTGCGCGCGGTCCTAGTGATAACAATTTTTAATCCAGGCCCAGCAGCTCACAGATCACTACCTCATCCCCATACTGTTTTTTTTTGTTTTGCTCCTTTGCACCCCAGTATCTCTACTTGCACATTCATCTTCTTCACATATATCACTCCAGTGTTTAATTGCTAAATTGTAATTATTTCGCCACTATGGCCTATTTATTGCCTTACCTCCCTAATCTTACCGCATTTGCACACACTGTATATAGACTTTCCATTGTGTTATTGACTGTATGTTTGTTAATTCCATGTGTAACTCTTTGTTGTTGTTTGTGTCACACTGCTTTGCTTTATCTTGGCCAGGTTGTAGTTGTAAATGAGAATTTGCTGTCAACTGGCCTACCTGGTTAAATAAAGGTGAAATATAAATAAAAAATAAATGATGGGATGCCTATAATTTCAAGCCTTGAGTCACTATAACAATTGTGTGTTTATCTTTTTGAATTATGTCTATTGTACTTTGTCGAAAACAACTATTGATGTGCCTGTTTAAAGTGTGCATTTATGTTTTCTCCTAATTTGCACCTCTCATCTCGTTCTTGACCATAGGACTGGTGCAGGTGTTTCAGCCTGGCTCAGTGATTTCTGTGGTGGTGGGATAGCCAGAGGAAATACAGAGCGTAGGGGTTGGTAATGTTCTTTAGTTGCGCTATGATTGACTCAGTGTTCTGTCACTCATGGGACACTACGTCACTGCAAAATCGATAGGGAGAGCTCAAAAATTCAACCCCCTTGGGTTCTGCTGTATATTTACATTAGAAGTGCCCAAGAAGGCTCAAGGTCATTGGCTACAGATACAATTAAGTCATATCAAGTTAGATCTACCATAGCTTTGATTGGACTGATCAAGTCAACATCATACTTTCAGAATCTTAGCGAGCAAGCTAGACAAGCAGTCATCATGATGAATCAAGTCAACAATCTACTGGCACATCCTTTTCAATCCTTGTCATTTGAAGACAAATTATATATGACACGTAAACATCACACAACAAGTTGGAAATCGCAAATTCAACAGTGAGTGGTTTGGAAGGAATCACTGGCTAACTGCAAGCATTGCAAAGCAATCACTAGCCTGCTATTCAGTGGAGAGGGTGTGTGGTCCAAGTCTTGGTTTAAGGGTCTCTTTTTCAAGCTGTAAAAGGATGAACATTCACATGAAACACCATGGGCCTGAAAAGGTTGAATACATTGGCCATGCTGTCAATCAGCATGACTTCTGTGTTCAAAGCCACTGGAAACTCAGAACTGGGAAATCTCAGACTTCAGTAAGTTTAAGACATCTGAAAAAAAACTAACTCTGACTGGGAAAATACATATGAAATGGTCATCCACCTCTGAATTTGAAGTCGGGAACTCATAAATCCATAAATCACCATAAATCCATAAAATGCCAGACTCTGTTGAAAAAGTTTGATGGCATAATTTGCCCACGCACCAAAAATGGCTTGAATGCTGCTGCATAAATTATGTAATATGCCAGGGAATATGTATATTGTAGCTAAGAAAGTAATACTAAGTAATACTAAGTGTTGTAGTAAGCTGTTAGCCCATGTGCCTTACCCTAATAATTTGATCCCTATCCCCCTCCTAACTTAGCCTACTGTTCTGACTTGGTGGTGCACATGTAGCCTATAGCCTGTTTTAATAAAATGTCTTCATTGAATATTGTAAGATCTTTCATTGTCTGCTTATGTGTCCCCTTTACTTATCCTATGGTTCTGACTTGGTGTACAGGGAGAATACTGTAAGAATGGCCAATGTTCTGAATTCTGTCGTTGTACATTTCAAAAGTGCTGAACAAATAGTTATAATGACTACGTCAGTCTTAGCTCGCTCATTAAGGTCTTCATCGAAATTGCCTTCTTATCCACTCATCCACTCACTATTTCTTTATGTCATAGTTTGTACATCTCAATTGTCAGCAGAAACCACATTTGTTTAATGTAGAGACAAACAATTATGATGTTTTTGTCATGAAGTTAATTTATGAAAATCTCTATTTAGCAAACTAGCTAACATTAGCCATATAGCTGTCTAACTAACATTAGCCAACTTGCTGGCTAGCTTTATGGGTGTTGTGACATGAGTATGAAATTGTAATTCGTATTGATTAATGTTTTAGGGGCTCCTGAAACAACCAGCAAACCAAGCTGTTGTCTTATGAAACAGTGGATGTAAAGAATCTAGCTAGCTAAAGCATGTTACCTCCCTATATGAAATCCAAGATGGTAACCAATCAGTCTGTCCGTTTGTATCTGTGATCATTGAGATCAGATTTGTAAGAGTTTTTATGTTAATGACCCTGATCCTGTTTACGGAGGAATGTAAATGCCTTTTTTTTAGGCTGGATCGTGTTGTGTTGTATGTTTTAATTATGTAATGTATTGATTGTTGCTGCCTTCTTGACCAGGTCTCCCTTGAAAAAGAGACTCTGGGTCTCAATGGGCTTTTCCTGGTATAAAAAAAAGAAAAAAGAAAAGTACTGCAAATTGAATGTACAATTTTGCAAGCTTGCCTTGATGATATTTGCCATGCAATGCAGCTGAAGTAACGTAGCTAGCTAACTATGTTCTTGCTTATTGTGCAGTGGGGGATAAAAATACCTGTATGCCTATGGATGTGTAGCTATGTATGTAGCCGGTCTGTGTATGAACCATTAAACGTTTAATATACATCTTAGTTCAGAACCTAGCTATGAACCTCAGCTATCATAACCAGTTGTATTAACTTCAAAACAGTCTGAATGCCATTAATGAAGCCTACAGATTGAGTAGAATATAATGACTTTGTTCCAAGGATGCAAGTTGTATACACATGTAGTTATTACCATGCATGAGATCCCCACATTGTAGCCTGTACATTTCATATATTCACTGATCATTGACTCTACCTTGGCAAATAAAGTTGCAGTTCTGGTATGAATGCCTGTGAGATTCTTTTTCAGTCATATCCAATACCAGGAGTATCACATTTCAGTCTTTGAATGATGCTGTGTCTGCATGTCTTTCGCACCTCAGTATCTCCACTTGCACATCATCATCTGCACATCTAGCACTCCAGTGTTAATGCTGAAATGTAATTATTTTCCCTCTATGGCCTATTTATTGCCTTACCTCCCTAATCTTACTACATTTGCACACACTGCACATAGACTTTTCTATTTTGTTATTGACTGCTTGTTTGTTTATCCCATGTGTAACTCTGTGTTGTTGTTTGTGTCACACTGCTTTGCTTTATCTAGGCCAGGTCGCAGGTGTAAATGAGAATGTGTTCTCGAATGGCCTACCTGGTTAAATAAAGGCGAAAGAAAAATAAATGAATAAAAATGTATGTATTACAATTTTACACTACAACAGTTTTTACCAATCAGTGGTTACACATTGTAACTATGCAATAGACAAGAAAAATGATTTAACTAGTTAAAGGCACATTTTTTTATTCATCTATACAGAAATATAATTTATAAAGAGGGCAAAGATAACTGAACTAAATGACTAAAGCCCTGTAGCATTCACTTCTGTCATCATGAAGTGCTTTGAGAGACTTGTCAGGGATAATATCACCTCCACCTTTCCGGCCACCCTAGACCCACTCCAGTTTCCATACCGCACCGACAGGTCCACAGACGATGTAATCGCCATCCCACTGCACACAGCCCTATCCCATCTGGACAAGAGGAATACCTATGTAAGAATGCTGTTCATTGACTACAGCTCAGCATTCAACACCATAGTACCCTCCAAGCTCATCATCAAGCTGGAGGCCCTGGGTCTCAACCCCGCCCTGTGCAATTGGGTCCTGGACTTTCTGAAGGGCCGCCCCAAGGTGGTGAAGGTAGAAAACAACATCTCCACTTCGCTGATCCTCAACACTAGGGCCCCACAAGAGTGCGTGCTCAGCCCCCTCCTGTACACCCTGTTCACCCACGACTGCTTGGCCATGCACGCCACCAACTCAATCATCAAGTTTGTAGACGACTCAACAGTAGCGGGCTTGATTACCAACAATGACGAGACACTCAGAGTGTGATTTCAGGAAAACAACCTCTCACTCAACGTCAGCAAAACAAAGGAGATGATCGTGGACTTCAGCAAACAGCAAAGGGAGCACCCCCCATCCACATCGAAGGGACAGCAGTGGAGAAGGTGGAAAGTTTTAAATTCCTCGGCGTACACATCACAGACAAACTGAAATGGTCCACCCACAGACAGTGTGGTGAAGAATGCGCAACAGCACGTCTTCAACCTCAGAAGGCTGAAGAATTTTGGCATGTCACCCAAAATCCTGACAAACTTTTACAGATGCACAATTGAGAGCATCCTGTAGGGCTGTATCACAGCCTGGTATGGCAACTGCACCGCCATCAACCGCAAGGCTCTCCAGAGGGTGGTGCGGTCTGCATGACGCATCACCGGGGACAAACTACCTGCCCTCCATCACACCTACAGCACCCAATGACACAGGAAGGCCAAAAAGATCATCAAGGACATCAACCACCTGAGCCACTGCCTGTTCACCCCGCTATCATCCAGAAGGGGAGGACAGTACAGGTGCCTCAAAGCTGGGACCGAGAGACTGAAAAACAGCTTCTATCTCAAGGCCATCGGACTGTTAAACAGCCATCACCAACATAGAGAGGCTGCTGTCAACATACAGACTTAAATCTCTGACCACTTTAATAAATGGACTTAATAAAGGTATCACTAGTCACCTTAAATATCGCCACTTTAATAAAGTTTACATATCCTACATTACTCATCTCATATGTATATACTTTTTCTATACCATCTACTGCATCTTGCCAATGCCTATCATTAGTCACTTTAAATAACGCCACTTTAATAGTGTTTACATATCCTATGTCACTCATCTCATATGTATATACTGCTCTATACCATCTAAACCATCTTGCTTACGTCGCACGGCCATCGCTTATCCATATATTTATATGTACATATTCTTATTCCTCCCTTACATTTGTGTGCATATGCTCACTCACACCAACAGATGTACACACAGACATGTTGTTGAACTGAAAACGTAGTCACTTTGTGCATTTCTCTTTCAGATCTACCATGCACTCCACCACTGCCTGACAGCCTCACCCAGAAGTGCATACTCTGGGCCTATCAAGACTCACACACATTATCCACAATGTAAATAAGTTGTAATTACTTGTTTATTTAATGTGTGCTCCATTTTCTTTTACGATTGGAGATATCTACTCCTTCATATCCATTCTTAATATCTACATATTACTCGAAATATCTATCAAATCAAAGTGTGATTGATAATATTGTAAAAGACTATGGCTTAATGTGGACAGTTCGAGGAAATTCTGTGTACTTTTTTTCTGAGTTGAAATACAAGTCTCCCTCTCACACACATATTAGACCCAATGTAAATCATTTGTAAAAACTTGTTTATTTTATTTATGCTCCATTTTATTTGAGGAAAATATCTGCAATAAAGTACATTCACAGTTAAAGCAATGTCTTTGGTTTATTGGATATTTCTCTGAACACAATGTGTCACCAGAAGGAAGTTGGCAGACCTGCAACCCTTGGACTGTGTGTAGGTTTTTTCATTGAGCTGAAAAATAGAGGGATGGGGAGAGGGAGGGATGGGAGGTAGAGTGCAGTTTAAAGGTTTATCATTAATAACTGACACAATTCTATAAATAACACATATTATAATAATACATAGTGACCAAAAGTTACTGTATTGTGATTGTTTAGTGTTTTATTTACTCAATCAAGTAGTGCCAGAAGGAGGAATCGAACCGTGTCTTAAAAGCAGAAGATCAGGTCAAATAAGGTCAACAAAATTTTCATTACAGCTATTCACGACTGGACCCCGAGGAAAAGCAGAGTACTGTGAGCCAAAAGGTTGAGAGATCTAATCCCCGGTGAGGATATGTTGAATGATAATTACTGTATAAATGGACATGCACAATGTAATCATGTGTCAAACATCCACATTCAAAATACTGTATCAATATCTCTTGTTATTTTAAATTTTTACATTCATTTAACAAGGCAAGTCAGTTCAGAACAAATTTGTATTTAAAATGACGGCCTACCTCGGTAAAACCCTCCCCTAACCCGGACGACGCTGGGCAAATTGTGCGCTGCCCTATGGGACCCCTGATCACGGCCGGTTGTGATACAGCCCGGAATCAAACCAGGGTCTGATCTCTAACCTTACTAACAGACAAAGAGCTATGAATGGATCCGTGGTTTATCAACCAGGGCCTGGCTTGGCAACAGTAACAAGATGCGATGTATAATGATTTGTTTTTTGGGGGGGGTACATAAATGTTCCTGCAACATTCCCATGAAGTGTGTCTAGAACATAAACTACCAGTCAAAAGATTTAGAACACCTACTCATTCAAGGGTTTTTCTTTATTTTCACTATTTTCTACACTGTAGAAAAATAGTGACGACATCCACATGATGAAATAACACATATGTAATCATGTAGCAACCAAAAAAGTGTAAAATAAATCAAAAAGACTTTACATTTGAGATTCTTCAAATAGCCACCCTTTGCCTTGATGACAGCTTCTTGGAACAGGAACATTCCTATGAAAACGTTAGATAATTATCTAATGAGATTCTTCAGGGAATGTTCTTTAGAGTTGTGGCAACGTTTGCTGTTTGCTGAGTGTAGCTTTCAGAGCAGTCTTTTTCAGCTGGTTTACAAGGTGCTATGGCACCGATACCTATGACAGGTGGGTTTGATAAGCTTCATGGTAGCGTTTTTTCCCTGAGTCCATTTCTTATGCGTAGGGTCCAGCACTGGGTGCCAGCCGTTTACCAGTACTCGTCTTGCTGCCTAAACCGAGTGAGTCTCATTGTGACAGAAGTACCCCCAAAGTGGCATGGCCAATTGGATTATGTCACTGATTACCAGAGCCCCCGAATCCAGAGTAGACCGGGCTTCAGGCAAACCTCGGTACATAAACACAGTTGTGAGTACCCAAAGTTCCACAATGTTCAAGGGTACAAGAATTGTTGCGTCTCCCACATGTGGGTTCAATGAAAAGTGTCCCTTCTCCAGATTCAGACACATGGTGGTCGAGACTGGTGGAAAGGGAAAAATAACCAATCTCTCCCAGTCCACAAGGTGGCGTCCCACCCCTTCAGATGGCACCTAACGGTTGCTATTGTCTGCTCCAACCAATGGCCTGCATGCGCAGTGTTGCTCTGCATCATGCAAAATGTTATGTCTGGGTACAGGCTCCAATTTTTTGCTCTTCCCCGCGCTTTTGTGGCGTCATCACTTTGACTGTTCCCGCCTCAGAGCCTGTTTTGGCGTCTCCAGACGCCAGCAATCCGAGTAGTTTCTATGTCAGATCCAGGACCGCTGGTACAGCCAGTATTTCCTGGTTCCGAAAAGTAGTCTGGACTTTCTCCCCCTTCTAGACTTGTGTCTTCAGCAAGCACCTCAGAGTCTATTAATTCAGAATGCTCATGAGCCACCACCGGCTATTACAATTGACTGGCTGTAGGCAAAAGGTTTTACACACATACTGTACATGCTGGTGTCCCAAACCAGAAAAATAGGTGTCTTCCGTTTCGGGGTCTCGAGCGAGACTCACTCGCAAATCACATTTTTCTATCCACACAGGGGGTGTCCAGGTTCTGGCTCTGATAAGACCAATTTCGGCTGTATCACGCAGTGTGTTTCCGCCAGTGCCTACGCCTACTGGGGATGATGGCTTCTGTGCAGAAGCCGCTCCCCTGGGGCTATTGTTGTTGCAGCCTTTTCAGTGCTAGGTGCTAGTCGCTCACCTAGATGCATCTCCCAGCCTAACCGCTTGCTTCTGGTGTCCCTGTCGGGGGTACGGTGGCAGACCAACTGTATTGTCATGGGGAATCTAATGAGTTCAGTTTTACTCTGCAGGGTGATCACGACAAATGCATCCCCTAGAGGGTGGGGGGGGTATGGACGGCGGCGTGGAGCCTGGAGTTCCTAGCGGTCTATCTGTCTCTCAGGTGCTTCCTCCCACCTTTGTTGGACTGGCTTGTGCTGGGCAATATTTACGACGGTGGTGGCATACATCAACAGAAGGTGGGGGACTCAGTCTCTCTCCCTTCTAACCTTGGTGATACCCATTGCTATGGAGCAGTGCACACATACTCTCGCTTAGGGTGACGCCTGTACCTGGTTGCCTCAACTCGGGTGCAGATCTTCTATCCAGGGGTGCTCTCTCTTAGGAGTGGTGGCAACACCCCTAGGTGGTCTCCCAGATGGGAAATGTTCGGCGTGGCCAACGTAGACCTTTACGAAGCACTCTTTATCCTCTGTTTCTCTCGATGAGGGACCCGAGTGCTCTGTTGGGAACGGATGCACTGATTGATATGGATTTCACGTTTAAAAAGCATACAGTGCATTTGGAAAGTATTCAGACCCCTTGACTCTTTCCACTTTATTTACATTACAGCCATATTCTAAAAAAAATATTTGCACATTTATTATTAAAAAAAAGAAACATATACATTTGAAGTCGGAAGTTTACATACACCTCATCCAAATACAATTAAACTAGATTTTTCACACTTCCTGACAAAGTGTCTTGAAATGTTGCTTCAATATATCCACATAATTTTCCTGCTTCATGATGCCATCTATTTTGTGAAGTGCACCAGTTCCTCCTGTAGCAAAGCGCCCCCACAACATGATGCTGCCACCCCCGTGTATCATGGTTGGGATGGTGTATCATGGTTGGGATCATCTCTAGGAGAGAGAACGCGTCTCCTTCCTGAGCGGTATGACTGTTAAGTGGTCGCATGGTGATTATACTTGCATACTATTGTTTGTACAGATGAACGTGGTACATTCGGGCGTTTGGAAATTGCTCCCTAGGATGAACCAGACATTTGGAGGTCTACATTTTTTTTCTGAGGTCTTGGCTGATTTCCTTTGATTTTCCCATGATGTCAAGCAAAGAGACACTGAGTTTGAAGATAGGCCTTGAAATACATCCACAGGTACACCTCCAATTGACTCAAATGATGTCAATTAGCCTTTCAGAAGCTTCTAAAGCCATGACATCATTTTCTGGAAACTTCCAAGCTGTTTAAGGGCACAGTCAACCTAGTGTATGTTAACTTTTGACCCACTGGAATTGTGATACAGTGAATTATAAGTGAAATAATCTGTCAGTAAACAATTGTTGGAAAAATGACTTGTGTCATGCATAAAATAGATGTCCTAACCGACTTGCCAAAACTATAGTTTGTTAACAAGACATTTGTGGAGTGGTTGAAAAACGAGTTTTAATGACTCCAACCTAAGTGTATGTAAACTTCCGACTTCAACTGTATATACCTTATTTACATAACTATTCAGACACTTTGCTATGAGACTCGAAATTGAGCTCAGGTGCATCCTGTTTACATTAATCAACATTGAGATGTTTTCTAGAACTGGATTGGAGTACACCTGTGGTATATGCAATTGATTGGACAAGATTTGGTAATTCACGCACCTGTCTATATAAGGTCCCACAGTTGACAGTGCATGTAAGAACAAAAACCAAGCCATGAGGTCAGCGAAATTGTCCATAGAGCTGTGAGACAGGATTGTGTTGAGGCACAGATCTGGGGAAGAGTACCAAAAAAACCTCTGCACCATTGAAGGTACCCAAGAAACACAGTGGCCTCCATCATTCTTCAATGGAAGAGGTTTGGAACCAGTTAGCTGCTCGGCCATACTGAGCAATTGGGGAAGAAGGGCCTTGGTCGGCGAGGTGCGCAAGAACCCGATAGTCACTCTGACAGAGCTCCAAGGATCCTCTGTTTAGATGGGAGAACCTTCCATAAGGAAAACCATCTCTGCAGCACCCTACCAATCAGGCCTTTATGGTAGAGAGGCCAGATGGAAGCCACTCGTCAGTAAAAGGCATATGACACCCCGCTTGAAGTTTTCCAAAAGGCACCTAAAGGACTCTCTGACCTTGAGAATCAATACTCTCTGGTCTGATGAAACAAGATTGAACTATTTGCCCTGAATGCCAAGAGTCACGTCTGGAGGAAACCTGGCACCATCCCTACGGTGAAGCATGGTGGTGGCAGCATCATGCTGTGGAGATGTTTTTCAGTGGCTGGGACTGGTAGATTAGTCAGGATCAAGGGAAAGATGAACGGAGCAAAGTACAGAGAGATCCTTGATGAAAACCTACTCCAGAGCACTCAAAACCTCAGACTGGGGTGAATGTTCACCTTCCAACAGGACAACAACCCTAAACACACACCCAAGACAACGCAGTAGTGGCTTCGGTACAAATCTCTAATGTCCTTGAGTGGCCCAGCCAGAGCCCGGACTTGAACCCAATCAAACATCTCCGGAGAGACCTGAAAAAAGCTGTGCAGTGACACTCCCCATCCAACCTGACAGAGCTTGTGGGAATCTGCAGGGAAGAATGGTAGAAACTCTCCAAATACATGTCTGCCAAGCTTGTAGCGTCATACCCAAGAAGTCTCGAGGCTGTGAACGCTGACACAGGTGCTTCAACAAAGTACTGAGTAAAGGGTCTGAATACTTATGTAAATGTGATATATACTTTTTTAATATAAATTTGCCCAAAAATATACAAACCAGTTTTTTCTTTGTCCTTTTGGGGTATTGTGTGTACATTGATGAGGGAACTTTTTCTTTTATTTCCGAATAATGCTGTAACGTAACAAAATGTGGAAAAAGTCAAGGGGTCTGAATACTTTCAAAATTGCCTGTACATGGCGGCTATTTCAGAATGTCATGTGTGAATTGATGGTGCCACTCCAGGGGCTCTTCCGCCAGTGGTGCAGTTCCTCAAAGGGTGTGCACTGGCTCAGACCAGTCTCTAAACCTATTGCAGCCACTCGGGATTTAGCTTTGGTTTTGGGTGCTCTGTGTGTGACCCCTTTGAACCACAGGAGGCTGTGGATCTGAGTTTCCTCTCCTACAATAACTACCTGCTCATGGCTTTGACCTCAGATATGCGTGTTGGGGACCTCCACGTTTAACACCCTTCCTGTGATGTTGCGTCCAAATGCAACCCTCACCCCCAAAAGTTATGGCTATGTCCTACAGGTCTTAAGCTTTTTGTTGTTGTTGATATTTCCCTTTTCAACTCCTCCTTTTGCTTTTGCCCGTTCCAAGCTTTACGCAGGTACATTGAGCAGACCAGGAATATCCAGTTTTGTGATTAGCTTTTTATCTGTTTTGCTAATCCAGCTCACCAGATTTTTGTCTGTTTTACTTATGAAGCTCGCGACTGGGTGCTCTCTAGGCAGCGCATCTCCCACTGGATTGCGGAGACTATCTCCCTGGCATATAGCAGCAAGGGACAAGGGTTACCTAGCGGTGTACGTGCCCACTCCACTGGGGGTCTGGCAGAGTCTTGGGCGTTATTTAAAGGGTTGACTTTAGGGGAAATTTGTGTTGTGGCGGGTTGGGCTTCAGTGTGCTTACAGCTGGGACAGGGGAAGGTCACTAGGCAGCATGCAGTGTGCGCAATTCCCAGAATACCGCTTCTTGCGGGGTCAAGGTCGTGGAGGTCTGCAGTGGACCGTTTCATTTAGTATTCGCTGGGCTCAGCTTTGGGCTTGATTTCATTTCCCCATAGTAGTGTTGTACCAAGAGTACTAACTGAAAGGGAATGTAACATTATGACTATAAATAAAGGTACCCTGAAGGAGGGAAATGAGGTACAACACCAGTTTGGCCCCGCACCGTCCGTTTATCACCTGTGGAAGGCCGGGCTTCCAGCAAGGTGCTGATTTCATTGGCCATGTCAGGCTTGATTTTAGTTTTTCAATCGAGTTTGCAGGGTGCGACTACACCATAGTCGTGTTGTACCTCGTTTCCCTCCTTTAGTGAATGGTAGTAATAGTCATAATGTTATGTTTTGGCCCTCCTGAATACATTTTGTGAAGTTACTTGTGTGCTTCTACATTTGACCTACAAATCAAATCAAACCTCCCTGCTCACTGTGGCACCATTCCACATGCACTGGAGACCACACGATTGGTTAAAAATTACAAGGGGGCAGGAGCTAAGGGGGACAGGGCAGACATATCAGCATGCAGCTGTCATTCTGATGCCTTCTGGTTGTGTGGCTGTCTCTTCCCCTAAGGACCTGCCTGGCAGAGGTTGCGGGACATCATGAGTGAGAAAGCTTAGCTCTTTTGGGACAAGAGCGGGGACAGACAGTGTACATTTGGTGTGACTGAGCCTGGTGCATACTGAATTGGAAACAAAGTGAGTTTGTCAGCCAATCCTAAGGGTCAAACTGGGAAGTTTACAGATTTACAAGAGTTCAGTGCACGTTCTCTTTGACTCACGCTAAACGAGTTCAAGCCAAGGACCGGCTCAAGAGGGTTGAGAAGCAAGAGAAACCAGCCAGGGGAAAGGAAGGTGAAAGGCAGAGGCCATCAACTTCTAGAAGGCAAGACTGGGAGCTGTTAATGCAACATGATCCTGTGGGTCTTGCCCTAAAAATACCGCCAGGCAGGAGAACGTGCACAGACTGTATGTGCCTAATTTTCCCAATTGGACTTCCAAAGCCGTCACAATTTTTATTTTTTGGCTTGGGCACTTTGAAGGTAATCTAATCCAATGTAATGAAGTTTATTTGCTTTAGAACTTTGATAGCAGAAGTTACAGGGATATTCTTAGCAATACATGAGCCCATTCAAACCACTTTAAAAGTTAGTGTTACATTTGAAAAGCTAAGCAATAGTTATAATAATCAAAATGATCAAGTCTAGATGGGAAACTTACTTTTAATCTTCTCTTGAATCTCTCTACGTCAACTATCTACAATAAATTAAGAAAAAGGGTCCAGTTAACATTGGGACCCATTTTGAATACCCAACTAATGCTATTATAAGAAGGCATCACTGTGACAATGAAAAAGGCAGAGGTGCAGATGACCCTGAAGAAGGGAGCAGATGAGCGGGTGCGCAACGTACCTAGCCCCATCTTCCTGCCAAAGCGGGCCAAAGCCAGTCCTATCCCCGATCAGACGGTCCCCAACTCGGGGGCCTCCGCGTTTCCCACCCAGACACCTCCTGTGTTTGTACGCAAAATGAGGAACGCCGCTGTGGGTACTGGCTGCGACATCCGCCTGAAAGTGGCGGTGGCAGGAGACCCGCAGCCCTCGCTCTACTGGTACCACAATGACGACCTGCTGAATATGGATAATCAGGAATACGGGGGCCTCTGGATCAGGGACTGCAAGCCCAGTGACGCCGGCCTTTACACCTGCATTGCCAACAACCATCTTGGGGAGGTGCGGAGTAGCGCTGTGCTCGCCGTCCTGGACCTGGGGGAAGGTAATGTAGACAGGTCACTTATCCTATTGTTTTGTGTTAAAAGTCCTTGACCTCTTATCAATGTGTTTTTCTACTCAGTTCTGGCACAATCAAGGATGTTTTGGGGCCATGTTTTGGCCCCATACATGCCCCCAATTAATACTCCTAGGTGTTTCAAGCCATTCATACTTATGAGTATTGATCCAAGAAAATGTGAGCAAATAAGGTTTGAGATTATTTAGAAAAATTTAAGCCATTTACATTATCTCCACATTGTCATGACATGACAGTTTACCTATTGAATCTCTCAATGCTCAAAGCTTGTGGAAAGTTGAAGGTTTCACATAAATAGCATGATGAATCATTTAATTGAACCAGTCATAATGCGTGATTTGATTTGTAGCTATGTTTGTGCAGAGCTAAAGAGGGATTAATAGTGAAGACCAACAAAGACACAGTGGCAATGTGATAATGGACAACTTGTCCAACAGGCTGTACATTTGTAATGGTGGATCATAGGGAAGAGTTGGGTAACACTTGACATACAACCTGCAAGTATAATGTATTATGATGTAGTTATAATGCATTTTATGACTATATGCCCCCCTTATAATGTTGTGTTATCATTTATGATGATCCTGACTAACCAGCCATTTTGAATCAGTTGAAATGTTGATACACAGAGACATAACATATTATAAAGCATTGTGTAAGTCAAAAATGCTTACAACACATCATAAAGAATTATACCTTCATGCTTCAAGTTAAGTGTTACCAACAGTTTTATAGAGGTTAGAGTGCTTTATCCTCCTGGGTTACCTTGTTTTGTCCTGATGACTGAATCCTGAGGCCTGTTTTGTGGCTGCAGGAGTGATAGGATATCCAAAATCACTGCATAGAAGTATGGCAGCCTATATATATGACATGTTGCTTTAGGGTTGTGTTTGTAAACTGTATCAGGTCAATAAAGTAATAGTCTAATAAGTCTTGAATTTCCAAAATCAAATCAAATCAAATTTTATTTGTCACATACACATCTCAAATCTCAAATAGAATTATGTAATATAATGTATTATAGCATGGCTCTGTCTTGTTTGGAGTTCTTGGGTCCTGGATCAGCAGGTCGTTCGAGATTGACCAAATTGGATGTCCTGAGGAAGTCGGGAAAAGCCTTCAAAACTGTCCACTAGGGGCAAGTAGGCTTGCGTTTTGCTAGGGTGTTGTGGACTAGGGTGGTAGATGTGTGACTCTGGATTAGAAGGTTGTGTATTCAACCCCATTTGCGGACAGTTTAAAAACAAATTGAACCCTATCCCAAACCTTCACACTTACCTTAACCATTTTGAATGAGTTCCTAAATTTAACCCTCAACTTCGAAATTTGACGTTTGGAGATATGGAACGATGCAACTACATATCAGACAGAGTTCAGTGTGTCAAATCGGAGGGCCTGTTGTCCGGACCTCTGGCAGTCTCTATGAGGGTACCACAGGATTCAATTCTCGGGCCGACTCTTTTCTCTGTATACATCAATGATGTCGCTCTTGCTGCTGGCGATTCTCTGATCCACCTCTACGCAGACAACAGCATTCTATATACTTCTGGCCCTTCTTTGGACACAATCTACCTACCTCATCCCCATACTGTTTTTATTGACTTTTCTGCTCTTTTGCACACCAGCATTTCTACTTGCACATCACCATCTGCTCATCTATCACTCCAGTATAATTTTTCTAAATTGTAATTACTTGGCTACTAATGGCCTATTTATTGCCTTACCTCCTTACGCCATTTGCACACACTGTATATAGACTTTCTTTTTTTTCTATTTTGTTATTGACTACGCTCGTTTATTCCATGTGTAACTCTGTGTTGTTGTTTTTGTCGCACTGTTTTGCCTTATCTTGGCCAGGTCGCAGTTGTAAATGAGAGCTTGTTCTCATCTAGTTTACCTGGTTAAATAAGGTGAAATGAAATAAATAATAAATAAAAAACAGAGCAGCAGGAGCAACAAAAACCCTTTGGAGTTTGACGTTTGGAGCAAGTTCGAAATTTGACATTAAAAGAAAATGGAGGAATGTCCAATTCTGTAGTGAGACTGTGAGAGCTTATTTCCTGCATATCTTTCCACATTTTCAGGATAAACTTTATCATGTTAGCCTTTCAGTCTAATTTTACATTTCCAGGCTACCTGGATGTATGTTTAATCTATGATATTAAAAACATACAGTGGCAGTGTGATTGAATCTAGCTCTCAGTCTTACATAGAGCCTTACATACGGATATGCATGTGTGTACAATAATTTGTAGGGTATGTGCTCATTATTAAATCAGTGACACCCTTTAGTTGAATGAAAATCAGCTATATGACTGATAGACCAATGATTCATGCATCCAGGATTCAGCACGCAATGATCACACTACTGAGCCAAGCTGAGCTGAGCCAAACCAAGCTGTATTGGGCTGACCTAGTTACGCATCCACCATAGTTGCTGGAACCGTGTTGAAAAGCAAAGTGTGAAAATATCAGAGCAAACACAGTTTTGTTCAGGTCTGGATGATAGTATGAAAAGGGTAATGAATGCTGTTTGGAAATACATAAATATGCTTGTCTTTTGGCCATGTTTGTCTTGTAGGATGGGTTGACTGGTCTTGATCATCAGATGTAATACCAGGTATTCAGTGGTATACAGATCTAGCATTTTTACCCTGGCTAAAGCCTGCTCCCAATCAGAGGAATTACTGTTTCAAACATGCCTAAGATCTCCTGTTCGCACTGCAGCTTCTTTCATTGCCGACGTCGGGTTACATTTTTTAAGGCAGTAACTTTTACAGTACAAGTTGTTTGTGTGGAACAAGCATTCAATAAAATTGGATTATACTGCAGCTTATACTCTTTTGAGATTATTATGCAACAGTGTGGACTTGAGAGTTTCTTGTTTTCGTACAGAAATTACAGTATGTGATTCAAATATCACCTGTATGGCATACATTTTTAGGACACCCTCAGCTTCAACAGCCTCCTCTGTCTTTACTGCTACAAAGTGCTTTTCAATCAAATGGGTGTAAACAAATGATTTCTTGCTCTTTGACTCTTGAACTGTCCTCACTGGAAACTCTGTGTTTCAGTCCTCAGCCCTGACTGTGCCTAGTCTACAGCTGTCCTATCAGTCATTGGTAGTGCCTTACCCCTCTGCCTCTCTCTCTCCCCTCTCTCTCACTATCCCCTTCCCCCTCATAGATGACCATCTCTGCACCGCATGTTATTTATACCCATGGAATGTGCCAGGCCTCAGATTTGTGTAATGTTAATAGGCCACAGTGTCTCCAATTACACAGGAAGACATCACAGCTAATAATAGACCCACCCCCCTGGAAGAGGTTTTCAGAGGTCTCTATTATCAAAACTAAAATCTGAATGACCAGGGAATGAGACACATTTTATTTCAAACCCACACATCCTCTCAAAACATGTTGATACTATATTCTGAAGATGCCCACACAGTAGATATCCGTGGTCAGCCTATAGGCCCCAGGAGTATGATTTTAGCTAAACTGGCTTATTGGTGGGGGTTAGGACGGTTACCTGGCCAGTACCACACAAATACAAGGCCTTTTAACACTTGGCTCAGACAGAGGTCGGCTTCGCCTTGTGCCTACCCAGCTAGCAATGAGGAATCGGCCCATCCTAAGCCCTGTTCAACCTCTCTTCCGTATCGTCTGAGATCCCTAAAGATTGGAAAGCTGCCGCGGTCATCCCCCTCTTCATAGGGGGAGACACTCTAGACCCAAACTGTCTACAGACCTATATCTATCCTACCCTGCCTTTCCCATCGTACCTTCTCCGCTATGCAATCTGGTTTCCGAGCTCGTCATGGGTGCACCTCAGCCACGCTCAAGGTCCTAAACGATATCATAACCGCCATCGATACAAGACAATACTGTGCAGCAGTCTTCATCGACCTGGCCAAGGCTTTCAACTCTGTCAATCACCACATTCTTCTTTGCAGACTCAACAGCCTTGTTTCTCAAATAACTGCCTCGCTTGGTTCACCATCTACTTCTCAGATAGAGTTCAGTGTGTCAAATCGGAGGGCCTGTTGTCCGGACCTCTGGCAGTCTCTATGGGGGTGCCACAGGGTTCAATTCTCGGGCCAACTCTTTTCTCTGTATACATCAATGATGTCGCTCTTGCTGCTGGTGATTCTCTGATCCACCTCTACGCCGACGACACCATTCTGTATGCTTTGGGCCCTTCTTTGGACACTGTGTTAACAAACCTGCAGACGAGCTTCAATGCCATACAACTCTCCTTCCGTGGCCTCCAATTGCTCTTAAATACAAGTAAAGCTAAATGCATGCTCTTCAACCGATCGCTGCCCGCACCCGCCCACCCGATTAGCATCACTACTCTGGATGGTTCTGACTTATAATATGTGGACAACTACAAATACATAAGTGTCTGGTAAGACTGTAAACTCTCCTTCCAGACTCACATTAACCTCTTGATATTCCCAAACCCGCATGCGGTAGTGTAATCATCGCCTGACAATAATTAGCATAACACAACGGACATAAATATCCGTAGAAAATATTCCTATTCATGAAAATCACAAATGAAATATATTGAGACATAGCTTAGCCTTTTGTTAATCACCCTGTCGTCTCAGATTTTCAAAATATGCTTTACAGCCAACGCTAGACAAGCATTTGTGTAAGTTTATCATAGCCTAGCATAGCATTATACCTTGCTAGCAGCAGGCAACCTTGTCACGGAAATCAGAAAAGCAATCAAATTAAATCGTTTACATTTGATGAACTTCGGATGTTTTCACTCAAGAGACTCCCAGGTAGATAGCCAAAGTTTGTTTTTTCCCAAAATATTATTTTTGTAGGCGAAACAGCTCCGTTTGTTCTTCACGTTTGGCTAAGAAATCGCCCGGAAATTGCGGTCACCACAATACCGAAAAATATTCCAAATTAGCTCCATAATATCGACAGAGAATCCATCCTCAAGGTGGTTTTCTAATATCTATTCGATAATATATCCGTCGGGACAATTAGTTTTTCGGTAGGACCGATTGGAGTAATGGCTGTATTTTACGCGAGAATCTCTCTCGGAGCCACCATGTGACCACTTACTCAATGTGGCCGCATACGGCTATTCTTCAACAGAAATGCGTAAAACTACGTCACAATACTGTAGACACCTTGGGGAATACGTAGAAAGTGTAAGCTCGTTGATGGTACATTCACAGCCAAATAGGGAGTCATTGGAATGCAGCGCTTTCAAAACCTGGGGCACCTCCGGATTGGATTTTTCTCAGGCTTTCGCATGCAACATCAGTTCTGTTATACTCACAGACAATATCTTTACAGTTTTGGAAACGTTAGTGTTTTCCATCGAAAGCTGTCAATTATATGCATATTCTAGCATCTTTTCCTGAAAAAATATCCCGTTTAAAACGGGAACATTTTTTTTCCAAAAATGAAAATACTGCCCCCTAGCACCAGCAGGCATCTCCAATCCAAAACTAAATCTAGAATCGGCTTACTATTTCGCAACAAAGCATCCTTCACTCATGCCGCCAAACATACCCTCGTAAAACCTACTATCCTGCCGATCCTTGACTTCGGCGATGTCATTTACAAAATAGCCTCCAACACTCTACTCAGCAAATTGGATGCAGTCTATCACAGTGCCATCCATTTTGTCCAAAGCCCCATATACTACCCACCACTATGACCTGTATGCTCTCGTTGGCTGGCCCTCGCATCATATTCGTCGCCAAACCCACTGGCTCCAGGTCATCTATAAGTCTTTGCTAGGTAAAGCCCCGCTTTATCTCAGCTCACTGGTCACCATAGCAGCACCCACCCATAGCACGTGCTCCAGCACGTATAATAACGCCTTCTTTGGCCGCCTCCTTCCTGTTCTCTGCTGCCAATGACTGGAACGAATTGCAAAAATCACTGAAGCTGGAGTCTTATATCTCCCTCACTAACTGTAAGCATCAGCTGTAAGAGCAGCTTACTGATCATTGCACCTGTACATAGGCCATCTGTAATTAGCCCACCCAACTACCTCATTCCCATATTGTAATTTATTTTTTGCTCCTTTGCACCCCATTATCTCTACTTGCACATTCATCTTCTGCACTTCTATCACTCCAGTGTTTAATTGCTAAATTGTAATTATTTTGCCACTATGGCCTATTTATTGCCTTACCTCCCTAATCTTACTACATTTGCACACACTGTATATAGACTTTTCTATTGTGTTATTGACTGTATGTTTGTTTATCCCATGTGTAACTCTGTGTTGTTTGTGTCACACTGCTTTGCTTTAGCTTGGCCAGGTCACAGTTGTAAATAAGAACTTGTTCTCAACTGGCCTACCTGGTTAAATAAATGGCAAATATATATATATATTTTTTTTCATTTTTGTTTTTCAGCCTACTTTGCCGGCATCTTACCAGAATCCCCCCCAGAAGCGGCCAGATTTAAATTGAAATAAATGTATACAAAATTACATGATTTTGAAATATTACTATTATACTGTACATACAAATTAAACCCATCCACAAAAAAATATTTCTTGATCACAGAAACAATGAGGAAAATATTGAAAAATAAACAAATAATTAAATGCTAATTATATAAAGCAGCCCGTGTAATCATCTGCCAGAGTGTAGCCCCAATTGGCCTGAGCCCCAAGTAATACATTTGGGCCAGATAACCCTCACCGGAATCGGCCCGAGCCGCAACTAATATGTTTGGGCCAAATAACTCACACCGGAATCGGCCCGAGCTCAATTCCTGCATCCTAGCCATAAGTAATACTGCCGAAGGTGGCCCAGACTCGGGCCACATGACGTCTGCGAGTCTGACTCTCAGCTGAGTGCCCCGACTCTCAGCCCGGAATAGGCCCAGATCCACTGTGCTAGCTGGGTAGTGATCGCAGGCATTCTGAATGGGTGGCAATGACAATTTAGTCTAAATAATTAGTAGGAAAACTCTTCACCTTCGTTATGATGTTGTCAGATCGACTTTAGATATGACAATGATGTGGCTTTGTGAGGCAGAGGTTGGCTTTTAGCTATGATAGCGCTACACGGTCTTGGATATAGTCTAGCTCTACACGGACTCAGATAATAGGCTAGCTATCTCTTCACATTCATGGATATCCAAGCAGTGAGAGGAGCAGTAGACACGACACATACCCACTTTTAAACTGTGTGGCTGTAGTGGAAAGCCAGCTAGTGAGCTGAATCGTGTGCTACTACGTTAATTTCTAGCTAGCTATTATAGCTAATCTGGTGCCCTTCATTAAATCCTAGCTACCTAGCTCCTGTAACATTATACTATATCTAAACTAAATCTGACAGCACCATAATGATACAGGGTATCCTTGCCTTCTTCTTCTTTTGAAATGTCCAGCCACTATAGTGCACTTACACAATCATGGTTCAATCACAGTAAAGCTGTGAAACCCATGACTAGGTGCTCTAATCACTTTTTTTTGAACTGGCCTTATCGCTCTTTGTATAATTAAACATTTGAAGAAGTGGATAAATTGTCTCTCTCTCTCAACAACAACAAAAAAAGAAATACGCTCTGGGCAATATGCATTTTGGAAATTGTAGTGAGTGCACCATTCACTAATTTAGATCATTGGACGTTAAAGTGATAAGGAATGGAAGGAAGCCATCTTAGACTATTTGGACAGAGTCACTCAAAGGATCACTCTGTGTGTGTAAGTCTGCTGAGGCATGTGCCTCATATGATATCCCAGATCATCCGTATTATTTCTGCTGTGAAAAAGCACAACAGCCTTTTCTGTTCACCTTTTTTATCTTGGCTCTTGATTCTCGTTTTCTAAAACCCTTATGCCTCTGTAATGTATCAAAGTGATTGACTCACACTGCCTGTTTGTTTTTCAGTGTGCAGCAAGAGTTCAGTTGACTGTTAGTAGTAGATACATGTTTTGTATTACAAACACAACAACGAGGACTGAAGTGTTGAATAACAAACCTGCATCTGTAGCTGAACTGCAATTCCCATGTTCCTATTGAGATAGCTCCTGACTACACAGGGTGACCATGGCATGGCATGGCATGGCAGTCTGTCTGTCTGAGCTGACCACAAATTGCATCGCGGGTTAAATAAAGCCTCCACGTCAGGGCAACACTTGTGCACATTGGACAACTCTTGATCCCATCCATTTCAGGACTACTGCAATTGCCAGGGATCTCCTCACACAATTCACAGAGACGATTCTCTCTCCTACAGTGTATCTCAACTTGCCAAAAGTGTGACAAAGATTTTTGCATCAGTACAGCAAGTGCTACTTTGCGATTCTAATTAATTTTGTTTTTAAATGTATAAATGTATCTCTTTCGTCACATATATGCCTACTTTACATGCCTTCTATCAGTCTCTTTAAATAAGTACCACATTGGAAATTGCATCAAGGACCATATTGGAAGTAAGTTATCCACTGAACAAAAATGTTCACAAAATTATAAGTTGAATCAAATCAAAATACCTGGAAAGTATAAAGATAAAGATACCATAAAGATAGTTCAAATCGCAAACATGTTGTTTCACAATGTTTGAAAAAGCTGATGCTTTGAAGGCCAAAATCAAAAGATCACTTCAGCATTTTAAATTCTGTGTGTAATTCCATTTTGAATGGTGTTAAATCTAACAACAGTGCTCCTGTTACTACTGAATAAAAAGGTGCTCATGCTTCAAAAAACAAGTTGAAAATAGTCCACATCATGCAGATAGTCAAATTCGGTGAGTAAAGCCAGGAATGAACAAAAAAACAAAAAAACAGACAGTGAGACAGATTTACCAAGCATTTGCACCTGTTAGTTACAAGTAAAAGAAACAAAGCTAAACCATTTAAACTTGACTTTACTTGAAAGCCGTATTCCTTCTCTTTACCCTCATTTGACCTTTTCATTCCATCGTTTATGTTTCATGGAAAAAGCAAATGCACATTTAGCACCAGTGCAAATGCTTAGTAAATCTGATCCAGCGGCTTAATTCATATGGTTGTATCATTGTTTGTTATTTATTGTTCTTTATTATTTGTTCTTTGGAGTAGAGTTGGTCAGAGACACTGGTTGAGTTTTTTTGGAAGTGTCATGGTTTTTTTAGACCAGAGGACATGACATGAGGCAGAATGGCAGTGGCATCAGAAACCCGACAGTGCAAGGGGTGAGCGTGGGGGATTTCCAACCCATTGCTCGGATTCCACTGAACATATGAACAGGGGACAGTGAGAGGAGCAGGAGAGGGAAAGATGGGTGACAACAAGATCGGTCTTAGAAAAGAGGTTCACAGACAGCATTGTGAATTGCAAAGTGTAAGCAATGGTTGGAGAGAAAGGGAGAGTAGGGTAATGGACATTATAATAAACATTTTGTCATCTAACCAATTCTCCCATATTCAGCAGCTCAATATGGTTCTTCCTCACAAAGAATGGTCAGGATTTCAGATATGTGTTCTACACAAGTCATCAGGAAGCAATTGCATTGGACACCCTTGCTCTAGGTCAGTGGTACTCGTTGTGCTGCCCCCAGGCCACAAGCGGCCCGCGAGCCCTTCATTTGTGGCTCGCAGTGATTTTCCTATTTTCCATTCATAATACATAACAACGATACAATTTCAATTCAATGTGTTTAATGCAGACCTTTCATTGAATATATCTATTGTTCCCTGGATGGCAGACAGATGGCAGTATAGTGCAGCTGTTGAACAGGAAGGTCATACTGGAACGTTTGCCGAAATAGAACGCAACTGCTCAGCTACAGCAACCGACACATATCAGTTTGCTACTAACTAATGTTTGCAGTCTGATCGACATGGATCGATTTATTGAAAAATTAAACGTAAATCTATTGACAATGAAAATGAGGGGGGGCAAGCTGGAGAACAACGTGACAGCTATGAACAAACACGCGTTACACGCATCAGCGCTTCATTGGACTCACCTACACTCATTCACTTTGTTGATTGCCCCTCTATATCTGTCTGTTCCTCAGCTTGATCCCTGTGACAGCATTAATGTAATTTTGTTTCCCCTGTCCAGACGCTGTCTGTGTTTTGTTTCATGTCCGTTATTTATTGAATGTTCACTCCCTGTACTTGCTTCTCGTCTCCCAGCGTCTGTTCTTACAACAACAACAAATTATGGACAGTTGCAGAGAAAACAACAGAGGCAACATATGAAATTGCTTAGATTCTCGAGAGAAACAAGAAGGCCTTCACAGACGTGGAGATTGTCAAAGAATGTTTTTTGGCCTCAGCCAAAATATTGTATGCTGATTTCACAAACAAGGAAGCTATTGTAAGCTAATTAGGGACTGCCACTCCCAGACTCGACCATAACAAGACGCATAGAAGACATTGGCAAGGACATCGGTAGGCAACTGATTACTGACACATCCATGGCGCTGTGTTTTAGTATTGCGCTTGACGAAAACACTGATGTAAGTGATATTGCCACATTATGTGTTTGGGTCCGTTTCCCTCAAAACGAGTGGTTCAGAGAGGAACCTTTATGTTTCCTGCCCCTTCAGGGACAAACACGAGGAGAGGTTAATCTGAAAGCCCTTGTTACATTTTTGATGATAATAATATTGACTGGTCAAATTTTGCATCTGTGTGCACTGAACATGTGTGGGACGGAGAATGTACTCATAGACCTGATGAGAAAGAGAGTATATTCCCGAATTTGTTATGTTCCATTGTATCATTCCTCAGAAAGCACTTGTGGCTAAACTGAATCACCGGCAATGCCGCAAGGTGCTGGAGGAATACCAGACAGAATACGGGCGACTATTTCACAATGAGGTGCGATGGCCGTGAATTTGTTGCAAGAGGAGAGAGGAGCCAGAGCTGGATGATCCACAGTGGATATTAAAGCTGTTTTTTTTTTAACTGACATCACCTGCCACCTGAACACAGTGAATCTCCAGCTCCAAAGGAAAGCTAAAACTCTGGGCAAAATGCTGCGTGTGGTCACAGCATTTCAAAATAAAATCACCACACTGCTCATACCTGGCAGACAGTTTGTTAATTTCCCAAAACTCAGAGCAGTCACCACATACAACCCAGACATACTGCAACATTTTAGCTATGATGCATTTGTACGTGTGTTGGAAGAGTTGAAGTTGAAGTTTGAGTCAAGATTCAAGGATATCATGGAGTACAAGGAGTTTTTCAACTTCATTGAGAACCCCTTTCATGTGCCAGTGTCATCTCTGACCCCAGTCATCACAGCCCTCTGTCCTGACCATGCTGGAATCAAGTGAGATAATGGGGCTGCAGGCAAATGACACATTGCAGGGTGAGCTAAGGTTTTACCTATTTCTGGAGCCTTGTGTCAGACAGAGTATCCACTTCTGAAACAATGTGTGCAAAAGGTGATATAATTCTTTGTCAGCACTTATTCATGTGAAGCAACATTTTTAACAATGAACATTGTGAGAGAAAAAAACAGAGAAACAGACTGAACAATGCACACCTGGCTCTCCTCACAAGTAGCAACAACAGACTATACATTTAGAATGAATTCAGTCAAGGAGCAGAAGGGACATTTTCGCTCATCCTGCTCCTGAGGTAACCGTTAACATGGGTCTTACACGTGATGTAGCATATTTGATGTGTGTATGTATATATTTGCGATGTGCAGTACGTCAAGTCAATTGCATGTGCTGTATCGCTCTGAATTTGCTCTCAATTGATAATTGATAATATTGGGGGGAAAAGTAAACAAATTATAGATCTGTGCGGCCCTCTGTCTCAACCCAAAGTGGCCCCCTTACAAAAAAATTGTGAGTAACACTGCTCTAGGTTATGTATCAGATCTAACTAATCTGGGGCAAATTCTATGGATGGACTGGAGAAACGTACAAGTTAATTACTTTGTACTGTGGCGTACAGCAGGTCAGCCACCAGGGGGAGACTCGTCGAGGCCTGGTAACAGATGGGGTATACATCACGGGGCGATGGCTCCATCTGCTGGACGTGCCAGGTATCGACGGGCTCTCCAGCCAGAACTAATTGGGGCTGATTGGGAGCTGGTGAGTAATCAAGGGCGGATTGCTCAACAGCTGTGCAAGGCCCATAAAGCTGCCAGAAGGGCAGCACACAGAAGGAATGGGGGAAGGAAGGACTCCCATTGTATTGTTGACGGTTGTAGAGATAAGAAGAGGGAGTTCGGTTTTGTGCCCGACAGGATACAGCCAGACCCGGAATACCAGCAGACGGCATCCCTGACAGGGTATCATAGGGGAGACCTATCCTTTTCTTTTTGATCTATTATTTAAATAAACACCCATGAAACTGAGCTAATCCTTCTCTGTCCAGTCTGATATGGGTAAACGTCTTGACCAAACCCCCTGGTCTGCCACAGTACATTTTACACCTCTACTCAGTGGTGATTTTTAGCATGTAAATCTTGGTTGCCCCACATTAATTTTGTGGGATGTATGCCAGCAAAGCCACTACACAGCAGAACAAAACACTAAACAATACATTAATTGCACTATAACGGTGACAAATGGTGCCCACAAACTGTTAGGGCGTACAGTACATAAAACTGTCCCAACAGCAGTCCCAACAGTAGTCCCAACACCTTACCACTGCTACACCTGGCTACTGGCGGAGCCTTGTCTGGTAGCGAAATAGTTCATTCATCCTCATTTACTGCCTTTAAAAAAATATAGCTGATATGACTGACTTGCCTAAACAAATGTGGTTTCTACCGACAATTGAGATGTACAAACTACGGCATAAGAGGACGATAAAGACAATGAGTGAGCTAGAAAATACATCTTCAATATAGCTATTTGTTCAGCACTTTTGAAATGTACAGTGACAGAATTCAGAACATGGGCCGTGCTTTCAGTGTTCTCCCTGTACACCAAGTCAGAACCGTCAGATAAATAAAGGGGGCATGATAAAGCAGACAATGAAAGCTTTTACAACTTTTGATGATTACATTTCTCAAAAACTGATTATAGGCTACATGTGCACCACCAAGTCAGAACAGTAGGTGAAATTAAGGTGAAAATATAATTATTAGGGTGAGGCACATGGGCTACAAACAGCTTACTACGCAAAATAAACGTAGTATTACTTTCTTAGCTACAGTAAGGTATACCCCTTTCCCTTATACATACAGTATCTCCCTTGCATATTACATAATTTATGCAGCAGCATACAAGACATTTTTGGACTCACCTTGTTGTGCTGTGATCACTTGAACAGGAAGGTGACGTGATGGTCCTTCGTGGGCAAATCTTGTCATCAAACTTTGTCATCAAAGTCGAGCCATCTCTGGATTTATGTTGCTTTCAAGACATCTCAGGGGAGGAAAGTTGAGTCATGATGACGTCAGTGATCTTCAGGTCGTAGCTCTAGAAAAATGCCATGAGATCTGAATTTACAATTCCAAATTTATTTCCCAATCGTAGCTCATTTTTCCCCAGTTCCCAGTTGTATTGAACTCACTAAAATCAGATTTTTCAGTTCCGAGTTAATAGTTGTTTTGAGCGCAGCACAAATCATGCTTCATTGACAGCATGGCCAATGTTGAAAGTTTATAATTTTAAACTAGGAAAAGATGCCCTTTAATCTTAGACACAGCCACTCCACTGAAAAGCAGGCAGCGATTGCTTTGCAATGTTTGCAGTTAGCCACACTGATTCCTTCCAAATCACTCATTGTTGAATTTGGATTTCCAACTTGTTGTGTAATGTTTATGTCCAATGGTCAATGAGCACCGATACGTTTTATCTATAATTTCTCTTCATTATTCATCTTCAAATGAAATGGATTTGCCAGTAGATTGTTGAATTGATTCATTATGATGACTGCTAGCTAAGATTTTGAAAGTGTGACAGTCCAATCAAAGCTACTGTAGATGTGATTTGACAATTTTATCTGTGGCCAATGACCTTGAGCCTTCTGGGATGGGCACTTCTAATGTAACTATGGTAGCACCTAAGGGGCATGAATTTTCAAGCTCTACCTTTAGACTTGGCGGTGAAATAGTGTCCCCATGAGTGACAGAACACTGAGCCAATCACGGCACAACACTCTGTATTTTCTGCTGGCTTGAGCTAGTCTGAAACACCTGCATTTTTGAGCTGCTAAACCATGTTTGTTTGCGGATTTATTAACTCAATGATATAGAAGATCTCATACAACGCTGTGTACTACTCCCTTCACAGAACAGCGCAAACTTGCTCTAACCAGATAAGAAAGAGGAGTGGGAGGCCCCGGTGCACAACTGAGCAAGAGGACAAGTACATTACAGTGTCTAGTTTGAGAAACAGACACCTCACAAGTCCTCAACTGGTCCTCATTAAATAGTACCGGCAAAAAAACAGTCTCAACATCAACATTGTAGAGACAACTCCGGGATGCTGGCCTTCTAGGCAAGAGTTGCAAAGAAAAAGCCAAATCTCAGACTGTCCAATAAAAGATTAACATGGGCAAAATAACACAGACACTAGACAGAGGTACTCTGCCTAGGAGGACAGCATCCCGGAGTCGCCTCTCCACTGTTGACGTTGAGACTGGTGTTTTGCACTTTTCACTCTGATTTTGGTTTACAATGAAATATCTTTCTGAAACATTATAATAGGCGTACATGTTTACATTGTTACATATTTGTTGAAATACAGAACAATCCAATCTCATTTGGACCAGAATAGCTAGAGAAAAATAGTTTAATAAAATACAGTTTTTCTCAATCACGTACAAGCATTTTTTGGAACAGTTGTTGATTTTCAATACAGTGTACTAAAGACATAGAACTTTGCAAAACAGAATATGCAATTTCAAAATGTATTTGCCTTGTCAAAACATGAATGCATTAATCAAAACTATATTATACACTGTCAAAATTGCAAATACATTTGTGCAAGAACCCGACTATCTGCAAAAAGATTAACACATACATACATTCATCTTCTGTCTAGTCTGGCAAAACAGAAAGTTTAAAAATCAGTAGAATTTCTTTGCGGTCACTAAATCATGCTTTTCTGCTTATTTCACCAAACAATTTCATACACATCAAATCAAATATTATTCCTGATCAAAAAGAAAATGGTAAATAAGCACATCTTGTGCAGGATTCATTCATTTGTACCTTCACAATCCAATTCCATGTATTCAATATATAGGCTGGTCTGCTCATATTAGCAGACTTTCCATGTGCAAGGAGAAACATAATCCCCAATAGAAATTAGGAAAGGTGAATACAGTGGATGAACACAATTTACATGAATGTATAGACCACAATGTTAGAAATGATGAGTGACCCAAAGTTTCTTAGAAGTAACTCAACTTCATTCCATGCATCTCTGCATGTCCATAATGTTGTAAAGATATCATAAAAATAGACATTTGCCTAGATCTTTCCCTATATTTTACCTGATTTACTACTGATAAACACATTTACAATTTTGTACAGTAGAACTTACTGATTTCTGAAAACTGTGAACACATTTGCAACCTTTTCTCTTCTGATCAAAACAACGTGTTAATATTTGGTGCACATACACTTTACAGTAAATGTTGTATTCATTGATGACAATTGTATTGAAAGTTTTGCAAAAGTGGTTCTAAAATATGCAATCCAGGTATAAAGGCAAGAATATGATCCAACATTTTGGAAATGTATTTAAACATTTGATCATTGTTGTTCTGATTTAGGCATGTTTATTCACCATTCCAAAAAAGTATTTGAAGCAATTAAGAAAAACTGTGATTTGAAACTTAAAGTAATACATGTTTTGTACAGTACACTTTACTTGAATAGTCCATCTGGAATAGTCCATGGTCATCAAACAGACTATCAGTAACACGTCAACAGCATATCTGTTGACTTGCATCATGTCACTGATAGTCTGTTGATGGTCCTCTGTGGCTCAGTTGGTGAACCTTAGCGCTTGAAACATCAGAATCATGATTCCAGCAGGGACCACCCATGTGAAAAATCTATGTACGCATGACTTGGATAAAAGTGTCTGCTAAATTGCATATTATCGTTTGCTGTTGAGCTACAGATGGACTATCCAAACTAAATGTTGACTCTTTTTCCACTTATTGTCAGTTTGCAAATAACACATTTTCCATTGTTGTTACATGTTTGTTCACCTGGACACTTGTTTGAGCTTGCCTCTTCCTTGAGAGTTTCCTCTCCTTAGTAGGAACACACTCAATGTCTTTTGGGCATATTTGTGTGCTGTAGCATGGCACTGTTCTCAGTGAGCTTAGCCAGCTCAATATATTGATTCACAGAGTATAGGAGAGAAATTGGGATCTTAAGCAAGGACATGGGGTGAGCCATGTTTGCAGTCATGCAGCGCTGGCCTAGTATGTTATTGTCACTTCAAATATCCATGCCTGACAAACATTTTTATAAGGGTGTTTGACGTTTGATATAGTTTTATCTGCTCAAATTGTGGATGAATTGTTTGCAAACCAGAATGGAGAGTCACTGTAGCCTACATATCTAACCCTTCCAAAAAAAAACATACAAACAAATCACGTGAAAAATGTCACATGTAAAAACAATGTGTTGAAATTTTCCCGCCTGTGATATTTCACATGTACGTTTTTCACATGTGAATTTTTTTTCTCCCAATTTTCACATTTATTTCACCACTTCCAGCTACGTCTGGGGACCAACCATGTTCGAACCTGCTTAGCTTCAGAGACTAACTAGCAGGGTGCTATGTTTCTGGAATGAAACTTGCAGCTGGAAAAAAAGGAAAAAATAAGGCAGTGAAAGCAAAGGCCAGCGTAACAACAACCAAAGAAAATTGCAGGAAAGAGGGAGGCGTTTTATTGAATCGCATGGTAATTGTTTTTAAATCACTGAACTATATTTTTGCAACCATTTACAATTCATTTGTTCTCCCATTTAAAAACTATTTCCTTGCAATGTTTTGTTATCAATACTTCTGGGTTTATGTTTGCTGTCATTATCATTATTTTTGTTTGCAATACTAAGAATCTGGTTCTCAACTTCAGAGGTTTTGCTTGATATTAATGGCACAAAAGTAACTCACTCACTAGAGTATTGCACCATATAATAGCACTATTCCTCTATTAAAGGTATTTAAAGCTGCAATCCTTAATTGAAACATGAACAAAGTGTTCTCTCCTCCACAGTTTCAGTAAAAAGCAGAAGGATTGGGCTGGAGAAATGCAGCCATTCTCAAATCCATAGATTACGCTATGGATGCAAGGACTGACCATCCATAATATCAAAATTATAGTTTTAACCATGTTTTTAGTGGTTGTTTACATTGAGTTTGTTTATATCAAATCACATCAAATCAAATTTTATTTGTCACATACACATGGTTAGCAGATGTTAATGCGAGTGTAGCGAAATGCTTGTGCTTCTAGTTCCGACAATGCAGTAATAACGAACAAGTAATCTAACTAACAATTCCAAAAAAACTACTGTCTTATACACAGTGTAAGGGGATAAAGAATATGTACATAAGGATATATGAATGAGTGATGGTACAGAGCAGCATAGGCAAGATACAGTAGATGATATCGAGTACAGTATATACATATGAGATGAGTATGTAAACCAAGTGGCATAGTTAAAGTGGCTAGTGATACATGTATTACATAAGGATGCAGTCGATGATATAGAGTACAGTATGTACGTATGCATATGAGATGAATAATGTAGGGTAAGTAACATTATATAAGGTAGCATTGTTTAAAGTGGCTAGTGATATATTTACATAATTTCCCATCAATTCCCATTATTAAAGTGGCTGGAGTAGAGTCAGTGTCATTGACAGTGTGTTGGCAGTAGCCACTCAATGTTAGTGGTGGCTGTTTAACAGTCTGATGGCCTTGAGATAGAATTTTTGGGTTCTGATGGGGTACAACAGTTGAACTAAGCTCATGGTGTATTTATACTTTATATTCTTCAAGAATCAATAAGTACGTAACATTAATTTACAAGTCAAAAAAATTGATGTAGCAACTAAGGCTTGCCCTTTTAATTAACAGGCAGTGACTATACTGCAGAACTGGAGTAAGTCGCCATTTGAACGTGATTCATTAACCTGCACCCCCCCAAAACAAAATCACGGTTGTAATTGCAAGTTCACATGTGAAAAACAATCACACGTGTGGAGTTTTCTTACATGTGAAACTGCATATCCGATTTTAATATGTGAAACAGCAAAAATATATTATTCTCATCACGTGAAAAGGTGAACTCTTTGAACATGTAAACTCTAAATGTAATACTTGTGGAAATATGTTTTCGCAGATGAAATTTAAGCTCAACATTTATTGAAAACAGCAATTTCACATGTGAATCTGCAAATTTGACGTGTTTTCTTTGTAAGGGAAAATATAGCCCTCAGCTTGTTTGATGATACATTCAGTTGTTCATCAGGGATGCAGAGTAGTGAGGAGGGTCCTGACTAGAATCCTTTCTTCAATGCTTATCTTTTCTCTACTTGCACACAACATTGCCTTATTAAGCCAACCCAGGACTGTTATCTAGACAGAGACTTGGGGAAGAAAAAAAGAAAACACAGGGAAAGAAAAGTCGACCTACGCTTCTTCACGGCACTATTTTCAGGGGACGCTGATTCACACCCACTGCTGCCTCTCTGCCTCTCCTTTCTCGTTCTCCCTGCAGTGAGAGACACGCATGGGGGGAATGCGCCCGCTGTCTCTGGCTACTGTTGGAGACGCAGATTATTCTAGTATTTGATGCTCTTCTGCCTGTCGACACAACAATCTGTGCTTTACAGAAGTGGCATTCCTTTACTGATCCACATTGACTCTCAGGAGGATCAGGGAGTGATAATGATAAACGTTGTAATGATTATGTAATAAACCCTAGTGCCTTGATGCCCATGTTTCTCTGCACAGCACGTTGGAAAATGCAATTGTTGGATAACAGATTCCATTTTTTGGAGCTCAGTTCTTGCAAGTTGATTGTCGGAGTACGATAAAAAATCAGTATCTTAGTGAAGAGGATCTCCTTTTTCTGCACACATTATAATACTCAGACCCAACCAGAAAAAAATTGTCAAACAAAGACCCAAGGCAGGCATGAAGAAAACCAGGTCAAAGAAATTCCTCCAGGTGAGTTCAAACTGTTCTGAAAGAATCTGACATAGTGATTTCGCGCTACGCATTACCATTTTTAGTCGAATAAAAATGGCATTTGTATGTTGTCATGTAGGTTCATGTCATATCGCAGCATGCTAATTGATGAGTAGGACTTGATCTACACACTAATTCATGATTATATTTGATTGCATGATTTACAATGATTTATCTAAATGTGTTAGTGATGAGCATTACACCCTTACCAATGCCTTCGAAAAGTATTCAGACCAGTTGACTTTTCCCACATTTTGTTATGTTACAGCCTTATTTCTAAAATGGATGATATATATAATAATAACGAAGCTAAAAAAAAATGTTCTTGGGGTATGTCTCTATCAGTTTTGCACATTGAGAGACTGACATTTTTTCCCATTCCTCCTAGCAAATGTATTACAAATAAAAAACAGAAATAGCTTATTTACACAAGTATTCAGAACCTTTGGTATGAGACTCGAAATTGAGCTCGGGTGCATCTTGTTTCCATTGATCCTCCTTGAGATGTTTCTACAACTGGTATGTACAAAAGGCACATATCAGTCCCACAGTTGACAGTGCATGTCAGAGCGAAAATCAAGCCATGAGATCAAAGGAATTGTCCGTAGAGCTCCGAGACAGGATTGTGTCGAGGCACAGATCTGGGGGAGGTGCCTTTGTCAGGGAGGTGACCAAGAACCTGATGGTCACTTTGACAGAGCTCCAGAGTTCCTCTGTGGAGATTGGAGAACTTTCCAGAAGGACAACCATCTGTGCAGCACTCTACCGATCAGGCCTTTCTGGTAGGGTGGCCAGACGGAAGCCACTCCTCAATAAAAGGCACATGACAGCCCACTTGGAGATTGCCAAAATTATAAAAAGATTATCTGGTCTGATGTAACCAAGAATGAACTCTTTGGCCTGAATGCCAAGCATCACATCTGGAGGAAACCTGGCACCATCCCTATGGTGAAGCTTGGTGGTGGCAGCATCATGCTGTGGGAATGTTTTTCAGCGGCAGGGACTGGGAGAAGGACTGGGAGAGGCAAAGATGAACAAAGTACAGAAAGATCCTGGATGAAAACCTGCTCTAGAGCGCTTAGGACCTCAAAGTGGGGCGAAGGTGAAGATAGCTGTGCAGCAACGATCCCCATCTAAACTGACAGAGCCTGAGAGGATCTGCGTTGAAGAAAAGGAGCAACTCACCAAATACAGGTGTGCTATGCGTGTAGCTTTATACCCGAGAAGACTCGATGCTGTAATAGCTGCCAAAGTTGCAAAGAACTTTGAAAAGGGTCTGAATACTTATGTCAATGTGATATATATACTGCCTTGCGAAAGTATTCGGCCCCTTGAACTTTGCGACCTTTTGCCACATTCCAGGCTTCAAACATAAAGATATAAAACTGTATTTTTTTGTGAAGAATCAACAACAAGTGGGACACAATCGTGAGGTGGAACGACATTTATTGGATATTTCAAACTTTTTTAACAAATCAAAAACGGAAAAATTGGGCGTGCAAAATTATTCAGCCCCCTTAAGTTAATACTTTGTAGCGCCACCTTTTGCTGCGATTACAGCTGTAAGTCGCTTGGGGTATGTCTCTATCAGTTTTGCACATTGAGAGACTGACATTTTTTCCCCATTCCTCCTTGCATAACAGCTCGAGCTCAGTGAGGTTGGATGGAGAGCATTTGTGAACAGCAGTTTTCAGTTCTTTCCACAGATTCTCGATTGGATTCAGGTCTGGACTTTGACTTGGCCATTCTAACACCTGGATATGTTTATTTTTGAACCATTCCATTGTAGATTTTGCTTTATGTTTTGGATCATTGTCTTGTTGGAAGACAAATCTCCGTCCCAGTCTCAGGTCTTTTGCAGACTCCATCAGGTTTTCTTCCAGAATGGTCCTGTATTTGGCTCCATCCATCTTCCCATCAATTTTAACCATCTTCCCTGTCCCTGCTGAAGAAAAGCAGGCCCAAACCATGATGCTGCCACCACCATGTTTGACAGTGGGGATGGTGTGTTCAGGGTGATGAGCTGTGTTGCTTTTACGCCAAACATAACGTTTTGCATTGTTGCCAAAAAGTTCAATTTTGGTTTCATCTGACCAGAGCACCTTCTTCCACATGTTTGGTGTGTCTCCCAGGTGGCTTGTGGCAAACTTTAAATGACACTTTTTATGGATATCTTTAAGAAATGGCTTTCTTCTTGCCACTCTTCCATAAAGGCCAGATTTGTGCAATATACGACTGATTGTTGTCCTATGGACAGAGTCTCCCACCTCAGCTGTAGATCTCTGCAGTTCATCCAGAGTGATCATGGGCCTCTTGGCTGCATCTCTGATCAGTCTTCTCCTTGTATGAGCTGAAAGTTTAGAGGGACGGCCAGGTCTTGGTAGATTTGCAGTGGTCTGATACTCCTTCCATTTCAAGATTATCGCTTGCACAGTGCTCCTTGGGATGTTTAAAGCTTGGGAAATCTTTTTGTATCCAAATCCGGCTTTAAACTTCTTCACAACAGTATCTCGGACCTGCCTGGTGTGTTCCTTGTTCTTCATGATGCTCTCTGCGCTTTTAACGGACCTCTAAGACTATCACAGTGCAGGTGCATTTATACGGAGACTTGATTACACACAGGTGGATTGTATTTATCATCATTAGTCATTTAGGTCAACATTGGATCATTCAGAGATCCTCACTGAACTTCTGGAGAGAGTTTGCTGCACTGAAAGTAAAGGGGCTGAATAATTTTGCACGCCCAATTTTTCAGTTTTTGATTTGTTAAAAAAGTGTTTGTATGTTTGAAGCCTGAAATGTGGCAAAAGGTCGCAAAGTTCAAGGGGGCCGAATACTTTCGCAAGGCACTGTATATATATATATATATTTGCTTTGTCCTTATGGAGTATTGTGTGTCGATTTAAAAGTCTATTTTTGTTGCAATTTCAGAATAAGGCTGTAAAAAAAGTGGAAAAAGTCAAGGGCTCTGAATACTTTTTGAAGGCACTGTAGGCAGTAGGCAATACATTTCTAGGTTCAGATGACATGGAGACGATAAGAGGTTGTCAGTTTGATCCACTTGCAGGGATTATTATTCTCACAATCTGGCAATGTTCTTATTCACAGAGGACCTATTTTGAGGGCAGAGATAAAAAAACAAGTTTTAAATTTAATTTCCTGCAATTCCACACATTTTGCCATTGAGCCCAGAGAACATTCAGCAGTTTTATAGAAAATGTAATGCAATTTTACTCATTTTGCCTTGGGGCAGAGATAAATCTCTGACCTACAGTACATTTTTAGATTGGTAGTTAGTCTAGCCAGCTATCATAGCCGAATACTGACCGGACACGCAGGACACATGCCCAGGGGCCCTGACCTCCAGGGTGCCCCCATTGACTTTGTTAGTCATTCTCACTCAGATATCATATTAACATGACATACAGTTAAAGCCCTGACCTCAACCCTATAGAACATGTTTTTGGCAGAATTGAAAAAGCTTGTGCAAGCAAGGAGGCCTACAAACCTGTCTCAGGAATGGGCCAAAGTTCACCTAACTAATTTGGCAAATGACCTAACTGTCAACAAGTTGAATGACTGACATAACAAGAGAAACTGCTGATGCACAAACAAATTTTGAAACTGCACCTCACATTCTACTATTCTCAATACTAAATTGAGACCCCGAAGGAGTCCTTAAATTTGTATTTTAGGGTCCGGCCGCTTATGTCGCTTATGCCTGGAGCTGGCCCCAATATGACCATTGTTTACTTTCCACAATCTCAGGATGTTTTATTTTTTTTCATAAGTTCTCTATCTAATACATGCTAGATAAGAATGAAGAGGGTGGATAATGTAACCTATTGATCAGGTACTATAGCAGCCTAAACGTCAACTTCAGAGAAGGTTGTTTTATTACCCTTCTCTCTCATGACTTGCTCTGTGTGAGGACTAAAATGACCAGTCAAGTATGTTGGCCCTATGTTGGCAGGTCACTCTGTATGTCTGTAATTTTGGAAAATGTAACAGGAGCCCTTAGCTGCGCTTCTCGCTTCTGGAAGCATGTTCCAGAGTGTCCCGGGACAGCAGAGTGGTCATGATAGCTCTGCGTCATTAAAGCCTACTGGCACTGTCGTCATATCCCCCAGACTTTCTATTCAACAGCTGTAGGCTACAATCCCTGCCGACCTCTCTAAAAAGGTCCCCTTAGGCATCCTGGGAGAAAACATATTACTCTCCACTCGCTCGCTCACTCACTTACTAATCTCTCACATGTTGCATCATACAGCACCAAAAATGCATATCAGCAAAGGAAATTATATTATCCCTCTTATTATATAATTATAACAGCAAAACATTTACTGTATTATATTTATGCATTCTAATACTGCTTAACATGGCATTAAATCACTTTTTGTTTCTCCTTTCAGAAAACTGGCAACTCAAAGCAGCCATTTGGATCATCCACTCATGGTGTGTTCGGAGTTAGCAATAACAGGTTACTAGAACACATTACCTATGGAAGCTACAGGTAACTGCCAAAATAATGGAAACACTTGATTAAATGAGGGATACAAAGTATATTGAAATCAGATGCTTCCACACAGGTGTGATTCCTGAGAGATTTAAGCAATTAACATCCCATCATGCTTAGGGTCAAGTATAAAAATGCTGGGCAGGCCATTATTTTGGCTATGCCCCCATAGGATGACAATGCCCCCATCCACAGGGCACGAATGGTCACTGAATTATTTGATGACAAAGTAAACCATATGCATTGGCTGCCTCAGTCACCAGATCTCAACCCAAATGAACCCTTTTGGGAGATTCTGGAGTGGTGCCTGAGAGAGCGTTTTCCACCACCTTCAACAAAAAGCGATTTAACTCATTATATAAATTGCACCTATGATTTTATTTTTTACGTATCGTCAATCAGAACTGTAGTATAGTATAATTATGTTGATTCTGTTAATTCTGTTTTAAACTAATTCATCTCGTACTCAAATCAAGTCTAACCAATCAGATGAACATCAAACGATCATTGAGTTCCAATCCATCTCAAGCAGTGAGCTTTGAGCATCTAATCCTCCCATGTTGAGGTGGAGAACATCTCATGAGAGCTGCTGGGTTACCGATGACTCAGTGGAGTCTGATCTATTCTGAGCTGTAACCGTGACTTGGTGTGGTGGAGCTGTATGTTGAGAGTGTTTGGCAGTCTGAACTCAGTGGTGCTGTAGAGATGTTCAGGTGGTGTAAATGATGATGCAGTTGAGTACAGCTTAGCTGAAGGTTATGTTCAGTGAGTGGTTGTGTTCTGAGTTGTACTCTTTGGCTGTGAGCCACAAAACATTTTGCAACTTACAATGAAGTCATGTCCAATGTTTCACTCTGTCTTGCATGAGGCAGTTTTAATCACTGCTCTTTGACTCTTAGCTCAAATTCAGAATGCTTGTCTTGTTTGAATAGACAAGAAGAAGTATGATTCACTCATGATAGCCAAACTGACTCAACCGATTCACATCAATGAATTGCTCCAAAATAATGATTTCAAAGTTTTCCGTGCATCCTTTACTGTGTTTGAGGTAAAGAATTACAGCATTGTGTTGAACCGTTTTTCCAACTTCACCTCTCTTCCCTTACAAAAATGTATTTGTGGCAGCAAACTTCCTGCAAGTTTGTGGCAAATTTGCTGCAAAATAAATAGTGTGCCCCAAAATGTTGCCAGAAGTTTGCAAAGGTTGCCTCTAGTGGTGAATCTGTGGTAAACCTTTGGCAACAATAATATTTATTGCCACTAGCGGAAAACAGTTCGCCAGAGGTTTGCCAAAGTTGTCCGGTGAGTGTCTAACTTATTAATTTAACTTCCTAATAAACGTGAACATTTTATTAGCTAAATGATGCAAAGTATTTTTTTAAATATTTATTTAACCAGGCAAGTCAGTAAAGAACACATTCTTATTTACAATCACAGCCTACCCCGGCCAAACCCTAAGCCGTACAATTCTGGGCCAATTGTGCACCACCCAATGGGTCTCACAATGATAGCCAGTTGTAATACAGCCTGGAATCAAACTAGGGTCTGTAGTGACGCCCCTAGCACTGAGATGTAGTGCCTTAGACCGCTGCACCACTCGGGAGCATAGGTAGCAATGCCATGTTTTATGGGATAGAGTGAAACACATTTTGGTGATACCAGTTTCAATCTGTCAGTCACTGACCGGCTAGGGTTTGGCTAGCTAACGTTAGCTATCATATTTGTTGCAAAAATACAGATGGAGGTCACGTGTGCTCCCTCTCCGGCCTCTAGGTCACTAGGATGCTCCTTATAGCGCACACCTGTCACCATCGTTACGTGCATCTGCGTGTCGTCAGACTTACCTGGACTCACCGAAGGGAAGCATTAGTTTGTTTGTTTTTTCGGTGGGAATGATGTTGGGTGCAGGAGCTGCTACAGGCTCTCATGCCTCAAACAGATCACCTGGCTCCCTTGCCTCAGCCGGTTCGTCAGGCTCTCATGCCTCAGCCGGATTGCCAGGCTCCACTGCTATAGCCAGTTCGTCGGGCTTTCATGCCTTCACTGGATCGCCAGGCTCCCTTGTTTCCACCGGCTCATCAGGCTCTCATGCCTCAGCTGGATCGCCAGGCTCCCCTAACTCAGCCGGTCTGTCAGGTTCCCGCACCCTAGCCGGTGACAGGTTCCCACGCATCAGCAGGGGTGACCGGTCCGCTCCGGATCCCCGGGATCGTCCCTTTGGTTGGCGTCCTGCGGCTGGAGCCGAACACGCCGGGGAGGGGGTACCTTCATGTATGCTCACTCCGGTGCTCTAGGTCGCCATGCTCCCGCGTCTCAGCCAGACTGACAGGTACCCCCGCGCCTCAGCAGAGGTGACCGGTCCACTCCTGATCTCTGGGATCGTAATTTTGGTCGGCGTCATGCGCCTGGAGCCGCGTGTCGGGGAGGGGGTACTGTCACGTGTGCTCCCTCTCCGACCTCTAGGTCACCAGGCTGCTCGTCATGGTGCACACCTGTCACCATCGTTACGTGCACCTGCACATCGTCAGACTCACCTGGACTCCATCACTTCCCTGATTACCTTCCCTATATACAGTATGTCACTTCCTTTCATGTCTGTGTGCTGTTAGTGATTCTTATTTTGTATTATGCTCCGTTTATTTTATTTAAACACTTACTCCCTGAACTTGCTTCCCGACTCTCAGTGCACATCGTTACAATGGAGGCCTTCAATCAAACTGAGGGCAGAGAAATATGTACGCCCCAGACAGGTCAAAGTTTTTTGTATGCATACGAAGTAAGTTACATTAAAAAAATGCTGGGTTGTTTGGATGACCCAATTGCTGGGTTGCATGATTTAGGTCAATAGTTGGGTTGTTGGTACTGGGTTATGGTTGGCTTATGGATATTTGATCCAGCCAGCGGCTTAATTCTCCCGCCACGAGCTCGTGAAGTCCACTAGAACGTGAGCAAGTGTCAAGATGTGGCAAGCTACAAGTCTTCTTGTTCTAGTGCGACTGAGTGACTGACTGAGTGGAAAACGGCTTACGATATTTTGTGTTTTGGCTGACTGAAAACAGTGAAAATGGTAAATAACAAACGTTACGAATTATGAATGTGATGGTCATTCAGGTTAAATAGGTTGTCCTATCATAATTAGATAGATAGCTAATGTTAGCTTGAGCGTTAGATAGCGACCATTAACTAGCTAGTTAGCCATTTTCAATGGTAATATCTCTGGCTGTGGAAGCTAACGTTAGCCTGTGTTGTCGCTGAATATAGCTAAATATACATTTGTTTGTTGACCTAGCTAACTATGCCAGTGTCTGTAATGGTAGCTAGCTAGCTACCTAATCTAGCTAAGTATGACACGTCTTCTGGACAGTCTCAGACACTGTTTCACTTGTTAGCTAAGTTAGCTGGCTAGCTAGCTAAATTACCATAGCTAGATTTTACTTATTCTCCATTTGTTAATTTAACCAAGCGATTTGGCAGGATTATTTTATGCTTGCATGCTGATTGAGTTATCTAGCGTTACTGTACTTACTGGTTTTCAATGGTTTCTGACAGTGGCAGCTTTAGTCGGACTTTGAGGATGGATGCAAATTCTGTTAGCTAACTACATCTGATGTAGCCCAGTTAGTATAGCTAGGTAGCTAACCATTAAAAAAAATATGTATATTTCCGTACTTAAATGCGAAGGTCTAAGACAATGGACAACTTTGTAAAGGATACGCTGAATGAGTGGAACCTGGCTTCTTTGATTCCAAAGTTTGAGGGTAAGTAAAACTGAGAAATGCCTTTTTGAGAGTGGGGGCAAAGCTTTTGGGGGGTAGGGGATTTTTACTGACCCTGTGTTAAACAGCATCTAGGTCTTCCACATTGCCATCGATAACCAATAGTACAACTTTAATGGAAACTTGAAAGACTTAACTACATCGTAGTACAACTACATTCAATACTGCCTTGCACACTCTTGCCTGCATTTCAACCAACTCTATAAAGCCATAAGCAAAGAAGAAAATGCTCACCCAGAAGTGGTGCTCTTAGTGGCCGGGTACTTTAATGCAGGGAAACTTAAATCAGTTTTACCAAATTTTAACCAGCATGTTACATGTGCAACCAGGGGAAAAACAATCCTTGACCACCTTTACTTCACACACAGAGATACATACAAAGCTCTCCCCCTACCCTCCATTTGGCAAATCTGACCATAATTCTATCCTCCTGATTCCTGCTTACAAGAAAAAACTAAAGCAGGAAGTACCAGTGACTTGATTAATACGGATGCTACACTACAGGACTGTTTTGCTAGCACAGAATGGAATATGTTCCGGAATTTATCCAATGGCATTTAGGAATAAACCACCTCAGTCATCGGCTTCATCAATAAGTGCTTCGATGACGTCATCTCCACAGTGACTGTACGTACATATCCCAACCAGAAGCTATGGATACAGTCAACATCTGCATCGCGCTAAAGGCTAGAGCTGCCGCTTTCAAGGAAGATGGATGACTGTGTGATTATCGCTCCCGGTAGCCGACGTAAACAGTACCTTTAAACAGGTCAACATTCACAAAGCCGCTGGGCCAGACGGATTACCAGGACGTGTACTCAAAGCATCCGTGGACCAACTGTCAAGTGTCTTCACTGCCATTTTCAACCTCTTCCTGACCGAGTCTGTAATACCTACATGTTTCAAGCAGACCACCTGTGCCCAACGAAGCGAAGGTAACCTGCCTAAATTATTACCGCCCCGTGGCACTCACGTCTGTAGCCATGAAGTGCTTTGAAAGGCTGCAGATCAACAGCATCCTCCCGGACACCCTAGACCCACTCCAATTCACATACCGGCCCCACAGATGATGAAATCTCAATCACACTCTACACTGCCCTTTCCCACCTGGACAAAAGGAACACCTACCTGTATATGAGAATGCTGTTCATTGACTGTAGCTCAGCGTTCAACACCATAGTGCCCACGAAGCTCATCACTAAGCTAAGGACTTTGGGACTAAACACCTCCCTCTGCAACTGCATCCTGGACTTCCTGAGAGGCCTCACTTAGGTGGCGAGGGTAGGCAACAACATATCTGCCACGTTGATCCTTAACACCGGGGCCCTTCAGGGGTGTGTCCCCTCCTATATTCCCTGTTCACCCTCGACTGTGTGGCCAAACATGACTCCAACACCATCATTTAAGTTTGCTGAAGACAAAACAGTGGTAGGCCTGATCACCGACAACGATGAGACGGCCTATAGGGAGTAGGTCAGAGAACTGGCAGTGTGGTGCCAGGACAAGAACCTCTCCCTCACTGTGAGCAAGACTAAGAAGATGATCGTGGACTACAGGAAAAGGAGGGCCGAACAGGCCCCCATTAAAATCAACAGGGCTGGAATGGAGCAGGTCAAGAGTTTCAAGTTCCTTGGTGTCCACATGACCAACAAACTATCATGGTCCAAACATACCAAGACAGTCATGAAGAGGGCACGACAAAACCTTTTCACCCTCAGGAGACTGAAAAGATTTGGCATGGGTCCTCAGATCTTAAAGGTTCTACAGCTGCACCATTGAGAGCATCCTGACCGTTTGCATCACCGCCTGGTATGGCAACTGCTCGGCTTCTGACTGTAAGGCGCTATAGACGGTAGTGCGAATGGCCCAGTACATGTTGCCAAGCTTCCTGCCATCCAGGACCTATATAATAGGCGGAGTCAGAGGAAAGCCCATACAATTGTCAGATACTCCAGTCACCCAAGTTATAGACTATTTTCTCTGCTACCGCATGGCAAGCAGCACCGGAGCACCAAGTCTAGGACCAAGCGGCTCCTCCACAGCTTCTACCCCCAAGCCATTAGACTGCTGAACAATTCATAAAATCGCCGCTGGACAATTTACATTGACCCCCCCTCTCCCTTTTGTACACTGCTGCTATTCGCTGTTTGTTTGTTACCTATGCATAGTCACTTCGCCCCCACCTACATGTACACATTACCTCAACTATCCTGTACCCCGGCACACTGACTTAGTTCCGGTGCCCCCTGTATATAGCCCCTTTATTGTTATTCTTATTGTGTTACTTTTTATTATTACTTTTTATTTTAGTAAATATTTTCTTCTTCTTGAACTGCACTGTTGGTTAAGGGCTTGTATGAAAGCATTTCACGGTAAAGTCTACACTTGTTGCATTCGGCGCATGTGACAAATAAAGTTTGATTTGATCTGGCTGATCTAGGGTGTAGCCATTAGTCCAACAGTTGAAAATGAGAGTTTCTATTGGACAAATTCAGGTATGTTTATCCCTGTTTTATACATGTGGTGGGTCTAATCCTGAATGCTAATTGGTTAAAAGTGCATTGCAGCCGGTATCTATTCCACAAGTTACCACCGGCTAAATGTTAAAATGCCTATTTACACTGTTCCATGTGACTGCGCAATCCATTGTCATATCAACCCAGGCAGGGAAGTTATAAACTTGATCTTCACTATACGTATTATCTCACATTTCTTTTAGATTAACATCTAGTTTTCAACAGCAGAGATTTGTATAAACCTTGCTGTCTGTCTCTCCGACAAATGCAACGTTGTTTCAATATTCAAATGTCCCATAGTAATGAACGTGTAGGGTTGGGAGTCGGGACAAGAGAGGGGGGCAGGCAGCGTTTCTCAGCCAGTATAAATCATGAATCAGCTTGCACAATTTTTATGGCTATATACAAAGAAATGGCAATTGAATAATGGTAAAAATGAAACAAAGTGCAGCTACTTTGCAGTCTTTCCAGCTTCAGTTTGATGCGATTGTGTTAGCTGTGTTGTTGACTAGCTCTTCTAAAACAACAGTGTCCTAATGAGTGAGCACATTTTCCATGCCAGGCAAAATCGTGCCTCATTAGCTCATTGTTATGGATGTATCCAAATAAATGTCACTAGAAAACAGCTTAAACAAATGCAGCTACTGTTGTTATTCTGGCTACACTGTTTGACATGATTGTAAGTTAGCTGTAGTTGGTTAGCTAGCAAGCAAGGGACAAGAATGTTGCCAGCCAGTATGGCATATGGAACTTTTAGGTCGAACGACTGGGTCGTGTCTCTGGCAATTGAACCAACAGAACGAGCGACCAACCGGCTTGGGTAGAAACCCTAGATTTGTTTCTGGAGTAAATCTTGTGGAAGGATGAAATAGTATGAATAAATTATCACTCCCTGCAGATTTCCCAGCAGGAAGCTTGGGATTCGAACCGATTAACTGCAGGTAATCAGCCTGCCTTTCTACCCTGAAGCTACTGCCGCCCCTATTAAATGTTGCTCTTTCCTCACTCCCTTTCCTTTGTTCAACCATTTGACCTGGCTTATCAACCCTTCCCTCCTCAAAGTATGTAGTTCATAAATGTGGATGAAACTATTGCTTAAAAGCTCCCTCCTAGCGGTTAAGCGCTTTAGGCCAGTAACCAAAAGGTCGCTGGTTCAAATCCCAGAGCCAGCAAGGTGGAAAAATCTGCTGTTCTGTCCTTCAAGACAGTTAACCCTCCAACAACTGCTCCCCGGGTGCTGTTGATGTCGATTTAAGGCAGCCCCTCCCACCTCTGATTCTCATGGGTTGGGTTTGTCACACCCTGATCTGTTTCACCTGTTTTTGTGCTTGTCTCCACCCCCCTCCAGGTGTCACTCATCTTCTCCATTATCCCCAGTGTATTTATGCCTGAGTCCTCTGTCTATTGCCAGATCATTTTGTGGTCAAGCCTTACCAACGTTTCCCCTTGCGCCTGTATTTTTCTAATTCCTGTTTTCTAGTTTCCCGATTTTGACCATTCAGCCTGCCCTGAGCCTGCCTGCCGTTCTAAACCTTGTCACACAACCCTGGATTCCTGACCTCTGCCTGCTCATGACCTGTTGTTTTGCCTTTCCCCTGTTCTAGTAATAAACTTTTGTTACTTCAACACTGTCTGCATCTGGGGCTTCTCCTGAAAGGTGATGGCTTAAATGAGGTAGACTCATTCAGTTGTGCAACTGACTAGGTAACCCCTTTCTCTTTTGTAGCGGAGGAGAAAGACCAAGAAATGCTCTCGCTTTTGGACGATTACACTATAGCCTGAAGTTAAAGAACATGAGACTTACACGCTTTGAGTATTCTGTAAACACCACCTTTTTTATACACAAGGGGAGGTCCTTGGCGGACACACATGAACACATAGGACTGTGGACACACCCAGCGACACACCAAGCTTGAGCAGTAGCCTGGTCTTGCCAGTTATACTGTATGTTGAAATGTGTGTATTTTGTTAACAGATTGTTAAAAGGAATTTATAATTAATTTATTACTTTCCTTATTACTTTCCTTTCCAGTCCTCATATTCTAAAATGTAATGATTTCCATCTTGGGACCAATATGCTTGAGTAACTGCACCAGGCAGAGGTGACCAGACCCTACCCATTTGTGTGGGTGCTTGGGGACTGATCACAGGTGTTTACAGTCATTAGTGGACAGGCACTGGAGCAAGGTACATCGCTTGGGATACTGGATGTGTGCTTCAAGTCCTATTATGTGTTTGATATCAACTTTACCAGACTGTGTGCTCCAGCATGGTAAGTACTACAGACCAGTGTATCAGCTGTCAGGAACAGAATCCCTGCAGTAAGACTGTTGCGAGCATGTCTTTTAGTCATGCTTAGTCCATATCCTTAGTAGATTGACCTTCAAAATGTAATTTTGTACACCTGTTCTCTGTGTAACATTGTTTTGACTCAACCCAAATGTAGACCATTATTGAATGGCAAAACAGCAGGACGTGTGTGTGCTGTCACCTAAGATAGCTGAAGTGTGTTAGTGAATATGCTAATCTATTGATTAGCTCTGGCACTGTCTGATAGGCAGATCTGTGTGCGTAACACTTAAGACAGTCTCACGGATGCATGCTTTGTTTTTCCTCGGATTGCAATCCGAGCATGCACATGAAGTTCAGTTGAGGCTTTAGTCTGTTTGGTTAATGAAATAATATAAATCAATTTTAATAATCAATCCTAGCTCATGAAATTACAAATACTTAGACAATAGGGCTTTGTTTCAATTTGCTATTTAAAAAAAATATATATTCTTGTGCGTTGTGGACAATTCTCTGCTGTGATGTATATGTTCTGAAATGCAGGCAATAGAAATAAACATTTGACATTCAACATTGTATCTTGATTGTGTGTCGGAAAAGGAGGGAGTGGTATGGTAGAAAAGGTAAATATGTATGTAACATTGAAATTAGGATTACACTGAAAATAACCCAAGGATTACATAAAAAAAATTACCCAGCTGCTGGGTCAATCCCCTAACCCAACACTCCGGGTTGTTTTAACCCAGCATTATAGTCTAATTTACCCAGCAGCTGGGTCAAGCGCTCAACCTGAGGCGATGGGTTAGAAGCACAACCCAAACCCGCTGGGTTGAATTAACCCAATGTTGCTTAAATCCAATATTTACCCAGCGCTGGGTTGTTGAAATGACCCAAATTGGGTTATTTTTAACACAGCATAGTTAATATTGGAAAAATAATATGAATTGCCATATTAGGCATTACTCAATTTCTACCTGCCAAAATGAAATAAAAATCAGTATCCTAATTTAGTTTTGGTTTCATGATCGTTTCAGTGCATGCATTCAACAAGCTTTGGACTTCTACAGGGCCGCCATCTTCAACAAGGCAATAGCTCTGAACTGGGTTACATTTTAGTTTTAATTGTTAAAATGTTGTAAATGATCTTTTAAACTTCCATAAAATAATTGCAAAATGGTTTTCTAATGATCAATTAGCCTTTTAAAATGATAAACTTGGATTAGCTAAAACAACATGCCATTGGAACACAGGAGTGATGGTTGCTGATAATGGGCCTCTGTACGCCTACATAGCTATTCCATAAAGAAACTGCCGTTTCCAGCTACAATTGTCATTTAGAACATTAGTAATGTCTACACTGTATTTCTGATCAATTTGATGTTATTTTAATGGACAGAAAATGTGATTTTTCTTTCAAAAACAAGGACATTTCTAAGGATTTTAATTGGATCATCCTGTTGCAGAAGAACTTTCCTACATTGCAGGAAATGTAAAACTTGTAATGTATTTGAGGTTTAAAAAGGATTATGAAGTTTGTCATTCCACTGAAATTTCAGACCCTTACAAAAAATGTATCAACCCCAACAAAACTGGCCATTAAATATAATTCACATTTCCTGTTGCTGCAGGATTGTTATCCTGCTGGAGCAAATTGGCTCAAATTAAGATCCTACACCTGTATATAGGGTCGCTTAATTCCTGGAGATTAAAATAAATTCCCTAGTTTTTCCGGAAATCCCGGTTGGAGGATTCCCGGAATCTGGAGTGAATAAAGAGGAAATCTGGTTTCCTACAACCAGGATTTCTAGAAAACCAGGGAATTTATTGAAAGTTCCAGGAATTTTGCAACCCTACCTGGATCTGTGACAATAAAACACACCCCTGAGAGCAAACATTGAATTCTGACCATAGTTTCATTTTGACACCTGATTTGTTTATTTTACCAATAGCTATTTCTTTCTTCTCTTATGTCATGTTGGTATTTCCTATTGCAGTGTTTCAAAATACACTGCTCAAAAAAAATAAAGGGAACACTAAAATAACACATCCTAGATCTGAATGAATGAAATATTCTTATTAAATACTTTTTTCTTTACATAGTTGAATGTGCTGACGACAAAATCACACAAAAATTATCAAAGGAAATCAAATTTATCAACCCATGGTGGTCTGGATTTGAAGTCACACTCAAAATTAAAGTGGAAAACCACACTACAGGCTGATCCAACTTTGATGTAATGTCCTTAAAACAAGTCAAAATGAGGCTCAGTAGTGTGTGTGGCCTCCACGTGCCTGTATGACCTCCCTACAATGCCTGGGCAAGCTCCTGATGAGGTGGCGGATGGTCTCCTGAGGGATCTTCTCCCAGACCTGGACTAAAGCATCCGCCAACTCCTGGACAGTCTGTGGTGCAACGTGGCGTTGGTGGATGGAGCGAGACATGATGTCCCAGATGTGCTCAATTGGATTCAGGTCTGGGGAACGGGCGGGCCAGTCAGTACATAGCATCAATGCCTTCCTCTTGCAGGAACTGCTGACACACTCCAGCAACATAAGGTCTAGGATTGTCATGCATTAGAAGGAACCCAGGGTCAACCGCACCAGCATATGGTCTCACAAGGTGTCTGAGGATCTCATCTCGGTACCTAATGGCAGTTAGGCTACCTCTGGCGAGCACATGGAGGGCTGTGCGGCCCCCCAAAGAAATGCCACCCCACACCATGACTGACCAACCACCAAACCGGTCATGCTGGAGGATGTTGCAGGCAGCAGAACGTTCTTCACGGCATCTACAGACTCTGTCACGTCTGTCACATGTGCTCAGTGTGAACCTGCTTTCATCTGTGAAGAGCACAGGGCGCCAGTGGCGAATTTGACAATCTTGGTGTTCTCTGGCAAATACCAAACGTCCTGCACGGTGTTGGGCTGTAAGCATAACCCCCACCTGTGGATGTCGGGCCCTCATACCACCCTCATGGAGTCTGTTTCTGACCGTTTGAGCAGACACATGCACATTTGTGGCCTGCTGTCATTTTTCAGGGCTCTGGCAGTGCTCCTCCTGCTCCTCCTTGCACAAAGGCGGAGGTAGCGGTCCTGCTGCTGGGTTGTTGCCCTCCTACGGCCTCCTCCACATCTCCTGATGTACTGGCCTGTCTCCTGGTAGCGCCTCCATGCTCTGTACACTGCTGACAGACACAGCAAACCTTCTTGCCACAGCTCGCATTAATGTGCCCTCCTGGATGAGCTGCACTACCTGAGCCACTTGTGTGGGTTGTAGACTCTGTCTCATGCTACCACTAGAGTGAAAGCACCGCCAGCATGCAAAAGTGACCAAAACATCAGCCAGGAAGCATAGGAACTGAGAAGTGGTCTGTGGTCACCACCTGCAGAACCACTCCTTTATTGGGGGTGTCTTGCTAATTGCCTATAATTTCCACCTGTTGTCTAATCCATTTGCACAACAGCATGTGAAATGTATTGTCAATCAGTGTTGTTTCCTAAGTGGACAGTTTGATTTCACAGAAGTGTGATTGACTTGGAGTTACATTGTGTTGTTTAAGTGTTCCCTTTATTTTTTTGAGCAGTGTAAATTCCTGGGTGACTTCTCAGGGGGTGCACAATTTTTCCTCAGGTTCAGCCCTAATACACCTTATTCAACTAATCAAGAGCTTAGTGTTTAGTTAAATCAGGTGTGTTAGTTCTGGGCTATAAATGCGTTGAATCATATACAATTGTTAAAGTGAAAATTTGACATGAGTGGAAGTTAAGATTCACCCCTTAGCTTTAAAATGGAATGTCATGCAACATCATACGTTATCTGTTAGTGTTGGGGGGGAATGGATATACTTACATTTTGCAATATCATTTTGGATGATATTATATACAGGAGATACTTTGACTCTGAGACATTTTCATTTTTTGGGTAGATAGCTCTAGCTAGCACTAGTTGGCTGTACCTGCACCAAAACTCCAGTAATTTTCATCTTATAGCTTGTTCTCATATTCTTTTTAATTCAATAATGACCCAACGTGTTCAGCACTTTTATTTCCATGACTGATCAAAAGTATTTTTCTCAATCTCTTTCTTGTCTCTCTGCACCAGGCATATGCTGAGTATATAAAACATTAAGACCACCTGCTCTTTTCATGACAGACTGAACAGGTGAATCCAGGTGAAAGCTATCATCCCTAATTGATGTCACTTGTTTAATCCACTTCAATCAGTGTAGATGAAGGGGAGGAGACCGGTTAAAGAAGAATTTGTAAGTCTTGAGACATGGATTGTGTATGTGTGCCATTCATAAGGTGATTAACCTTTGAACAGGTTATGGTAGTAGGTGCCAGGCACACCAGTTTGTGTCAAGAACTGCAAAGCTGCTGGGTTTTTATGCTCAATAGTTTCCCGTGTGTATAAAGAATGGTCTACCACCCATTGGACATCCAGCCAACTTGGCACAACTGTGGGAAGCATTGGAATCAACATGGGCCAGCATCCCTGTGGAATGCTTTTGACACCTTGAGTCCATGCACCGATGAATTGAGGCTGTTCTGATTGCAAAAGGGGAGTGGGTGCAACTCAATATTAGGAAGGTGTTCCTAATGTTTGGTATACTCAGTGTATCATGAGCAAAATGTTTGGAACATCAAATAAAATTGCAATAAAATCGCAGTATCGAATCGCTTACATATTGAACTGTGAGGATCATGAGAATTTCAAAAGATATCATATTGGCATCTAATTATTGTGATAATGTCGTATCATGAGGCCACATCAGTCCACAGTGATTTGAGTCAAATACCTTTTCATTCTCCCTCTTTCAGACTCAGAGACCACAGAAGACGAAGGTGGAGACCCCATTGAGACTAAAGAAGGAAGCAGAGGTCTTCAGGACCAGGCTATGCATGCAGGTATGGTGTCTTTTCCAAACATCCCTGTCTCAAATGCATGAAGGATAATGTATGAAACATCAACAGTTTCATGTGTGTAACTGTTACACATTGTCAAATACAGTGCCTTGCAAAAGTATTCACCCTCCTTGCCATGTTTCTTATTTTGTTGCATTACAACCTGTAATTTAAATAGATTTTTATTTGGATTTTATGTAAAGGACATACACAAAACAGTCCAAATTGGTGAAGTGAATTGAAAATAAAAACTTATTTCAACCACCCCCCAACAAAAAAAAACTGAAAAGTGGTGCGTGCATATGTATTCACCCCCTTTGCTATGAAGCCCCTAAATAAGAACTGGTGCAACCAATTACCTTCAGAAGTCACATTATAGTTAAATAAAGTCCACCTGTGTGCAATCTAAGTGTCACATGATCTGTCACATGATCTCAGTATATATATACACCTGTTCTGAAAGGCCCCAGAGTATGCAACACCACTAAGAAAGTGGCACAATGAAGACCAAGGAGCTCTCAAAACAGGTCAGGGACAAAGTTGTGGAGAACTACAGATCAGGGTTGGGTTATAAAAAAATATCCCAAACTTTGAACATCCCACGGTGCACCATTAAATACATTATTAAAAAATGTAAAGAATCTGGCACCCCAACAAATCTGCCAAAAGAGGGCCGCCCACCAAAACTCACTGACCAGGCAAGGAGGGCATTAATCAGAGAGGCAACAATGAGATCAAAGATAATCCTGAAGGAGCTGCAAAGCTCCACAGCGGAGATTGGAGTATCTGTCCATAGGACCACTTTAAGCCGTACACTCCACAGAGGTGGGCTTTACAGAAGAGTGGCCATAAAAAAAGCCATTGCTTATAGTGTTCACCAAAAGGCATGGTGGAGACTCCCGAAGCATATGGAAGAAGGTACTCTAGTCAGATGAGACTGAAATGTAGCTTTTTGGCTGTCAAGATAAACGCTATGTCTGGCGCAAACCCAACACCCCATGACCCCGAGAACACCATCCAGGATGTTTTTCATTGGCAGGGACTGGAAAACTGGTCAAAATTGAAGGTGATGGATGGCGCTAAATACAGGGCAATTCTTGAGGGAAACCTGTTTGTCTTCCAAAGATTTGTTCACCTTCCAGCAGGACAATGACCCTAAGCATACTGCTAAATCAACACTCAAGTGGCTTATGGGGAAACATTTAAATGTCTTAGAATGGCCTAGTCAAAGCCCAGACCTCAATCCAATTGAGAATCTGTGGTATGACTTAAAGATTGCTGTACACCAGCGGAACCCATCCAACTTGAGCAGTTTTGAGCTGGAGCAGTTTTGCCTTGAAGAATGGGCAACAATCCCAGTGGCTAGATGTGCCAGGCTTATAGAGACATACCCCAAGAGACTTGCAGCTCTAATTGCTGCAAAAGGTGGCTCGACAAAGTATTGCTTTTGGGTGGGGGGGTGAATAGTTATGCACGCTCAAGTTTTCTGTTTTTTTGGTCATTTCTTGCTTGTTTCACAATAAAATATATTTTCCATCTTCATAGTGGTAGGCATGTTGTTTAAATCAAATGATACAAATAATAATAATAATCCATTTTAATTCCAGGTTGTAAGGCAACAAAATAGGAAAAATGCCAATAGGGGTGAATACTTTCACAAGCCACTGTACACCACATGACAAAATGTATGTGGACACCTACTCATCGAACATCTCTTTCCAAAGTCATGGGCATTAATATGGAGTTGGTCCCCCTTTGCTGCTATTACAGCCTCCACTCCTTTGGGAAGGCTTTCCAATAGATGTTTGAACAGTGCTGCGGGGACTCATTTCCATTCAGCCACGAGCATTAGTGAGGTCGGGCACTGATGTTGGGTGATAAGGCTTGGCTTGCAGTCGGCGTTCCAATTCATCCTCCTTGGTGTTCATTTGGGTTGATGTCAGGGCTCTGCGCAGGCCAGTCAAGTTTCCCACACCGATCTCGGCAAACCAATTCTGTATATACCTTGTTTTGTGCACGGGGGTCTTCCCCAAACTGTTGCCACAAAGATGGAAGCACAGAATCGTCTAGAATGTCACTCCAGAGAACGTGTTTCCACTGCTCCAGAGTCCAATGGCAGAAAGCTTTACACCACTCCAGCCGGCGATTGGCATTGCGCATGGTGATCTTAGGCTTGTGTGCAGCTGCTCGGCCATGGAAACCCACTTCATGAAGCTCCCGACGAACAATAATTGTGCTGACGTTGCCTCCAGAGGCAGTTTGGAATTCAGTAGTGAGTCTTGCAACCGACGACAGGTGATTTCTTTTTTTACACGCTACGTGCTTCAGCACACGGCAGTCCTATTCTGTGAGCATGTGTAGCCTACCACTTCGCGGCTGAGCCGTTATTGCTCCTAGGCATTTCCACTTCATAATAACAGCACTTACAGTTAACCAGGGCAGCTCTAGCAGGGCAGAAATTTGACGAATTGACTTGTTGGAAGGGTGGCATCCCTTGACGGTGCCACATGGAAAGTAACTGAGCTCTTGAGTAAGCCAATGTTTGTCTATGGAGATTGCATGGCGGTGTGCTGTCAACAGCAGGTGTGGGTGAAATAGCCGAATCCGCTAATTTGAAGGGGTGTCCACATACTATAGTGTACATTCTAGACATTTGTTTGCTTGATTGAAAGGTATTGCCTCAAATATTATATTTTGTGAACACCTGTGTAGTATTCAAGTTTCATGGTAGTTGTAGACTTTATAATCATCACATTCTCTGCACCAGATAGCTGAATATAATTTATGCCATGAGTTGGGTTCACAGAATTGTCTGTATAGAAAGGAAAATTACAATTTTATTTACATGGGTGCTATGGATTTGAATAGGAGCATTGCTCTTTATAAATCCAGGGCTGAGGCATATTTATCCTATCTGTTACTGACAGTTGTAGGTCTTGTGTAAGCTTACGGTGTGCTTATATGTAACTCTTTTTTGCATGTCTGAACGTTATATCTGAGTCAGCCTTTGTTATCTTAACTATGCCAACTGAGGTCCCGGATTATTTCAAGTAGAAAGTAATGACTGAACTATAGGCTCAACACACAATATTATACAGTAATTCTTTCATATTTTATCTTGCCACAGGGGACAGAATGATGGACAGCTGGGGCGAAGAACTTCAAACCACCTCCAAGCCCGCCAGGCAAGCAAACAGTGTGTAGCAAGCACAAAGGGGTCAATTCTGTGATTGGAGCATCATATGTTAATCTAACCCGACCAGTAGGGGAGTCCAATGACAGTCTGTCTTTAGCTAGCGGTTACTAGAACAGCAGGTTCAGTATCTATAAATGGACACTCAAACCATACTCCTTTAGGTTAACATTACCAAGAAGCCTGGATAATACACTTAGGAAAGAATAAAAGATTAAAGCACAACAAATACAACACAAGTAAATAACTGTTTTTCAGTTGACTTACTAGTATACTGTGCAACACATAATAATGCTTTAAGAAGTGGATTGTTGCCCCTGTGAAAACTCCCACTTGAGAAACTATGAAGTTACCGGGATGTGTATTAATTTGCTGTCACCACATGACTGGAGGTGCAGGTGATGTACTGAGCAGGATCACTCAAGAGTATGTATTATTTGAGTAACTGTAAGAACAGATTTCACTACTGACTAGTAAACATTCCTTAAAGACGCCATCTGCGATTGATACGTTTTGGGACTTTTGTATTAAAAATGTACTCTCAAATTGTTGTTCAATTTCAGCTAGTAGCTTTGAAAGTGGTACTCACAAGCCAAAACATGTCCCTGTTTTTGTGTGTAATTTGTGTGATATGTTACAAATACAATTTGTACTGCTTAAGATCCTAGAGTGCATCTTTAATTATATACATGATATATATCCATTGATTCTTAAAGAGTATAACTTGTAAATTCTTCATGAGCTTAGTTCAATTGTCGTACCCCATCAGAACCCAAAATAAAATGTAATTGTAAACAAACACTGTATTGCCTCAAACCATGGTTAAAACTATCATTAAGATCTCATGGATGGTCCGTCCTTGCGTCCATAGCTCTGTCTATGAGTTTGAGAGTGGTTACATTACTCCAGCCCCATCCCTTAGCTGTTTAACAAATCAGTGGTGGGGTGGCCCACTTTGTTATGGTTGAACTGCAGATTACCAGTTTAAGCATCAACTTGCTTTCTGGCCTTTATTCAGATTAATTCTCATTTTGGCTTACGCTTTCCTTCGACTCCCCCAGTGCGCAATTCTTTTTCTCAATTTTGACCCATCATTCATTGAATGAAAAGAAAGAAAGTGGCCAAATGTTTGATGCAAGCAAGCAATCAGGTAATGTACTCCAAACATTTCAAATTTTGGAGCATTGCCTTGCTTTGTTTGGACTTCACATGGGTGCACTACGTGGCTATACAAACTATGGTTGAATATTTTCCCGAGAATAAATCACTTTTCTCCCGGGTTACCTGGTATTTCCAGCCAAAACCAGAAGTTTCATTCAAAAGCATTATAAAGCATATACATAGGCCTATGTATGTATTTGATTAGAATAAATCACTTTTCTCCCAGGTTACCTGGTATTTCCAGCCAAAACCAGAAGTTTCATTCAAAAGCATTATAAAGCATATACATAGGCCTATGTATGTATTTGATTAGAATAAAAAATTATGTCCAGCAAGCTATACTAGGCTAGCTTTTCCTGCATGGGACTCCAAGAGCTATGGAGTGTTTTTTAATAAGGAGAGAGGCCAGCGTAGCACAAGTATGTGCGTATTAGTCAAGAGACAGAGGCTATAAGTTAGACGCTTTGAATGGAGTTAATGGAGATAGAAACACTGCGAGAGTGCTCGTGCGTGCACTGATTTAAAGCAGCGATATTTGAGTGATTCGGTCTTTATATTACTGCGGCAGACTATGCTGCAGAAAATGTAGGCCTACCTGTCACAAGAAAAAAAGTTACCATGATGAGATGATAGGTCTACATGCATTGTGAACTGTGCTCCATACTGAGATGGGCTGTCTGTCCCCACCCTGAGCATTGATGATTCATCATGCAGAGGCTGTAGAGAAGACAGATTTAGACATTGCATATACTGTCATTTAACAGTTCCATTTCATACCATGCTCTTCATTTAAATCATTTATTATAATTTACCGGTTTCTTGCAGTTCTTTTTCCTGGGAAAAGGGAGTGGTTTTGGGTGGTAAACTGGGTCCCCGCCATTCAACACAGATACAAACTGCCATCCAGAGCACTGTTTGCAATTCATTGTATGTGTGAGGTATCACTGACCCCTTTGGTTCTTTTCTGGTTGTTATGCATGCAGTTGTTGAATAGATCATTTTCTGAATGCCATGCATACTGTTTGCAATCTTATGAACAAACAAACAGAATGATGTTTGACGTCTTTTGTTTCATATACAGTGTAATTACATTGAAATATTTCAATTATATAATTATGTATGATAGTCCTAACATTACTCACACTGGCTCATGCATCATTTAGAACTCTTTAACATATATTTTCCAATAATTTTTTTTCAGGGGCCAATCAGAAGAGTTTTTGAGGGAATCTCCCCAACAAGTCTTCCCACCTGCCTCACCAAAAATTATCAAACGCCCATCCACTTCTCCAATGCCAAGCCGCTCAGGTTCAGCACCAAACACACCCCTCACCCCCCGAAAGAAAGTTGTTGTGCCAACAGACTACCAAGACACTGTCCCTGGTGAATTTGAGGAGAAGGTGAAACATCCAAAATCATCAGCCATGTCTCTAAGCAGTACTCAGGACTCCCGTCCTCAGACGCCAGTCAGTGTCAGTGAGTACTCTCGCAAGGAATACCAAACTAGGCCATCCCCCAAACTGACCAGAGCAAGCTCCAAGATCTTTGAGAAGGTACGTGGTTTCGAAGAGCGAAGGCGAAGTTATGATCATGAAGGCTCCATCTCGGGACGGTCCTGGGCCGGGTTCAATCGTGCCGGGTCCGTCGACTCGGACGATGGAGGGAGCCGGTTGGGCATCTCCAGAGAGAGTTCAAGGGAAGACCTACGAGAGGCTCTGAAGGAGGACGCTGCCGAACGGAGGTCTATGTTCAGACAGAGGGCTGCGTCCTTGGAGGACTGCAGGCCCCGTACCACCCAGAAGGTCCAGGAAATCGAGAACAAGTTCACTGAAGAGCTTCAACGAATCAAGAAGCTTGTGGGTAAACCTCACATGAAGAAGTCCTTCTCCACCGAGCAGCTCTCACTCAGGGCTAGTGGCAGGCAGCCTTTGAGGAAGATTGAGCCCCTCCCACCTCAAATTCTCCAGAAGCTCCAGGAACGGGAACGGGCCCAGCACGAGAAGCAGCAGAAAGAGATGGAACAGCCTAAAGAAGTAGTGCCACCAAAATCACCACGACTACAGCTACAAGAACAAGCACGGCAGGGGCAGCCTTCGCCCCAAATCCAAGAGATTGACCGACACTCCATGAGTAGCATAACATACAGTAGATTGGGAGAAGTAGCTGCCACTCCAGAATCTATGCAACTGGCTGACTTACCGGGACAGAGGCCAACAAGACAGGTAAATCAAGCCAGTCTTGTCAGGGAGATCCTTCAGAGGTCTCCATCACCAGCAAAGATGCAGATGCAGAGGGCTTACAATCCATCTGCAAATCACCAACAGCAGGCAGAGTCACCAAGCAGAAATGTTGTCGAGATGACGCTACACAAAGTTGAACGCAGGCCAGAAAGCCCTCTTGTTCAGAGGATATATTGTATTCAAGAATCACAGGACAACCAAGAATCTCCTGTGCAAAAGTCCCCAAAGGAAGAATCGCCAGGAACAAAAATACCTGTAGATGTAGCATTAAGAAAAGTAGAGGATAGACCAGAAAGTCCATTGGTACAGAGAACGCCAACCGTTGTACAAGAGCGTATAATCCAGCATCCACAAAAACCTCCACGGCAGGCTACCTCTTCTACAAATATTCCAGTTTCCCCATCTGAGGAGAAAATGGAAGTGGAGTTGATCAAGCCAGCCCCCAAGCTAATCATACCTACCATCATTGTCGAGGAAGAGCCCATGGAAGATGAAGTTCCTCTTGAGACTGACAGGTCTAAGAAGGCAACCAATTCGAAAGAAGGTCAAACACAGAAGACCAGGGGGAAGGGTCGCCGCAGTAGTCCCATGTCTCCAGAGTTAGGTGGGAATTATTTTCAATCTGTCTTTATTTTTCAAAATGAAAATGTATGTTGTGTATATTAGAGGCTTGTATCTTATTTTACTTGTCTTTGCAAAGTTCAATTCTCATTGGTATTCCTTAGTTCTGAACACAGCCATGAATGTCTTTGTAATTACGTTTTGTAATTTGTGCAGATTCTTCAGACGACTCTTACGTGTCTGCTGAAGAGGACCCCTTGGAGGCCCCTATGTTTGAGTTTCCTCTTAAGGACACTGTGGTAACTGCTGGTACTGAGGTCCTGCTGAGAGTCATCATTGCTGGCACACCTCCCCCAGAAGGCAAGCTATCTCTAACTCTATGTATCACTTTATAACAAAGTTTATATCGAGAACCTAAAAGGGATCATCAGCTGCCCCCATGGCAGAACCTTTGATGAACCCTTTTGGGATCAAGGTTGAACCCTTTCCAACCCAAAAGGATTTCTCGTTGAAAGGGTTCTCCAATGGGGACGGCCGAAGAACCATTTTGGAACTCTTTTTTTTCTAACAATGTAGTCACCAGTTTCACTCCAGTTTGTTGAGCACAAATTATTTTTTTTATATCGCCTCAACTCTTATTTGTCTGTGTCCATATCTAGTTACCTGGAGGAGAGACAATATCAAAATCCAAAACAGCTTAAACTATGGGATCAAAGTGGAGGGAGAGCGTTATTCACTTTTCATCAAATGTGCAAAACCAAGTGATGCTGGAACGTACTGTGTGACAGCTGCCAATGAGGCTGGGAAAACATCTAGCAGTGCCACACTTTCGATCAAACCAGGTAAGCATGAGTTGCAACATTGCATTGGTTGGGTCACCCTTCACTTAAATTTTATTTAATAATACCTTGTTGTTATTACTAAACAAGAAGTAGTACTGAAGGTTAGAGACCTTCTGATTTACCGGCCCTTACCTTGAACCTTATGTCTGCTTAATGTCCTTGTACTGGAGATTGTAGCCTGAGCTTTAGCCTTTGGAAATTGCACCTGACTTTTGCTAACCTTTGCATTCTACACTCTTAGAAAAAATGTGCTGTCTAGAACCTAAACTGGTTCTTTGGCTATAAAAACTTTTTTGGAACCTTTTTTTCAGATGGGTGTAAGTCATTTGGATATTTCAGAAAAGTGAATTAAAGGATGATGTGGACATTTTTGTCACTCCACTGACCCGTGTGTCATTGTCATTGTTATTTGCCCTGCCATTTCAAAAGGATGTACATTGTTATTTCCTTCTTCATAAAGCTATTTCCTAATTTCTCCTCACCCACTCATAACCTCCCTCTCTCTCTCTTCCTCCCTCTCTCTAAAATGTGTTCAAGCAATATATTCCAGTTGAGCCAACTCACTTAGTTGAGTAGTTACCATAGCAACTAGGAGGCTAAATTGAACCAATAAATTGTTAAGACACACTGGTTTCATTGCAATATGAATCCACTGTTAAGATATGACGCAAGTAACATCTTGTCTAGGGTAAATTACATCATGAACTTGTTTGTTAAATATAGGCTAGTTAAAGTATAAATTCAACCATCAAACACTTTCAGTTCATTATTGCATCTAGAACCTATCTTACTCAAATGAGAAACTTAGACCCTTTTGCCCCCAGAGCCATCAAGATGGTCATATTCTCTACAGTGTACAAATGAATGAGAATATGAATCCTTGTATTTGAGAGAGAGAGAGAGAGAGAGAGAGAGAGAGAGAGAGAGAGAGAGAGAGAGAGAGAGAGAGAGAGAGAGAGAGAGAGAGAGAGAGAGAGAGAGAGAGAGAGAGAGAGAGAAGCCTTAACACCTGAGATTAACAATAAAACACTCATGATAATGCTAACAAGCACACATTATAGTACATGATTTGTCATGTGTACTTTAAAAACTATTTTGTGTATGAAATACATATTTATGAATAGTTCATATATAGTTTATTACTGCTTATTCATGTAAAGTTATTATAAAACTGATGAAAGATATTTAAGCCATGTCATACTTATGAATTGAAATGCTTGTTAGCCTATACGTATTGATTTTTTTATAGAAGTAATTATGAAATACCTGTTTATTAGTGGTAAAACATACAAGACACACTGTAATGGGGCGTCAGGTAGCCTAGTGGTTAGAGCGTTGGATTTGTAACCGAAAGGTTGTAAGATTGAATCCCCGAGCTGACAAGGTACAAATCTGTCGTTCTGCCCCTGAACAAGGCAGTTAACCCACTGTTCCTAGGCCGTAATTGAAAATAAGAATCTGTTCTTAACTGACTTGCCTAGTTAAATAAAGATAAAATAATTTTCCAAAAATATTATAAAGTGTTGCAGAATATTCCAAATAAGTTTTAGGTACAAATGAATTACTCATCATTCAGCCATGGTTTTGTTTGGTATTTCTTCCTATATGCAATGCTACTCTTTTTTTAGATGTCACATTATGGGCATTCAAGTCACATTTAGTGTGTTGGCATACTGTTGGTGTAAGAGGAGGCCTTTTCACAGCATTTACTTTTTACTATATATACATTGACACTAATTCACATGCACTCTTGAAATATTTTCATATTTACAGTTACCAATATTTAATATCAGAGAGAGACAAACTCAGGATACTAGACAACGAGGATTTTGAGTCAGCTAATATAAATCTCTATAAGTTTGGAACAGTATTGGTACAGGGCAATCGCTAACAGATTCAGCTGGACTTTCACCTAATCAAAGAAATAGCTCAGCAGGAGAAGCTCTCCCTTGAGAAAGATACCCCCACCCCGAGTGGGTCAGACCAGACCTCTTCATTACATAAACCCACAGACGAGCCACCCCAAGCAGAAAGTTAACCTCCCAACACAGAGTACTACTCCCTCATTGAAATGAGGAATAAATTCACCCAGCTGGAGGTAAGGCAGGTGGAGCTGGAACAACAGGTGATTACACTCCAGTCAGGACAGACTCAGACACAGTCCAACACAACAATACCCCCTTAACTAGACCTGGAGAGCAGGAGGTGGAGATAGACATATCTGCACTCTGTACTGTAGTGAGACAACATCTACAAGAGAAAGAGCAGGAGAAGAACAGAGCACTAGAGGAGAGGATCAGACTGCTGGAGGAGAGGCTGAGGGGAATTGTAACGGTTTTCTAGTGGTGATGAAGGAGAGTCGGACCAAACTGCAGCGTGTCGATTGCGATCCATGTTTAATATATAACAAAGAAACACGAACTTACAAAAAACAATAAACGAAACCGAAACAGCCTATCTGGTGCAAACTAACAACGAGTACACATAGGACACTAAGGACAATCACCCACGACAAACTCAAAGAATATGGCTGCCTAAATATGGTTCCCAATCAGAGACAACGATAAGCACCTGCCTCTGATTGAGAACCACTCCAGACAGCCATAGACCTTGCTAGACAACCCACTAAGCTACAATCCCAATACCACCACCAAAACCCCAAGACAAACACACCACAATTACAAAAACCCCATGCCACACCCTGGCCTGACCAAATACATAAAGATAAACACAAAATACTTTGACCAGGGCGTGACAGAACCCCCCTAAGGTGCGGACTCCCGAACGCACCTCAAAACAATAGGGAGGGTCCGGGTGGGCGTCTGTCCATGGTGGCGGCTCCGGCGCGGGACGTGGACCCCACTCCTTTAATGTCTTAGTCCCCTCTCCCTTCGTCCCTGGATAGTCCACCCTCGCCGCCGACCATGGCCTAGTAGTCCTCACCCAGAACCCCACTGGACTGAGGAACAGATCGGGACTGAAGGACAGCTCGGGACCGAGGCAGCTCGGGACTGAGGGGAAGCTCGGGAGTGAGAGAAAGCTCGGGAGTGAGAGAAAGCTCAGGAGTGAGAGAAAGCTCAGGAGTGAGAGAAAGCTCAGGAGTGAGAGAAAGCTCAGGAGTGAGAGGAAGCTCAGGGGTGAGAGGAAGCTCAGGAGTGAGAGGAAGCTCAGGAGTGAGAGGAAGCTCAGGAGTGAGAGGAAGCTCAGGAGTGAGAGGAAGCTCAGGAGTGAGAGGAAGCTCAGGCAGGTAGATAGATCTACCAGCTCCTGGCTGGCTGGTGGTTTCAGCAGATCCTGGCTGACTGGCAGATCCTGGCTGACTGGCAGATCTGGAAGAGTCTGGTTGACTGGCAGATCTGGAAGAGTCTGGTTGACTGGCAGATCTGGAAGAGTCTGGTTGACTGGCAGATCTGGAAGAGTCTGGTTGACTGGCAGATCTGGAAGAGTCTGGTTGACTGGCAGATCTGGAAGAGTCTGGTTGACTGGCAGATCTGGAAGAGTCTGGCTGACTGGCAGATCTGGAAGAGTCTGGCAGACTGGCGATGCTGGGCAGACTGGCGGTGCTGGGCAGACTGGCGGTGCTGGGCAGACTGGCGATGCTGGGCAGACTGGCGATGCTGGGCAGACTGGCGATGCTGGGCAGACTGATGGCGCTGGGCAGACTGGCGATGCTGGGCAGACTGGGGGCACTGGCGGCGCTGGGCAGACTGGCGGCACTAGCTGCTCCATATAGGCTGACAGCTCTGGCGGCTTCTTACAGACTGACCGCTCTGGCGGCTCCGTGCTGACTGGCAGCTCCTTGCAGACTGGCAGCTCCTTGCAGACTGGCAGCTCCTTACAGACTGGCAGCTCCTTACAGACTGACAGCTCCGTGCAGACTGACAGCTCCGTGCAGACTGACAGCTCCGTGCAGACTGGCTGCTCCATGCAGACTGGCTGCTTCATGCAGACTGGCAGCTCTGGCTGCTCTATGTAGACTGGCTGCTTCATGCAGACTGGCAGCTCGGGCTGCTTCATGTAGACTGACAGCTCTGGCTGCTCCATGCGGACTGACAGCTCTGGCTGCTCCATGCAGACTGACAGCTCTGGCTGCTTCATGCGGACTGACAGCTCTGGCTGCTCCATGCGGACTGACAGCTCTGGCTGCTCCATGTAGACTGGCTGCTTCATGCAGACTGGCAGCTCGGGCTGCTTCATGTAGACTGACAGCTCTGGCTGCTCCATGTAGACTGGCTGCTTCATGCAGACTGGCAGCTCGGGCTGCTTCATGTAGACTGACAGCTCTGGCTGCTCCATGCAGACTGACAGCTCTGACTGCTCCATGCAGACTGACAGCTCTGACTGCTCCATGCAGACTGACAGCTCTGGCTGCTTCATGCAGACTGGCAGCTCTGGCTGCGCTGAACAGGCGGGAGACTCCTGCAGCGCTGTGTCGGAGGAAGGCTCTGGCTGCGCTAAACAGGCGGAAGACTCCGGCAGCGCTGGAGATGAGGAAAGCTCTAACAGCGCTAGATAGGCGTGAGACTCCGGCAGCGCAGGAGAGGAGAAAGGCTCTGGCTGCGCTAAACAGGCGGGAGGCTCCGGCAGCGCTGTAGAGGAGAAAGGCTCTGGCTGCGCTGAACAGGCGGGAGGCTCCGGCAGCGCTGTAGAGGAGGAAGGCTCTGGCTGCGTTAAACAGGCGGGAGACTCCAGCAGCGCAGGAGAGGAGAAAAGCGCTGGCTGCGCTGAACAGGCGAGGCACACTGAAGGCCTGGTGCGTGGTGCTGGAACTGGTGGTACTGGATCGAGGACACGCACAGGAAGCCTGGTGCGGGGAGCTGCTACCGGAGGGCTGGGGTGTGGAGGTGGTACTGGATAGACCGGACCGTGCAGGCGCACTGGAGCTCTTGAGCACCGAGCCTGCCCAACCTTACCTGGCTCGATGCCCACTCTAGCCCGGCCGATACGAGGAGCTGGAATATACCGAACCGGGCTGTGCACCCGCACTGGAGACACCGTGCGCTCCACAGCATAACACGGTGCCTGCCCGGTCTCTCCAGCCCCCGGTAAGCACAGGGAGTTTGCGCAGGTCTCCTACCTGGCATAGCCATACTCCCTGTAAGCCCCCAAGAAATTTTTGGGGCTGACTCTCGGGCTTCCATCCGCTCTGCCGTGCTAGCTCCTCATAATGCCGCCTCTCTGCTTTTGCTGCCTCCAGCTCGGCTTTGGGGCGACAATAATCTCCAGGCTCATTCCAGGGTCCTTTACCGTCCAATTCCTCCTCCCATGTCCATAACTCCAGGTGGTGCAACCTCTCCCACTGTAGCTGCTGCTGCTCCTGCTGCTGCTGCCTCTGTTGCCTCTTCTCCTGTTGCTCCTTTGGGCGGCTACACTCCCCTGGTTTAGCCCAGGGTCCTCTCCCGTCGAAGATCTCCTCCCATGACCAGAAATCCTTGGTGAGCATCTCCTTTTTCGGCTGCTCCTGCCTGTTGACACGCCGCTTGGTCCGTTGGTGGTGGGTGATTCTGTAACGGTTTTCTAGTGGTGATGAAGGAGAGTCGGACCAAACTGCAGCGTGTCGATTGCGATCCATGTTTAATATATAACAAAGAAACACGAACTTACAAAAAACAATAAACGAAACCGAAACAGCCTATCTGGTGCAAACTAACAACGAGTACACATAGGACACTAAGGACAATCACCCACGACAAACTCAAAGAATATGGCTGCCTAAATATGGTTCCCAATCAGAGACAACGATAAGCACCTGCCTCTGATTGAGAACCACTCCAGACAGCCATAGACCTTGCTAGACAACCCACTAAGCTACAATCCCAATACCACCACCAAAACCCCAAGACAAACACACCACAATTACAAAAACCCCATGCCACACCCTGGCCTGACCAAATACATAAAGATAAACACAAAATACTTTGACCAGGGCGTGACAGGAATGGTGTGTGACAGAGAACAACCCATTAGAGAGGTAGCCACCCCCACAGAGAAGCCAGCAGAAAGGCTCACCTCAGCGCCCAACAAAAGTCTCGACACCACAGCAGAACAGTGCACCCCAAACCGTAGCGTCGACAACGCAGCGGGACAGACAAAGAACCCCAAGCCCAGAGATCCCACCCCTTCTGAGCACCCACCTTTCAGCCCCCCCCATGGACCTACACATAAGGACCCATGCCGAGAGGGCCTGCATCCAGACCACAACACCACCAGCCACATCCATACCCCCACTCCAACCAATCAAACCCCCCAAAGTCAACCATCCCCACACCCCATTTAGGCCCCCTCAGACCAGACCTATGCCCCTCCTGCTCACCCCATGCCCCCCACTCCCACAAAGGGGGCCTGAACATTGAAGTCACACATACGCCCAGGCCGTGAGCGTGCAAGAAGGGCCAAACCCCACTCTTACACTAGCCCAAGCCAATGGAATACCAGAATACCAGATGTACCAGATGCTCAGCAGGTTCTGCTCACATTTACTGGCCTGAGGCCAAACCACACGACCAGCAACACTGGACACTTTATGGAACACAAAGCCCTCACTATCTGATCCTTTAATATCCAAGGCTTGAGGTCCTCTGCCTTTGGCCTAAAGAGCAAGAACCTGGACTTCATCAAATACATCTGAAATACAAACATTGTCATCCTACAAGAAAAATGGTATAGAGGAGACGGACCCACTGGTTGTCCTCTAGGTTACAGAGAGCTGGTAGTCCCATCCACCAAACTACCAGGTGTGAAACAAGGAAGGGACTCAAGGGGTATGCAAATTTGGTATAGAGCAGACCTAACTCACTCTATTAAATTAATCAAAAGAGGAACATTTTTACAATTAGCTAGATATTCAAAAGGAAATTATCTTAACAGAGAAAAATGTCCTACTGTGTGCTAACTATATCCCCCCCATTAGAATCCCCATACTTTAATGAAGACAGCTTCTCCATCCTGGAGGGTGAAATCAGTCATTTCCAGGCCCAGGGACATGTACTAGTCTGTGGTGACCTAAATGCCAGAACCTGACACCCTCAGCACACAGGAGGACAAACACTTGCCTGGAGGTGACAGCATTCCCTCCCCCATATGCCACCCTAGGCACAACTATGACATCATAACCAACAAAAACGGGTCACAAATCCTGCAGCTCTGTCACACCCTGGGAATGGGTAGCCTTGTGGTTAGAGAGTTGGACTAGTAACCGGAAGGTTGACAAGCTGACAAGGTACAAATCTGTCGTTCTGCCCCTGAACAGGCAGTTAACCCACTGTTCCTAGGCCGTCATTAAAAATAAGAATTTGTTCTTAACTGACTTGCCTGGTTAAATAAAGGTAAAATAAAAATAAATAAAAAATGTACATAGTCAATGGTAGGCTTTGAGGGGACTCCTATGGTAGGTACACCTATAGCTCAACCTAGAGTCTCTCAGAGCGTTCAGTTAGCCCACTGACACCCCTATTCAATCACAGCAAAATCACAGTTTACTTCAGCAGAGCAATACTAAATCATGAGGCATCAAAGCCAAAGGAACTGAGTAATATTAAGAAATGCTATAGATGGAAGGAATGTAGTGTGGAAACCTATCAAAAAACAATTAGGCAACAACAAATTCAATCCCTTTAAGACAACTTCCTGAACAAAACGTTCCACTGTAATATTGAAGATGTAAACTTGGCAGTAGAACATCTAAACAGTATATTTGACGTCTCAGCGTCCCTGTCAAATTTAAGAATTTCAAACAGAAAACCGAAGAAAATGAACAACAATGAAGAATGCAAAAACCAAAGAAAGAAATTGAGAAACCTGTCCATCCAAAAACATATAGACACAGAAAACCTAAGTCTATGCCTTCACTATGGTGTATCACTAAAAAAATACAGAAATGCACTACGGGAAAAGAAGGAACAGCACGTCAGAAATCAGCTCAATGCAATGAAGAATCCACAGACTAACCATTTCTGGGAAAATGTGAAAACACTAAACAAACAACAACACAAGTAATTATCTATCCAAAATGAAGATGTATGGGTAAACCACTTATACAATATTTTTGGCTCTATAACAAAGAACAAACAGCAAAAAGATATACAGCTGAAGTTGGAAGTTTACATGCACCTTAGTCAAATACATTTAAACTCAGTTTTTCACAATTCCTGACATTTAATCCGAGTAACAATTCCCTGTCTTAGGTCAGTTAGGATCACCACTTTATTTTAAGAATGTGAAATGTCAGAATATTAGTAGAGAGCAGGATTTATTTCAGCTTTTATTTCTTTCATCACATTCCCAGTGGGTCAGAAGTTTATATACACTCAATTAGTATTTAGTAGCATTACCTTTAAATTGTTTAACTTGGGTCAAATGTTTCAGGTAGCCCCACACAAGCTTCCCACAATAAGTTGGGTGAATTTTGGCCCATTCCTCCTGACAGAACTGGTGTAACTGAGTCAGGTTTGTAGGCCTCCTTTCGATCACACACTTTTTCAGTTCCTCCCACACATTTTCTATGGGATTGAGGTAAGGGCTTTGTGATCGCCACTCCAATACCTCAACTTTGTTGTCCTTAAGCCATTTTGCCACAACTTTGGAAGTATTCTTGGGTCATTGTCCATTTGGAAGACCCATTTGTGAAAAAGCTTTAACTTCCTGATTGATGTCTTGAGATGTTGCTTCAATATATCCACATAATTTTCCTACCTCATGATGTCATCTATTTTGTGAAGTGCACCAGTCCCTCCTGCAGCAAACAGGCCAAACAGGCCAAACAGTTCTATTTTTGTTTCATCAGACCAGAGGACATTTCTCCAAAAAGTACGATCTTTGCCCCCATGTGCAGTTGCAAACCGTAGTCTGGCTTTTTTATGGTGGTTTTGGAGCAGTGACTTCTTCATTGCTGAGCTGCCTTTCAGGTTATGTCGATAAAGGACTTGTTTTACTGTGGATATAGATACTTTTGTACCTGTTTCCACCAGCATCTTCACAAGGTCCTTTGCTGTTGCACTTTTTGCACCAAAGTAAAAATGTTTAGTTCATCTCTAGGAGACAGAACGCTTCTCCTTCCTGAGCGGTATGACGGCTGAGCAGTCCCATGGTATTTATACTTGCATCCTATTGTTTGTACAGATGACCGTGGTGCCTTCAGGCATTTGGAAATTGCTCCCAAGGATGAATCTGACTTGTGGAGGTCTAACATTTTTTTTTATCTGAGGTCTTGGTTGATTTCTTTTGATATTCCCATGATGTCAAGCAAAGAGGCACTGAGTCTGAAGGTAGGCCTTGAAATACATTCGCAGGTACACCTCCAATTGACTCAAATTATGTCAATTAGCCTATCTGAAGCTTCTAAAGCCATTACATCATTTTGTGGAATTTCCCAAGCTGTTTAAAGGCACAATCAACTTGGTGTATGTAAACTTCTGACCCACTGGAATTGTGATACAGTGAAATAATGTCTGTAAGCAATTGTTGGAAAAATTACTTGTGTCATGCACAAAGTAGATGTCATAACCGACTTGCCAAAACTATAGTTTGATAACAAGATATTTGTGGAGTGGTTGAAAAACAAGTTTTAATGACTCCAACCTAAGTGTATGTAAACTTCCGACTTCAACTGTACATGATCAAATACAAATCTTAGAATCAACTCTTAAAGACTACCAGAACCCACTGGATTATCCAATTACCTTGAATGAACTACAGGACAAAATAAAAACCCTCCAACCAAAAAAGCCTGTGGTGTTGATGGTATCCTCAATGAAATGATAAAATATACAGACAACAAATTCCAATTGGCCATACTTAAAATCTTTAACTTCTTTGGGGTAGGGGGCAGTATTTTCACATCCGGATGAAAAGCATGCCAGAGTAAATGGCCTGCTACAAAGCCATAAAAGCTAGAATATGCATATTATTAGTAGATGTGGATAGGAAATACTCTGAAGTTTAAAAAAATGTTTGAATGATGTCTGTGAGTATAACAGAACTCATATAGCAGGTGGGATATTGGTGGGATATTGGTGGGATATTGGTAATGTTTAACTTCCTAAGGCTTCCACTAGATGTCAACAGTCTTTAGAACCTTGTCTGATGCTTCTACTGTTAAGGAGTAGGGAATGAGTAAGGTCTGCCATGAGCTGACCATGCGTGTTCACATGAGAGGGAGCTCTGTTCCATCGCACTTCTGAAGACAATGGAATTCTCCGGTTGAAACGCTATTGAAGATGTATGTTAAAAACATCCTAAAGATTGATTCAACACATCGTTTGACATGTTTCTACTGACTGTTAAGGAACTTTTTGATATTTCATCTGCTTTTAGTGAACGCACTTCGTGACTTTGGATTTGTTTACCAAATGCGCTAACAAAAGTAACTATTTGGACATAAATGATGGACATTAACGAACAAAACAAACATTTCTTGTGGGAGTCCTGGCAGTGCATTCTGACGAAGATCAGCAAAGGTAAGTGAAGATTTATAATGCTATATATGACTTTTGCTGACTGCATAATATAGCGGATATATTTGTGTCTTGATTGGGCTCTGAGCGCCGAATCAGATTATTGCATGGTTTGCTTTTTCCGTAAAGGTTATTTGAAATCTGACCCAGCGGTTGGATTAAGGAGAAGTGCATCTAAAATTCCATGCATAACAGTTGTATCTTTTAGCAATGTTTATTATGAGTATTCCTGTAAATTGAAGTGGCTCTCTGCAAAATCTAAGGATGTTTTGGAACTTCTGAATGTAAGGCACCAATGTAAACTCAGAATTTTGGATATAAATATGAACCGAACAAAACAAAACATACATGTATTGTGTAACATGAAGTCCTATGAGTGTCATCTGATGAAGATCATCAAAGGTTAGTGATTCATTTTATCTATATTTCTGCTTTTTGTGAATCCTCTCTTTGGCTTAATCGTTTGGTTTGCTTTCGTCGTAAAGCCTTTTTGAAATCGGACACTGGCTAGATTTACAACAAGTGTATCTTTAACATGCTGTAAAATACATGTATGTTTGAGGAATTTTAATTATGGTATTTCTGTTGTTTTGAATTTGGCGCCCTGCAGTTTCACTGTCTGTTGAAGAGGTGGGACGCTACCTACTGTCTCACAATACCTAGATTAACATCATCCTTAGCTCTGACATCTTCCCCAATATTTGGAACCGAGGACTGATCACCCCAATCCACAAAAGTGGAGATAAATTTGACCCCAATAACTAACGTGGGATATGCATCAACAGCAACCTTGGGAAAATCCTCAGAATTATCATTAACAGCAGACTCATACATTGTGAAAACAATGTACTGAGTAAATGTCAAATTTGCTTTTTACAAAATGATCGTATGACAGACCACTTTTTCACCCTGCACACCCTAATTGACAAACAAACCAAAACAACGGCAACGTTTTCTCATGCTTTGTTGATTTAAAAAAAGCCATTGACTCAATTTGGCATGAGGGCCTTGTCACGGTTTTCTTTAGGTGAAGGAGAGTCAGACCAAAATGTGGCGTGGCTATTGCGATCCATGTTTAATGAAACAAAGTAAAAACACGAATCAAAATACAAAAACAATAAAAGTAACACGAAAACCGAAACAGCCTAATACTGGTGCAAAGTAACACAGAGACAGGCACAAGGACAATCACCCACAAACACACAGTTAAACCCAGGCTACCTAAATATGGTTCCCAATCAGAGACAATGACTAACACCTGCCTCTGATTGAGAACCATATCAGGCCATGACATAGAAATAGACAAACAAGACATCCAACATAGAATGCCCACTCAGATCACACCCTGACCAACCAAAACATAGAAACATACAAAGCAAACTATGGTCAGGGTGTGACAGGCCTGCTATACAAATTGATGGAAAGTGCTGTTGGGGAAAAATCCATGTACACAAACAACACGTGTGTGGTTCAAATTGGCAAAAAAAACACACACTTCTTCCCACAGGGCCGTGGGGTGAGACAGGAATGCAGCTTAAGTCCCACCCTCTTCAACATATTGACGAATTGGCGAGGGCACTAGAACAGTCTGCGAACACGGCCTCACCCTACTAGAATCTGAAGATAAATGTCTACTGTTTGCTAATGATCTATGTTTTGTATTTCCATGTCTTGGCCTGGTATGGTTCTCAATCAGGGACAGCTGTCTATCGTTGTCTCTGATTGAGAACCATACTTAGGTACCCTTTTCCCCCACCTGTTTTGTGGGACGTTTGTCTTTGTTCAGGGCACAAAGCTTCACGGTTTGGTTTATGTTCTTCATTTGTCTGCGTCATTTTTAATAAAGAAAAAATGTACGCTTACCATGCTGCACCTTGGTCCAGTCCTTCAGCCAGCCGTGACACCGTTGCTCTAGAGCACACAAAACTATACATACATGTACCTTGACCTAAACATCAGCACCACAGGTAACTTCCACAAAGCTGTGAACGATCTGAGAGACAAGGCAAGAAGGGCCTTCTATGCCATCAAAATTAACATAAAATTCACCATACCAATTAGGATCTGGTTAAAAATACCTGAATCAGTTATAGAACCCATTGCCCTTTATGGTTGTGAGGTCTGGGGTCCACTCACCAACCAAGAATTCACAAAATGGGACAAACACCAAATTGAGACTTTGCATGCAGAATTCTGCAAAAATATCCTCTGTGTACAATGTAAAACACAAAATAATGCATGCAGAGCAGAATCAGGCCGATAACCGCTAATTATCAAAATCCAGAAAAGATACGCTAAATTCTACAGCCACCTAAAAGGATTCCCAAATCTTCCATAATAAAGCCAACACCTACAGAGAGATGAACCTGGAGATGAGTCCCCTAAGCATGCTGGTCCTGGGGCTCTGTTCCCAAACAGACCACACAGAGCTCCAAGACAGCAACACAATTAGACCCAAACAAATCATGAGAAAACAAAAAGATAATAACTTGACACATTGGAAAGAATGAACAAAAAAACAGAGCAAACTAGAATGCTGTTTGGTCCTAAACAGAGAGTACAATGTGGCAGAATACCTGACCACTGTGACTGACCCAACCTTAAGGAAAGCTTTGACTATGACTATGCTATTGAGAAAGGCCGTAGTAGGCAGACCTGGCTCTCAAGAGAAGACAGGCTATGTGCACATTGCCCACAAAATGAGGTGGAACCTGAGCTGCACTTCTTAACCTCCTGCAAAATGTATTATCATATTAGAGACACATATTTCCCTCAGATTACACTGATCCACAAAGAATTTGGAAACAAACACCATTTTGATAAACTCCCATATCTAATGGGTGAAATACCACAGTGTGTCATCACAGCAGCATGATTTGTGACCTGTTGCCACAAGAAAAGTGCCACCAGTGAAGAACAAACACCATTGTTAATACAACCCATGTTTATGTTTAATTTAATTTCCCGTTTGTACTTTAACCATTTGCACATTGTTACGACACTGTATACACTGTATATATACATAATATGAAATTCGAAATGTCTTTATTCTTTTGGAACTTCTGTGAGAGTAATGTTTACTGTTCATTTTTATTTTTTATTTCACTTTTGTATATTACCTGCTTCACTTGCTTTGGCAATGTTAACCTATGTCTCCCATGCCAATAAAGCACGTTAAATTGAGAGAGCAAAACCTTTCTATGTTTACTATTCATGGTTGATTATATCTGTTTTTTGGACTGGATTCCACATTTCCTAATGACATTTAACTGACACAATAAAAGTAAAGCCTTGTTCACCTTCGGAGGTGGGTTCTCCAGATACTGTGATCACAACATGGAAAGTCAAGTATATTTCCTATTTTATTCTTTATCTGATTATAATGTGTATTTGACAGAGCCTATGCAGGAGCTGCAGGGGACCATTTGTGTTCCTAGGGACATCAGCAGCCCTATCACATCTGATGAAGAGTACCTCAGCCCACTGGAGGAAGGCATGGACTTTGGAAGCCCAGAGCCCAGGAAGATAATTGACACTCGATTCAAGGAGCCTCCTGCCTTCCAGGTGAGACTATAACACTGCTTCTCTGGTGCCTATCACCTGGCTTTCGTTGACTTTCCATTATACTGTAGGACCTTGATGTGGTAAACTTGGGGCAAGGGATCAGTATGATATTTTGCAACTATATTTTGTTCAAACATTTTTTATTGGTATTGCAATACACTGGAAATTGATTGAATCTATAAGTTGCTTCTAACTAAATCTGAAGGCACTGCGTATGGTGATTCACCTCAACCAGCATGCATTGGATGTTCCATATAGTGTAGTTTACATTTTAAAAGTTACAGCATGGAAATTAGTCTGTGTTCTCCGTTCCAATTTCAAACTGGCTCATCATCCTTTTTAACAGGTAACTATGAATGATCAAGAGGTCATTGAAGGTCAACAGGTCACCATGTCTGTCCGAATAAGTGGGCAGCCCAAACCCATGCTTTATTGGTAGGTTTCCTGACTCCATCAAATCCTCAACTCATTCCTCTTTGTTTAATGTGGAACTGACAGCATTTTAGCCAGATTAAATCTTATTCAAGTCTGTTCATATACACCCCCAGGAAGAATATAACACTTTAAAAATATACATTTTCTGAGAAGCATAAATTCATTGAATTTTTGGGAATATATATATAGTAAGGCATTTGTGAAAATTCTACAGCAATATAGAGTGGGAAAGCGGCCGTACATTTGCAAAATTAATAGACACTGCAGTAAATAAAACTGAATAAAAACATCTGTCCAGGACAGGAGTCCACGCAGACCAGTGCCATAGCCATAGCCAATCAGAGCTACAGTACGCCTATATGCAAATAAGCCATTTGCCACACGGGCCTGCCATCATTCACTTTGAATTGGGCTGGAAAGTCACCCTGTTGCAGTATCAACAACGTGACTTTAGATCATTAGAACGCATTCGTCAAAAGCCACAAAATGCACCTAAATGGATTTCTGCATGTATGTAAATGCCACTGCAGTCCTCTTACATTTGGAAACTTCACAAACAACCATGAAAAGGTTTGCTCTCTCTCCTTCAGTTACCTATGCACATTAACAACAACACGATCAAAAACAAATGCTAGCCAGAGCGAGATCAGCTAAAATATAACAAGGGAACATTAGAGAAACCATTTCAAACTTTTTCAGCTAGGTGGCTGTCAGAATTGCACTGATAAACAATTGGGAATAGTAGCCTGCTCGTTGTTCTGCAGCTTGCCTGCCAATGCATGCATGTACCAACCCACGTTTTGGCAACTGAATGGGAACTTGCCTGCCTGCCCACCCTTTTGCTCAATGCCAAATACATTTGATTGACAACTAAGAGATAGGCTAACTGTGTATAACAGTCATTCAAGTTCAGCATAGCAAGCTAGCTAGCTAATGTTAGATGGCATATTTTTAGCTTGATAAATAAATAGCTAGTTACATACATAGATACGCTAGCTCAGTGGTGTCAAACTCAATCAGTGCACGGGCCATATAAAAATGTTAAAAACTTGCGGACCAGACTTAGCCTATTTGTTTTGTTTTTTAATGTGCAACTCTGCGACCCAAATTGGCCATTGTTTTATTATGAATAAATATAGCACTGGGCCTACAGAGTGGAGCAGCGGTCTAAGGCACTGTGTTGAGGCATCACTACAGACCCAGGTTCGATCCCAGGCTGTGTCACAACTGGCTGGGGCACAATTGGCCTAGCGTTGTTCGGGTTAGGGGAGGGTTTGGCCGGGGGGGCTTTACTTTTGTCATTGCGTTTTAACAACTCCTAGTGGGGGCCAGTGCGTCTGCAGGCTGAATTCGGTCATCAATTGAACGATGTTTCCTCCGACACATTGGTGCGGGTGGGTGTTAAGAAGATTTGGCGGGTCATGAATCTGAGGACCCATGCCAAATATTTTCCGTCTCCTGAGGGGGAATAGGCGTTGTCGTGCCCTTTTTCATGACTGTCTTGATATGTTTGAACCATAACAGTTTGTTGGTGATGTGGACACCAAGGAACTTGAAGCTCTCAACCTGCTCCACTACAGCCCCGTCGATGAGAATGGGGGCGTGCTCGGCCCTCCTTTCCCTGTAGTCCACGATCATCTCCGTTTTCTTGATCACGTTGAGGGAGAGGCTGTTATCCTGACACCACACTGCCAGGTCTCTGACTTCCTCCCTATAGGCTGTCTCGTCGTTGTCGGTGATCAGGCCTACCACTGTTGTGTCGTCGGCAAATTTAATGATGGTGTTGGAGTCGTGCATGGCCATGCAGTCATGGGTGAACAGGGAGTACAGGAGGGGATTGAGCACGAACCCTGAGGGGCTCCTGTGTTGAGGATCAGCGTGGCAGATGTTGTTACCTACCCTTACCACCTGCGCGCGGCCCCGCCAGGAATTCCAGAATCCAGTTACAAAGGCAGGTGTTTAGTCTAGAGGTCGACCGATTATGATTTTTCAACACCGATACCGATTATTGGAGGACCAAAAAAGCCGGTGCCGATTAATCGGATAATTTTTTTAAATGACAAACACTACAATACTGAATGAACACTTATTTTAACTTAATATGATACATCAATAAAAATCCATTTAGCCTCAAAAAAATAATGAAAATTGTTCAATTTGTTTAAAATAATTCAAAAACAATGTGTGGGAGAAGTAAAAGGGCAATATGTGCCATGTAAAAAAAGCTAACGTTTGAGTTCCTTGCTCAGAACATGAGAACATATGAAAGTTGGTGGTTCCTTTTAACATGAGACTTCAATATTCCAAGGTAAGAGGTTTTAGGTTGTAGTTAATATAGTATTTATTGGGCTATTTCTCTCTATACCATTTCTATTTTGTATACTTTTGACTATTGGATGTTCTTATAGGCACTATAGTATTGCCAGTGTAACAGCATAGCTTCCGTCCCTCTCCTCGCCCCTACCTGGGCTTGAACCAGGAACACATCGACAACAGCCACACTCGAAGCAGCGTTACCCATCGCTCCACAAAAGCCGCGGAGCAAGGGGAATAACTACTCCAAGTCTCAGAGCGAGTGACGTTTGAAACGCTATTAGCGCACACCCAGCTAACTAGCTAGCCATTTCACATCGGTTACACTAGCCATTAGGCTGATAGGCTTGAAGTCATAAACAGCGCTGTGCTTGTGAAGAGCTGCTGGCAAAACACACAAAAGTGCTGTTTGAATGAATGCTTACGAGCCTGCTGCTGCCTACCGTCGCTCAGTCAGACTGCTCTATCAAATCATAGACTTAATTTTAACATAATAACACAAATAACAAATATGAGCCTTTGGTCATTAATATGGTCGAATCCGGAAACTATCATTTCGAAAACAAAACGTTTATTATTTCAGTGAAATACAGAACCGTTCGGTGTTTTATCTAACGGGTGGCATCCATAAGTCTAAATATTGCTGTTAGGTTTGCACAACCTTCAATGCTAAGTCATAATTACGGAAAATTCTGGCAAAATAGTTTGCAATGAGCAAGGCTACCCAAACCGTTGCATATACCGTGACTCTGCGTGCAATGAGCACAAGAGAACTAAGACAATTTCACCTGGTTACTATTGTCTGCTAACCTGGATTTCTTTTAGCTAAATATGCAGGTTTAAAAATGTGTTCATGGTTAGGTATAGTCGTCCAACGATTGTGCTTTTTTCGCAAATGCGCTTTTGTTAAATCATCCCCCAGCGTTGCATCGATTATATGCAACGCAAGACACGCTAGATAAATGAGTAATATCATCAACCATGTGTAGTTATAACTAGTGATTATGATTGATTGTTTTTATAAGATACATTTAATGCTAGCTAGCAACGTACCTTGGCTTCTACTGCATTCGCGTAACAGGCAGGCTCCTCATGGAGTGCAATGAGAGGCAGGTGGTTAGAGCGTTGGACTAGTTAACTGTAAGGTTGCAATATTGGATCCCCCGAGCTGACAAGGTGAAAATCTGTCGTTCTGCCCCTGAACAAGGCAGTTAACCCACCGTTCCTAGGCCGTCATTGAAAATAAGAATGTTTTCTTAACTGACTTGCCTAGTTAAATAAAGCTATAAAAAAAATATCGGTACCCAAAAATACTGATTTCTGATTGTCATGAAAACTTCAAATCTGCCCTAATTAATCGGCCATTCCGATTAAATGGTCAACCTCTAGTTTAGTCCCAGGGTCCTTATCTTAGTAATGAGCTTTGAGGACACTATGGTGTTGAACGCTGAGCTGTAGTCAATGAATAGTATTCTCACATAGGTGTTCCTTTTGTCCAGGTGGGAAAGGGCAGTGTGGAGTGAAATAGAGATTGCGTCATCTGTGGATCTGTTGGGTTGGTATGCAAATTGGAGTGGGTCTAGGATTTTTGTGATAATGGTGTTGTTCAAAGCACTTCATGACTGCAGACGTGAGTGCAATGAGTTGGTAGTAATTTAGGCAGGTTACCTTGGTGTTCTTGTGCACAGCGATAAACAAAAGAGATAAATAATATTTGTCCAGCCTTTGCTGCTATGCTTGCAGATGTGCATAATATGCTGCAACCATAATCAAAAAGTATTAAATAACTCCAAATAACAAAAATGTATAGGTTGTTTTAACATTTAAACTTAAAACATGTTTTTCATTTTTTTGCACTGCATAGATGCATTTCTGTATGGTGCACTCAAAATAAATTGTAGTTGAATAGCATACCTAGGACCTGCTCAAATGTTGCCTACATGTTTCTTTTTTGCATTGTGTTTTGTTGCAGGTTCTGTTTTTTTGTTATTCATTGTCAAGCTTTAAAAACCAAAGCCTGACAGCAACATTTTAGTATCCTAGCTAGGACCTGTGTCACATCTGCTCCTGCCACGCCCTCTAGTGCCCATCCAGTGTCTCCTTGACCTGCCGCCACTTCCCCTGTGCTATCTCACTCTCCCTCTCTCTCTCTCTGTGTGTGTGTGTGTGATTGTGTGGACGGAGACAGGTGTGCTGGAGTCAGAGCAGATCCACACTAGCTGCAACCCGTTCCATAATCAAGACCTCTACAAATACTCAGTCCTTCCACTTCCACACTGGCAGATTGTAATCTCTGCTCAGTCAGTCTACGCTTCTAGCTTTTGTTACTATTCAGATCCTGTTACCCTGCTGTGCCTGTTTTCCTATCCGCTACAGTTCTGCCCACTCTGACTCTGGTCCCTGTCCCACGTCTCATCACCCTGTTACATTGTCCTAGATCCCCCAATCTACTACTCCCTTGGATTCCGCCCCGGACCTGCTTACCCTGTCTCAAACCCTCTCACCCCAGCCTCAGCCTCCGCACCTGATCTCCAGCAACCCTCCCGAGTTTCCCCTGACCTGCACTCCATCTTCCCCTGTGTTCCAATAAATACCTTGGTTATTTCATCCCAGTTTCCTCGTCCTCGTCTGCTCTTGGGTTCCCCTGTTCCACTCCGCGCAAAAGTACAATCTGGCCAAGAACCCAGCAGACTCTCCGACTCTCCACCAAACTCTCGCTGGCCAAGACACCCTGCTTGAGCTACATGACCAAGCCCTGAAAGCCCTTCTGGAGCACATCAAGGAGTTTTCACCGGAGTCTGTCTGACCTACAGGGTTGAACCTTTTACCCAGAGCTCAAACCCGTCCCAAGTCCTTCTTCTCTGCCCCGAGAGCCATTTGTTCAGACTCCCGAGCGCAACCTCGGAGCTTGCAGAGCCTTTTAGTACAATGTTCACTAGTATTTGAGCAACAGCCCTACTCTTATGCTAGCGAAGACGCCAATATGTCCCTTCCTGGGCAACAGCGGTGTGGGAGAGACAGTCCACATCTCCTACTCCAGATTCACGTAGGAGATGAAGAAAGTCTTTGACCACCCGGTCTGCGTTAAGGATGCCACTAAACGACAGCTGTACCTCCGTCAAGGCCCCCATAGTGTTGCTGAGATGGCATGTAAGGTTCGCACCCTCGCCCTTGAGAGAGGCTGGAATGAGGAGACCTTCAGGGAGCTTTCTGGAACGCGCTCACTGAGACCCTCAAGGGTGAGTTGGTGTCCAGGGATGAGCCTGATAGACTTGATGAACTCATCTCTCTCGTTATCCGCATCGACTACCATCTCCGTGAGCATTGGAGGGAGCTTCTACACCTTCTTCTACACCACGTGCTTCTACACCTGCATTGCTTGCTGTTTGGGGTTTTAGGCTGGGTTTCTGTACAGCACTTTGAGATATCAGCTGATGTACGAAGGGCTATATAAATAAATTAGATTTTGATTTGATTTGATTTGGTAGATAAGGTTGCATGTCCCATAACATCTGCTTCATTGCCTTGATCTCCTTCTCCGACTGCATCCCATCCCCAGGCTCGTCCAGATCCTGAACCCATGCAGCTCGTCCGCGGCCTGTCTCTCTCCGTGGGAGAGGCAAAGACGAATCTGCACTAGGCACTGCCTATACTGTGACCAGGTTGGTCACTTTGTCTCCACTTGTTCCCTGTGTCCAGCAAAAGAGGGGGATCAGCAGTAGTGGGGATATACTGTTGAGCCAAATTGCCTGCCCATCTTCTCCCAGACCCCTGCTTGAAGGCAACCTTGTGTGGCGGAGCCAGGCTTTTCCTCTGTCTGTTCTCATCGATTCGGGCGCCGACGAGAGCTTCCTGGACCGAGGTGTCGTTACCCAGTTGGGCCTGGACACTGTTCCACTCGATTCACTTCTTGATGCCAACGCTCTCACTGGAAAGCTCCTCACTCGTGTCTGTGAGAGAACCGTCCCTATCATCCTGCGTCTTTCTGGAAATCACCAGGAAAATATCAGTTTCCACATAATTGACTGTCCTTACTCTCCCCTAGTTCTTGGCCATCCATGGTTAAAGCTACACAACCCACAGATTGACTGGACCACCGGAAAGGTAACAAGTTGGGATTAATGTTGTCTTTTTGTTTACATTCTGCCTTTCCCCCTGCCTTGTCTGTGCCTCAGTTCATTCCAGAACCTCCGGACCTGTCACCAGTTCCTCCCGGGTATCACAATCTATCTGTTGTGTTTAGCAAGCACCACGCCCTGTTGCCGTACTACTGCGCCATTGACCTCCAGCTTGGAGCTCCTCTCCCCAGTAGCCGGTTGTTTAACCTCTCTCATCCCAAGCAAGAGGCTATGGAGACTTACATCCAGGATTCTCTGGCTGCAGGACTTATCAAGCCATCTTCCTCCCCGGTGGGTCCTGGGTTTTTCTTTGTGAAGAAGAAGGATGGGTCACTGAGGCCATGCATGGACTTCCGTGGGCTGAATAATATCACTGTTAAGAAGTACCCCTTGCCGCTCATCAGCTCTGCTTTTGCCCCCTCCATGGTGCCACGGTGTTTACCAAACTCGACCTCCGGAATGCCTGCCACCTTGTCCTCATAAGAGAGGGGGACGAGTGGAACAAGCTTTTTGTTAAAGCTGAAGAATGGGAGTTCCATGCTGCCACAGTGTCTTTCCTGGGTTATATTATTGTACAGGGACAGTTACTTATGGACCCCGCCAAGGTCATGGCAGTGACAGAGTGGCCTGCGTCCTCCAACCTAAAGCAGCTATAGCGTTTCCTGGGTTTGCACATTTTTACAGATTTTTCATCCGTAGCTACAGCCGTCTAGCAGCACCTCTCACCACTCTCACCTCCACTCCGTTCCACTGGACGCCTGAGGCAGGCAGCTTTCCTGAAAATCAAGCGTCACTTTACCTCTGCTCCGGTCCTTACTCAGCCTGACCCAGAACTCCAGTTCATCTTGGAGGTGGACGCCACTGACACCGGGGTAGGTGCTGTTCTGTCTCAACGTTCCCCCTCTGATCAGAATGTCCACCCATGTGCATTCTTTTCCCGTAAGCTCTCACCTGCAGAGAGGAACTTTAACATCGGTAACCAGGAACTCCTGGCAGTTAAGCTGGCTCTGGAGGAATGGTGTCACTGACTGAAGGGCACTGTAACCCCCTTCATCGTGTGGATTGACCATTAAAACCTGTTCTACATCCCGACCGCCAAACGTCTGACCTCCCGGCAAGTCAGGTGGAACTTGTTCTTCGGTAGATTAAATTTCACACTCACTTATCGCCCTGGTTCGAGGATAACCAAGCCTGATGCCCTCTCTCGCCAGTTCACCACCGACAACACGGGTACCAAGCCAGAAGCCATTGTGCCATCCACCTGCATCGTTGCCGTTGTCACCTGGGAGATCGAGTCCCTTATCCTCCAGGCTCAGCAGAACCAGGCTGACCCTGGTAACGATCCTAGTAATGCTCTATTTGTTCCAGATTGTGTTCGCTCTGATGTTCTTCAGTGGTGCCATTCTACCCACCTCACCTGTCACCCTGGTATGAACCGGACCGTCACCTTCCTGCATCAGCGCTTTTGGTGTCCCACCATGGAGAGAGATGTCTGAGAGTGTGTCTCAGCCTGTACGGTTTGTGCCCGGAACAAAACCTCCACTAAACCCACTTCCAGTATGCTCCGCCCTCTTCCTTTACCCAGTCGTCCCTGGTAACACATAGCTCTGTATTTCGTCACTGGCCTTCCCCCATCTAACGGTAACTCTGTCATCCTCACTGTTATTGACAGGTTTTCCAAAATGGCTCACTTCATTCCCCTCTCCAAGCTACCGTCCTCCAGAGACACTGCGGACCTGTTAGTTTCCCATGTATTTCGTCTACATGCATCCCCACTGACATTGTTTCCGACAGAGTACCCCAGTTCACCTCCCAGGTATGGTGATCCTTCTGTTCAGCTCTTGGTATCAATGTGAGTCTTTCTTATGGATATCACCCCCAGACCAACGGCCAGACCGAACGGGCCAACCAAGAGATGGAGACTGCCCTACGCTGCGTGACCTCTGCCAACCCTTCTTCCTGGAGCGCTCAGCTACCCTGGGTTGAATATGCCCACAACACTTTCACCACCGCCTCGTCAGGTATGTCACCGTTCAAGTGTGCTCTGGGTTACCAACCCTCCCTTTTTCCCCACCCAAGAGGTTGAGTTTGCGGTTCCCTCTGTCCAGGACCATCTGCGCTGTTGTCACCGTACCTGGAGGAAGGGCTGAGGACCCAGTCCCAACCGTCGCTGGGCCTCAGCTCCAGTCTATACCCAGGGTCAAAAGGTATGGCTCTCATCGAAGGACCTGCCATTAAAGGTAGCATCGAAGAAACTTTCCCCCCGCTTCATTGGTCCCTTTGAAATCGACCGTGTCATTAATCCCTCTGCTGTGCACCTGAAACTCTCAGGCTCACTTATGATCCACCCCACCTTCCATGTGTCCCTGATTAAACCTGTCTGCTCCAGTCCCCTGTCTCCTCTTGCAGCAGCTCCTCCAGCCCCTCGACTCATACCGTCTGGCGGCTTTTGGAGGTGCGCCGTTGGGGTCGCAGCTGGCAGTACCTGGTGGACTGGGAGGGATACGCTGGGTACCTCCCAATCCTTCTGTTTCCCTGCCTGATGCTGTTTTCCTATCCTCTACAGTTCTGCCTGCTCTGACTCTGGTCTTTGTCTCCTGTTCCACGTCTTGTCATCCTGTTACTCTGTCCTGGATCCCCCACTCTACTACTCCCTTGGATTCTCCCCGGACCTGCTTACCCTGTCTCAACCCCTCTCACTCCAGCCTAAACCTCAGCACCTGATCTCCAGCAACCCACCTGAGCTTCCCCTGACCTGGACTCCATCTTCCCCCTGTGTTCCAATAAATACCTTGGTTACTTTATCACAGTTTCTTCTTCTGAGTCTGTTCTTGGGTTCCCCTGTTCCACTCCACGTAACAGAATGTGGCATGTGTCTATACACTTTCCCTCTGCTGCGTGCTTGTGTTTCCTATTCAGCCTTTAAGCCTTGTGTTAGACACATGCACTAGCCCATTAGCCACGTAATGACTGACTTGTAATCATTGCCCTTGCTAGTTTGATTGTATTGACATTCTTAGTCTTACAGTAATTTTTTTCGAAATATTTAGTCATTGTAACTGAAACAGTGCATCCCGAATGGGTGGCGGCAGCAAACAATCTACTAGCCAGCTGTGATTTACAACTTGATAGCAATATGTTTTTGGACTACCAAGAAATGTAAATTATATTATTATTGCTGAATTATGGATAATCTTGCATTGAACATCTATTCTGTCAACAATGCCTTACTGTACGTTATGGAATTTTGAGTCAAATAGAAGCTATTTTCAAAACCTCTTATCAAGTTGTTTTTTAAGCATAAACTGGGAATTTTATATTTTTGACTGATATTATGATTGTCTTTTTGTTTCATATGTGCAAAGTAGTTAAAACGCTGTCAATTCCACTTTAAGCCTGCCGTAACATATACGGGATATTGTTAATATTGAAAAACACTAGTCACACATATCTTGTCATTAGTGTTTTGTGCATGCTCCACGTTGTCATGGTTCACATTGGCAAGACAATGGTTGCTAGGTTTCTGTTATCTTTATGAAACCAATATACTGTAGTTCACAGTACATTGTAATACATCTGGAAACATCTGGAAACATTTCTAAATATAGAACTCTCCCTTGGTTCAGGCTGAGGGACAGGATGACGATAAAAACAGACTTGCGCCACACTGTGCGTGAGACTGAGGATGGCACTTTTGAAATGACCATCAACTCACCCCAGAAATTGGACACAGGAGTGTACACCTGCAAGATCATCAACGAGTATGGAACAAAGCAATGTGAATGCAAACTGGAAGTGAAAGGTACAGTAATTGGTTGTTTTTTCTATTTCCAATTCCTCTCTTTGCTGTAAGCCAATCAAATAATACATAACATTGGATAACAATTTGTGTGAGCTACTGTATGTACAGTTGAAGTCGGAAGTTTACATACACTTAGGTTGGAGTCATTAAAACTTGTTTTTCAACCACTCCACCAGTTTCTTGTTAACAAACTATAGTTTTGGCAAGTTGGTTAGGACATCTACTTTATGCATGACACAAGTAATTTTTCCAACAGTTGTTTACAGACAGATTATTTCCCTTGTAATTCACTGTATCACAATTCCAGTGGGTCAGAAGTCTACATACACTAAATTGACTGTGCCTTTAAACAGCTTGGAAGATTCCAGAAAATTATGTCATAGCTTTAGAAGCTTCTGTTTAGGCTAATTGACATAATTTCAGTCAATTGGATGTCTTTTTTATTTATTTATTTATTTCACCTTTATATAACCAGGTAGGCCAGTTGAGAACAAGTTCTCATTTACAACTGCGACCTGGGCAAGATAAAGCAAAGCAGTGCGACAATGACAACAACACAGAGTTACACATGGAATAAACAAATGTAGAGTCAATAACACAATAGGAAATAATCTATATACAGTGTGTGCAAATGAGGTAAGATTAGGGAGGTAAGGCAATAAATAGGCCGTAGTTGCGAAGTAATTACAATTTAGCAATTAACACTCAAGCGATTGGTGTGCAGAAGACGAATGTGCAAGTCGAGATACTGGGGTGCAAAGGAGCAAAAAAAAATAATAACAATATGGGGATGAGGTAGTTGGATGGGCTATTTACAGATGGGCTATGTACAGGTGCAATGATTTGTGAGCTGCTCTGACAGCTGATGCTTGAAGTTAGTGAGGGAGCTACAGTGAGAAAAAAAAAGAAAAAAGTATTTGATCCCCTGTTGATTTTGTACGTTTGCCCACAGATAAAGAAATGATCAGTCTATAATTTTAATAGTAGGTTTATTTGAATTGTGACAGTGATTATTGAAAATAAGAATTTGTTCTTAACTAACTTGCCTAGTAAAATAAATAAAAATGTGTGTCTGAAGGCAGTGTATTCCAGACATGGGAAGCTCTCACAGAGAATGTGGATTTACTAAAGGTGCTTTCCCTTAAGGGAACTATACAGTCACCTCTCATGGCAGACCTTCTGGATCTGCTGCCATATGTTTGAGTTTTCTATTTAACAAAAATACTGAGTGGAGGGGGAGCCAGGCCACTTAGGATCTTGAACACAAGACATGCGTCGGTGTATTACACAAGATTTTCCCAACTCAGGAGCTCATGCTTTCTGAGGATGTAACAGTGATGATGGCTATTGGGCTTCCTATCAAGCACTTTGAGAGCCTGTTTGTAGACAGACTGAATAGGTTTTAATGTTGTACAGCACGCTTGGGCCCAACTAGTCAAGCAATATGTGAAGTGGGGGAGTATCACAGATTTGAAGTACAGTTTTGCTACCTCTGAAGTCAAACAATTTCGTATAAATCGGAAATTAGCTAGGTTGAATTTGAATGACCTTTTTCACATGCTTTTTAAAAGAGAGGTTAGAATTATGATGCCACGGTACTTAAAATCAGATACCTCCTGGAGCTTCTCCCCTGACACATAGACTTCTGGTTCAGTAGCATCTGTTGCCCTCTTTGTGAAGAACATGCAAACAGTTTTTTTCACATTGAGATGCAAACATGAGTCAATGAGCCCCTTTGTACATGGACCATTACAGTAGTGAGTTCTTGTGCAGCTTGTTAATATAAGCTATAAACTCATGTCATTCATTACAACATCCTTTATAATGTTATATAGATCATTGACTATCATGCCTTATAAGACTAAAATGCATGACGTATTATTCCCCCGCTTTGAAAACCCAGGTGATATTTTAAATACTTTGGTAAATATAACTCTGCACACTGTCAGATGACGAACATGAAACAGGGTTGACAGAATATTAACTCCTGTCCTGTGCATCCCATAGTGCCCCCGGTGGAGCCAGGCCTCGCCATCATCCGTCCAGTTAAGGACATTACGGCGGATGCCGGCGAGACAGTCATGTTTGAGTGCCACGTAATTGGACCACTGGACACGGACGTCGATTGGCTAGCAGATGGGAAGCTGATCCAGCCGGCTCTGCTCAACTGCAAAATGCATTTTGATGGGAAGAGGTGCAGGCTGCTCCTCAACTCAGTGCATGAGGATGACAGCGGCATGTACACGTGCAAACTGACCTCGGCCAAAGGTGAACTCTTAACTGCACTGTCACCCACTTCACTTGTTCTCTTCATCTCTAGGGTCTTGCAAGAAGAGTCATGCTCTTCATTTTCATTCATGTTGGTAGAATAACCAAACGTTTCCTCTTTTTTAAACACACTTTTAATCTTGGTATATCATTAGATAATATACATGCACACTGTATAGATGAATAAATGTGTAGTTAAGAACAAGTCATCAACTTCCCAGAATCAAATTGTTACTCTTGAAATAAGTTGAATGACCATTGAATGAATAAACCGGTATTTGTACATTTTCTTGCTTTCTTTTCCTTTTCAACTTCATTTTCAAGTTCGTTGCTTTACTTTGGTCTTTACTTTCGTTTTAGAGGAACTGACCTCGAGTGGCCAACTCAAAGTCATTCCTTCCATCGAGCCCCTATTCACCCGTAAACTGGACGTCTTAGAGGTGATCGAGGGCCGTAACGCCCGCTTTGACTGCAAGGTCAGCGGAACACCACCTCCCAGAGTCAGCTGGGGACATTTCGGTAGGAGATGTTCACTATGTTCATTATGTTCCCCTAGCCTGGTCCCAGATCTGTTTGTGCTATGTAGCCAAACATGACAATAACCATAGGAGGACAAACAGCCATTGTCTCCATAGTGATTTTATTGCCAAAACCATATAATTGTGCACACTGCAAACAAGTATAACAGTAATAATTACTATGTAACAATGTGTACCTGCACTGTCAATGGAGATATAAATATACAGTACAACACAGATTTGGGACCAGGCTAGTTTACCACCAAATTAGCTCTTATTGCTATTCAAGAGCATACAGTAGTTTACACGGTTGTTCAGGGTCAATGTAATCATGTATGAACCCATATATTTACAGCTACATTGACAGTGCAGGTGCAGGTGCACATTGTTACATTACTAATGTTATACTTGTTTGCAGCGTGTACAATTTGAAGGTTTTGCAAATTAAATCACTATCCAGACAATGTCTGTATGTCCTCTTCTCTCCTCAGACCATACACTGGTAGAGAGCGATGATGTGCGCATCTTACAAGAGGGAGGTCGTCACTCCCTCATCATCTCTCATGTCACCAATGAGGACGAGGGCTTTTACACGGTCATCGCTCGCAATCCACATGGTGACGCCGAGAGCTCCGCTGAGCTCTATGTCCAGGAGCCCAGACCTGCTATCTCATCTCAAATGTAGGAACACACTTACCACCTACAGTCCTCACCATACAGATTTAGGATCTTAATTTGATCACTCTGTTGTTGCTGAGAATTGTCCTGCAGTGCAGGAAATGCAAACTTGTAGTGTATCAAAGTTTAAAAATGTACTAACACTTTACATTAAGTTGTCCCTATTACTATGTAACTAACACAGTAATGACTGTGTTAACAATATAGTAGTTACATAGGTTTTTACTATGTAATTACATGGTAATAGGGTTGTTGAGGAATCAGTTATTACACAATTGGAAGAAGGAATGTGTAATTACACATTCAGTTGTTGGTTACTCCACAGTTGTAACTACTGATGTTATTAATCCCCTAAGGTCGATGGCCGAGCCCCCACGAAATCTAATTACCACAATACAAAATTTCCCATAAAAATCTGTCCGTTTAAGGTAGAGATGTTTTTTTGTTCATAGGATACATCTAAATCCACCGCATCTGCTTATGCCGCACTTCCAAATCTGTGGTCAAAGGTGACAGAGCGAGAGCGGTGTTTGTCAGACCATGAGACAAAATCGTCTGTAGCGTCCGAACCCTCTATGGAAAGATGAGACGGTCACAAACACGACGGTATTCTCCGTTTTGGCTCAAAGGCCGTACCGAATCAAGTATAATGTAACAATGTACTTACTTAGGATATACTCGTAACTCTCATGTAGCTACTCGGGATCAAGCAACTTAATGTAAAGTGAAACCCAGTAGGGTGTAACCTCTATAATTACTATGTGGTTACAATGTAACAACCTTTGCAGACAATAGGCTAACCAGGAGAAATTAACAGACAAGAGAACATTAAGTTTAACCCTTTAGGTTACATTGTATTTACAGTTAAGCAATATTTAACAACAATCTCTCTAATTACAAGGGATATACATGTATTTACAATGTACTTAATGTAAAGTGAAGTGCCATTTTAATTACTATGTAGTTACATGTGCGTACCGTTAGGATGCATGGGGAGATAGTAGCTCAGTGATGTACCATCTAAACTGTGAGTATATGTAGAAGCCAGACAACATGGTTTGTTTCCCTTTAAAAGCGATAAATAAATATATCCCCAAGCAACCAGGAGAGAGTGAGTGGTCAGTTATACACAAAAGGGAAACAGTCTTTCAGTAAAACGACACTGAGACTCAAACCTTCCCTTAGAGGAAAAGAAAAATACTAACTTTTAGATGCAAATGAGAGCAACAGACAGCTGAAGGAAATCCAGGAAAACATAACTAAAATGCTCTGAATGAACACCAAAACAATCTGTTGTTAAAAATGTAGATTTGCTTGAAAGGAAAGTAGTCAATCCTGCCAGATATGCATATACAGGGCGGAGTGTGGATGAAAAGACAACAAAATGGACCTTCTGGAAACAATGGTGCAAACTTTAGAAGATTAACTGGATCAGCTAGAAAACAGATCGAGACAAAATAGTATGAGAATATTGTCCCTACCGGAAGATGAGGGAAAACAGGGGACCTTAGCATCGATGTGATTAAGCTGATATCGGAGGAGCTTGGCATGGATGTATCCCCAGAGGATCAGGAGAAAAACTCTAAATACCCTTGCATGGTAACCTTTTAAGATGCGGAACTATCAGACCAAAGTCAACATTCTGACGGCACATGGGGACAATGAGATCAAGGTCCAGGGCCGGTCCATTCGATTCTTCCAGGACCTGTCTTCTAGACTGAGAAAAAACGCAAGCAATTCATTCCGATCAGAGATTCACTGGAGGAAAAATGAGTCAAGTCTCAACTCCAATTCCCGGCAGTACTGCGGGTATGGAAGGGAACACAGAGAAGTGAGTTCACAAGCGCTAATGAAGCCCTGAACAGGCTGTAGCAAACCCTTTTCAGTTGAAAGAGAGCCCAGTGCCTTGAGGAGCGATAGAGGAAAAACAGATAAGAACAATAGGCTACAGACAGTGATGCCCAAGACCTGTTTATTATAAATTGAGACAATATTCCTTCCCCCTCCTCACACAACAATCTGGACTATTGTCCACAAGTAACTGGTCTTCTCTAGGAAGTAATGCCAAAAATAGCCGAAGCCAGTGAAATGCATGGTACATTAGGGCTGGTATTGGTCAACCCAGAGTCGATTGTTCTTTCGATTGGTTGAAACTTGAAAACATGTATTTTTCCATATACAGTGCCTTGCAAAAGTATTCATCCCCCTTGCTGTTTTTCCAATTTTGTTGCATTACAACCTGTAATTAAAAATGATTTTTATTTCGATTTCATGTAAAGGACATAAACAAAATAGTCCCCCGCCCCAAAAAAAAAAAAATTAAAACGGAAAAGTGGTGCATGCATATGAAGCCCTAAATAAGATCTGGTGCAACCAATTTTACCTTCAGAAGTCACATAATTAGTTAGATAAAGTCCACCTGTGTGCAGTCTAAGTGCAATCTAAGTGTCTCATGAGTATATATACAACTGTTCTGAAATGCCCCAGAGTCTGCAACACCACTAAGCAAGAGGCAACACCAAGCAAGAGGCAATATGAAGACCAAGGAGCTCTCCAAACAGATCAGGGACAAAGTTGTAGAGAAGTACAAAAAAATATCTGAATGTTTGAACATCCCACGGAGTGCCATTAAATCCATTATTAAAAAATGGAAGATCAAATTTAAAATGTAGCTTTTTGGCCATCAAGGAAAACGATATGTCTGGCATAAACCCAACACCTCTTATCACCCCGAGAATACCATCCCCACAGTGAAGCATGGTGGTGGTAGCATGATGCTATGGGGATGTTTTTCATCGGCAGGGACTGGGAGACTAGTCAGGATCGAAAGAAAAATGAACAGAGCAAAGTACAGAGAGATCCTTGATGAAAACCTGTTCCAGACCGCTCAAGACCTCAGACTGGAGAGAAGGGTCACCATCCAATAGGACAACGACCCTAAGCACACAGCCAAGACAATGCAAGACTAGCCTAGGGACAAGTCTCTGAATGTCCTTGAGTAGCCCAGCCAGAGCCCAGACTTGAACCCAATCAAACATCTCTGGAGAGACCTGGAAATAGCTGTGCAGCGACGCTCTCCTTCCAACCTGACAGATCTTGAGAGGATCTGCAGAGCAGAATGGGAGAAACTCGCCAAATACAGGTGTGCCAAGCTTGTAGCGCTACCCAAGAATACTTGAGGCTGTAATCGCTGCCAAAAGTGTGTCAACAAAGTACTGAGTAAAGTGTTTGAATACTTATGCAAATGTAATATAAAACATTTTTTGTTGGTATATTTAAATTTGCCAAAACATTATAAGAAACCTTTTTCATTTGTCATTATGGGGTATTGTGTGTTGGTTGATGAGGGGGGGAAAAACTATTCTTTCCATTTTCGAGTGACGCTGTGACGTAACAAAATATGAAAAAAGTCAAGGGGTCTGAATACTTTCCGAATGCGCTCTAGCGGACATAGAAGAGCCGACCCCGGATATAATTTGGGATGCCTTTAAGGCGTACATTAGGGGGATAATAATCTCAAACTCGGAAAAATCTGATTCAGAAATTAAAATGAAAGGAAAAATAATTCACTTTCTTAGAAAAAGCACATATGAAATATTTACAAGGTAAGGAAGAAAACGTAACTTAATTTCGGAACGGAATACGATCTTTTACTTTTGAAGAGAGCCAACAACTACATGTTGCTTAATGGCAAATAAACCTGGTTAATATCTCGCAGCTCTCACAAAACGAATACATGCTAAACTAGTAATCATTTAAAAAAATAAAGATTCGAAGCTGTAATGAAACAACAACACGATTAATGACCACTTTAAAAGCTTCTATGAAAATGTATATAAATCAGAATTTAACAATAGTTGGATGGATCCTATAGCCTTCTTAACTAAACTCTGAAGCAATTATCAGCAGACAAAAAATGACTAAAAACAGATGACCCAATAATAAATATTAAATGCTGTTAAAACATTCGCATGTAGAAATGCACCAGGATAAGATGGCTTTCTCATGGAATTCTATTCAACATTTTGGGACAAATTAGCTCCCCTATTTACTCAAATGACAACCCACATATCACTCAATTCAGTACTTCCTAGTTCCATGTATCAAACAGTTATTTCAGTTATATTACAACCAGGAAAATCTGGAGAGTCCCCTGCTGACAGCTTGGAAAATCCCAGAAAATGTTGTCATGGCTTTAGAAGCTTCTTGCCTAATGGACATCATTTGAGTCAATTGGAGGTGTACCTGTGGATGTATTTCAAGGCCTACCTTCAGACTCAACGCCTCTTTGCATGACATCATGGGAAAATCAAAAGAAATCAACCAAGACCTCAGAAAAGAATTGGAGACCTCCACAAGTCTGGTTCATCCTTGGGAGCAATTTCCAAACACCTGAAGGTACCATGTTCATCTGAACAAACAATAGTACGCAAGTCTAAACACCACGGGTCCACGCAGCCGTCATACCTCTCAGGAAGAAGACGCGTTCTGTCTCCTAGAGATGAACGTACTTTGGTGCGAAAAGTGCAAATCAATCCCTGAACAACAGAAAAAGGACCTTGTGAAGATGCTGGAGGAAACGGGTACAAAAGTATCTCTATCCACCCTAAAACGTGTCCTATATCGACATAACCTGAAAGGCCGCTCAGCAAGGAAGAAGCCACTGCTCCAAAGCCACCATAAAAAAGCCAGACTAAGGTTTGCAACATGGGGGCAAAGATGATACTTTTATGCTAAATTTCCTCTGGTCTGATGAAACAAAAATAGAACTGTTTGGCCATAATGACCATCGTTATGTTTGGAGGAGAAATAGGGACGCTTGCAAGCCGAAGAACACCCTCCCAACCATGAAGCACGAGGGTGGCAGCATCATGTTGTGGGGGTGCTTTGCTGCAGGAGGGACTGGGGCACTTCACAAAATAGATCAACATGAGGTAGTAAAATTCTGTGGATATATTGAAGCAACATCTCCAGATGTCAGTCAGGAAGTTAAATCTTGGTCGCAAATGGGTCTTCCAAATGGACAATGACCCCAAGCATACTTCCAAAGTTGTGGCAAAATGGCTTAAGAACAACAAAGTCAAGGTATTGGAGTGGCCATCACAAATCCCTGACCTCAATCCCATAGCAAATGAGTGGGCAGAATTGAAAAAGCGTGTGCGAGCAAGGAGGCCTACAAACCTGACTCAGTTACACCAGTTCTGTCAGGAGGAATGGGCCAAAATTCATCCAACTTATTGTAGGAAGCTTGTGGAAGGCTACTCGAAATGTTTGACCCAAGTTAAATCATTTAAAGGCAATGTTACCAAATACTAATTGAGTGTATGTAAACTTCTGACCCACTGGGGATGTGATGAAAGAAATAAAAGCTGAAATAAATAATTCTCTCTACTATTATTCTGACATTTCACATTCTTAAAATAAAATGGTGATCCTAAGTGACCTAATACAGGGAAGTTTTACAACGATTACATGTCAGGAATTGTAGAAAACTGAGTTTAAATGTACAGTCGTGGCCAAAAGTTTTGAGAATGACACAAATATTAATTTTCACAAAGTCTGCTGCCTCAGTTTGTATGATGTCAATTTGCATATACTCCAGAGTGTTATGAAAAGTGATCAGATGAATTACAATTAACTGCAAAGTCCCTCTTTGCCATGCAAATGAACTGAATCCCCCCCAAAATGTCCACTGCATTTCAGTCCTGCCACAAAAGGACCAGCTGACATCATGTCAGTGATTCTCTCGTTAACACAGGTGTGAGTGTTGATGAGGACAGGACAAGGCTGGAGATCACTCTCTCATGCTGATTGAGTTTGAATAACAGACTGGAAGCTTCAAAAGGAGGGTGATGCTTGGAATCATTGTTCGTCCTCTGTCAACCATGGTTACTTGCAAGGAAACACATGCCGTCATCATTGTTTTGCATAAAAAGGATTTCACAGGCAAGGACATTGATGCCAGTATGATAGCACCTAAATCAACCATTTATCGGATCATCAAGAACTTCAAGGAGAGCAGTTCAATTGTTGTGAAGAAGGCTTCATGGCGCCCAAGAAAGTCTAGCAAGTTCCAGGACTGTCTCCTAAAGTTGATTCTGCAGGATCGGGGCACCATCAGTACAGAGCTTGCTCAGGAAAGGCAGCAGGCAGGTGTGAGTGCATCTGCACGCACAGTGAGGCAAAGACTTTTGGAGGATGGCCTGGTGTCAAGAAGGGCAGCAAAGAAGCCACTTCTCTCCAGGAAAAACATCAGGGACTGACTGATATTCTGCAAAGGGTACAGGGATTGGACTTCTGAGGACTGGGTCATTTTCTCTGAAGTCATTTTCTCTGATGAATCCCCTTTTCGATTGTTGGGGCATCCGGAAAAAAGTTTGTCCGGAGAAGACAAGGTGAGCGCTACCATCAGTCCTGTGTCATGCCAACAGTAAAGCGTCCTGAGACCATTCATGTGTGGGGTTGCTTCTCAGCCAAGGGAGTGGGTTCACTTACAATTTTGCCTGAGAACACAGCCATGAATAAAGAATGGTACCAACATATCCTCCGAGAGCAACTTATCCCAACCGTCCAGGAACATTTTGGTGACGAACAATGCCTTTTCCAGCATGATGGAGCTTCTTGCCAAAAGGCAAAAGTGATAACTAGGTGGCTCGGGGAACAAAACATCAATATTTTGGGTCCATGGCCAGGAAACTCCCCAGAAACTCCCATTGAGATCTTGTAGTCAATTCTCAAGAGGTGGGTTGACAAACAAAACCCCACAAATTCTGACAAACTCCAAGCATTGATTATGCAAGAATGGGCTGCCATCAACAAGGATGTGGCCCAGAAGTTAATAGACAGCATGCCAGGGCAGATTGCAGAGGTCTTGAAAAAGAATGGTCAACACTGCAAATATTGACTCTTTGCTTCAACTTCATGTAATTGTCAATAAAAGCATTGCAATTATACTTCAGTATTCCATAGTAACATCTGACAAAAATATCTTAAGACACTGAAGCAGCAAACGTTGTGGAAATTAATATTTATGTAATTCTCAAAACATTTGGCCACGACTGTGTTTGGCTAAGGTGTATGTAAACTTCCGACATCAACTGTACTCATACATTTTATAAATTGTGACAGTAAAATTATACATTTATAAGCAATAAAATGGCAGAACTCTTACCAGACTTGATACACATCAATCAAACATGGGTTATTAAAAATAGACACTTTTAAACAAATACAAGAACGTGTTTCAGTTTAAAACAATACACAAAAAAATAAGATAGATTTGGCTGTTGATGGCTTTCAACCATCTTGACTGGCCTTTTCTTTTGAAAACTTTGGAAGCTTTCAACTGCCCAACTGAAATAATAAAATGTATAAAACATTTGCATTTATGTCCTAAACAATCAGAATTGATAAACATGAATGTAAACTAAACTTATTTGCAGATGATCTTCTGATAAACCTGACCAATATTGAAAACGCAATGCCCCCTTTGTATCTCAGGTTATAAAATAAGAGGCATTAGAAGAAGACAATCTATTTCAGGATAAATCAATGTTAAAGTTTACATAGCTGGCCATATATGGACGTTACATTTTACTTTATGGGTTGGTTATGTACAGTGGCTTGTGAAAGTATTCACCCCCCTAAAATGTATTCTTGGGGGGTTTGTATAATTTGGTTTACACAACATGCCTACCACTTTGAAGATGCAAAATCTTTTTTAATTGTGATATAAACAAGAAATAAGACCAAAAACCTGAACTTGAGCATGCATAACTATTCACCCCACCAAAGCCAATAGTTTGTAGAGCCACCTTTTGCAGCAATTACAGCTGCAAGTCTCTTGGGGTATGTCTCTATAAGCCTGGCACATCTAGCCACTGAGATTTTTGCCCATTCTTCAAGGCATAACTGCTCCAGCTCTTTGAAGTTGGATGGGTTCCGCTGGTGTACATCAATCTCTAAGTCATACTACAGGTTCTCAATTGAATTGAGGTCTGGGCTTTGACTAGGCCATTCCAAGACATTTAAATGTTTCCCGTTAAACCCCTCGAGTGTTGCTTTAGCAGTATGCTTAGGGTCATTGTCCTGCTGGAAGATGAACCTCCTTCCCAGTCTCAAATCTCTGGAAGACTAAATCAGGTTTCCCTCAAAAATGTCCATGTATTTAGCACCATCCATCATTTCTTCAATTCTGACCAGTTTCCTAGTCCCTGCCGATGAAAAACGGGGATGGGTTGGTGATGGTATTCTCGGGGTGATGAGAGGTGTTGGGTTTGCGCCAGACAGCATTTTCCTTTGTCTCCATTTTTCATTTTTATTTAACTAATTACAGTGCCTTGCGAAAGTATTTGGCCCCCTTGAACTTTGCGACCTTTTGCCACATTTCAGGCTTCAAACATAAAGATATAAAACTGTATTTTTTTGTGAAGAATCAACAACAAGTGGGACACAATCATGAAGTGGAACGATATTTATTGGATATTTCAAACTTTTTTAATAAATCAAAAACTGAAAAATTGGGCCTGCAAAATTATTCAGCCCCTTTACTTTCAGTGCAGCAAACTCTCTCCAGAAGTTCAGTGAGGATCTCTGAATGATCCAATGTTGACCTAAATGATTAATGATGATAAATACAATCCACCTGTGTGTAATCAAGTATGTATGTGAGTTGTGAAGGTAATTGGTTGCACCAAATCTTATTTAGGGGCTTCATTGCAAAGGGGGAGAATACATATGCACACACCACATTTCCGTTTTTAACTCTTTAGAATTAAAAAAAAAGTTATTCTTTTAATTTCACTTCAGCAATCTGGACTATTTTGTATATGTCCTTCACTTGAAATCCAAATAAAAATCTATTTAAATTATAGGTTGTAATGGAACGAAATAGGAAAAACGCCAAGGGGGTGTATACTTTTGCAAGACACTGTATGCTTCTTCTAACCCATCGCTTTCTACTGCATATAATAATACCATTGAATTCAATCTTTACATTAATATATATAATTAATAAGTCCAAAAATGGATGTAGCAACTACAGATTGCCCCTTTAAGTCTATCAAATGTGTGCAAGTTTGATAATGTCTCCATTAGTCCTATGGATAAAAAATATATATCAGCATGAATAAGATTGATCAATAAAAGCCCCACTTTTATTCCATAGGCTTGGACCCGCACTATGCAGCTGTTGCAGAACGCATTTTCACTGGCTATCCACTGGTTTCAAAAACAATGATCGTCAGTTTAAACTTTTTGAATTCAACCATTATTGGGTTCAAAAACACATTTAGATTTGTGAACATCCATAACAACCACAATCCGTAAGGCGCAAATAGCTAAATGAGAGGTCAGAAGTGTGATTCAAATCAATGCGCTATGTAGATATCAATAATAAGTGATATCCTTACCGCTGTAGACTACACCACTTGCTGTCATCCTTACCTCCAAGCGTTTATTCAAGTTGCGTAATCTTTGGATGCCGACAGCAGTCGCACCATTGAAAGCCATAGCTTGGACTGTAGCCCACAAAAACCTATTCCTGCTCTTTTCCCGCGATCCATCAAACACATTTGGAGTATCATCATAGTCTTCTCTGACTTGTGGTCAGACTTACTGGGGTGGAACAAACTTGAATGTGTGCCTTTTTTCAATGCTGATTTAAATGTCATTGAGAAAATAGAGAAGTGGCAACAACAACAAAAAATCCTCAAACATTCTTTCTGAATTTAAAAGTAATCCTCAGAGTAATAATCAAGTCTTTCAAAAGTATCTGTAATCTGATTTACAATATTTTTTGCTGGTAATGTAACGGATTACAGTTTCCTTTTTTTGTAATTGCATACATGTAACGGATTACAGGTAATCCGTTACTCCCCAACCCTGCAGGACATATTTTGGTTTGAGTTATTAACATTGTAATTCACAGGTGACTTTCAAATGTGTAATTACAAAATATTAGTTACATAGTAGCGCAAGAGAATGTGTAATATCATCAGTACTTACACATGTGGAATAACCTTCATCAAGTGAATGCGTAATTACACACACGTTCCAATTGTGTAACAAATTATTCCGGAACAACCCTATTAACATGTAATTACATAGTAAAACCTATGTAACTACTGTTTACACAGTTATTACTGTGTTAGTTGCATAGTAAAAGGGTAACTTAATGCAAAGTGTTACCAAAAAGGCTTCTAATGTTTGTAATTTCCGCTTTAAAATGTCAGACTCCAACAAAAATTATCCATTAAATATAATCCACATAATAATTCACATTTCCTGTTGCTACAGGATTATTTCCCTGCTGTAGCAAAGTGGGTCAAATTAAGGTCCTTCATCTGCATTCGGAAAGTATTCAGACCCCTTGACTTTTTCCACATTTTGTTAAGTTAGATTGATTACATTGTTTTTTTCCCTCATCAAACTACACACAATACCCCACAATGACAAAGTTAAACCGGGTTTTAGATATTTTGGGAGAATTCTAACATATAAAAAACTGAAATATCACATTTACTTAAGTATTCAGACCCTTTACTCAGAACTTTGTTGACACACCTTTGGCAGTGATTACAGTCTCGAGTTTTCTTGGGTATGATGCTACAAGCAAGGCACACCTGTCTCTCCCATTCTTCTCTGCAGATCCTCTCAAGCTCTGTCAGGTTGGAAGGAGAGCGTTGCTGCACTGCTATTTTCAGGTCTCTCCAGAGATGTTTGATCGGGTTCAAGTCTAGGCTTGTATCATTTGGTTTACACAACATGCCTACCCCTTTGAAGATGAAAAATCTTTTTTTATTGTGAAATAAACAAGAAATAAGACCAAAAGGTGCCACTCAAGGACATTCTGAGACTTGTCCCAAAGCCACGACTGGTTTGTGTTAGAAGGTGAAACTTCTCCCCAGTCTGAGATCTGAGTGCTCTGAAGCAGGTTTTCATCAAGGATCAATCTGTACTTCGTTCATCTTTCCCTTGATCCTGACTAGTCTCCCAGTCCCTGCTTCTGAAAAAGATCCCCACAGCATGATGCTGCCACCACCATGCTTCACCGTAGGGATGGTGCCAGGTTTCCCCCAGACGTGACACCTGGCATTCAGGCCAAAGAGTTCAATCTTGGTTTCATCAGACCAAAGAATCTTGTTTCTCAAGGTCTGAGAGTCCTTTACGTGTCTTTTGGCAAACTCCAAGCAGGCTGTCATGTGCCTTTTACTGAAGAGTGGCTTCTGTCTAGTACCATAAAGGCCTGATAAGTGGAGTACTGCAGAGATGGTTGTTCTTGTGGAAGGTTCTCCCATCTCCACAGATGAGCTCTGTCAGAGTGACCATTGGGTTCTTGGTCAGCTCCCTGACCAAGGCCATCCTCTCCCGATTGCTCAGTTTGGCTGGGCGGTCAGCTCTAGGAAGAGTCTTGGTGGTTCCAAACTTCTTCCATTTAAAAATTATGGAGGCCACTGTGTTCTTGGGTACCTTCAATGCTGCAGAAATGTTTTGGTACCCTTCCCCAGATCTGTGCCTCAACACAATATTATCTCGGAGCTCTATGGACAATTCCATTGACTTCATGGCTTGGTTTTCGCTCTGACGTGCAATCTCAAATGTGGGACCTTCTATAGACCAGTGTGTGCCTTTCCAAATCATGTCCAATCAATTGAATTTACCACAGGTGGACTTCAATCAAGTTGGAGAAACATCTCAAGGAGGATCAATGGAAACAGGATGCACCGGAGCTCAATTTCGATTTTGACAGCAAATGGTCTGAATACTTATGTAAATAAGGTATTTCAGTTTAGTGTATTGTTTTTGCTTTGTAATTATGGGGTGAAATGTGGAAAAAGTCAAGGAGTCTGAGTACTTTTCGAAGGCACTGTACCTGTACTGTATTTGGAAAAGCTACATTTTATGTGTACTATTCTCCAGTATTTTGGATTTTAAATAAAGTTATGAATATATTGTTCTAGTACAGAATGTTACCTTTTATTTGTGGGTGTTTTCATTCATATGTTTTACCATTTAGACATCCAATCACTTATGTATCCATTTAAAGAAATTATCCATATTTGGCCAAATTTACTATAGTGTATAAGTAATCAAATGTTTTTATTATTTGGAATCACAATCCTTGCACGTACTGACTACATTGTGCTTTTAACTCTACAAATATGTTGCGGGTGTGTTTTGGGTCATGTCTTCCCAATAGTAACTTCCCTTCCCTTCGTCCCTCCCCCTTCTCTCTCTCACCTCCCTCCCTCCAAAGGGCAAAGCTAGAGAAGATGCCATCCATCCCGGAGGAGCCCGAGGTGCCGGACAACGAGGTTGAGCGCTTCACCATGCCTGACTTTGTCAAGCCCCTGTACGACCTGGACGTGATCGAGGGCAAAGAGACCGTGCTCAAGTGTAAGGTGGCTGGACTGCCGTACCCCACCATTGTGTGGTTCCACAACGGCAAGAAAATCGACAGCACGGAGGACAGGAAAATGACACAGTGTGAGTTGAGATTGGTATTTTAGAAATCCAGCTCTATAAATTTAAACTGCAACTTCATCAAGTAAGAACAAATTGTATTGGTGGAGTACACAGTTTATCAGATGTTATAGTGGGTGAAGCGAAATGCTTATGTTACTTGGACCTATCAATGCAGTAAAATGTCAAGCAAGTACACAAATAATAATAAAAATATATTCAAGAAATGTCGGAACGAAACCAATTAACATCCCAAATAGCACTGTAAAAGTAATCCAAATGCAATCTATACGTACAGTGCATTCGGAAAGTATTCAGACCCTTCCCCTTTTCCACATTTTGTTATGTTAGTCTTATTCTAAAATGGATTAAATAAAAAAATGTCCTCATCAATCTACACACAATACCCCATAATGACAAAGCGAAAACAGCTTTTTAGAATTTTTTTCAGATTTATACAAAAATAATTGTATTATTCATATAAGTATTCAGACCCTTTGCTTTGAGACTCGAAATTGAAATCGGTGGCATCCAGTTTCCATTGATCATCCTTGAGATGTTTCTACAACTTGATTGGAGTCCACCTGTGTTAAATACAGTTGATTGGACATGATTTGGAAAGGCACACACCAAAACACCAAAACATTTCTGCAGTATTGAATGTCCCCAAGTGGCCTCCATCTTTATTAAATGGAAGACATTTGCAACCACCAACACTCTTCTTAGAGCTGGCTGCCAAGCCAAACTGAGGAATCAGGGATGAAGTAACTTTATCAGGGAGGTGATCAAGAACCCAATGGCCACTCTGACAAAGATCCAGAGTTCCTCTGTGGAGATGGGAGAACCTTCCAGACGGACAACCATCTCTGCAGCACGACACCAATCAGGCCTTTGTGGTAGAGTGCCAGACGGAAGCCACTCCTCAGTAAAAGGCACATGATTGCCTGCTTGGAGTTTGCCAAGAGGCACCTCAGGACTATCAGACCATGCAAAACAAGATTGGTCTGATGAAATTGGTCTGATAAAACCAAGATTGAACTCTTTGGCCTGAATGCCAAGCGTTACCTCTGGAGGAAACCAGGCACCTCTCATCACCTAGCCAATACCATCAGTACTGTGAAGTATGGTGGGGGAAGCGTCATGCTGTGGGGATGTCTTTCAGCGTCAGGGACTGGGAGACTAGTCAGAATCGACGGAAAAATGAATGGAACAATGTAGTGAGAGATGCTTGATAAAAACCTGCTCTAGAGTGCTCAGTACCTCAGACTGGGGCGAAGGTTCACCTTCCAACAGGACAACGACCTGTTGCACACGGCCAAGACAACACAGGCGTGGCTTTGGGACAAGTCTCTGAATATCCTTGAGTGGATATTGAGTGGATACCCAATCGAACATCTCTGGAGAGACCTGAAAAGACATGTGCAGCGAACCTCCCCAACCAACCTAACATAGCTTCAAAGGATCTGCAGAGAAGAATGGGAGAACCTCCCCAAATACAGGTGTGTCAAGCTTGTATCGTCATACCCAAGAAGACTTGAGGCTAAAAGGTGTAATCGCTGCCAAAGGTGCTTCAACAAAGTACTGAGTAAAGGGTTTGAATAATTATATAAATGTGATATTTTTTAAATATTTTTTATTTTATTTAGAAAAACCTGTTTTTGATGAATCATTATGGGGTATTGTGTGTAGATTGATTGAATACCTTCCAAATACACTGTACATACACCAGATTTATGTACACAATATATACTAAGAATGGTATGTGCACCAGTAGATTTTTAGAGTGACCGATGTCAAGAATCCAGAATATGAATATGCAATTTGTTTTTTAAAAAGTAACGGCTTTGCTCTATTCTTGGCCAGGTCACAGTTGTAAATGAAAACTTGTTCTCAACTAGCCTACCTGGTTAAATAAAGGTGAAATAAAATAAATAAATAAAAAGGCTTGACAGCCAACAAGGAGGAGGTGAGAGCCCTGGCGGAGTGGTGCCAGGAAAATAACCTCTCACCCCCACGGATGGCACTGTGATAGACTGCATCCAATTTGTTGAATAGAGTGTTGGAGGCTTTTTTGTAAATGACATCGCCGAAGTCGAGGATCAGTAGGATAGTCAGTTTTACGAGGGTATGTTTGGAGGCATGAGTGAAGGATGCTTTGCTGCGAAATAGGAAGCCGATTCTAGATTTAATTTTGGATTGGAGATGGTTAATGTGAGTCTGGATGGAGAGTTTACAGTCTAACCAGACACCTAGGTACCTAAGTCAGAACCGTCCAAAGTTGTGATGCTAGTCGGGCGGGAGGATGCAGGCAGCAATCGGTTGAAGAGCATGCATTTAGTTTTACTTTCATTTAAAAGCAGTTGGAGGCCTCTGAAGGTGTGTTGTATGGCATTAAAGCTCATTTGGAGGTTTGTTAACACAGTGTCCAAAGAAGGGCCAGAGAAAAGAGTCGGCCCAAGAATTGAACCCTGTGGCAACCCCATAGAGACAGCCAGAGTTCCGGAAAACAGGCCCTCCAATTTGACACGCTGAACTCTATCAGAGAAGTAGTTGGTGAACCAGGCAAGGCAGTCATTTGAGAATCCAAGGCTATTGAGTCTGCCGATAGGAATGTGGTGATTGACAGAGTTGAAAGCCTTGACAAGGTCGATGAAGACGGCTGCACTGCATTGTCTTTTATTGATGGCGGGTATGGTATCGTTTAGGACCTTGAGCGTGGCTGAGGTACACCCATGACCAGCTCGGAAATCAGATTGCAAAGCGGAGAAGGTACGGTGAGATTCTAAATGGTCGGTGATCTGTTTGTTAACTTGGCTTTCGGAGACTTTAGAGAGGCAGGGCAGGTCTGTAACAGTTTGAGTCTAGTGTCTCCCCCTATGATGAGGGGGATGTCTGTGGCAGCTTTCCAATCTTATCTCAGACGATAAGAAAGAGAGGTTGAACAGGCTAGAAATAGGGGTTGAAACAATTTTGGCGGATCATTTTAGAAAGAGAGGGTCCAGATTGTCTAGCCCGGCTGATTTGTAGGGATCTAGATTTTGCAGTTCTTTCAGAACATGTCTGGATTTGGGTGAAGCAGAAGCGGGGCAGGCGAGGTCATGGGCAAGTTGCTGCAGTAGGTGCTGAGATGTTGACCGGGGTAAGTGTAGGGGTAGCCAGGTGGAAAGCATGGGCAGCCGTAGAGAAATGCTTATTGAAATTATCAATTATAGTGGATTTATCGGTGGTGACAGTGTTTCCTAGCCTCAGTGCAGTGGGCAGCTGGGAGGAGGTGCTCTTACTCTCCAAGGACTTTACAGTGTCCTAGAACTTTTTGGAGTTTGTGCTACAGGATGCACATTTCTGTTTGAAAAAGCTAGCCTTAGCTTTCCTGTGTATATTGGTTCCTAACTTCCCTAGAAAGTTGCATATCGCAGGGGCTATTCGATGCTAATGCAGTACGCCACAGGATGTTTTTGTGCTGGTCAAGGGCAGTCAGGTCTGTAGTGAACCAAGGGCTATATCTGTTCCTGGTTCTACATTTTATGAATGGAGCATGCTTATTTAAGATGATGAGGAAGGCATTTTTAAAGAATAACCAGGCATCCTCTGCTGACGTGATGAGGTCAGTATCATTCCAGGATACCCCGTCCAGGTCGATTAGAAAGGCCAGCTCGCTGAAGTGTTTTTGGGAGCGTTTGACAGTGATGAGGGGTGGTCGTTTGACCGCAGACCCATTACGGATGCAGGCAATGAGGCAGTGATCGCTGAGATCTTGGTTGAAAACAGCAGAGGTGTATTTGGAGGGCAAGTTGGTTAGGATGATATCTATGAGGGTGCCCATGTTTATGGATTTGTACCTGGTAAGTTCATTGATAATTTATGTGAGATTGATGGCATCTAGCTTAGATTGTAGGATGGCCGGGGTGTTAAGCATGTCCCAGTTTAGGTCACCTAGCAGCACGAGCTCTGAAGATAGGTGGGGGGGAATCAATTCACATATGGTGTCCTGGGCACAGCTGGGTGTAGAGGGTGGTCTATAGCAAGCGGCAACAGTGTGAGACTTTTTTCTGGAAAGGTGGATTTTTAAATTAGTAGCTCGACTTGTTTGGGTAGAGACCTGGATAGTAAGACAGAACTATGCATCTCCACAGTAGATTGCAACTCCGCCCCATTTGACAGTTCTAACTTGCCGGAAAATGTTATAGTTAGGGATGGAAATTTCAGGGTTTTTGGTGGTCTTCCTAAGCCAGGATTCAGACACGGCTAAGACATCCGGGTTGGCAGAGTGTGCTAAAGCAGTGAATAAAGCAAACTTAGGGAGGAGGCTTCTTCTTCTTCATGCTTGAAACCAAGGCTATTACGGTTACAGAAGTCAACAAATGAGAGCACCTGGGAAATAGGAGTGGAGCTAGGCACTGCAGGTCCTGGATTAACCTCTACATCGCCAGAGGAACAGAGGAGTAGAATAAGGTTACGGCTAAAGGCTAAAAGAACTGGTCTTCTAGGACGCTCGGAACAGAGAGTAAAAGGAGCAGCTTTCTGGGCACGGTCGATTAGATTCAAGGCATAATGTTCAGACAAAGGTATGGTAGGATGTGAGTACATTGTAGGCAAACCTAGGCATTGAGTGATGATGAGAGAGATTTTGTCTCTTGAAACATTTAAACCAGGTGATGTCACCATGTCATGTGGGAGGTGAAACTAAATGGTTGGTTAAGGCATATTGAGCAGGGCTAGAGGCTCTACAATGAAATAAAACAATAATCACTAACCAGAACAATAATGGACCAGGCATATTGACATTAGGGAGAGACATGCATATCCGACTAATCATAGGGGACCATGAGTGGTTGGGCTGGCTGGAGACACGGCGATTCAGACAGCTAGCAGGCCGGGGCTAGCAAGCTAGCAGAAGGGCCTTAGAGGGACGTCGCGACAGAGGAAAGTCTGTTTTATCCTCGTCATGCGGTTCTGTCAATAGACCAGTCAAGATTGATTAGTAGGGTTCCATGTAGCAGAGGGGTCCAGTCTAATTGGCAAATGGATCTATTCAGCTAACAGTCCAATATGCTCTAGAAAGCTAGTGTGCCACGGCTAGCAGGCTAGCAGATGGGCATTCAGGGGACGTCGCGATGTATGAGCCGGTTGAGTAACCCCCTCGAGGAGATTACGTCGGTAGTCCAGTCGTGAAGAATCGGCGTGGTTCTGTACCCCGTACCGACAGTAAAAATAGGTATTGTAGCCCAGGAGTGGTTGATGGACCTCTTCAGATAGCCAGGAGATGGGCCTAGCATGGGCTAGCTCCAGGCTAACTGGTGCTTGTTACCGGACAGAGACATTAGCCAGGGATAGTCACTCGGATTGCAGATAGCTAGCTGCGATGATCCAGGTGAGAAGGTTCAGAGCTTGCGGTAGGAATCCGGGGATATGGAGAGAAAATAGGTCCGGTATGCTCTGGTTTGAATTGTGTTGTATAAACTGGCAAGAGCTTTCCAGGCTAAAGGTAGCTGATGACCGCTTGCAGTGGTTAGCTGACTACTAGCTAGTAGCTAGTTAGCTGGCTAGCTTCTGTTGGGTGATTCCGATTCAGGTAAAGAAAAATACTTTAGAAAAAAGCAGATCCTCACCACATTGGGTGAGGCGGGTTGCAGGAGAGTATTTTGAAGTTGAGGTTTAGAAAAATATTTGAAAAGATATATACATGGGACACGATAAGACGAAGGAGAAAGACCTCTGACTGCTACGCCATCTTGGATATAATACTACCACTGTTGGGTCGTCAGCAAACTTGAAGATTGAGCTGGAGACGTGCATGGCCACGTAGTCATGGGTGAACAGGAAGTATAGGAGGGGACTGATCTTGGGCCCCCGTGTTGAGGATCAGTGTGGCGCAGGTGTTGTTGCCTACCTTGACCACCTGGGGTCGGCCCGTAAGCAAGCCTAGGACCCAGTTGCACAGGGAGGGGTTCAGACCCAGGGCCCTTAGTGATGAGCTTGGAGGGCACTATGGTGTTGAAGGCTGAGCTGTAGTCGATGAACAGCATTCTTACAGCTATTCTTCTTGTCCAGGTGGTATAGGGCAGTGTGAATTGCAATGGTGATTGCGTTGTCCATGGATCTGTTGGGGCGGTATGGACATTTTAGTGGGTCTAGGGTGTTGGGTAAGGTGGAAGTGATATGATCCTTAAGTAGCCTCTCAAAGCACTTCATGATGACAGTTACCTTCACATTCTTGGGTACAGAAACAATGGTGGACATCTTAAAGCAAGTGGGGACAACCGACTGGGATAGGGAGAGATAAACACTCCGTAAACACTCCATCCAGCTAGTCTGCACATGAGGACGTGGCTTGGGATGCCATTTGGGCCAGCAGCTTTGCGAGGGTTACCATGCATGAATGTCTTACTAACGTCGGCCACGGAGATCGGGAGCACACAGTCCTCGTGAGTGGTAAGTGCCCACATCTGCAACTAGGTGTTGTTTTACTTGATGCAGATGAAGGTCTTTAGCTTGTCGGACCTCTTTAGGTATCAATATATTTGATAAAATATTGAATTTGGCCTTTACTTCTATAGCCTAGAGAACTGCATGGAACAACACATCCATACATGGCAAAAACTACAGTCCAAAAATTTATCCTTGGCATCGCACAGCAAAACGGAGAACACAATCATGATTGTGAGAGTCGCCCCTTTCCATAGAGTGGTGATAATTGTTTTCTAGCTCAAACTGTTCGGACGCTACAGACGGTTTTGTGTGAAAAGACAGATTTTCGAGATGTCTTGTGTTCTGACAAACACTGCTCTAGCTCTGCCACCTTTCACAGCAGATGCGGCAGTGCAACATCAGCGGATGTGGTGGATTGAGACACATCCAATGCAAAAAAACGGATATCTCTAGCTTAAACTGACAGATTTTGATGGGGACGCACCAGTGCGTCTATCGACTATAGGGGTCAGTTTAAGTGCAACAATGTTTTTTGGATTCAAATAATGCACTTTCAGCAGGATATAGCGATTATCTTAATGCTATCAAGGCATTGGGAAACTCACCCCCGTGGTGGTCCTCTCTTCCAGTCAGAGACATCCACAGCTTGGTCATCCATTCTGTCTGCCACGCCCACGGAGGGGTATACAAGAGCGTAATCTCCAACAAGGTGGGCAAGGCCACCTGTTACGCCCATCTCTATGTGACTGGTGAGGAATCCCAGATGATTTTTTGATAATATTACTTCAATCCTACAGGTATAATGCATTTTGGTACAGTTATAATGCATTGTAAGACATTTTCCATTGTCATGTGCATGTATGGTCCTCATATTGCCGAAGAACCATTTTAAGTTAGTTGACATTTCATTAACTTTGTGAAGAGAGTATAAACCTGATAAGTTTAAGCAACACAGCAATTACATAGGTTTTTCTTGCTTTGCCTCGACTAGGTAGAATTTTCACCATAGAGCACGCAACTATCCAATTGTTTCAGATCTAGAGGCGGGGCTAGGGGTTGATTTGGTATGTTGATGCATGCACAAAAAGGTGATTTCACCACGGACCATTAACTTGAATTACAGTGTTAATGGAATTATGCACCTTGTGTTTTTAACAAAAGTTTAGCTATTTACTGTAGGGGATGTGATAAAGGAATACTGTATAATATGAAGGTTAATGAACACTTAAAATTGAACTCTTATACATGTGAAACACTTGTAGTGTGAAATTATATATCTATTACTATTTCAGACGTTCTTCCAGACCCTCCAGATGGGCCCCCAGTAATAGAGGCTGTTACTGGCAAGACGATAACCCTGTGCTGGAAGAAACCCCGGAGGCTGGATCCCTCTATTGGTCATTTTCTTTTCACTGGCATTACTGTCATTCAATATAATATGGATTGTGGAGCCATGGTTTCCTGTATTTCAAGAGCTAGAGCTGCTAGACAGATGTAACAGCGCACACAAAAAAATGTAAAAGTGAAGAATGATATATATTTACTGCATTTAGATTTACCAAGTCATAGTTTAAAATTGAAAGCACAGCACCAGGGGGAATAATTTATTGTTTAAAGAATATTGAATAAGATGCGGCTGTGGGTAGATGGTATCGGTAATGCGGTTCAAACAAATCTGCAATGTGGGAATATAACAGTTCCAGCACATCTGAATTGCATTTTGTTTTGCTATCACATCCATTGTCCTAATACAGGAAAACATCTAGTACACATTCAATTGAATTTTGTTTGAATGCCATTTCATCTGCCATCTGCACAGGTGGTCAAAGTCAATCCTCTGTCTACATGCATTCACATATTGAAAAGGTATATATGTTTGTCATTGCAGATCCCAACACGTTGATGTATGCCATCCAACAACAAGTGCTGGGCTCAATCCAGTGGACCATCATAGCATCCAGTTTGAAAGAGCCTTGCTACACAGTGACCTCCTGCTCCAAAGGAGTCCGCTACACCTTCAGGGTCTTGTCAATCACCACCAAGGCCTTTAGCAAACCCTCTCCGTCCACAGACCCAGTGCAACTTGTCGACAGAGGTATGAGCCATCAAGTGAGGGCAACATGAATCGATGACACAGTGCTTATGTTGGTTGGTGGCAGGGACTAATAACTAAATGAAAGCATGGCTTTCACTCTCTCCTTGTCCAAAGACTGCTAACAAAGCAATGAAACAAATATGTAAATTATTTATTTGGATCAACTATCCCTTTACATGATTGTATTTCTCCCAAGGTCCATATCTTCAGGAGGCTCCAGTAATAATTGATAAGCCAGACATGGTGTATGTGCAGGAGAACCAGTCAGTCAGCATCACTATCACTCTGAACCACATCAACGCTGCAGTAATCTGGAAAAGGCAAGTCACGCACTGGATCACTACACCTGATAGTCTAATGCACAGTTATACACTGAGTGAATAAAACATTAGGAACACCTGCTCTTTCCATGACAGACTGACCAGATTAATCCAGTGAAAGCTATGATCCCTTATTGATGTCACTTGTTAAATCCACTTAAGTGTAGATGATCAGTGTAGATGATGGAGAGGAGCCAGGTTAAAGATTTTTAAGCCTTGAGTGAATTGACTCATGGATTGTGTATGTGTGCCATTCAGAGGACGAACGGGCAAGACAAAAGGTTTAAGTTCCTTTGAACAGGGTATGGTAGTTGGTACCAGGCACACCAGTTTGAGTGTGTCAAGAACTGCAACGCTGCTGGGTTTTTAAGTTTCCTGTGTGTATCAAGAATGGTCCACCACCCAAAGGGCATCCAGCCACTTCAAAGTAAAAATAATGACCTGGACTAAAATATTCAAAATTGGAAGAAATTTGGTTGGAGGCAAGTGATTCTCATTTAAGTGCAATTTACCTCATCTGTGGTAAATTTCAAGACTCTACAGGGTAAAAATAGCCATTCTACCAGTTTTGAAAAGAGAAAACAGAACATCCTGCTCCATTGTAAAGTGCAAGGGTACCAACATACAATACAACTGTATTAATATGGACAGTTTTAAGCAGATGCTTTTCATTTAAATATACAATTCAACTCATATTCACTATGCAGTGCATTCGGAATGTATTCAGACCTCTTCACTTTTTCCACATTTTGTTACGCTAGTCTTTTCTAAAATTTAACAAACTATTTTTTTACTCATCAATCTACGCACAATAACCCATAATAACAAAACAAAAACGTTTTTTTAGAAATGTTTGCTAATTTATGAAAAAAACAAAAAGAGAAATACCTTATTTACATAAGTATTCAGACCCTTTGCTATGAGACTTGAATCTGAGCTCAGGTTTATCATGTTTCCATTGAGCTTCCTTGTGAGGTTCCAACAACTTTATTGGAGTCCATCTGTGGTAAATTAAATGGATTGATCTTGATTTGGAAAGGCACACACCTGTCTATATAAGGTCCCACAGTTGACTGTGCATGTCAGAGCAAAAACCAAGCCATGAGATTGAAGGAATTGTCCGTAGAGCTCCGAGACAGGATTGTGTCGAGGTACAGATCTGGGGAAGGGTACCAAAAAGTTTCAGCAGCATTGATGGTCCCTACGAACACAGTGGCCACCATCATTTTTAAATGGAAGAAGTTGGGAACCACCAAGACTCTTCCTAGAGCTGGCTGCCCAGGCTAAACTGAGCAATCGGGGGGAAGTGCCTTGGTCTGGGAGGAGACCAAGAACCCAATGGTAACTCTGACAGAGCTCCAGAGTTCCTCTGGGAAGATGGGAAAACCTTCCAGAAGGACAACCATCTCTGCAGCACTCCACCAATCAGCCCTTTATAGTAGAGTAGCCAGACGGAATCCACTCCTCAGTAAAAGGCACATGACAACCCACTTAGAGTTTGCCAAAAGGCACCTAAAGGACTCTCAGATCACGAGAACAAAAATTCTCTGGTCTGATGAAACCAATATTGAACTCTTTGACCTGAATGCCAAGCGTCACATCTGGAGGAAACCTGGCACCATCCCTACGGTGAAGTATGGTGGTGGCAGCATCATGCTGTGGGTATGTTTTTCAGTGGCAGGGACTGGGAGACTAGTCAGGATCGAGGGAAAGTTGAACGGAGCAAAGTACTGAGGGATCCTTAATGAAAACCTGCTCCAGAGCACTCAGGACCTCCGACTGGGGTGAAGGACAACATACACTGAGTGAAGGACAACAACCCTAAGAATACAGCCAAGACAAGGCAGGAGTGGCTTTGGGACAAGTCTCAGAATGTCCTTGAGTGGCCCAGCCAGAGCCTAGACTTGAAGCCGATCGAACATCTCTGGAGAGAACCTAAAAGAGCTGTGCAGCAAAGCTCCCCATCCAACCTGACAGAGCTTGAGAGGATCTTCAAAGAAGAATGAGAGAAACTCCCAAATACAGGTATTCCAAACTTATAGCGTCGTACCCAAGAAGACAAGTGGCTGTAATCACTGCCAAAGGTGTGTCAACAAAGTACTGAGTAAAGGGTCTGAATACTTATGTAAATGTGATATTTTAGTTTTTTATTTGTAATACATTTGCAAAAATGTCTAAAAACCTGTTTTTGCTTTGTCATTATGGGGTATTGTGTGTAGATTGATGAGGGGAAAAAACAATTAAATCCATTTTAGAATAAGGCTGCAACATCACAAAATGTGGAAAAGGTGAAGCGGTCTGAATACTTTCCGAATGCACTGTGTATGACCCATGTGGGAGTCAAACCCACATGCTTTATGTTGCCAAAACAATGCTCCAACACATTGAGCCATTAATCAACTCTTGCAGATGGCCTTCTTGTTTGCTCCACCACAATTGAATCCACAAAAATGCAAAAATGTCATTTTAATACCAAGGACTGTAGGGATAAAACAATAAAATGTGTGAAACAGTCACACAACAAAAGTTCTTACCCCCAAAAAGTAGCAACACCCCAACAATGGAATTTGTACGTTGCCTTATTGTTCTCTGCGTTCAGGAGGGGAGTGGTCCTTGCCACCAAACATGGGCTGTATGAGATGAGTATGCCCGATGACGACCAGCACTCTTTGAAGATCCTGAGGGTGACGAGTGGCGACTTGGGTCAGCTGATGTGTGTGGCCTCCAACAAGTTTGGCAGCGACTCCTGCATCTTTAGTGTGGAAATGGCAGGTGAGTGTAATAATGATGGATTATGATAATGATTGGGATTTTTGGATATATCACTAATAACAGGCGCTCAAAGCACTTTTCAATGTTTTGAAGGGGAAACTCGTATAATTAACAACAGTTATGGCCATTAAAAAGTTAGCTACTCTTTCAAAATGCCTTTCTGCAGCAAGGTACATTGTAAGAACATTTAGTTTGCGTCGTGTTTCCTTGCAATGATACTTTAAGTATCGAGATACTGAGTATTGTGAAAAATCAAACACATTCTCGTGTTCCTTATCTGTAGCACCGCCAACCTTTGAGACAATCATGGAGGATGTGGATGTGCACATGGGAGATACGCCTCGTCTGGCTGTGGTCGTGGAGGGCAAGCCCATTCCCGACATCATGTGGTTTAAGGTGCATAAATTGAGACACAAACATATGAGCGTTTTATATCATTGGAACCCTTTATTCATTTCACCCTCATGCCTTGTAGTTACTCAATAGCTAACAAGATTGATAACCAGAATGTAGGTACTCAGCTGGTAAGAAGGTACATAAACAATGACTGAATTGTAGTGAGAGGAAACTGTCCACATTATGTTTCAAATGAGTTTCTAATATAGTAAGTGCGTAATTACAAGTAACATTGACATTCTATGTAATCATTTTACTATATGCATGTTTATTGTCATGAAGAAAAAAAAGATTACATTCAGAGTGACTTATTGTGACTTGGTTTCAGGATGATATATTGTTGTGTGAGAGTAGTCATATCACCTTTGTGTATGACGACAACGAATGCTCCCTCGTGGTGCTCAACACAAGTCCGGAAGATTCAGGAGTGTATACCTGCACAGCCAAGAACCTGGCTGGCTCTGTGTCCTGTAAGGCTGAGCTCACCGTGCACACAGGTAAGCCTCTCAGTACTCTTTAATCCAATATGCTTTCCAGTATTGACACAAAGGCGTAGTCGTGTAAGCAAATGAATTAAAGGGACCTTTCACTCCAAAATTAAAGTTTGTCCAACGTTTTCAGACCTCAAAAGTAGATGAATTCCGAGATATGTCCACAACCTAGGCCATCAGTTGTGTCGATTCAGCAATATGACTTAATCCCCAAGTGAAAGGGTGCTTATCTTTTCCATTAATTTGAGGTGGAGACAGCCGGATCTACATAACCGATGTCAAAGGACGTGGATTCATTTTGAGGTCTGAAAACATTAGATACACTTTCATTTTTGGAGTGAAATGTCCATTCAGCATTGCTTATGCAGATTTCTCTGAAACTGACCCACTGCTCGCACCTCATACTACTCACCAAGGACACGTATTAGTCAGATTGTTGAGATGCAGCTACAGTATGCATAGGCTGATGTAAATTAAAGGTTGGGAATGTGATTAACTCAGGCCCAGAATACTATGACATATCGGCCTGTAATTAGGCTGCATTGTAATTGTGTGTCCTCACTTTTGCGTTGCCTTGCAGTTAGAGAAGACAAGGAGGATTCAATGGAGGACGAGGAGACCATTCTCAGGAAGATGCGCCGGCTGACTGACTACTATGACATCCACAAGGAAATCGGGAGGTGAGTCACCAGTTTGTAAAGAAAGCTAGGAAAAAGAAATATATATACACATACATATACATACACTGAGTGTACAGAACATTAGGAACACCTGCTCTTTCCATGACATAGACTGACCAGGTGAATCGAGGTGAAAGCTAAGATCCCTTATTGTCACTTAAATCCACTTCAATCAGTGTAGACGAAGGGGAGGAGACATGTTAAAAAAACATTTTTAACCATGAGACAGTTGAAACATGAATTTTGGATATGTGCCGTTCACAGGGTGAATGGGCAAGACAAAAGATTAAAGTGACTTTGAAATTGTTATGGTAGCAGGTGCCAGGAGCACCGGTTTGAGTGTGTCAAGAACTGAAACACTGCTGGGTTTTCCTGTGTGTATCAAGAATGGTCCAACACCCAAAGGACATCCAGCCTTCTTGTCACAACTGTGGGAAGCATTGGAGTCAACATGGGCCAGTATTCCTGTGGTACCTTATAGAGTCCATGCCTCAAAGAATTAAGGCTGTTCTGAGGTGCACAAGACTCAAAATTAGGAAGGTGTTCCTAATGTTTTGTGCACTCAGTGTATGTATATATACAGTGGCAGTCAAACGTTTGAACACACCTACTCATTCAAGGGTTTTTCTTTATTTTTTACTATTTTCTACATTGTAGAATAGTAGTGAAGATGTCAAAATTATGAAATTACACATATGGAATCATGTAGTCAAACAAATCAAAATATATTTTATATTTGAGATTCTTCAAAGTAGCCTTGCACTCTCTTGGCATTCTCTCAACCAACTTCACCTGGAATGCTTTTCCAACAGTCTTGAGTTCCCACATATGCTGAGCACTTGTTGGCTGCTTTTCCTTCACTCTACAGTCCAAATCATCCCAAACCATCTCAATTGGGTTGAGGTCGGGCGATTGTAGAGGCCAGGTCATCTGATGCAGCACTCCATCACTCTCCTTCTTTGTCAAATAGCCCTTACACAGCCTGGAGATGTGTTGGGTCATTGTCCTGTTGAAAAACAAATGATAGCCCCACTAAGCGCAAACCAGATGGGATGGCGTATCGCTGCAGAATGTTGTGGTATCCATGCTGGTTAAGTGTGCCTTGAATTCTAAATAAATCACAGACAGTGTCACTAGCAAAGCACCCTCACACCCCCTTCTCCATGCTTCACAGTGGGAACCACACATGCTGAGATCATCCATTCACCTACTCTGCGACTCACAAAGACAATGTTGGAACCCAAAATCTCAAATTTGGACTCATCAGACCAAAGGACAGATTTCCACCGGTCTGATGTCCATTGCTCGTGTTTCTTGGCTCAAGCAAATCTCTTATTATTATTGAGGTCCTTCAGTAGTGGTTTCTTTGCAGCAATTTGACCATGAAGGCCTGATTTCACACAGTCTCCTCTGACCGGTTGATGTTGATGTGTCTGTTACTTGAACTCTGTGAAGCATTTATTTGGGCTGCCATTTATGAGGCTGGTAACGCTAATTAACTTTTCCTCTGAAGCAGAGGTAACTCTGGGTCTTCCTTTCCCGTGGTGGACCTCAGGAGAGCCAGTATCATCATATCACTTGATGGTTTTTGCGACTGCACTTGAAGAAACTTCTTGAAATGTTCCGAAATGACTGAACTTAATGTAATGAATGTAAAGTAATGATGGACTGTCTTTCTCTTTGCTTATTTGATCTGTTATTGCCATAATATGGACTTTTACAAAATATGGCTTTTACCACCCCTACCTTGTCACAACACAACTGAAGGAAATAAATTCCACCTGTAACAAAGCACACCTGTTATTTGAAATGCATTCCAGATGACTACCTCATGAAGCTGGTTGAGAGAATGCCAAGATTGTGCAAATCTGTCATCAAGGCAAGGGGTAGCTATTTTGAAGAATCTCAAATATAAAATACATTTTGATTTGTTTAACTACGTGACTCCATATGTGTTATTTAGTCGTTTTCATGTCTTCACTACTATTCTACAATGTAGAAAATAGTTTTAAAAAAGAAAGAAAGAAAAACACTTGAATGAGTAGGTGTGTCCATTCTTTTGACTGGTACGACATGTAAATGTAAAACCAACAAATCAATTCCTAATTTTGTATTAATTGTAAGAACTATTTCCTTATAAATGTTCTAATTATTAAGTAATGCTTATAAATAATGAAATATGTGTTTATTCACTGTTTAGAAATGGTCGGTTAATGCTTTTACATGAAAGTGACTGTAAAATGTTATATCCTAATCAATAACAATATTTTTTAGAGGAGCTTTCTCCTATGCAAAACGAGTGACGCAGAAAGTGGGGAAAAAAGAGTATGCTGCCAAGTTCATATCTGCCCGAGCCAAGAGGAAGGCCTCTGCACTTAGAGAGATGAATCTGCTGTCTGGGTTGGACCACGAGAGAGTCCTGTATTTCCATGATGCCTTTGAGAAGAAGAATGCAGTCATTATTGTCACAGAGATGTATCCTTTTCAGAGTTCATACTCACTGGTGCCTTTTACACAGTATTCCATTTGACTTGAAGAGTGGGAAAATTGAAGGTATAACAGTCTATATTTTTAGTAGACACACATGCACAGACACACTCACAATCCTGTGTTTGCATATTTGTTTCCGTCATTCATCTCCTGTCATAATTATGAAATATTTCCAGTGTCATAAATCTCCTTGATCAATGCATAAAGATGCAACGAGGAACTTCTGGAGAGGTTTACAAAGAAATCTACAGTGATGGAGTCGGACGTGAGTTGGTTACTGTGTGCTTGGAGGACACTTAATTATGGGATCATGAGTAACAGGGACCCCTATTGTAAGATCCTTGAACTCGTCTTTACCAACTTGGCACCTAGAATTATTATCAAAGGAAGACCAACCAAGTAAATCCACACACTTTTACAGGGATAAGTGGGACCTTGGGTAACACTTGATATGATCAAACCACCCTGTTTCTCTTATTGTATAAGAATGTGTCTCCCATAACATCTTTACAAAACGTAACATAATGACAGTAACATATCACTATACTTGGTATACCTGCAGATCCGCTCCTGTATGAGACAGCTGTTGGAGGGGGTGGACTATCTTCACCATCAAAATATTGTCCATCTGGATATCAAGGTAAACGTGATTTTAGTTGAAAGAGTTTTAAGGCCAGGCACCTCAGGCTGAAATAACATTTTTGCATCTACCTATCAATTCTGAGATTTGTTGGTATTTTGGTCCATTTAATATGAGTTTTTTCAAAAAATAAACATAAAAATGGTAAAAATATATATTTTATTTTGTTTATCATACTACTGTCATTAACATTTGAATGAATTTGAACCTCTTTAAAATGGACATACATTTGTAATTTCAAAGCTCACTACATTGCATTCCACATAATTCCGAATCCCATTTCACAGAGAATGTTACAAACGGGACTGCATTTAGTCGTTTATTTTATTTAACCTTTATTTCACTAGGCAAGTCAGTTAAAGAACACATTTTTATTTACAATGACGGCCTGTGGGGACAGGGTCTGGGATTTAAAAAATAACACATAAATTAATTATAGGATAAAACACACATCACGATGAGAGACAACAACACTACATAAAGACAGACCTAAGATGACAACATAGCAAGGCAGCAACACATGACAACACAGCATGGTAGCAACACAACATGATAACATCATGGTAGCAACACAACATGGTAGCAGCACAAAACATGGTAAAAATATTACTGGGCGCAGACAACAGCACAAAAGTCAAGAAGGTAGAGACAACAATACATCATGCAAAGCAGCCACAACTGTCAGTAAGAGTGTCCATGATTGAGTCTTTGAAGTTTCATTTCATTTTAATTAACCTTAATTTAACCAGGTAGGCCAGTTGAGAACAAGTTCTCATTTAAAAATGCAACTGGGCCAATGTAAAAAAAAAAAAGCAGTGAGACAAAAACAACACAGAGTTACACATAAACAAACATACAGTCGATAACACAATAGAAAAAGCTATGTACAGTGTGTGCAAATGTAGAAGAGTAGGGAGGTAAGGGAATAAATAAGCAATGGAGGCAAAATAATTACAATTTAGCTTTAACACTGAAGTGATAGATGTGCAGATGATGATGTGCAAGTAGAGATACTGGGGTGTGAAAGAGATAGAGGATAAGTAACAATATGGGGATGAGGTAGTTGGGGGTGCTATTTACAGATTGGCTGTGTACAGGTACAGTGATCGGTAAACTGCTCTGACAGCTGATGCTCAAAGTTATAGCGGGAGATGTAAGACTCCAGCTTCAGATGATTTTTGCAACTCATTCCAGTCATTGGCAGCAGAGAACTGGAAGGAAAGGCGCCCAAAGAAAGTGTTGGCTTTGGGAGTGACCAGTGAAATATACCTGCTGGAGCACGTGCTACGGGTGTTGCTATGGTGACCATTGAGCTGAGATAAGGTGGGGCTTTACCTAGCAAAGACTTATAGATGACCTGGAGCAAGTGGGTTTGGCGGTGAATATGTAGCGAGGGCCAGCCAACAAGAGCATACAGGTCGCAGTGGTGGGTAGTATATGGGGCATTGGTGATAAAACGGATGGCACTTTGATAAATTACATCCAATTTGCTCAGTAGAGTGTTGGAGGCTATTGTGTAAATGACATCGCCGAAGTCAAGGATTGGTAAGATAGTCAGTTTTACGAGGGTATGTTTGGCAACATGAGTGAAGGAGGCTTTGTTGCGAAATAGGAAGCCAATTCTAGATTTAATTTTGGATTGGAGATGCATAATGTGAGGAAGGAGAGTTTACAGCCTAACCAGACACCTAGGTATTTGTAGTTGTCTACATATTCTAAGTCAGAACCGTCCAGAGTAGTGATGCTCGTCGCGCGGGCAGGTGCGTGCAGCAGCAATCGGTTGAAGAGCATGCATTTAGTTTTACTTGCATTTCAAAGCAGTTGGAGGCCTCGGAAGGAGTGTTGTATGGCATTGAAGCTCGTTTGGAGGTTTGTTTACACAGTGTCCAAAGAAGGGCCAGATGTATACAGAATGGTGTCGTCTGCGTAGGAGGTGGATCAGAGAATCACCAGCAGCAAGAGCAACATCATTGATGTATACAGAGAAAAGAGTTGGCCTGAGAATTGAACCCTGTGGCACCCCCTTAGAGACAGCCAGAGGTCCAGACAACAGGCCCACCGATTTGACACACTGAACTCTATCTGAGAAGTAGTTAGGGAACCAGGCTAAGCAGTCATTTGAGAAGCCAAGGCTATTGAGTCTGCCAATAAGAATGTGGTGATTGACAGAGTCGAAAGCCTTGGCCAGGTCGATGAAGACGGCTGCACAGTATTGTCTTTTATTGATGGCGGTTATGATATCATTTAGGACCTTGACGTAGCTGAGGTGCAACCATGACCAGCTCGGAAACCAGATTGCATAGCGGAGAAGGTAGGGTGGGATTCGAAATGGTCGGTGACCTGTTTGTTAAATTGGCTTTCGAAGATTTTAGAAAGGTAGGGCAGGATGGATATAGGTCTCTAACAGTTTGGGTCTAGAGTATCTCCCATTTGAAGAGGGGGATGACCGCGGCAGCTTTCCAATCTTTGGGGATCTCAGATGATACGAAAGAGAGGTTGAATAGGCTAGTAATAGGGGTTGCAACAATATTGGCGGGTAATTTTAGAAAGAGAGGGTCCAAATTGTCTAGCCCAGCTGATTTGTACGGGTCCAGGTTTTGCAGCTCTTTCAGAACATCTGCTATCTGGAACATGTTTGGATTTGGGTGAAGGAGGAGTCGGGGGGTCTTGGGCAAGTTGCTGCAGGGGGTCCTGAGATGTTGACCATGGTAGGGGTAGCCAGGTGGAAAGCATGGCCAGCCGTAGAAAAATGCTTATAGAAATGATCGATTATAGTAGATTTATCGGTGGTGACAATGTTCCCTATCCTAAGTGCAGTGGGCAGCTGGGAGAAGGTGCTCTTATTCTCCATGGACTTTACAGTGTCCCAGAACTTTTTGGAATTAGTGCTACAGGATGCAGATTTCTGTTTGAAAAAGCTAGCCTTAGCTTTTCTAACTGATTGAGTTTATTGGTTCCTGACTTCCCTGAAAAGTTGCATATCACAGGGGGCTATTCGATGCTAATGCAGAAGACAACAGGTTTTTGTGCTGGTCAAGGGCAGTCAAGTCTGGGGTGAACCAAAGGCTATATCTGTTTTTACTTCGACATTTTTTGAATGGGGGCATGCTTATTTAATATGGCGAGGAAAGCATTTTTAAAGAGCAAACAGGCATCCTCGGCTGACGGGATGAGGTCAATATCCTTCCAGGATACCCGGTCCAGGTTGATTAGAAAAACCCAAATGTTTTTTGGGGGTCAAGTTTCATGAGCTCCTTTTGCACCTCGGACTCATTGACTGCCTGCAGTGAGAAACATTGTAGCCGGGCAGGGGAAAAAGATGGGGAAGCATCTGGGATAGTCGCATTAGAAGGGGTGGGAGATGAGGAAATGTTGGACGGGCGAGGAGGCATGGCTGAGTCAAATAGGAATCCTGACTTAATGACGTGGTGATTAAAGAGCTCAGCCATGTGCTTCTTGTCAGTAACAACCATATCATCATCATCATTAAGGGACATCGGCAGCTTTGAGGAGGAGGGTTTATTCTCCAGGTCTTTAACCGTTTTCTAGAACATCTTGGGGTTAGACCCACAGAGAGAGAACTGCTCCTTAAAGTTACTAACTTTGGCCTTCCGGATAGCATGAGTGCACTTATTTCTCATTTGCCTGAACTAGAGCTATTTGCCTGAACGTGAATATGCATGTGCCGAGCCAAATGTAATTCTTGAGGTGGAGTCTGCAAGATCACGGTCAAACCAGGGGCTGAATCATAAAAAAAATATATATATTTTATGGCGGAGTGTTTGTTAACAATACCACTGAAAATATAAAAAAAGAAGGTCCAAGCGTCTTCGACAGAGGGGATCAAGTTGATTCTATAACATTTTACAGATGCCAGTTCATGAAGGAAGGCTTGCTTGCTCATTAAAGATTTTTAGCAAGCGTCTATAACAAATCAGGACAGGTAGTTTCACTGAGCAGCCATTACGAACACAGGCTGTAAAACGGTGATCACAAAGGTCATTACAGAAAACACTAGACTGATACCTATAAGGATTATTTGTGAGGATAACATCAAGGAGAGTAGCCTTTTCTGGGTCTTTTGAGTCATGCCTTGTCGGATTGGTAATAATCTGAGAAAGATTTAGAGAGTCCAGTTGCTTTAGGACTTGGTCAGATGGTTTAAGCATGTCCCAGTGTAGATCACCTAGCAGGACAAATTCAGAATTAATGTTAGGGGACAGGAGAGAGCTTAAGGCTGATAGGGTGCAGGCCGGTGCTGATGGAGGACGATAAAACCCAGCTACAGAGCTATTTGAAAATGTAATGCTTAAAACCAGCAATTCAAATTGTTTTGGGACAGACTTGGTGGAGACAACCAAGCACTGAAGATGATCCTTGGGAAAGATTGCCACTCCACCACCTTTGGAAGATCTGTCTTGCTGAAAAAAGTTATAACCAGAAAGGTTAAAATCAGTATTTAAAACACTCTTCCCTAACCACGTCTCAGTAATGACCAACACATCTGGATTGGAGCTGTGAACCCACACTTTCAATTGATCCATTTTCGGTAATAAGTTTCTAGTGTTAACATGCAGAAAACCCAGGCTTTTACGAGAGCAGAAATCAGTGAAGTAGATATCAGAGCACAAGTCAGAATTGGGGCTAGCAATAGTAGATGGTTCAGGGTGTACTATACATACACGTTTCCAGATATCATCAACAGTAATACAATCAAGGCACGTCATAGGACAGGGAGAGCTCTACAGTGCTGATTTATGACATCTGAATGTGCATCAGATGGCAACAAGATCATATTGTACAGCAATTTCATCAGGTAACTTGAATACAAAGCCGGCGAGGGGTGGTTAGAATAGGATGGAAGGCCAACAGTCCGTGTAACCAATAGAGAGTCCCGAGTGTGGGAACAAATAGTCTGTCCCACGGTTGGGTAAAGAAAGTTCGTAGTCAACAAAGCATGCAGGAGTCATGAGGCAAATAGAAAAAATGCACGAGAAAAAAAAATGTAACGACTTGGCGCTAGCCATTGTAAGTTCAGAGTTACTCGCCCCAACAGTGCGTGTGTGCTGGAGGCGAGCGAAGGCTCGGAAGAGAGGGGGGACAGTGGGAGGCAGGCCAGGGCAGATGGTGAACAGATAGCCAGGTGGAGTCCAAGCAGCAGTGCAGCAGACAACAGAGTAGGTGTCACACCCACTTGGGAGAAGCTTGGAAGAGACGGTCTTTGAAGATATGGTAAATGGGTCTAAATAGGCTTCTGGCGTTTGCTAGTCTTAATTCAGTGTATTTGTCTTTAACTGCCATTTACCAAAGTCCCATACTTCCTGCAAGCCAACTTTTTCTCTGCTTCAGAAGCATCCGCATTCACCAAATTATGTGTCCTTAGATATATTCAACAGACTTGCGCAGAGGAAGTTGTTGATATGGTGTAAATTTTTTATTTTAGATAATATTTTATTTGGAAAAATGCACCAAAAATGTCTTTAGTATTTTACAGATACTGTGGAAATATAAAAAAATATTTATCCAGCAGTGTCTTAAAGAAATAAAATAAAAACTATTTAGGCTGACTTCATCCAGTGGCCAGAAAAATGTATTTGCGTGGTATTCCAAATTTTTATGGGATATCACAAAATGTGCGTATTTTAACATTTTTCTTTTTTTTTCTTAAGTTGATTGCGATATAACAAAATATCCCTATTAGGGTGTTGGGCCTGGCCTTAAAGATATCTCACAAAATGTATGGGTAGTACTGCTTCTGTTTGTTTATTGCAAGTGTGCATTTAGACAAGAAATATGTCCCCCTGAATGCATACATTTAGTCAAAAACAAGATTTTGAGTATGACCACTGGTCTTTATTCTGAACTCTGACCTTATCTTTGGGTTTCCTCCCTAGCCTGATAACATACTCATGGCAGACCACCATGGTGATCAGATCCGCATCTGTGATTTCGGCAACGCCATAGAGCTCACACCCGACGAGGCTCAATACTGCAAATACGGCACACCAGAATTTGTCGCTCCGGAAATTGTCAACCAAACTCCTGTATCCAAGGCAACTGACATCTGGTAAAAATGCTGGAAGACATTAAAGTGTTTAATCCTTGATTCCCATCACAAATGGATCCTCTCTAATTCTCTTCTTTCTCTTCCCAGGCCGATTGGAGTCATCACATATCTGTGGTAGATACACATTAAATCTGTCTTAAATATGGTGTCTATGCAGTGATTACAAAACCAATCATTGATTCATAAGATGATTAATCACAATTTAAGCATGGAATTATTATGCACATGCACACTACAAGCCAAATGGATAAATAAACACCACATAAGTACTTGTTCATTCCTATTTTAATTACTATTATAGACCCTATCAAAAAGGCCATATTTGCCCCCTCATGGACCTGTAATAAAATTGGAACATGGCTCTAGAATCAGTGAACAATTAGTGAGAGGAAGAGAAGTTAACAGGTGTTTCTGCATTTCAGCTTGACTGGAGTATCTCCGTTTGCTGGAGAAAATGACCGCAGCTCCGTGCTTAACATCAGGAACTACAATGTGGCTTTTGAGGAGAGTATGTTCGCTGAACTGTGCCGTGAAGCCAAGGGATTCATCATCAAACTGCTGGTGGCAGACAGACTGTAAGTGAAACCTATAGAATTTAACATGTTCAGCCAAAACTTGAGATGTCCATGTGCTACTCAGAATGTCATGTCAGCCACATGCATTTGATTTAATTGTCAATGTTCCAGACAATTTTAGTTACGGATGTCAAGATAGGATTTGTCCTTAGGATGTTTCCTCTGTTCTTATACATTTGTGGGCTTCTTAAGACAAACTAGAAATCTAATGTAAAATGGTATCATGTCATCCCTTTAGTAGACCTGATACACAGGAGTGTCTCCGTCATCCATGGTTCAAGGTGAGGCATGTGAACATTGACTATGGACTCATGTGTGACGCATAACTTTAGGGCTCTGTTCTAAGATATTGAGCAATTTCTAAATTACGGAGTAATATATGCTAATCTATTCTGTTTTCATTTTTTCATAAAGACCCTTACCAAGGGGAAGGCCATAAGCACAGAGGCCCTCAAGAAGTTTGTGTCTCGCCGAAAGTGGCAGGTAAGGGATCTGTCAAAGCAACTTTTTTATTATTATTATTATTTTTATTATTATACAATTCAAGCCATGATTTTTATTTTTATCATATTCTAATCTATTCTAGTCTAATATTTGTTCATGTCCATCTTTTCAGCGGTCCCTTATCAGCTACAAATCCAAAATGGTAATGAGGTCCATCCCTGAGTTGCTGAACGACTCATCCACCCACATCTCCATCGCTGTTCCCCGACACCTCAAGGAGGGCTCACCCCCACCATCATCGTCCTCTGACTCTGACGAAGATATTGACGAGCTGCCCTTCATTCCAATGCCACTCACCATGGAGTTCTCCGGATCAAGAATGTCTCTGAATGAGATCCCGGACGATCAGGAAGGCACAGGCAGGCCAAACGGCCCAATTGACAGACCAGGATCAGCAGTCGCTCATGGCCAACAGAAGATAATGAGTGAAACCACTGGGAGAGAGAAAGAGGCTATAGATTCCGCAGGTAAAAGCCACACCAGGAAAAGGTCAACGCTAGAAAATGACAAGGGGTCTTCGGACGAGGAGGCTCCCACAGAGTTGGTGCAAGTATCTGAGAAGGCAAGAAGGCCCTTGTGCAGAGGCTTGAGCTTAGAGTCAGATAAGCCAGAGGGAGGAACCAGAAGGGGGCCGCTGCGTAGAGGGGGCTCTGCCGACAGTGCGCTGCTACTCCACCTCGTACCAGAAGAGGGCGCAGAAGAGGAAACTCCGGAAAGGGGCCGGCGAGTCCTCAAAAAGACAGTATCCATGGAGCTGCCTAGGAGGAGCACAAGCCCAGGGCCTCTGAGTCAGGAGGACTATGCTCTCAAACTGGAGTTGATGCGGCAGAGGCTACTTCGAGGCGGTTCTGTAGACAAAAAGATGAGCGGCTTGCGAGGACCCCTGCTGGAGACGCTGGGCATGGACGATGGAAAGCAGCGGTTGTCACTGGAACGCTACTCACACGCCCCCCGCTTAGGGGTTCCCCCATTAACCAGGGCAGCTTCCAGCGACCAGCCTGGAGAAGACGAGCCCAAACCCAAATTGCTTCGCAAGAGCGCCTCCTTCAGTCAAGGAGATGCAGAGCCCATTCCTCTGCACAGACGGTCCGGGGAGCCACTGGAGATCCCGCAGATAGAGGAGCGAAGACTCAAGGAGGCCATATCCATGTCAGCTCTCACTGAGCCATTCAAGAATGACTCACGCCCTGTGACTCCCAGGGAACCTTCCCCTAAACTTCCCATACCAAGTCCAGAGCCTGGGGAACAGGAGACAACAACCAAGATGGAGGACAAAGAGATTAAGACTGTGGAATCCATTGGCAAAAGAATGGATGGCGTGTCCACAGACAGTAATGCAGACCAAAGATTGAAGACAGGTGGTTTCTCAAAGAAAAACATGAGCATGTCAGAAGACGCAATGATTGAAGCAGAGTACGTGGATCTGAGGGAGCCTATCCCTACTTGGAGGGAGCCTAGCCCTCATGTGAGGGTTCTTACATTAGAGGAACCAGTGGAAGAAGAGAAAGAAGAGATTGAGGAAAAAGAGACTGTTCCTGTAGATGATCCGAAAGCTAGAGAAGTTGAAGAAATACACAAAGAAGTACAAAAAGAAGTCAAAGAAGAAGAAGTGAAGGCACCAGTAAAATCTTCTGAGATGGTCATTACTACAAGCTCCATAAGGGTCACGCCAGCACCAGCATTTTCAAGGGCACCAGATAATGTTGTGACTCCCTTTCCACCTACGTACGTGGCTCCCTCTCCACCTGCCCTTACTGTACTCCCAGACGGTAGGACCTCTGCGTACGCTAGCATAATGCAAACCATCATGGTCCCCTCGCTTCAGCCCCTAGTTAGCCCCCCATTAGCAGACTCCACCCCTGTAGTTGTTCCAGTCCTTGCACAAGCCCCATTTCCAGCACCAACATTAATACCCACATCTACAACTGTCCCTGACCCATCAAAGCCAGTAACTCTGCTATCTACACCAGGGGAACACCCTGCTGTCTTTTCAAGGGTGGCATCCCCCGAGCCCAAGGAAATGAGTCCACCCAAGGTTTCCCCATGCCCCACGCCCCAACATGAGCTCTCGCCAGGGGGACTAAACCTCCAGGACATTGCCTCAGAGGAAATATTCAAGGCACGCTTCAAAAAGCGTGACTCTTCCGTCATTCGAGGCTTGAAGCTTCTCAACTGGTCAAAGCCTGAGGAGAAACAAGTAGCCTCTTTGGACTCTGCCGAGTCAGGCGAAGATGTATACCGCCCTGGGCCCGTTGGAGCACCGCTTGAGTTTGTCCCCAGGAGACTGGAGGAGAAGTCCAAGTCGGTGCAGGATCTCCGCGAGGCCCAGAAGGATCAAGGTTTTATGAGAAGGCTCTCCATGCGCCTCAAAAGGACTCCGTCAGCCGAGCGCAAGGTAGAAAAGCCAAATGAGGAAGAACCGGTGGCTCCCAGGCGCCGGCTCTCCTGGGCTCTCCCCGGCCGAAGAGGATCCCATTCCCAGGAGAGAAAGGAAGTGGAGATGATGAGGATGGATGGGGGAATGGAAGCCGAGGTGGAACAGGAGGTCAAGGAGCCAAAGAAGCCAAACGAGTCGCCAGTCATGGCCATGCGCAGGAAGATCGAATCGACGGTGTCTGGAATATCCATGAGGATCCGCAGTGCCTCGGAGGAGAGGAAGGTAGCGGCAGAGGAGAGGGAAGCCAACAAACCAGAGAGCAAGAAGACACCCCTGTTCTCTATTCTGCGCAGGTCGACTTCCGAGGGACGTAGCCTAAAGAATATGGCTGGACCCAGTGTCCCTCAGAACCAGTTGGGTTCTCAGTCGGGCACCGGAGCTTCCTCAGATTCCCTGGAGTCCATGTCCAGCATCAAGTTGGAGACAGCCTCAAAGGGTACGAGACTTCTACCAACATATAAATAACATTTCTTTAGAATGAACATGTTCCCCCTACACCTGAAAATGTCATATGTTTCATTTGAAGATGATTACTGAGCAAAATTAGACAAAAACCAAACGTTACCAATTAACGCGTGTATTATCACTGTACAGAGACAATGTCCCTATTCTGGAGTGGTACTAAAAATGTAATAAGAATCATACATTTTAACAATTATGCAAACCCTCCCACCCCCTTCCCCAACCAAATCAAACCTGATCTTGCACACTGAGATACAAAAAAAAAGTCAATCTTAGTAAACAAGCTTCCCTATGTGTGCTACCATCCCCTTTTTTCTTTGTTACTATTTCTGTTGATTTAATTTTGTTATGTTTGTTCCCTCTGGTAGGGGCAGAGGGCGAACGTAGGTCCCGATGGGACCGTTGGGGCCTAACCAGAGGCAGCAAGAGAGACAAGACGGTCTCGCAGCCTGATATCCCAACGGCTATTGCCAGAGAAAATGGCTCCCTACGCTCTCGCTCCTACTCCAGACTGGCATCTGGTAATACTTAAAGTCCCTCATTTCTTAAAGAGATTGTTCATCCAAATTTCCAGACCTGGTAATCTCAATTACATTTCAAAATAAGTATTCAGATATCTTTTATTTGAAATGAAAAGTAGTTGAATATATGTAGTATAAATACACTTGGAAACTGTTTGAAAATACTCAAATGCACTTCCATTCATTTAACCCATGTATTTGAAAATATATTGTATTTGAAATAAATATTTGAAAATACTTTCAAATACAATTTGCTAGACTATTTGGTTATAAAAAATAACCATTCAAAAGTATTGGGCTTTGTATTTGAAAAGCATTTAAAATACCAGATACTCAAACACACATGTATTTGAACCCAGGTCGGCAAAATTACAACATTTCATATTTGTTTCCTTACCCTAAAAGCACTTGCTGGACAGGAAGAAACCGCAATCCATCATCATGTATCAAATTACCGGAGGGTTATGAGAATATTCAAACAACGTTCCACCAAACAATTTATTTTCAATCTCTTTTCTATTTTTAAATTAAATATACCTTTTGGTAACCCGCCTCACTCAATGTGACACGGATCCGCTATTTTTTTAGACCTTAGCTACTAGCTATTTAGTCATTGTTAGCCACTGCCTTCTGCACAGGCACCAACCGTTTTTTTTTTAGCCTGGTTAATACCTACCAGCCTCGGACAGTTTTTCTCCACTACAATGTGGGTTACTGCCGTAAACCTTGGACCATTACTCCTGATCATCACAGCTGACTAGCTGCCACCGAGTGACCCAGCCTGAACCTAGCCCTGAGCCAGGACCACATCCTGGCCTACTCTGTGATCACCTGGCTACCCAGCCGAAGCCTCCCGGACACAGCAAGAATCCACTACTCCACCGGATACTTGCCGTAAGCTCTGGACCTTTGCAGCAGATCATCGCTGTTAGCTAGCTGCTACCGGGTGGCTAAAACCCCTGCCCCGAAGCTAGCACCAGTTAGCCGCGAGCCAGGTGCTTCTCCCGGTTAGCAAACAAAATTACTACAACTACAACACCTCTTTCACCATCTGGCCCGGACCCTTTGTCGACACGGCGCCCCGCCGTACCACCACGACTGGTCCGCAAACGTAATTCCATCCTCTGTTCCCTCAACCGGCCATTGCCAGACGTCGGAGCTGGCGCTTCTCCTTACCCGGCCTGCTAACTTTAAACGCTGTGTCACCCGCGTGCTAGTGTAGTAATGACTACCCTGCGGCTTCCCTGTTCCATCTATCGCTGTTCACTGCTGGACTGTTCATTTATCACGGTACTCCATTTGGATAATTTTTTTTCATTTATCTGTCGGCCATATCCCCGAACTCAGGCCCTGTGTGTAGTTAATCAACTCACTCTGCCCATTCATCGCCATTTTACCTGTTGTTGTTCTTTTAGCTGATTAGCTGTTGTTGTCTTCGCTAGCTCTCCCAATCAACACCTGTGATTGCTTTGTGCATTGCTTTATATCTCTCTCAAATGTCAATATGCCTTGTATACTGTTGTTTAGGATAGTTATCATTGTTTTAGTTTACAGTGGAGCCCCTAGTCCCACTCTACATGCCTCAGATTCATCCTTTCTCCCACCCCCCACACATGCGACGACCTCACCCAGTATAACCAGTACATCCAGAGATGCAACCTCTCTTATCATCACTCAGTGCCTGGGCTTACCTCCACTGTACCCGCACCCCACCATACTCCTGTCTGCACATTATGCCCTGTATCTATTCTACCATGCCCAGAAATCTGCTCCTTTTATTCTCTGTCCCCAACGCACTAGGCGACCAGTTTCGTACCCTCATCCTACTCCTCCTCTGTTACTCGGGTGATGTGGAGGTTAACACAGGCCCTGCGTGTCCCCAGGCACTTTCATTTGTTGACTTCTGTAATCGTAAAAGCCTTGGTTTCATGCATGTTAACATCAGAAGCCTCCTCCCTAAGTTTGTTTTACTCACTGCTTTAGCAGTGAGTAAAACCAACCCTGCCAACCCTGATGTCCTTGCCGTGTCTGAATCCTGGCTTAGGAAGGCCACCAAAAATTATGAGATTTCCATACCAAACTACAACATTTTCCGTCAGGATAGAACTGCGAAAGGGGGAGGAGTTGCAATCTACTGCAGAGAAAGCTTGCAAAGTTCTGTCATACTCTCCAAGTCTATGCCCAAGCACCGCCTGTTATAGACCCCCCTCAGCTCCCAGCTGTGCCCTGGACACCAAAGGTGAATTGATTGCCCCCCATCTATCTTCAGAGTTTGTTCTGTTAGGTGACCTAAACTGGGATATGCTTAACACCCCGGCTGTCCTACAATCTAAGCTAGATGCCCTCAATCTCACACAAATCATCAAGGAACCCACCAGGGACAACCCTAAATCTGTAAACATGGGCACCCTCATAGATATTATCCTGACCAACTTGCCCTCCAAATACACCTCTGCTGTTTTCAAGCGATCTCAGCGATCACTGCCTCATTGCCTGCATCCACTATGGGCCCGCGGTCAAACGACCACCCCTCATCACTGTCAAACGCTCCCTAAAATACTTCTACGAGCAGGCCTTTTTAATCGACCTGGCCCGGGTATCCTGGAAGGATATTCACCTCACTTGGTCGCTCTTTAAAAGTAATTTCCTCGCCATCTTAAATGAGCATGCCCCTTTCAAAATATGTAGAACAGATATAGCCATGGGTTCACTCCAGACCTGACTATCCTTGACCAGCACAAAACACATCCTGTGGCAGACTACAATAGCATCGAATAGTCCCCGCAATATTAACTGTTCAGGGAAGTCAGGAACCAATACACAGAGTCAGTCAGGAAAGCAAAGGTTAGCTTTTTCAAACAGAAATTTGCATCCTGTAGCTCTTACTCCAAAACGTTTTGGGACACTGTAATGTCCATGGAGAACAAGAGCACCTCCTCCTAGCTGCCCACTGCACTGAAGCTAGGAAACACTGTCACCACCGATAAATCTACGATAATCGAGAATTTCAATAAGCATTTCTCTACGGCTGGCCATGCTTTCCACCTGGCTACCCCAACCCCGGCCAACAGCTCTGCACCCCCCGCAGCAACTGGCCCAAGCCTCCCCAGCTTCTCCTTCACCCAAATCCAGATAGCAGATGTTCTGAAAGAGCTGCAAAACCTGGACCCGTACAAATCAGCTGTGCTAGACAATCTGGACCCTCTCTTTCAAAAATTATCCCCCGCCGTTGCTGCAACCCCTATTACCAGTCTGTTCAACCTCTTTTTTTGTATCGTCCGAGATCGCTAAAGATTGGAAAACTGTCTTCAAAGGGAGTGACACTCTAGACTCAAACTGTTATGGACGTATATACATCCTGCCCTGCCTCTCTAAAGTCTTTGAAAGCCAAGTTAATAAACAGATCACTGACCATTTCGAACCCCACCGTACCTTCTCTGTTGTGCATTCCGAGCTGGTCACGGGTGCACCTCAGCCACGCTCAGGGTCCTAAACGATATCATAACCGCCATCGACCTGACCATGGCTTTCGACTGTCAATCATCACATTCTTATCGGCAGACTCAATAGCCTTGGATTCTCAATTGACTGCCTCGCCTGGTTCACCAACTATTTTGCAGACAGAGTTCAGTGTGACAAATCGGAGGACCTGTTGTCCGGACCTCTGGCTGTCTCTATGGGGGTACCACAGGGTTCAATTCTCGGGCCGACTCGATTCTCTGTAAATGTCAATGATGTCGCTCTTGCTGCTGGTGATTCCCTGATCCACCTCTACGCAGACGATACCATTCTGTATACATCTGGCCCATCTTTGGACACTGTGCTAACTAACCTCCAAACAAGCTTCAATGCCATACAACACTCCTTCATTGGCCTCCAACTGCTCTTAAATGCTAGTAAAACTAAATACATGCTTTTCAACCGTTCGCTGCCCGCACCTGCCTGCCCGCCCGCCTGACTGGCATCACTACCCTAGACGGTTCTGATCTAGAATATGTGGACAACTACAAATACCTAGGTGTATGGCTAGACTGTAAACTCTCCTTCCAGACTCATATTTAACATCTCCAATCCAAAATAAAATCTAGAATCAGCATTCTATTTCGCAAACAAAGCCTCCTTCACTCACGCCGCCAAACTTACCCTAGTAAAACTGACTATCCTACCGATCCTTGACTTCGGCGAAGTCATCTATAAAATAGCTTCCAATACTTTACTCAGCAAACTGGATGCAGTCTATCACAGCGCCATCCGTCTTGTTACCATAGCCCCTTATACCACCCACCACTGCGACCTGTATGCTCTAGTCGGCTGGCACTTGCTACATATTCGTGTCTCACTGGTCATCCCCAAAGAGAACATCTACTTTGGTCGCCTTTCCTTCCAGTTCTCTGCTGCCAGTGACTGGAACAAATTGCAAAATTGCTGAAGCTAGAGACTTATATTTCCCTTACTAACTTTAAACATCAGCTATCTGAGCAGCTAACCGATCGCTGCAGCTGTACATAGTCCATCTGTAAATAGCGCACCCAATCTACCTACCTCATCCCCATATTGTTTTTATTTACTTTTCTGCTCTTTCGCAGACCAGTATCTCTACTTGCACATAATCATCTGCTCATTTATCACTCCAGTGTTAATCTGCTAAATTGTAATTACTTCGCTACTATGGCCTATTTATTGCCTACCTCCTCACGCCATTTGCACACACTGTATATAGACTTTCTGTTTTTTCTATTGTGTTATTGACTGTACGCTTGTGTATTCCCGTAACTATTTTCGTCCTCCTCTTCTGAGGAGGAGTAGGAAGGATCGGACCAACGCGCAGCTTTGTACGTGTTCATGATTTATTTAACGGAACACTGAAATACAAACTAAAATGGGGAAAACAGGCTACCTAAGTATGATTCTCAATCAACGATCGACAGCTGCCTCTGATTGAGAACCATACCAGGCCAAACACAGAAATACAACATAGAAAAAAGAACATAGACTACCCACCCCAACTCATGCCTTGACCAAACTAACACAAAGACATAATAAAGGAACTAAGGTCAGAACGTGACAATTCCATGTGTAACTCTGTGTTGTTGTTTGTGTCACACTGCTTTGCCTTATCTTGGCCAGGTCGCAGTTGTAAATTAGAACTTGTTCTCAACTAGCTTACCTGTTTAAATAAAGGTGGAACATTAATATCTTATGTTCTGAGAACATGGCAACCATATTCTGTGTATGGTTGGTAGGACGTTAATGGAATATTCTCCTAACCCTCCGAGAACTGGACACATGAATGTTCTTGCAACGTTCCCATTAAACGTATTTAGAACATTCATATTTTAAGTTCTGAGAACATGGTTAAGCACATTCTGGCTAAGTCATATTTGACATTAAGAGAATGTGTCTCATGGAAACATTCCTTGCACATCAATGGAACATTCCAATAAAAATGTTATTTAAATACCTGAGACTCTTAAACTTCTTAGGGATCAAATCCCGTTAACGGGATCGATTTGACAACTTGCGGTGAAATGGCAGAGCGCCAAATTCAAATTAAATTACTATAAATATTAAACTTTCATGAAGTCACACATGCAATACACCAAATGAAAGCTACACTTGTTGTTAATCCAGCCAATGTGTCTGATTTCAAAAAGGCTTTACGGCGAAAGCAAACCATGCGATTATCTGAGGACAGCACCCCATCAAACAAACACAGACAATCATAATTCAACCCGCCAGGCCCAACACAAAACTCAGATATAACGATATAATTCATGCCTTACCTTTGACAAGCTTTTTCTGTTGGCACTCCAATATGTCCCATAAACATCACAAATGGTCCTTTTGTTCGATTAATTCCGTCGTTATATCCAAAATGTCAATTTATTTGGCGCGTTTGATCCAGAAAAACACTGGTTCCAACTCGCGCAACAAGACTACAAAATATCTAATAAGTTACCTGTAATCTTTGTCCAAACATTTCAAACAACTTTCCTAATACAACTTTCCGTATTTTTTACGTAATTAATCGATCAAATTTAAGATGGGATAAACTGTTGGAGCGAGCTTTCAGGTCATGCGCCTCTATCAAACAGTACACTTCACTCGACCCTCGTTCTGAACTGCCCTACTTCTTCATTACACAAAGGAAAAACATCAACCAATTTCTAAAGACTGTTGACATCCAGTGGAAGCGATAGGAACTGCAAGCAAGTGCCTTAGAAATCTAGATCCCCATAGAAAAACCATTGAAAAGAGAGTGACCTCAAAAAAAGATTTTCCTGAGTCATGTCTGGAGGAAACCTGGCACCATCACTACGGTGAAGCATGTTGATAGCAGCATCATGCTGTGGGTATGTTTTTCAGCAGCATGGACTGGGAGACTAGTCAGGATCGAGGGAAAGATGAACAGAGCAAAGTACAGTTCCTTGATGAAAATCTACGCCAGAACATTCAGGTCCTCAGACTGGGGCGAAGGTTTACCTTTCAACAGGACAACGACAAAGCACACATCCAAGACAATGCAGGAGTGGCTTCGGGACAAGTCTCTGAATGTCCTTGTGTGCCCAGCCAGAGCCCAGACTTAAACCCGATCGAACATCTCTGGAGAGACCTGAAAATAGCTGTGCAGCAACGCTCCCCATCCAACCCGACAGAGCTTGAGAGGACCTGCTCAGAAGAATGGAAAAAAACTCCCCAAATACTGGTGTGCCAAGCTTGTAGTGTCATACCCAAGAAGACTCAATGCTGTAATCGCTGCCAAAGGTGCTTCAACAAAATACTGAGTATATGATCTGAATACTTATGTAAATGTTGTGTTTTATATATTTTTTTATACATATGCAAAAATGTCTAAAAACCTGTTTTTCCTTTGTCATTATGGAGTATTGTGTGTAGATTGATGAGAAAAAGGGGTCTGAATACTTTCCGAATGCACTGTAGCTTGCCAGTATGTAAACTCGCTTGTCAGTCTAAACAGCATGTTGATACTCAAAGTTGTTGAAAGAGTCTAATTAGCAAACAGTGAAAGACATATCAAGCTAAATTCTATTTGTATGTGGTCCACAGAAATGCCAATTTTTTTACTTCTTAAACCCATTCCCAATTTGTCTCTCCTCCAGACTTCCCTCCCGTGTTCCACATCAAGCTGAGGGACCACGTCCTGCTAGAGGGAGATCCCATCACCCTTAGCTGCCTCCCTGCAGGCAGCCCCCACCCACACATCTCCTGGATGAAAGGTAATAACTTAATATAAGAGCAGAATGTAATATCAACCCCTGTAGTATCTTCAGAAAGCATTCAGACCCCTTGACTTTTTACACATTTGTTAAATTAGAGCCTTCAGCTAAATTGTATTTTTTTTTAATTCCCCTAATCAATCTACACACAATACACCATAAAACTGAAATAGTACATTTAAATAAGTGTTCAGAACCTTTACTCTGTACTTTGTTGAAGCAGTCTTCTTGAGTATGACGCTACAAGCTTGGCACACATGTATTTGGGAAGTTTCTCCCGTTCTTCTCTGCAGATCCTCTCAAGCTCTGTCAGGTTGGATGGGGAGCATTACTGCACAGCTATTTTCAGGTCTCTCCAGAGATGTTCGATCAGGTTTAAGTCTGGGCTCTGGCTGGGCCAGTCCAGGACATTCAGAGACTTGTCCCAACGCCACTCCTGCATTGCCTTAGCTGGGTGTTTAGGGTCGTTGTCCTGTTGGAAGGTAAGCCTTCACCCCAGTCTGAGGTCCTGAGCGCTCTGAAGAAGGTTTTCATCAAGGATCTCTCTGTACTTTGCTCCGTTCATCTTTGCCTCGATCCTGACTAGTCTCCCAGTCCCTGCCACTAAAAAACATTTCCACGGGATGATTCTGCCACCACCATGCTTCACCATAGGGATGGTGCCAGGTTTCCTCCAGACCTGACACTTGGGATTCAGGCCAAAGAGTTCAGTCTTGGTTTCATCAGACCAGATACATTTGTTTCTCATGGTCTGAGAGTCCTGAGGTGCCTCTGGACAAACTCCTAGTACGCTGTCATGTGCCTTTTACTGAGTAGTAGCTTTTATCTGGCCACTCTACCATAAATTCCTGTTTGGTGGATTGCTGCAGAGATGGTTGTCCTTCTGGAAGGTTCTCCCATCTCCACAGAGGAACTCTGGAGCTCTGTCAGAGTGACCATTGGGTTCTTGGTCACCTCCCTGACCAAGGCTCTTCTCCCTCGGTTGCTCATTTTGGCCGAGTGGCTAGCTCTAGGTAGAGTCTTGGTGGCTCCAAACTTATGGAGGCCACTGTGTTCGTGGGGAACTTCAATGCTGCAAAAATGTTTTGGTACCCTTCCCCAGATCTGTGCCTCGATGCAATCCTGTCTCGGAGCTCCTCTGACATGCATTGTCAACTGTGGGACCATATATAGGCAGGTATGTGCCTTTCCAAATATTGTCCTATCAATTGAATTTACCACAGGTGGACTCCAATCAAGTTGTAGAAATATCTCAAGGATGATCAATGGAAACAGGATTCACCTGAGCTCAATTTCAAGTCTCATAGCAAAGGGTCTGACTACTTTACAGTGGGGCAAAAAAGTATTTAGTCAGCCACCAGTCATGCAAGTTCTCCCACTTAAAAAGATGAGAGAGGCCTGTAATTTTCATCATAGGTACACTTCAACTATGACAGACAAAATGAGGAAGAAAAATCCAGAAAATCATATTGTAGGATTTTAATTAATTAATTTCCAAATTATGGTGGAAAATAAGTATTTGGCCAATAACAAAAGTTTATCTCAATACTTTGTTATATACCCTTTGTTGGCAAGGACAGAGGTCAAATGTTTTCTGTAAGTCTTCACAAGGTTTTCACACACTGTTGCTGGTATTTTGGCCCATTCCTCCATGCAGATCTCCTCTAGAGCAGTGATGTTTTGGGACTGTTCCTGGGCAACACGGACTTTCAACTCCCTCCAAAGATTTTCTATGGGGTTGAGATCTGGAGACTGGCTAGGCCACTCCAGGACCTTGAAATGCTTCTTACGAAGCCACTCCTTCGTTGCCCGGGCGGTGTGTTTGGGATCATTGTCATGCTGAAAGACCCAGCCACGTTTCATCTTCAATGCCCTTGCTGATGGAAGGAGGTTTTCACTCAAAATCTCACGATACATGGCCCCATTCATTCTTTCCTTTACACGGATCAGTCGTCATGGTCCCTTTGCAGAAAAACAGCCCCAAAGCATGATGTTTCCACCCCCATGCTTCACAGTAGGTATGGTGTTCTTTGGATGCAACTCAGCATTCTTTGTCCTCCGAACACGACGAGTTGAGTTTTTACCAAAAAGTTATATTTTGGTTTCATCTGACCATATGACATTCTCCCAATCTTCTTCTGGATCATCCAAATGCTCTCTAGCAAACTTCAGACGGGCCTGGACATGTACTGGCTTAAGCAGGGGGAACACGTCTGGCACTGCAGGATTTGAGTCCCTGGCGGCGTAGTGTGTTACTGATGGTAGGCTTTGTTACTTTGGTCACAGCTCTCTGCAGGTCATTCACTAGGTCCCCCTGTGTGGTTCTGGGATTTTTGCTCACCGTTCTTGTGATCATTTTGACGACACGGGGTGAGATCTTGCGTGGAGCCCCAGATCGAGGGAGATTATCAGTGGTCTTGTATATCTTCCATTTCCTAATAATTGCTCCCACAGTTGATTTCTTAAAACCAAGCTGCTTACCTACTGCAGATTCAGTCTTCCCAGCCTGGTGCAGGTCTACAATTTTGTTTCTGGTGTCCTTTGACAGCTCTTTGGTCTTGGTCATAGTGGAGTTTGGAGTGTGACTGTTTGAGGTTGTGGACAGGTGTCTTTTATACTGATAACAAGTTAAAACAGGTGCCATTAATACAGGTAACGAGTGGAGGACAGAGGAGCCTCTTAAAGAAGAAGTTACAGGTCTGTGAGAGCCAGAAATCTTGCTTGTTTGTAGGTGACCAAATACTTATTTTCCACCCTAATTTGCAAGTAAATTCATCAAAAATGGATTTTTTTTCTCATTTTGTCTGTCATAGTTGAAGTGTACCTATGATGAAAATTACAGGCCTCTCTCATATTTTTAAGTGGGAGAACTTGCACAATTGGTGGCTGACTAAATACTTTTTTGCCCCACTGTATGTGAATAAGGTATTTCTGTTTTTATTTATTTTATTCATTTTAGAATAAGGCTGTAACGTAACAAAATGTGGAAAAGGTTAAAGGGTCTGAATACTTTCCGAATGCATTGTAAATGCATCATATTGCATTATAACTGTTGGCTTTAAGTGTACCTTTTCCTCCCATTTCAGATAAGAAGCCTCTGCAGATTGATGCCAGAATGAACATGATCTCCTGTCCGGATGGCAGGCAGCTGCTGATGATCATGACAACCACCAAGAAGGATGCAGGGCTATACGAGTGTGTGGCTACCAACCCTCTGGCTTCGGTCTCCAGCTCCTGTACTCTCTCCCTTGCTCGTAAGAGTCACAGACCTCAGAGAGGGAAATAGAGGGAGAGAGAGAATTTTTTTTTTTTTTTTTTTTGTTTTCTAAATTACAGATTTTCCTGCTCTATTATGTAGGTTTGGATAGACCCCTTGGCCAACTCAGTTGGGCGAATGAACCTATTCTAGCGCAAATTCCTTCCTAATTTTGTCACGTCAGAAAATGATACCCAATGAATTACCATCAACTTGATATTGATCTATCTTTAGACCAAATCTCATGCAACTGAAAATCTTTTTTATTTAGGCCTAGTCATTTAAAACACTTTTAGTGGTTTTGAATGAACAGGACTGAGTTGTACCTATACCTCTCTGCCCTTCTAGGGCTGCCCAATCATCCTGGGACTCCTGAGGTTCCCCAGCGCTATAAGAACACTGCCCTGGTCCTCTGGAGGCCATCAGACACTACAGCCCCCTGCACCTACTCTCTGGAGAGAAAAGCAGAGGGTGAGTCACGGTGTCACATACACTCACACATATAACTTCATTCGTATCATTTCAAAGTCTGAACTTAAAGCCATACTGTCCAAATTCAGTTGTATCATACGCCAAATGTACACAGTCCAACACATTATTGCTCTGTTGCAGTCATTTGCAATATGGCAGTGTTGTTCTGTTCAATCACTGATAGAAATACATTTACATTTAAAATTGTAATCATTTTATCAAGGCACAAGGCGACACCCAAATGCAGACGCAGGAGGCAGATGGTTGGAGTCTTACAATGTTTATTCATCCAAAAGGAGTAGGCAAGAGAATGTTCGTGGACAGGCAAAAAGGTCAAAACCAGATCAGAGCCCAGAGGTACAGAGTGGCAGAGAGGCTTGTAGTTAAGCAGGCAGAATAGTCAGGCAGGCAGGTACAAAGTCCAGAAACAGGTAAGGGTCAAAACCGGGAGGACTAGAAAAAGAAGAATGCAAGAAGCAGGAGAACGGGAAAAACGCTGGTTGACTTGGAAACATACAAGATTAACTGACACAGAGAGACAGGAAACACAGGGATAAATACACTGGGGAAAATAAGCCACACCTGGAGGGGGTGGAGACAATCACAAGGACAGATGAAACAGATCAGGCCGTGACACATTTAGCAGACACTCGTATTCAGAGCGACTTACAGTTAGTTTAATCATCTTAAGATAGCTAGGTGGGGTTAAGTGCAAGGGGGATCAAGTGCAATGGGGGTCAAGTGCAAGGGGGGTCAAGTGCAAGTGCTGGTAAAAATTTTACATTTTGTATTTAAGGTGAGGAGGTGGATTGTTTAAGAAACTGTTTGAAGAGGTAGGGTTTCAGATGTTTTCAGGAGATGGGTAGGGACTCTGTTCTAGTTTCAGGGGGTAGCTGGCTCCACCATTGGGGTGCCAGGACAGAGAAGAGCTTGGACTGGGCTGAGCAGGAGCTGCCCCTTCCGTAGGGGGGAGGGTCAAGAGACGTGAGATGGCTGAACGAAGTGCTCGGGTTGGGTTGTAGGGTTTGAGCATAGCATGAAGGTAGGGAGGCGCAGTTCCTCCTGCTGTTCCATAGGTAAGCAACATGGGCTTGTAGTGGAAGCAATCTTCGACTGAAAGCCAGCGGAGTGTGCAGAGGAGCTGGGTGACACGAGAGACATTTTTTTAATGCAGTTTTATTATGCCAATGATTCATTCAAAATAACTGCCTTCCGGGACCTTATTCTCTGACGATTGATTGAAATGTGTCTTTCTAAATGAAATATAAACATGAACACGTAAATGTATGTCTATGGTCTTTCTCCCCCAGGTGAGAGTAACTGGCTCATCGTGGCCACTGGAGTGGCTGACTGTTACTACAATGTGGTAGACTTGCCAGGAAGGGGCACCTTCAGGTTTAGAGTGGCGTGTGTGAACAAGGCAGGCCAAGGACCCTACAGTAACCTCTCAGAGTTAGTGTGCCTGGATGCCTCAGGTATGTGCTACTTTCTACTATGAAGACCTTACTATGAAGACCTAACGGTAATACAGTATGTCATTATTATCATACATTTATTTTCCATTTGGTTTAAATGTCTGCACACATGTATGATGTACTAGGCACCTGGAGTTTACATCATACATGTTTGCACACATGTATGATGTACTAGGCACCTGGAGATTGACAAACTCCTGTAAACTCCCATACTTTCTCCATCAAATATGAATGTTTCCTAGCAAAGTCTTTTTCATAGAATTCTACGAGAGGGCTCACTCTCGTAATACTAAGAACTGTATTATTCTGAATCAACAGCACCAACAAAATCCAGTGGATCAGTCGTTGTGAAGACAGTCCATGCAGCACCGGTTGTCAAAACGTCAGCAATTACCGTCCCCTCCATGAAGCCTGTGCCTAGTAAAGTGCCGACCCCAGCCCCATCTTTCTCCCCATCCACACAGACCCCATCCCCCTCTGCTGCTGCTCCTGCTCCTGCTCCTGCTGTACCAGCGGCCAAGTCTATTGCTTCTATCCCCGCTTTTAAACCTGTTGATTCCAAACCCTCAGTCCCTCAGACCCTAACCAGCGCTGCCTCCGCCCCCATTGTTACTAATGTGGCCCCATCCCATCGGGCCATCCCTGAGATCCAAATCCCGTCTCCAGTTCAGTCCGCTCCTGCCCCGGCCAAAGCCAAGACCACCATCAATATCAACGTCACGAAAACGGCACAGTCTCAACTGGGAACCGTAACCAAGCTCGCTCCTCCTATCGTTCTCCCCAAACCCCAGAGTCCCATAAATATCGTCTCGCCCATGACTAAGACCCCGCCCCCACCTGTGGTCCCTCCCACAGCCATTGGCAAACCCATTTCGTCTGTGCCCATGTATGCGCCAATACCGGCTACCACGGCACGCGTCATCCCACCATCCCCCTCCACCCCCATCTCACCCCCGGTGGTGCTGGTTTCCAGCATGAGTCCTGTAGGGGATGGTGGGGTTACACCCACACGTATGACCCCGTCTGGGCGGATGACCCCCTCCGGCACCCTGTCAGGACGCAAGACGCCGTTGGGGGGACGCCCTGGTGAGAGTTCCCTGCGCCAGGGAGTGCCCCAGAAACCGTACACCTTCATGGATGAGAAGGCCAGGTAAAGAATGTAAAAAGTAATGTCCACAATGCTCCCACAGTGTTATGCTCAGGGATATTTTAGACACAGCATTTCCCTCTAGACTGTCTATCCATAACTGTGTTGTTACACTGAACAAAAATGCAAAATGCAACAATTTAAAAGATTTTACTGAGTTACTGTTCATATAAGGAAATCAATAAATTGAAATAAATTAATTAGGCCATGATCTATGGATTTCACATGACTGGGAATACAGATATGCCTCTGTTGGTCACAGATACAATACATGACCAAAAGTATGTGGACACCTGCTCGTCGAACATCTCATTCCAAAATCATGGGCATTAATATGGAGTTGGTCTCCCCTTTGCTGCTATAACAGCCTCCACTCTTCTGGGAAGGCTTTCCACTAGATGTTGGAACATTGCTGCAGGGACTTGCTTCCATTTAGCCACAAGAGCATTATTTAGGTCGGGCGATTAGGCGTGGCTCGCAGCCGGCATTCCAATTCATCCCAAAGTTGTTCAATGAGGTTGTGGTCAGGGCTCTGTGCAGGCTAGTCAAGTTCTTCCACACCAATCTCAACAAAACATTTCTGTATAGACCTTGCTTTGTGCAAGGGGGCATTGTCATGCTGAAATAGGAAACTGTTGATGCGGCAAACTGTTGCCCCAATGTTGGAAGCACAGAATCGTCTAGAATGTCATTGTATGCTGTAGCGTTAAGATTTCCCTTCAATGGACCTAAGGGACCTAGCCCGAACCATGAAAACAGCCCCAGACCATTATTCCTCCTGAACCAAACTTTACAGTTGACACTATGCATTCAGGCAGGTAGCTTTCTCCTTATCCACCAAACCCAGATTCATCTGTCGGACTGCTAGATGGTGAAGCGTGATTCATCACACCAAAGAATGTGTTTCCACTGCTCCAGATTCCAATAGCGGCAAGCTTTACACCACTCCAACTGACGCTTGGCGTTGCGCATGGTGATCTTAGGCTCGTGTAAGGCTGGCCGGCCACGGAAACCCATTTCATTAATCTCCCGACGAACCGTTCTTGTGCTGACATTGCTTCTTGTTTGACAGTTTGTGCAGAAATTCTTCAGTTGTGCCATCCCACAGTTTCATCAGCTGTCTGGGTGGCTGGTCTCAGACGATCCCACAGGTGAAGGAGCCAAATGTGGACGTCCTGGGCTGGCATGGTTATGTGTGGTCTGCGGTTGTGAGGCCGGCTTGGCGCACTGACAAATTCTTTAAAAAGACGTTTGAGGCGGCTTATGGTAGAGAAATTAACATTGCATTCTTTGGCAAGAACTCTGGTGGACTGTCCTGCCTGCCAATTCCACGCTCTCTCAAAACTTTAGACATCTGTGGCATTGTGTTGTGTGACAAAACTACACATTTTAGAGTGGCCTTTTATTGTCCCCAGCATAATACATTTTAGCACAGAATCTGAAAAAAAAGTTTTCTAGAATTATTTTATTTCATGAAACATGGCACGGACACTTTACATGTTGCATTTATATTTTTGGTCAGTATATTATTATTATTATTATCAAACACTATTATTATTATTTATTATATACTGCATTTCCCTGGAAATCTACCTCTAATTCAATGTCTAATTCTGTTAGAATGACTTTTGAGTCTGTTGTAATGTTGATACATTTAGAGAGACATCATACAGTCTATTATAAGCCTTATTTTACAACATTTGAATGGTTTGTATACAGTTATACTTGCTGGCTTTTTTTGAAGTGTTAATTCAAGGTTGTCTCTTTGTTTGTCTTAAAGGGGCCGCTTTGGCGTGATCCGAGAGTGTAGAGAGAACGCCACGGGCAACCTGTTCATGGCTAAGATTGTGCCCTACGAGGCAGACAATAAACAGACAGTGCTGCAGGAGTACGACATCCTCAAGTCCCTCCACCATGACAAGATCATGGCTCTGCATGAGGCTTACGTCACGCCCCGCTACCTAGTGCTCATCTCGGAGTGCTGCAGTGGAAAAGAGCTCCTCTACAGCCTCATCGACAGGTCAAACAGCACATATTCTTCTGTATACCAACTAATGGAAATAACTATCTTATTTCTGTTATATGATTTTGTATGTAATGATTACTTTTGCTCTGTATAGTATCCCTGGGCCAGGGTTGGGGTCAATTCCATTGGATTTCTTCGTTGAAAAGCTATTGATCTTCAAGGACAACTTTGGAAATGAGTGTTTCTATTAATGCTTTAAAGGGCTATAGTCAGGGGATGCAATGCAAATCTTGTGGTATTCTTTTTTTTACCCAAATAAATTCAAATCAAAAGAAATTGGATTTCAGTTTACTTTCTCAATTGATGGAATTGACCTCAACACTTTCATCCTTTGTTGTCCCCCTAGATTCCGCTACTCAGAGGATGACGTGGTGGGCTACATTGTTCAGGTCCTGCAGGGTTTGGATTACCTGCACAACCGCCGCATCCTGCACTTAGACATCAAGCCGGAGAACATCATCATCACCTACATGAACGTAGTGAAGATCATTGACTTTGGCAGCGCCCAGACCTTTAACCCACTCTTCCTCAAGCAGTTCAGCCCACCTGTTGGAACTCTGGAGTATATGTGTAAGTCATGAGAATGATCTAAATCGGTGTCTCTCAACCCAATCCTGAGGGTTGAAACTTAGGGGGTGAAAAATGTTGTTCTTGCCTGGCGCTAACATACCTGATTCAACTTAGCAATCAAATATGTATAATAGGGAATCCTTGTGTATAATAATATGTATTAATGTGATAGTTTTTAAACTTGGGCAATCTGAACAGAGAATTTCAAGCATATCAAAATGTGTTCTGTGCAAAAAATGCTCTGTAGCCAATCGGTCTGTCTCTGTGGCACAATGTAGACACAGACGGTAAGGGATGGCTCATAATACCATGTACAGATGAACCGACTGAGCGATGAACAGATTGTGATAGATGAATCTTTGATCAATTAATCATGTGTTAATACCAGATACAGTATGTGAACATACGCTAGTTGTGCCACTTTATGTGTCCTGAATGCCTCAAAGTTCCCACACTAACCTTTCCCTAACCTGTTCTCTTTTTCCTAACCTTTCCCTAAAGCGCCTGAGATGTTGAAAGGGGATGTGGTGGGCCCTCCGGCTGACATTTGGAGTGTAGGCGTGTTGACCTTCATCATGTGAGTATGGCCAAGGCTTTGGGCCAATGTCATTTGAACTCATTTGAAATTTAAGCCAAATCCCAGTTCATTCAAGTACCATTCATGAGTTGCAATTTGTCCCTATACAGTTCTGTAAAAAAAAATATATTTTTTATGAATGAATCCATTTTTGCAGCCATCTACACAGTGTAAGAGATGGGCACCTGCTTTACATGAATAAAATCAAACTTTAACGTTCATTTAAATGTCTCAACACACAAATTGTTACACATTAATATTTGACTGTGTTAATTTGTTTATTTTAAGTGCTCTGTCCTGTATGTTTATTTCAAACCTATTTAAAACCCATTTCAAACGTTTTCAGGCTAAGCGGAAGGTCGCCCTTCATGGATTATGATCCACAGGAGGCTGAAGCCAGAATCCTGGCAGCCAAGTTTGACTTGGGCAAACTCTACCAGAATGTGTCTCAAAGTGCCTCTCTGTTTTTAAAGAAGATCCTGTGTAGCTACCCTTGGTAAGTGCAGCTGATAATTAATACCAATTAAGTGCTCTTTTCTTTAGATTAATTGGTCCATTGATTATATTATCTACTGTCTGCACTGACCCTGGTTGTAACCTCCGTTTCAGGGCCCGTCCTTCCATCAAGGACTGCTACAACAACTCATGGCTCCAGGATGCCTACCTGATGCGGCTGCGGCGGCAGACCCTCACCTTCACCACCACGCGCCTCAAGGAATACCTGGACGAACAGCAGAGCCTGCGGGTGGGGGTGGCCACCAAGCACAAGGTCCTTCTCCGGTCATACCAGAGCTCGCCCCAGTCACCCACCTGCCCTCTACCCCCTTTGCCCATGACACCGGTCACACAGTGAGCACGGCTTCATATGTCAAATGCATGAAGGCAGGAGCTGTTGCCTGAGAGGAAGTACGCAATCTAAACGAGGCAGGTCTTAGGACCGAGCTCCCTAACTTGTTGAGATGAGGTGTGACTTTGACCTTTTCAGCCAAATGGACATAAAATCACAAAATCCAGCACTGGTTCTGAATATTGAGGACCTAACCTCTCTGCCTCCACCAGAAAGTCCCTATACTAAGCCTACAGGAAGCCACACATTTTTTTGTCTTGCAATGAGACAATCCCACGATGGTTCTTTGTGTATTTCATGGGGTGATACATGTTTCTCAAGGACTGGATGCCAGCTCAAAGTTCCAAACCTCTGCTCTCTTTTTTTATGTTAACAATCTCACAAAGTTTTCATCTGATCCTCTTGTATCCATGTACATCAACCAGATATCTTCTCGAAACATCTAGTGCATGTGTGATTTTATCTTTCCCTAGGATAATGACATTTGTGGAGATTATGTCTCTTCTTAGCATTTTTTTATGAACAAAGCGACACTACTGATAACATCTTTTACCCATGATTTTGGGTGCTACGGTATGCACAACATAGTGCTCAGTGTCATTTTCTATCTCTGATCATCAGAATGTTCTTGAAAACATGAGACGGAATAAATGCATTGAGAAATAATTGTTAGCTAAATGGTCGAGGCAAGATCAGCAATAGCTACCAGAACAGTGAACAACCAATCAATGCAACCCAAATCAAGAAATATGACATCATCGGCCTGAAAATATTCTTAAAGGCATTCTGATTTGGCCCGTTGAGTCTTTGTCATTATATATTACCATGTCAATGGCTACATTTTCCTATAGTTCCCATAATTCATGGACATTGCAGAGGATTTGTGTATACCAAGTCTGTGTATACAAAGGCTGCCTTGAACTCCAGTACCTTAGATTCACATTAACTGAGGGTGTCTTGAGTCACAGGGTATAATGTGGAAGGGTCATGCTGTAGCTTACAAGTGCCCTTACTAGAGTTCAGATTGAACATTTTGACAAATTACATTTGTAAAATGTGAATGGGTAGAGGGAGTGATGAGTGGCTTAATCTACAGTTAAACAGGACCTCTTTGACTGTAAGAATTTAAATTAGTACACAGATAATACAAGTTCCCACTTTTAAATTAGGATGATGCTTGGAGAAAGAATGTATCTTTGTTTTGGGGTTATTGCCATATTTGAAAAATAAATGTGTGTAGGTGCATGTCAGTCACATCCACGCAGATGAAGAAAGTGTGAACGTTTCATAAACATAAGAGATTTAATAGTATAGATATGATATATATTTATTGTGGTATAGTCATGCAGTGATGCGGCAAATGAGTGTCATGAAGTTGATTTTTACTTTACATTGTATTTCAGTTTTTAAATCAGCAGTTTGTTAACAATTAAGTATTTCAGCAGGATTCTTGTAGTTGAATACCATTGTCAAGTATGATATTAGTTTGATGCCTGCCCTGTGTGTCATATCATGCAGTTTTGTATACAATTATGATATGCCCAATTTCTTGGATGACAGGAGTACTTGGGGTAAATCTATAAAATGGATTAAGAATATATTTCAATGGATTGTGGAGACCGTATTAACATTTAAAAATAGAGAGAGTGAATATTGATGTATGAATACAAAGAAGGAATGTGCAAGACACCTCCAGTACGTTAAGAAGTAAAGTAATTGCAAATGATTATGGAATGGAACTGTTTGCAAGGTTGGTAATGATAAAGTTAATAGTTTTGTACCAAAGTAAAATACCTTGAATTATTGCAGTGTCCCAGGTAATGCACATTGAAACACAAACGTTTGCTTTGTAAGTTGAGAATCAATATTAGCTTTAATTAAATAATGAATTATTCGGGGGGGTATTATGATACTGGATGGCTTTGTGTGTGTGTGTGTGTGTGCATTTATTTATTTATTAATTGATTGAGCAATTCAGCTGGGGCCTAGATTAAATCAGATCGAGCATTAAGTGGAGATAGCCGACACCCTAGCTGATGTTTTGGCAGTGTCGGGGGTGAAACTGCATTGGAGCTGTCAAATCATTGTCCCGAAAATACACCCATGAGAAAGTGTATGCTATATAAGTGATAATGTCCTAGAAGCTGGTATTTGGAGGATATATTGACACGGGTGTTGTTAGGCCCAAGACAAAGTCAAGGGCCGGCAAACCGTGCCAATATATCCTCCAAACACCGGCTTTGAGTGCATTATCACTTTTATACAACAGGTTACCAACATACTCAAATAATGATTCAGATTTTTCATTAAAAACCTTATTTCGATGATTGTATTCATACTATTTCATCCTTCCACAAGATATAGTCCCGACACAAATCTATGGTTGTTATCCAAGCCGGCTGGTCGTTCGTTCTATCGGTTCAGTTGCCAGAGACGGGACCCAGTCGTTCCGTGTTTTTTTAGTTCTGTATCTACGGACGCGACCCAGTTATTCGTTCTAAATATTCCGTTGCCATCCTGGCTGGCAACGTTCTTATCCCTTGCTTGACAGCTAGCCAACTACAGCTAACTTAGTCACGTCACGTGTTTAAGCTGTTTTCTAGTGACAGTTATTTGGATACAGCCATAACAATGAGCTAATGAGGCACGATTTTGGACTGCCTATTTCAAAATATACTCTCTCGTTAGGACACTGTTGTTCAGAGGAGCTAGCCAACAACACAGCTAACACAATCACTTCAAACTGAAGTTCGAAAGACTGCAAACTAGCTGCACTTCGTTTCGTTTGACCTTTTAACAATTTACATTTCTTTGTACATATCCATAAACATTTTCCCAGATGATGCGTGATTTTGACTGGCTGAGAAACGCTGTCTGCATGCTGTATTGTCCCGACTCCCGACACGTTCATTACTATGGGACACCTGGAGATCGAATTTGAATATTGAAACTAAATGTTAGTCTAAAAGAAATGTGAGATAATGTCGAGATGCTATTTATAGTGGAGATCAAGTTTAGAAATTGCTTGGCTGGGCTGATGAGACAGTGGATTGCACAGTCAGATCAAAAAGAGTAAATAGGCATTTTAATGTCATAGATTTAGCCGGTGGGAACTTATGGAACAGATACAGGCTGGAATGCAGTTTTAACCAATCAGCATTCAGGATTAGACCCACCCACTATATATATATGGAAATAATGACTCTCAAATTGAAAAACATTCAATTAAATAATGAGGATTTCGATCAGCCTAATCGAGGTATAGATTACATCTGACATTCCAGTGTTAGAAGTTGTAAACAAGGCTGCATGGGATTTCTCGTAATGCAACTCCGTGCAGCCAATGGCAATGTCCGCTTTAGGTATAATGCTAGGGGCCACTTGTGGATTTGATAGCTCTAATGCAGTTCCACCTCTGACACCGCCGAAACAACCGCTATGATTGAATAGAGCCCTTGATGCGGCTCTTAACCTTCTTTGTTCTGTGGAATCTCTCTGAATCTGGCATGGAATAGCTACGAATAATAATAAAGAACATACATCTTAAACCCATTAATTTCAGTTTGTGTTATTTCAATTGAGCTTTGAGTTGTGCATTGTTGATCACATTTAAAAAGCACTCATATGAGCAAAATAATTTCATTTGTTTTGGAATGTTTACATAATGAATTTGAGTTTGGGGGGAAAAATTATTAAATATTAAAGCTTTAAACCTCACTAAAAGCTTCACTCATACATAAATTGTACTTAAACCCAAAATGTTTCTCCAGTAGATTATTAAGAAATTCTCATCCTTTGTTCAAAAATGGCCATTTTGACTTTATAGAGATTACAACTTCTCATTTCAGACTAATTGAAAAATAAAATGTTGTATAAAGTTTCACCCTTTCTTAAACAAGCCTTACAAAGCTGGTTACAATTTCATTTTCATCCTCCAGAAAATATAGAAAAAATATATGTGATGAATGATGAATACATTTGCATAACACAACCAACCAACAGTAACTCCTGTTCAGGCTATCCTATCCAATCAATCAGCCAGTTGTTATAATATGGGGGGTAGTTTAATGTTAGCACACAGTTAAGCACAACTCTGCCAGGATGCACTTCCACACTCCATCCCCAGGTGGCAGCACCAACTGAGTCCAAGCGCTTAGCCAAGCCTTTAGTTGCACACACGTGTGAGTAATTAGGATTGAGGTCGACTTCCTCATATGTTAAGCACTGTATGAATTTAAGACTTTCCAAGCTGATGAAACAAGATGTATGTTAGGAGAAGTACAATATGATCATAAGGAGATATAGAATTCAGATGAGGAATGGAGGGGATGCAGAGGAGGCCGAAGAGAGAGGAGGAGGGTGAGCTTGAGTCGGCTAAACATTTTCAGGAAAAAAGGGAGATGGTTTAATGAAGAAGAATGGTAGAAAGTGTAAGCAGAGTGAGCTGTATGCCAGATCGAAGTCTGGAGGAGGGCATATAAGTGAATGAGGGTGAATTATCAGAGGTGGCAGGTGTGGTGAAGTCCTTGGAGACAGGTTTGCACCGGTGGTCAGGATAAAGATGAGTCTGTGACGGTAGAAGTGACATTTTTGGAGAAAGTGGACCCCTGCATTTTGGCTGATCCATTTGTGATTTCAGGGTGGGTGAAAATGAGTTGGATGCTGTGGAATCGATGATGGTAACCCAAAAGTGGACTTGTGATAATTGTTTGTGTTTCTGCTGGTCAAAGGGAGCCGGCGATTTGTGCCAAACGAATTGGGGCAGGAGATGTGAATTGTTTTGCTCTCAAGAAAAGGGCATCATTGAAAGATATATATGATATTAGGCCACTCTTGGCCATGATTACAGACACCTGTGTCTTTTGACACTATATAAATGAGTCATCACACAGTGTTTGTGATTATACCCTGATGAAGACAGCTTGGCTGTCGAAACATTGGTAATTACATTTTTGCATCTGAGCTCCTAGAGTGTGCGGCTCTCTTTTATTTTCAAGTTCATTCCTGGGATGTGCCACAACTGGCCGTGGCCAGGAGTCCCATAGTAAGAGACATAATTGGCCCAGCATCGTCCAGGTTAAGGGAGGGTTTGGCCGGGACGGCTTCACTTGGCTCATCATGCCCTAGCGACTCATTGAGGCGGGCCGGGTGCCTGCAGGCTGACCCTGGTCGCAAGTTGAACAGTGTTTCTTCATACACATTGGTGCAGCTGGCTTCCGGGTTACGCTGGATGATGTTAAGGAGCGCGGTTAGGTGGGTCTTGTTTCGGAGGATGCATGACTCTACCTTCACCTCTACTGAGCCCGTTGGGGAGTTGCAGCGATGAGATAAGATCAAAAAAGGGGGGTAATATACTCAAAATAATAATAATAATTTTTACAAATTACAACTACATTGAGAGCATCTTGACTGGCTGCATCACTGCTCGGTATGGCCACTGTTTGGCATCCGACTGCAAGGTGCTACAGAGGGTAGTGTGTACGGCCCAATATATCACTGGGGCCGATTTCCCTGCCATCCAGGACCTCTATACCAGGTGGGGTCAGAGGAAGGCCCTAAAAATTGTCAGATTACAGCCGCCGAACTCATAGACTGTTCTCTCTGTTCCCACACAGAAAGCCAGAAGCCAACAGGACCCTGAACAGCTTCTACCCTCAAGCTATAAGACTGAGAAATAGCTACCTGGAATATCTGCATTGACCTTTTTTGCACTAACCTCTTTTGACTCATCACATAAACTGCTGTTTATTATCTACCTCAACCCCTGCACATCATCACTAGTGCAGTAGTGAGTGCATTAATTTTCTTATTTGTTCATACTTGTCCCCCATGGGATTTGAACCGACAACCCTGGCATTGCAAGTTCCATGCTCTACCAACTGAACCACTCAGGACAGAAATTATAACTTGTGTTATTATTTTCCTATTTATTCCTTGTGTTATTTTTCTATTTTTCCTCTCTGCATTATTGGGAAGGGCCTATAAGTAAACATTTCACTGTTAGTCAACACGTGTTCATTATGAAGCAAGTGACAAATACAATTTGATTTGATTTAACAAGTGAAGTAATAAGGGATCATAACTTTCACCTCGATTCACCTATCAGTCTATGTCATGGAAAGTGCAGATGTTCCTAATGTTCTGTACACTCAGTGTACGTCAAAGTGCTTCTATAGCTATATACACCATGATACTGCCTATTTAATTTATTCATTTAGCAAACATAAAGCTCATAATCCAGTGTCTTTTTCACAGTCAACACACCCATATTTCAGCTTTAATTAGCTTTAAAACAGCAACATTTTCTCTCAGCATCATTGCAAAAATATTTTGAATAGCATGATATTAGCTACATCTTTCTCTTTACCCCGTGACAAAATGTGTAAAATGAGAGAGATATATATATATGGGGCCCAACCAAATTTCTGCAAGCCCACCTACCAACGAATTTCTAACTATGCCACTGATTACTAACCTCCATTCTCCTTCGTTAAGTCGGTTTCAAGGCTACCCCTGTCGGCTGCTCCTGATCTACAGTTTACTACAAACGTCCAGCTTTCAAGAAACTGTAACAATGCGTCTCTCGAACATCTCGTTATGTCAAGGCAGCATATCGTATTTTTGATCGCTAGAAATAGCCTACTGCTTGGAGGAAAAGCATAAATATTATTCAATAATGTTGTCTACTGTTAAATATCCATTATGTTTTATGATCCGGTTACTGTACATATATGTATGAATTGATGAAAAAATAAACATGGGAAATCGTTTTTGTGGCATTATCGGATATTACAAAATATATAAACTTTTGTCGCTTTAAGACTGGGCTGCCTTGAAACCGTCAAGTTCCATGTTTGTATCGAGAAATTGAAGGTTCTGAACTGAACTCCATATTGAAACAAAGTTGTCAACTAGAATCTCACCCTTTTATTTCTTTATTTTAACATTGTATTTCATATGCACCGATGTTTTCAAGATATTAGCTTTAGAATAGGGGCTATTTTACTTAATTTTCCTGCGGTGAGTGGCAAAATATAAATAATATTTTCTATATTTAAACTTCCTTGAGCTATTATACATAGTCAACATTATAAACGGCTGTTTTTCTTTATTTACGGAACAAATGGACATCGCTTCCTCAATAATCACGCAAGTAATGAGGGATGAAGAGGATAACTATAGTCTGCGCGACGAAGGTGAGTTTGGAAAAGTTTTCAAGAAGTGTTCTGTTGCGCATGACAAAGTGAATATACATACACAAGACAGGATGGTGTTTAGATGGTCAAAGCCAGAACTAAATAAATAAATCCATTTTAAAGTTCAACGGAATATGTAGAGACCCCTGTAATATTGCACTACCATAAACAATTGCTTGAAATTATTGTAATTTACAGTCAAACTTTTGACTAATCGAAACTATCATTGTGAAGCCATATAGCTCGCCTAGGACATGGCCCACTGAAAGGCCTAAATTATTATTTTCGCTAATAACTTTTTGTTTGGCATAGCATCTTGTATTTATAAAAGGATGTAGTTGAAATTATTGAGTCAACGTAGGAAATCACAACCGAGTTTTTGAAAGCGTTGGGGGAAGGGGCGGGGCCGAAATGACTTGTATGACGGTACCAATGTTTTTGATTTGTGACTTGTGACTTGATTTGTGATTTGTGACAATCCGACCAAATTCACATAGCAATGTTATAGAGCTGTCATTCTCATTGAAAGCAAGTCTAAGAAGTGGTAGATCTGTTCTATGTGTGCTATTTCTATGCGTCCTGTTCTTAAATTTAGTTTTTGCATCTTTTATTTTCAGTTTTGTACACCAGCTTCAAACAGCTGAAAATACATTATTTTTGGTTATGGAAAATATATTTCACAGCGGTTTAGATGGTATGAGGATTCTGTACACTATACTTGCTTGTTGAACTGAAATTAGGCAAACTATTAGAATTTTAGAAACTAGGAAATGGCAGGGTGATTTTGGCATAGTGCATCTTCAAGTTAATTTTGTCGTACAGTTATGGAAACAATGTAGGATACACCTTTATGGCTAAATAGCCTGTTAGTCAAATGAACAAAAATGTAGCAGTTCTTTTTTATTTTCTGATTTTCACTGAACAAAAATATAAAAATGCAACATGTAAAGTGTTGGTCCCATGTTTCATGAGCTGAAATAAAAGATCCCAGAAATGTTCCACATGCACAAAAAGCTTATTTCGCTCACATTTTGTGCACAAATGTGTTTACATCCCAGTTACTGAGCATTTCTCCTTTGCCAAGATAATCCATCCACCTGACAGGTGTGGCATATCAAGAAGCTGATTAAACAGCATGATCATTACACAGGTGTCCCTTGTGCTAGGGACAATAAAAGGTCACTCTAAAATGTGCAGTTTTGTCACACAACACAATGCCACAGAGTTTTAAGGCAGCGGGCAATTGGCATGCAGAATGCAGAGCTGTTGCCAGAGAATTGAATGTAAATTTTACTACCATAAGCCACTTCCAATTTTTTGCAGTACGTCCAACCGGCCTCACAACCATAGACCACGTGTATGGTGTCGTGTGGGCAAACAGTTTGCTGATGTCAGTGTTGTGAACAGAGTGCCCCTTGGTGGCGGTGGTGTTATGGTATGGGCAGGCATGAGCTACGGACAACTAATACAATTGCGTTTTATAGATGGCAGTTTGAATGCACAGAAATACAGGCCATCGAGGCCATTGTGAGGCCCATTTTCTTTAAGTTATATGTGACCAACAGATGCATATCTGTATTCCCAGTCATGTGAAATACATAGATTAGGGCCTCATTTATTTATTTCAATCGAATGATTTCCTCATATGAACTGTAACTCAGTACAATCTTTGAAATTGTTGCATGTTGCTTTTATATGTTTGTTCAGTATATGTTGGACACCAATTCAAATGGAGTAGTTGTCCTCCAAGAGACATCAAGCTACTCATGTTCAGGCTGTCCCACTACTACACTACAATTGGTCGACTGCCAGGTGTCTGTTCACAGGTCACGCACCAAGCCCCGAAAATGTGCAAGTGCACGCTTCCCCAGTGGGACCACTGCAGTGATCCCACCGCTGCCACCAATGTAGCGGAAGACAAAATTACAACAGAGACTCAGACCATGATGCAGAATAAGGCATCTAACAGTCTGTGCCACATAAGCCCGGGCCTCTGGGCAGAGTCAGTAGTCAAAGCTCCCAGGCTTGACAGAGGCTATACTCCCTCCACTGATCTGTATTTCTATAAACAGGAGAGTGTTATTATTATTCCGACAAAAAATGTTGTGCTCTGCATTTACTTTTATGCTCTGTGGTCATCTCTTATTCTCTGCATTGAAGTGTAGCTTGTTATGTAAACGCAGCAAAAAAAGAAACGTCCCCATTTCAAGACACTGTCTTTCAAAGATAATTTGTAAAAATCCAAATAACTTCACAGAACTTCATTGTAAAGGGTTTAAACATGGTTTCCCATGCTTGTTCAATGAACCATAAACAATTAACGAACATGTACCTGTGGAACGGTCACTAAAACACGGTAGGCAATTAAGGTCACAGTTAATCAAATATAGGACATGAAAGAGGCCGTACTACTGACTCTGAAAAACACCAAAAGAAAGATGCCCAGGGTCGCTGCTCATCTGCTTGAACGTGCCTTAGGCATGCTGCTAGGAGGCATGAGGATTGCAGATGTGGCCGGGGCAATAAATTGCAATGTCCGTACTGTGAGACGCCTAAGACAATGCTACAAGGAGACAGGACAGACAGCTGATCGTCCTCGCAGTGGAAGATCACGTGTAACAACACCTGCACAGGATCAGTACATCCGAACATCACACCTGCGGGACAGGTACAGGATGGCAACAACAACTGCCTGAGTTACACAAGATGTCTTTTGGTGGAGACGTTGATATTTATAGTAAATAATTCATGTGCTTTTGGTTTCCTACCCTTCAGCATAGGCTAGTCTTTAATGTTGCATAAATGTGGGCTGATCAACAGTATGTTAATTATAATTATGTGTACAGTTCTGCTGCCAAGCCCTACACACATCCTGTTGGAGCAATGTACATTTAAACTGGTTACAGCGGGACTGTTTTTAAGAAGGTACAGCGCTGCAGAACATTGTCTAGAACAGGGTTATCTCTATTAATTACATTTATATCTGCACATTCAGTATGTTTCAGTGTGTGCAGGTTTTTGTTCCAACAAACACCACCACCTGACTGATTCAGCTAATTGTCAAGACCTTATTTTGATGAATTTGGTGTTTTAATTCTGAATCTGATGTTTGTTTTTGGGGCTGCTGGTGCTGAGTTGGTCTCTATTCTTGTGCACTGCTCACACAACTTAAAACACCTGCTATACCCTGAGTGTACAAAATATTCCTAATATTGAGTTGCACCCCTTTTTGCCCTCAGATCAGCCTCAATTCATTGGGCATGGACTCTACAAGGTGTCGAAAGCGTTCCACAGGTATGTTGACTCCAATGCTTGCCATAGTTGTGTCAAGTTGGCTGGATGTCCTTTTGGTTGTGCATCATTCTTGATACATTCGGGAAACTGTTGAGCGTAAAAAACCCAGCAGCATTACAGTTCTTGACACAATCAAACCGGTGTGTCTGGCACCTACTACCATACCCTGTTCAAAGGCACTTAAATATTTTGTCTTGCCCGTTCACACTCTGAATGGCACACAAACACAGCCCATGTCTCAATTGTGTCAAGGCTTAAAAATCTTTCTTTAACCTGTCTCTTTCCCTTCATCTACACTTATTGAAGTGGATTTAACAAGTGACATCTGACATGTACGCTAACAGTCATTATAGTGAGACTGTTCCTACACCCTCTTGTGGATCATTTGAGCTCTGGGTGCACCAAGGGCTGCATGGCTGCCTCTCTGTGTTCACTTTGTTGTGAAATACAATCTAGATAGAGGTGGCGTATACTCCAAGATGGCTCTGAGTGCCTTCTCTCGTCTTCTATTGGTTTACTTCCTCTGGGTTAAAGGTTGTGTGGCTGTGGCTGTATTCCATGAGAGAGGGGCCAAGCTAGAGGCAAGGGGGTTCTTGGTGGGCCCTGTCACTTCACACAACTTTTAACCAAGTGTGAAGACGTCTCAGATAGTGGTGTGATCTGTAAACCTTGCAGAAAATCAAATACAGGCACCTTTAAAACTACGGGCACACTTGATAAAGATGAGCAAAAAGACTATATAAAATAAATTATACAAATACTGAGCTATAGAACTCGCCAAAAAAACAGAAACCACTGGTTCGATCTGCCATTCCTATGGAGAAAATGAATGGGGAAAGAAAAGGGTTTGGGATAAACATTGAAAATAAGGTCTGAGGTTAACACAGACTTAGGTGATCTTATATATTTTGTGCTATGAGATGATATTAGTCACTTAACATTACCTTAAGGAATTATAAAGCCTTTGTGTGCTTTTTTTATTATAGAAATGCTTAAAAATTCACAAAATATTACGTAAACTGATGAAGATTATCTCATAGAACAAGATATCCTAAGCCTGTGTTTGCGACAGACCTTATTTTCGACGTTTATACAAAAACCCTTCAAAAAAACACACCTTTTCCCATAGGATTTGTCCGACGAAACATGGGGGAGTTAGTGCCTACAAAAAGACACCAGTACTATTGCTCTCTATTGCATACTCAAAAAATGGGAAAATTAATATAAATAAAATAAAAATCTTTAGAGAAAGTTGGCAGAATCACACATTTGCTATACAATGTAACAACTCGTATTCGGAAGGATGGATCAAGGGGGACATTTTTTTATTATTTCTTTCTTTCTTTCTTTTATTTAACCTTTATTTTACTAGGCAAGTCAGTTAAGAACAAATTCTTATTTACAATGACAGCCTACCTGGGAACAGTGAGTTAACTGCCTTGTTCAGGGGCAGAATGACAGATTTTTACCTTATCAGCTTGGGGATTCGATCCAGCAAACTTTCTGTTACTGGCCCAACGCTCTAACCCAAAAGTAGGCTCCCAGCTGCCCCTCAAACCACTAGACTACCTGCAGAGATCGTGAAACAAAACAACCCGGGCAAAGGACTACTAAGAACAAAGAGAAAAAGGGGAAGGAAAGACAGTGTACGGCAGTGGTTGAGGAAGAATAAAACAAAGATTCACGCTTCCTGCTCTCCAATGTCCAATCACTTAAGGGATTTTGTACACTCATATGTTTACATCCCTGTTACTGAGCATTTCTCCTTTGCCAAGATAATCCATCCACCTGATAGGTGTGGCGTATCAAGAAGCTCATTAAACAGCATGATCATTACACAGGTGCAGCTTGTGTTGGGGACAATAAAAGGCAACTCTAAAATGTGCAGTTTTGTCACACAACACAATGCCACAGATGTCTCAAGTTTTGAGGGACCATACAATTGGCATGCTGACTGCAGGAATGTCAGCCAGAGCTGTTGCCAGAGAATTTAATGTGCATTTATCTACCATAAGCCACCTCCAACATCGTTTTAGAGAATTGTTAGTATGTCCAACCGGCCTCACAATCGCAGCTCAGGACCTTCACATTTGGCTTCTTCGCCTGCGGGATCGTCTGACACCAGGCACCTGGACAGCTGATGAAACTGAGGAGCATTTATGTCTGTAATAAAGCCCTTTTGTGGGGAAAAACAAATTCTGATTGGCTGGGCCTGGCTCCCCAGAGGGCATATGCCCTCCCAAACCCACCCATGGCTGCACCCCTGCCCAGTCATGTGAAATCTATAGATTAGGGCCTAATGAATTTACTTCAATGGACTGATTTCCTTTATATGAACTGTAAATCAGAAAGATAGTTGAAATTGTCGCATGTTGTGTTTATATTTTTGTTCAGTATATATGAATACAGGGAGGCCTGTGTGATGACCTTTTCCAAAACTTGGCTGTCGGAGGCTGTGCCCGACTCTGAAGTCACCGCTGACGGATTCACTATTACCCGTATGGACAGAGACAGTGAGGCTACTGGTAAGGAGCATGGAGGGGAGTCTGTATGCTGATCAATGACCAATGGTGTAAAACTACAATTGTCATGAGAGAGAAAAATGCACTCTTGATATAGATGTACTGTCCGTGTCACTATGCCCGTTCTACCTCCCCTGTGAATTACTCCACCTTTTTCTTACAGTTGTTTATATCCATCCAAGAGCGAACATTGTCAATGCAGTTGGTCAAACATGGTCTCCGACCAACTTATAGACAGTTACTCAAAAAGGCGGTGGTGGAAAAACAAATACAGGCGTGGGACAATGACAGTATTGCTAAATTGCAAGGATGCTTTGATTGTGCTACCTGGAGCGTATTTGAAGAATCCTCAGCTGACCTGAACCGAGATGACGGATGTAATATCTGTGATATCTGCCTATATTGAATGTGTTTGCCTCCGGGAATCTACTAAAACTGAACAAGTTCTTCACCCGCTTTGAAGCAGGTGGCGCACACGGTCCCCCGGCCTGTCAAGAGGAGGACGTCATGGCAACCAACAGTGCGCTTGTCATCAATGAGGAATTCATACAACGAGCACAAAAAGAGCCCGGTGCCTGATAACTTAAGTGTTCATGTCCTGAAACACTGTTCCACTCAGCTTAGCGGTGTCTTCTGCTCTTTTCCAGCGGTCCCTGGATACATTGAATTTACAATCTTTGTGGAAAACATGTATTGTACCTGTCCCAAAAACTTCTCATCCATCTGCATCAAATGAATACAGACCTGTCGCTCTTACCTCTCTCTTGATTAAATCTCTTGAAAAGATCATTAAGGCCTATATAATCAACACCACTGAACACTATCCACTATCGGCATATCTATTTTTTATGGCCATCGAAATGTCAGCTATTAAAATCAGATCCAACGATAGTATCAAGGGCCTAGAAATCAAGGGTTTAAAAACGATGGTGTCATTGTATGATGATGATTCATGTTTTCTTTTAAGTCCACAATTTGGGTCCCTCAACTGCCTCATAGATGATCTAGCTACTTTTTCTAAACTCTCTGGATTACAAAAAATGTAATAATTGTACTATGTTACATGTTGGTTCACAGAAAAATACAACTTTTACATTACTATATAGTTTACCAATAAAATGGTCTGATGGTGAAGTGGACATGCTCGGTATTCATATCCAGAAATAAATAAATAATCTCACTCCAATAAATGTTAATTGAAAGTTAGCAAAAATTGATAAGATCTTGCTACCATGAAAAGGAAAATACCTGTCTATTTGTGTAAAAATTACCCTGATTATCTCTTTAGTCATATCCCAGTTTACCTATTTGCTTGTGGCCTTGCCTACATCTAGCGACTTGTTTTTTTAATTAAATGAGCAAAAAATATTCAATTTTGATTCAAATGATTAAATATTAAAACTTTAGACCTCTCACTAAAGGCTTCAGTCATTTAAAAGTTACATTTAAATCCAAACTGGTTCTCTAGCAGATTAGAAGGAATGTCTCACCACATGTTCAATAATGTCCCCTTTTCCTTTCATTCAGATTACAACCTCCCACTTTAGGTTATTTGAAAATGAAATGCTCTCCAAAATATTGCTATTTTTAAACAAGCCATAGAAAGTTGGTTGCAATTTCAGTTTAATCTACCAGAAAAGACAGAACAAATATTACAATAAATACTATGGTTAAACTCAAATTTACTGATGAATAACAAAATAAAGATTTTGGGAAAACATGCTTAAAAAAGGTCTAATGTTATATCATATATATTCTATTATACCAGTCATAAATGGGACTGGTGGTGTTATCTCATACATGCAGCTAACATAAATACACTGCTCAAAAAATAAAGGGAACACTTAAACAACACAATGTAACTCCAAGTCAATCACACTTCTGTGAAATCAAAAGTATTTAATAAGAATATTTCATTAATTCAGATCTAGGATGTGTTATTTTAGTGTTCCCTTTATTTTTTGAGCAGTGTATATGGAAATGTCTGCTCTACTCAAAATTACAACCAACTAATTACAGCATTACCGCTAAAATGGAAGAGGCAAGTGGAAAGGGGAGAAAGTAAAAAACTTGTGGTGAATAAAAAAAAGTATACCAGTTTCATTTAAATAAATTTTTACAGCTGTGCCATATAGATTGCAAAATAGTTGGGAAGAGATTTTCGATGTACCGATTCCATGGCACATGGTTTATGAAATGATACACAAAACAATGCTGAAGTCAAAACTTTAAGTTTTATATTTAAATTATTCTACAAAATCTTTGTTTTATATGTGTATTTTATATACAGTGCATTCAGAAATTATTCAGCCCCCTTGACTTTTTCCACATTTTTTTTACATTAAAAGCCGTGTTCTAAAATGGTTTAAATAAACATTTTTCCTCATCAATCTAAATATAATAACCCATTATGACAAAGTGCAAATGTATAAAAAAATTAAATAAAATAAAAATGATTCAGATCCTTTGCTATATGACTCAAAATTGAGGTGCATCCTGTTTTCATTGATCATCCATGTTTCTACAACTTGATTGGAGTCCACCTGTGGTAAATTCAATTGATTGGACATGATTTGGAAAGGCACACTCCTGTCTATATAAGGTCCCACAGTTGACAATGCATGTCATAGCAAAAACCAAGCCATGAGGTCGAAGGAATTGTCTTTAGTGCTGTGAGACACGATTGTGTCAAGGCACAGATCTGGGGAAGGGTACCCAAAACATTTCTGCAGCATTGAAAGTCCCCAAGAACACAATGAGCTCCATCATTCTTAAATGGTTGAAGTTTGGAACCACCAAGACTCTTCTTAGAGCTGGCCGCCTGGCCAAACTGAGCAATCGGGGGAGAAGGACCTTGGTCAGGTAGGTGACCAAGAACCCAATGGTCACTTTGACAGAGCTCCAGAGTTCCTCTGTGGAGATGGCAGAACCTTCCAGAAGGAAAACCATCTCTGCAGCACTCCACCAATCAGGCATTTAATGAAGCGTGGCCAGACAGAAGCCACTCCTCAGTAAAAGGCAAATGACAGCCAGCTTGGAGTTTGCCAAAAGGCACCTAAAGACTCTCAGACGATAAGAAACAAGATTCACTAGAGAACAATTTAATCAAAAAATAAGACTGTAATGTAACAAAATGTGAAAAATGTCAAGGGGTCTGAATAGTTTATGAATGCACTCTGTATATATTTACAAAAACATGTATGGGGGATTGGAAATGATACAGGCAATTATATTGATGGAAGTCAATCTATGCAATCTATCTGCAATATTAAAGCTGACCTAACCCCTAAAAAATATATATACAATAAACACCAAACGCCTCCTTGACCCCCTCCAATTTGCATACCGGTTGGAGAGAGGAACAGATGATGCCATCCTCTCAATCTTAAATGTGGTTATATTTCATTTGGAGGGCAGAAAAACCCATGTGCTTATCATGTTCGCAGAATTCTCCCCGGCATTTAACACAATCAATTTGTTTGTCATCGTGGACAAACTGAGAGGAGACTTCAGATTTTATGCTATGCTTATCACATGGATCACCAACTTCCTAACTGATAGGTCTCAGCAGGTACGATTTTGCAACACACTCTGAGGTGCGCACTACTTCAATTGCTTTGGTCAGCCTCTTTGAAGGAAATGAGACTGAGCACGGACTGGCTCTGGATGATGTTTCTGTCTGGTATGAGTCATCCCTTCTAAAATTAAACATATGAACAACAGAGGATATGGTGATTGTCTTTCAAAGCAATGCTACCATGCACACACCATCACTAATAAAAGGGGAGCCCATCGAAGTAGTGTAGGAGTACAAATACTTTGTGCTAGTCACAACAGGCTGTCCTGGGAAACAGTGTACTGACGCTATTTTTAAGAAAGGCCAACAGAGTGTATTTCCTACGGAAACTGGACTTTTTTAAAGTGGACCTAACCATCATAGACAAATCATTAATTGAGAGCATTCTGTTGCTTGATCTGCTGGTTTGGGAATATCAAGGTTGCACTGAAAAATAGTTTGGGAAATATAATGGGATAGACCTCTCTACCTGGGCATAGCCCTTCAGAAGGCAAATAAAATAAAATAAAAGGCAAATAAAATAGAGTTGACACCTCCCACCCACTCCACCCCGAATTCCATTTTTTTTTAAATAAGTACCCTTTTTAATTCCGAATGCAATTCTGCAGCTTAACAAAATGTTGGACTAATTGCACTTAAGCACTTGCACTTTAACATGTCGCCTTTTTTTTATATTTTTTTAATATGAAATTGCACTTACCCAGCCTACTTGCTTGTAAACATCCTTTGCAATTTTTTTATGTGATATGTTATGACTGCTGCAGAATGAATTGCCTCCCTGAGGACATTACAGTTTTCTGAATCATATTTTACAGTCGGTATCAGGTTATTTTCTGCATACGCATCCATCTTTCGATGCCAAACCCACCACTGGTGTACGTGGCCAAAGAGCTCTATTTTCATTTCATCTGACCATAGCACCCGGTTCCAAGCAGGTTGATGTTTATTGTCATGAGTCTTGTCCTGGAGACAGAACTGAGTGATTTCCACTTTGGCCAGCTGCAAAGTCAAAATAGGCTGAAATTGTAAAAATGCATGAAAATCAAAACGTGCTTTTGGGTCTTAATTTAAGATTAGGGTTAAATCAGATCAAATTTTATTTGTCACATGCAGATGTTAATGCGAGTGTAGCGAAATGCTTGTGCATCTAGTTCCGACCATGCAGTAATATTGAACAAGCAATCTAACCTAACAATTCCACAACAACTACCTTATACACACAAGTGTAAAGGAATGAATAAGAATATGTACATAAAAATATATGAATGAGTGATGGCCGAACGGCATAGGCAAGATGCAGTAGATGGTATAGAGTACAGTATATACATATGAGATGAGTAATTTATGGTATATAAACATTATATAAAGTGCCATTGTTTAAAGTGGCTAGTGATACAAAATTATTACATCCATTTTTCCATTATTAGAGTGGCTAGAGTTGAGCTCTGTTACCTTAGCTTTCTTGGGAACAGGAACAATGGTGGCCCTCTTGAAGCATGTGGGAACAGCAGACTGGGAAAGGATTGATTGAATATGTCCTTAAACACACCAGCCAGCTGGTCTACGTGGCTGGGGATGCTGTCTGGGCCTGCAGCCTTGCGAGGGTTAACACGTTTAAATGTTTTACTTGAGTTGGCTGCAGTGAAGGAGAGCCCACAGGTTTTGGTAGCTGGCCGTGTCAGTGGCACTGTATTCTCCTCAAAGCGAGCAAAGAAGTTTAGTCTGTCTGGGAGCAAGACATCGTGGTCTTCGACGGGGCTGGTTTTTCTTTTGTAGTCCGTGATTTTACTGTAGACCCTGCCACATTACTCTCGTGTCTAATCTGTTGAATTGCGACTCTACTTTATCTCTATACTGACGCTTAGCTTGTTTGATTGCCTTGCGGAGGGAATAGCTACACTGTATTCGGTCATGTTTCCGGTCACCTGGCCCTGATTAAAAGCAGTGGTTTGCGCTTTTAGTTTTGCGCGAATGCTGCCGTCGATCCACGGTTTCTGGTTGGGGAATGTTTTAATAGACGCTGTGGGTACAACATCACCGATGCACTTGCTAATAAACTTGTTCACCGAACCAGCATATTCATCAATGTTGTTGTTCGACGCTATGCGGAACATATCCCAGTCCACGTGATCGAAGCAATCTTGCATTGAACAGACCTGAGCGCGGATGCTTCCTGTTTTAGTTTCTGTCTATATGCTGGGAGCAGCAAAATGGAGTCGTGGTCAGCTTTTCCGAAAGGAGGGCAGGGGAGGGCCTTATATGCGTTGTGGAAGTTAGAATAACAATGATCCAGGGTTTTGCCAGTCCGGGTTGCGCAATCGATATGCTGATAGAATTTAGGGAGCCTTGTTTTCGGGTTAGCTTTGTTAAAATCCCCAGCTACAATAAATGCAGCCTCAGGATATGTGGTTTCCAGTTTATATAGAGTCGAATGTGTGTCTGCTTGGGGGGGAATATACGCAACTGTGATTATGATCATTATCATTATGATTAGCAGTGTGATAAAGGTTAGGGTTAAGTTTAGGGTTCGGTTTAAAATCAGATTGTATGATTCTGTGGCTGTGCCAGCTAGTGACCACTCTTGCAGAGCTGCATCCAGAAAAAGATTGATGGTGAAAAACGCAATCCTTTTGTTGGTTGCTCTCAATAAATGTGTTTTATTTTTATGGCAACCCTTCCAAATAACCTATTGGCATGGAGTTGGGGTCTATTGTAGACGCCTCACAAGTCCTCAACTGGCAGCTTCATTAAATAATAACCACAAACACCAGGCTCAACGTCAACAACAGTGAAAAGGCGACTCCGCGATGCTGGACTTCTAGGCAGATGTCCTCTGTCCAGTGTCTGTGTTCTTTTGCTCATCTTAATGTTTTCTTTTTATTAGCCAGTCTGAGATGTGGCTTTTTCTTTGCAACTCCTAGAAGGCCAGCATCCCGGAGTCGCCTCTTCACTGTTGACGTTTGTCACACCCTGACCATAGTTTGCTTTGTATGTTTCTATGTTTTGGTTGGTCAGGGTGTGATCTGAGTGGGCATTCTATGTTGGATGTCTTGTTTGTCTATTTCTGTGTCTGGCCTGATATGGTTCTCAATCAGTGGCAGGTGTTAGTCATTGTCTCTGATTGGGAACCATATTTAGGTAGCCTGGGTTTCACTGTGTGTTTCTGGGTGATTGTTCCTGTCTCTGTGTTTTGCACCAGATAGGACTGTTTTAGGTTTTCGCACGTTTGTTGTTTTGTTAGTTTATTCGTGTACAGTTTCTTTATTAAAGTACAATGAATAACAACCACGCTGCATTTTGGTCCGCCTCTACTTCACCTGAAGAAAACCGTTACAACTTTGAGACGTATTTTGCGGGTACTATTTAATGAAGCTGCCAGTTGAGGCATCTGTTTCTCAAACTAGATACTCTAATGTACTTGTCCTCTTGCTCCGGGGCCTCCCACTCCTCTTACTATTCTGATGAGAAACAGTTTGCTCTGTTCTGTGAAGGGAGTAGTACACAGCGTTGTGCGCGATCATTCTCTTGGCAATCTCTTGCTTGGAATAACCTTTATTTCTGAGAACAAGAATAGACTGACGAGTTTCAGAAGAAAGTTATTTGTTTCTGGCCATTTTGATCCTGTAATCGAACCCACATAGGCTGTTGCTCCAGATACTCAACTAGTCTAAACAAGGCCTGTTTTATTGCTTCTTTAATCAGGACGACAGTTTTCAGCTGTGCTAAAATAATTGCAAAAGGGTTTTCTAATGATCAATTAGCCTTTTAAAATTATAAACATGGATTAGGTAACACAACATGCCATTGGAACACAGGAGTGATGGTTGCTGATAATGGGCCTCTGTAGATATGTAGATATTCCATTAAAAATCTGCCGTTTCCAGCTACAATTGTCATTTGGAACATTAACAATGTCTACACTGTATTTCTGATCAATTTGATGTTATTTTATTGGACAAAAAATGTGCTTTTCTTTCAAAAACAAGGTCATTTCTAAGTGACCCCAAACTTTTGAACTTTTGTATATATAGTACAGTACCAGTCAAAAGTTTGGACACCTACTCATTCAAGGGTTCTTCTTTATCTTTACAATATTCTGCTTTGTAGAATAATAGTGAAGTCATCAAAACTATGAAATAACACATATGGAATCATATAGTAACCAAAAAAGTGTTAAACAAATTTTAGATTATTCAAAGTAGCCACCCTTTGCCTTGACAGCTTTGCACACTCTTGGCATACTCTCAACCAGCTTCATGAGGTAGTCACCTAGAATACATTTCAATTAACAGGTGTGCCTTGTGAAAATTTGTGGAATTTCTTTCCTCAATGCATTTGAGCCAATCAGTTTTGTTGTGACAAGGTAGGGGTGGTATACAGAAGATAACCCTATTTGGTAAAAGATCAAGTCCATATTATGTCAAGAACCGCTCAAATAAGCAAAGAGAAATGATAGTCCATCATTACTTTAAGACATAAAGGTCAGTCAATCTGGAAAATGTCAAGAACTTTTAAAGTTTCTTCAAGTGCAGTTGCAAAACCATCAAGCGCTATGATGAAACTGTCTCTATGAGGACCGCCACATGAAAGGAAGAGTTACCTCTGCTGCAGAAGATAAGTTCATCAGCCTCAAAAATTGCTGCCCAAATAAATGCTGCACTGAGTTCAAGTAACAGACACATCTCAATATCAACTGTTCAGAGGAGACTGTGTGAATCAGGCCTTTATGGTCGAATTACTGCAGAGAATCCACTACTACAGGACACCAATAAGAAGAAGAGACTTGCTTGGCCCAAGAAACACGAGCAATGGACATTAGACAGGTGGAAATCTGTCCTTTGGTCTGAAGAGTCCAAATCTGAAATGTTTGGGTTCCATCCGCTGTGTCTTTGTGACGGATCATCTCCACATGTGTGGTTACCACCATGAAGGACGGAGGAGGAGGTGTGTATGGGTGCTTTGCAGGTGACACTGTCTGTGATTTATTTCGAATTCAAGGCCATCCCTTCTGGGTTGCGCTTTGTCCCACTATCATTTGTTTTTCAACAGGACAATTCCTCAACACACCTCCAGGCTGTGCAACAACTATTTCACCAAGAAGGAGATTGATGGAGTACTGCATCAAATGACCTGGCCTCCACAATCACCCAACCTCAGCCCAATTGAGATGGTTTGGGATGAGTTGGACTGCAGAATGATGGAAAAGCAGCCAACAAGTGCTCAGCATGTATGGGAACTCCTTCAAGACTGTTGGAAAATCATTCCAGGTGAAGCTGGTTGAGAGAATGTAAAAAGTTGTCATCAAGGTAAAGGGGTGGCTACTTCGAAAACACTTTTTTGTTTACTACATGATTCCATATGTGTTATTTCATAGTTGTGATGTCTTCACTATTATTCTACTTTGTAGAATCTGTTTTTCAGAATTTTAATCAGCATGTTAAATGTGCAACCAGAGGGAAAAATCTCAAGACCACCTTTACTCCACACACAGAGACGCTTACAAAGCTCTCCCTCGCCTTCCGTTTGGCAAATCTGACCATAATTCATCATTCTGATTCCTGCTTACAAATAAAAATTAAAGCAGGAAGCATCATTGAACACTTCCAAGATGGCGTAGCAGTCAGACGTCTTTGTCTGCGTCTCGTCGTATTCCATGTATATAGTTTTTTAAATATATTTTTCTTCGCATATCTTTTAAAAATATTTTTCTAAACCTCAACTTCAAAATACTCTCCTGCAACCCGCCTCACCCACAATGTGGTGTGGATCTGCTTTTTTTCTAAGGTATTTTTCTTTACTTCTGAACCGGAATCCCCCAACAGAAGCTAGCCAGCTAACTAGCTACAGCTAACTCAGCTAACCTGTAGCTCGGAAAACTCATGCCGGTTTGGACAACGCGATTCAAACCAGAGCATACCGGACCTATTTTTTTTTCTCCATTCCCCGGATTCCAATCGCAAGCTCTGAACCTTTTCACCTGGATCATCACAGCTAGCTAGCTGCAATTCCAAGTGGCTACTCCTGGCTAACATCTCTGTTCCGAAGCAAGCACCAGTTAGCCTGTAGCTAGCCCATGCTAGGCCCATCTCCCGGCTAGCTGAAGAGGTCCATCATCCACTCCGGGGCTACAATACCTATTTTGTCAATTGGCCCAGACCCCTTTTACTGCCGGTACAGAGCTCCTTCACGACTGGACTACCGACATAATCTGCCCAAGGGGGTTATTCAACTGGCTCCGACATCGCGACGTCACCTGAATGCCAATTTGATAGCCTGCTAGCCGCGGCTTTCTAGCTGTTTAGAGCATATTAGTTAGCTGAAGAGATCCATCGGCCACTTTCTTGGGCCACTATACCAATTTTGCCAATTGGACTGGACCCCTTTGATACACGGAACCCTACGAATCCATCACGACTAGTCTATCGACGTAACCGAACGAGGACGCTACAACAGACTTCCTCCGTCACAACGTCCCTCTAAGGCCCTTCTGCTAGCTTGCTAGCCCCGGCCTGCTAGCTGTCTGAATCGTCGTGTCACCAGCCAGCCTAATTACTCACTGGACCCCTATGATCACTCGGCTACGCATGCCTCTCGCTAATGTCAATATTACTTGTCCATTGCTGTTCTGGTTAATGATTATTGTCTTATTTCACTGTAGAGCCTCTAGCCCTTCTCAGTATGCTTTAGCCAACCCTTTAGTTCCACCTCCCACACATGCGGTGACATCAGCTGGTTTAAATGTTTCTAATGATGAGACAATATCTCTCTCATCATTATCTCCAATGTATTCACATCCTACCATACCTTTGTCTGTACAATATGCCTTCAATCTATTCTATCGCGCCCAGAACCCTGCTCATTTTACTCTCTGTTCCGAACGTGCTAGACGACCAGTTCTTATAGCGTTTAGCCGTACCCTTATCATACTCCTCCTCTGTTCCTCTGGTGATGTAGAAGTTAATCCAGGCCTTGCAGTGCCTAGCTCCACTCCTATTACCCAGGTGCTCTCATTTGTTGACTCCCGAACCGTAAAAGCCTTGGTTTCGTGCATTTTAACATTAGAAGCCTCCTCCCTAAGTTTGTTTTAGTCACTGCTTTAGCACACACTCTGCCAACCCGGATGTCCTAGCTGTGTCTGAATCCTGGCTTAGGAAGACCACCAAAAACCCTGACATTTCCATCCCTAACTATAACATTTTCCGACAAAATAGGAGGCTGAGTTGCAATCTACTGCAGAGATAGCCTGCAGAGTTCTGTCTTACTATCCAGGTCTGTACCCAAACAACTTGAGCTTCTACTTCTAAAAATACACCTTTCTAGAAACAAGTCTCTCACCGTTGCCGCTTGCTATAGACCACCCTCTGCCCCCAGCTGTGCCCTGGACTCCATATGTGAATCGATTGCCCCCCATCTATCTTCAGAGCTCGTGCTGCTAGGTGACCTAAACTGGGACATGCAGGGACACCCCGGCTATCCTACAATCTAAGCTTGATGCCCTCAATTCCACACAAATTATCAATGAACCTACCAGGTAAAACCCCTAATCCGTAAACACGGGCACCCTAATAGATATCATCCTAACCAACTTGCCATCCAAATACACCTCTGCTGTTTTAAACCTAGATCTCAGCGATCACTGCCTCATTGCCTGCATCCGTAATGGGTCTGACCATCCCTCATCACAGTCAAACGCTCCCTAAAATACTTAAGGGTGCAAGCCTTTCTAATCTACCTGGCCCAGGTATCCTGGAAGGATATTGACTTCAACCCGTCAGTAGAGGATGCCTGGTTATTCTTTAAAAGTGCTTTCCTCACCATCTTACATAAGCATGACCCATTCAAAAAATGGGAACAGATATAGCCCTTGGTTCACTCCAGACCTGACTGCCCTTGACCAGCACAAAAACATCCTGTGGCGTACTGCATTAGTATGGAATAGCCTCCGTGATATGCAACTTTTCAGGGAAGTTAGGAACCAATATACGCATTCAGATAGGAAAGTTAAGGTTAGCTTTTTCAAACAGAAATTTGCATCCTGTAGCACAAACTCAAAAAGTTCTGGGACACTGTAAAGTCCATGGAGAATAAGAGCACCTCCTCCCAGCTTCCCACTGCACTGAGGCTAGGAACCGGTGTCACCACCGATAAATCCACTATAATTGAGAATTTCAAAAAGCATTTTTCTACGGCTGGCCATGCTTTCCACCTGGCTACCCCCACCCCGGTCAACTACCCTCCACCTCCCACAGCAACTCGCCCAAGCCTCCCCATTTCTCCTTCACCCAAATCCAGATAGCTGATGTTCTGAAAGAGCTGCAAATTATGGACCCCTACAAATCAGCCGGGCTAGACAATCTGGATCCTCTCTTTCTAAAATGATCTGCCGAAATTATTTCAACCCCTAATACTAGCCTGTTCAACCTCGTATCGTCTGAGATTCTCAAAGATTGGAAACCTTCCTCGATCATCCCCCTCTTCAAGGGGGGAGACACTCTAGACCCAAACTGCTACAGACCTATATCTATCCTACCCTGCCTTTCTAAGGTTTTCAAAAGCCAAGTTAAACAGATTTACCAACCATTTCGAATCCCACCGTACCTTCTCCGTAATGCAATCTCCAATCTGGAGTGACACTCTAGACTCAAACTGTTATGGACGTATATACATCCTGCCCTGCCTCTCTAAAGTCTTTGAAAGCCAAGTTAATAAACAGATCACTGACCATTTCGAACCCCACCGTACCTTCTCTGTTGTGCATTCCGAGCTGGTCATGGGTGCACCTCAGCCACGCTCAAGGTCCTAAACGACATCATAACTGCCATCGATAAAAGACATTACTTTGCAGCCGTATTCAGTCGACCTGGCTTTCAACTCTGTCAATCACCACATTCTTATCTTCAGATTCAACAGCCTTGGTTTCTCAAATGACTTCCTCGTCTGGTTCACCAACTACTTCTCTGATAGAGTTCAGTATGTCAAATCGGAGGGCCTGTTGTCCAGACCTCTGGCTGTCTCTATGGGGGTGTCACAGGGTTCAATTCTCGGGCCGACTCTCTTCTCTGTATACATCATTGATGTCGCTCTTGCTGCTGGTGAGTCTCTGATACACCTCTACGCAGACGACACCATTCTGTATACTTCTGGCCCTACTTTGGACACTGTGTTAACAACCCTCCAGAAGAGCTTCAATGCCACCCAACTCTCCTTCTGTGGCCTCCAACTGCTCTTAAATACAAGTAAAACTAAATGCATGCTTTTCAACCATTCGCTGCCCGTATCTGCCCGCCCGCCCAGCAATCACTACTTTGGACGGTTCTGACTTAGAATATGTGTACAACTACCTAGGTGTCTGGTTAGACTGTAATCTCTCCTTCCAGACTGATATTAAACATCTCCATTCCAAAATAAAATCTAGAATATATATATTTTTTCTATTGTGTTATTGATGGTAAGCTTGTTTATTCCATGTGTAACTCTGTGTTGTTGTTTGTGTCGCACTGCTTTGCTTTATCTTGGCCAGGTTGCAGTTGTAAATGAGAACTTGTTCTCAACTAGCCTACCTGGTTAAATAAAATATAAAAAAAGAGCTGGTGTAGCTAAGTCAGGTTTGTAGGCCTCCTTGCTCGCACATGCTATTTCAGTTCTGCCCACAAATTTTCTATAGGGTTGAGGTCAGGCTTTTTTGATGGCCACTCCAATACCTTGACTTTGTTGTCCTTAAGCCATTTTGCCACAACTTTGGAAGTATGCTTGGTGTCATTGTCCATTTGGAAGACCCATTTGCAGCCAAGCTTTAACTTCTTGACTGATGTCTTGAGATGTTGCTTCATTATACCCACATAATTTTCCTACCTCATGATGCCATCTATTTTGTGAAGTGCACCAGTCCCTCCTGCAGCAAATGATGCTGCCGCCCTTGTGCTTCACGGTTGGGATGGTGTTCTTCGGCATTCAAACCTCCCCCTTTTTCCTCCAAACATAACGATGGTCATTATGGCCAAACAGTTTTTATATTTGTTTCATCAGACCAGAGGACATTTCTCCTAAAAGTAAGATATTTGTCCCCATGTGCAGTTGCAAACTGCAGTCTGTGGCTTTTTTATGGTGGTTTGGAGCAGTGGCTTCTTCCTTGCTGAGCTGCCTTTCAGGTTATGTCGATATAGGACTTGTTTTACTGTGGACGTAGATACTTTTGTACCTTTTTCCTCCAGCATTTTCACAAGGTCCTTTGCTGTTGTTCTGGAATTGATTTGCACCTTTCGCAGCAAATTATGTTCATCTCTAGGAGACAGAATGCGTCACCTTCCTGAGCGGTATGACGGCTGCGTGGTCCCATGGTGTTTATACTTGCGTACTATTGTTTGTACAGATGAACGTGGTACCTTCAGGCGTTTGGAAATTGCTCCCAAGAATGAACCAGACTTGTGGAGGTCTCAGCTGATTTATTTTGCTTTTCCCATAATGTCAAGCAAATAGGCACTGAGTTTGAAGGTAGACCTTGAAATACATCCACAGGTACACCTCCAATTGACTCAATGATGTCAATTAGCTTATCAGAAGCTTCTAAAGCCATGTGTCACGGCTTCTATAAGTAGTGGGTGGAGGAGTCAGGCGCAGAGAGCAGGGTAGTTCAAAAGATGTGGATCTTTATTTTCCCAAAAAACTGAGAGACGGTCACGCCACACACACAAGGGCGCGTAAAGACCCAGTCCAAACAAACAGGACGAAACTGATTGGAAAAATGAATACCACAAAATAATCACACACCATAAATAGAAAAACAAGCCCGCACAAAAGCCAACGGGCCTACTGGGGTTTAAATAGCCCACAACCAAAACCTAAACACGGAACAGGTGCAACTAATCAGACACAACTAAATGAAACAGAAAAGGGGATCGGTGGCAGCTAGTAGGCCGGCGGTGATGACCGCCGAGCGCCGCCCGAACAGGAAGAGGCACCATCTTTGGCGGGATTCGTGACACCATGACATAATTTTCTGGAATTTTCCAAGCCGTTTAATGGCACAGTCAACTTAGTGTATGTAAACTTCTGACCCACTGGAGTTGTGATACAGTGAATTATAAGTGAAATAGTCTGTCTGTAAACAATTGTTGGAAAAATTACTTGTGTCATGCACACCGTACATGTCCTAACTGACTTGCCAAAACTATAGTTTGTTAACAAGAAATGTGTGTAGTGGTTGAAAAACTAGTTTTAATGACTCCAACCTAAGTGTATGTAAACTTCTGACTTCAACTGTATTTAGTACCCATTTTATGATTTTATGAAAGTCAACAACCATTTGTCTCTTTTCATTTTGTAAGTTCTTGGCCTTTCCCCATAGTGATTGATGACAGAGGGATTTATATTTGTGAAACAGAAAGCCATGGAAGGCCAAAATACAGTTCCTTAAAATTAGATTAACTTTAAAAAAGTAGATTGTCAATGCAGATCACTTTTAATGATTTTATTCATAAGGTTGTTTACGGGTGCTAATATTTGTTATATGTCTTTTGGGGGGGAGTATTATTATTATAATCTTTTTCTCTGAGAAATTGTGTTAGTATGAATAATATTGTTTTACACTTTTTTGCATACAATATAGCTTGGTATTATTGATTTCATGCAGTCTTTTTTGCTAATCTATATCAAGGGAGCCAATAATTTTGAAGGTGACTGAGTTGCAGAGATGTGTATTGAAAATTAAATACAAAAATATCTCATTTAAGTATTCACACTTCAGAGTCAATACTTTGTAGAAGCACATTTGGCAGTGATTACAGCTGTGAGTCTTTATGGGTAAGTCTCTAAGAGCTTTTCACACCTTGATTGTGCAACATTTGCCCATTTATTATTTTCTAAATTCTTCAACCTCTGTCAAATTGGTTGTTGATCATTACTAGACAACCCTTTGCAGGTCTTTCCATAGATTAAGTTGATTTCAGTCAAAACTGTAACTAGGCCACTCATGAACATTCACTGTCTTATTGGTAAGCAACTCAGGTGTAGATTTGGCCTTGTGTTTTAGGTTATTGTTCTGCTGAAAGGTGAATTAATCTCCCGAGTGTCTGGTGGAAAGCAGACTGAACCACATTTCTCCCAGTGACTCAACCAAGGTTTGCTTCTAGGATTTTGCCTGTGGTTAGCTCCATTCCCCTGTTCTTAACAATTACAAACATATTTTTTGGGGGCAGTATAACTTTAGTGCCTTGTTGCAAACAGGATGCATGTTTTGGAATATTTTTATTCAGTGTGTCAACTAGGTTAGTATCGTGGCGTAACTACAATGTTGTTGATCCATTTTCAATTTTCTCCGAACACAGCCTTTAAACTCTGTAACTGTTTTAAAATCACCATTGGCCTCATGGTGAAATCCCTGAGTGGTTTCTTTCCTCTCTGGCAACTGAGTTAGGAAGGGCACCTTAATTTCTGTAGTGACTGGGTGTAATGATTCACCATCCAAAGTGTAATTAATAACTTCACCATGCTCAATGGGATATTCAATGTCTTTTTTTTCTACCCATCTGCATTGGAAAACCTCCCTGGTCTTTGTGGTTGAATCTATGTTTGAAATTCACTGCTTGACTGTGGAACAGATCATTGTTAGGTTGATAATTGCTAATTGTGTGTGTGGGGTACAGAGATGAGGTTGTCATTCAAAAATCATGTTAAACACTATTACTGCACACAGAGTGAGTCAATGCAACTTATTATGTGACTTGTTAAGCTAAGTTTTACTCCTGAACTTATTTAGGCTTGCCATAACGATGTGGTTTCGAAAAACATAATTCCAATTTGACATTATGGGGGTATTGTGTGTAGGCCACTGACCAATTAAAAATAAAAAAATTCAGGCATTAAAAGGTCATCGGGTGTTAATACTTTCTGACGTCACTGTAATGCACCTCAACATAGGTCTTACCCCAACTCAGGTCTAATGACACTGAAGCTGCCATCCCGCGCTCCAGATTGCGTGAAACAAATGGTCGGGCTCTAACAGTGTATCTTGTGTTGAGGCGATAAAGTCAGACTCGAAGTGGGCCTATCTCTGTCTGGATTGAAATAGAAGCAGAGGCATGCCTGAAAGAGACTCTAGATAAGACACTTTTAACTCAGTAGGCTAAAACTTGCTGACCTGGCCCTCGTACCACTCCCCCCTTGTAAAAGCTGTAACCTCATTATCAGTGGCTTAGCCTCCTGGGAGACTGGGTGTGAGCAATGGAATAGAGGGGTCGCACTGTACAGTATGCAGGGGTGCCATATGGAGGGGGGAGGGGGGTGTAGAACGATTCTAAGGGCCTGTGACTGACAGGGGACCTAAAAACAATATTAGAATATTAGGTAAACATTTTTCAACATTAAAGTAATAAACTATCATCAATAATATTTCATTGACAATGTCCCTTTTTCAGGACCCTGTCTTTCAAAGATCATTCGTAAAAATCCAAATAACTTCACAGATCTTCATTGTAAAGGGTTTAAACACTGTTTCCCATGCTTGTTCAATGAACCATAAACAATTAATGAACATGCACCTGTGAAACGGTCGTTAAGACACTAACAGCTTACAGACGGTAGGCAATTAAGGTCACAGTTATGAAAGCTTAGGACACTAAAGAGGCTTTTCTACTGACTCTGAAAAACACCAAAAGAAAGATGCCCAGGTCCCTGCACTTCTGCGTGAACGTGCCTTAAGCATGCTGCAAGGAGGCATGAGGACTGCAGATGTGGCCAGGGCAATAAATTGCAATGTCCATACTGTGAGATGCCTGAGACAGGATGGACAGCTGATCGTCCTCGCAGTGGCAGACCACGTGTAACAACACCTGCACAGGATCGGTACATCTGAACATCACACCTGTGAGACAGGTACAGGATGGCAACAACAGTTGCCTGAGTTACATCAGGAATACACAATCCATCCATCAGTGCTCAGACTGTCCGCAATAGGTTGAGAGAGGCTGGACTGAGGGCTTTAGCCCTGTTGTAAGGCAGGTCCTCACTAGACATCACCGGCAACAACGTTGCCTATGGGCACAAACCCACACAAAGCTTGCTGAAAATAAATGCAGCTGACAGTAAGATGACGTTTCTTTTTATGCTGAGTCTACAAATAAAACAAATGGTTTCTTTTTCTTTTCTTGTTTCTGCAGCCCTGTCTCCCCATCCCCATACCCCTGAACCAGCCCTACTCCCAACTGAAGAAGGATGTGAGCAGCATTGTGTTGAATGACATATCAGTTGGCATAAGGTACTGCAATGCATTGGGGACAGGAATGTGATTCTCCAGTCACTTGACACAGAGGTAGCCAATATCAGAGCATTAAAGGAAGAGATGCAGGCTCTTAGAGATGGATGGGAGTCTCTCCTGTCTGAGGCAACACTGATTGCTACGCAACTGGATGTTGTACCTCAATTTAGCAAGGAACACAGCCTCCAGAGGAAAAGGAAGAAATTCCATGATGAAACCTCTCAATAGGAGACAGCTCAGGACAGTTCAGCAACGGTGGGTGTTTCAGAACAGTCTTTTTACTGCTATGGACATCATCATAAGTGACTTGGACACTAGGTTCCACACCACTGCAAAAATTGTAGAAGAATTTTCTGCTGTTCTGAAAGTTGGGCAGATTAGTGAGGATACAGTCATTAAGTATTCCAGAGATCTTACACCTGAGCTTCAAAATTAAGTAAGATATCTGAACACTGTATATGCTGCCATTTTTCCCCCAAAGTTGTCCCCTCTTGGTCCCCTGAATGCAATTTGTAAGATGCAGCTGCAAAGCATTTTTGGAGAAGTGTGTATTGCTTTACGTATATTTTGCACACTGCCTGTGACTGTTGCTGGTGGCGAGAGAGCTTTCAGTGAGCTAAAACTGATAAACTATTGGAGGTCCGCTATGTCCCAGGACAGGCTTTGCAGTCTTGCCATGCTGTCCATTGAAAGTCAGTTAGCTAGAAAGCTGGATTTAAAGACTTGATCAATGACTTTGCCTGCAAGAAGGCTCGGCTCTGGACCCTTGGTGAGTAAGGCTGAGCAAGGGCCAGTGATAACTGTTAAATGGCATGGCTATGGATATTGGATCACTACACACATGATGCCCACAGGCTGACTGAGACTGAGAACAAGATATATCTCAAAGTAATGGCTGGATTGCCATAAAATGTGTTGTGCACAGTCAAGACGCCAAGTGAAAGAAACCTATTGATTTGTTGACCACTTGACCTTTCCTCTAGTGCCACCATCAGGCCTTTTCATGTCGATTTCCATTTTGTTTTCCATTTTTCATTTCCACTTTTACATCTGCTTATTTTCTAGTCGGTATATATATTTTGTTCAAAAATCTGCTGTTGATTTCATTATTTTGTTTGTTATATCATTCTATAGATGATAAGGTTAATTTAATTGAAGAGGTTAATGTATATTTAAGTTATATTTATTTTAAGTTATGCATTAATGTTAAGAAAATTTTACATTCAAGAATTGTACCATTCAAATTCAATTTAGACTGTAAAAGATGGCCTTTAGCACATTTCTTATAGAGGGTATCAGTCTTCCATCAAATAATGAATTCCACTGTATGCAGAATGCTGCATGCATGTCTGCACAGTGTTATATTTTCACAGCTCACTGTCAGTAAATATCGTACAGTAAATATTGGACTACAAGAGAGTTGCAAGCCTGCAAAGGTAGTTATTTAAAACTTTGATTGGGTCGATTGGGTTCTGGAGGTGTGTGGTTACAGCAATTGCGCATGGTTTGTGTGGCCTGTGGTGGTGGGGCCCAATGTGATACATTTTCATGGGGCCCAAAATCCCTGGCGGCGCCCCTGACAGTATGTGTCAAGTTCCAGCCTCAAGTTCATATAACTGCAATATCTGAAGGGTCTCTGTTTTTCTTTAATGAACTGAACCACTAATTTAGTGGTTAAATAATAAGTATTTATTTATTATGGTACTACTGACCAATTGAAATAGATTTTAGCTGCACCGGGTAAACACAAAGCCTAGCCATTTCTTCCCGGCTGCTATACCAACACAAAAAGGTTTTGTTTTGCCCCTCCGTTTATGGCCTGGAGTGAGTGCGCGCTAGGCTATATATACAAAGAATCCCATCATTAACCACTGTCAGCAGCTGCTCGTGGTGTGCTATTTAAAGTGCTCTAATGTGTAATATCAGAAGAGCTAACATGGAAGGCAGCATGATGTTTCTTCCCACCCATGCGTTCACCTGCCCTGTTCCTTCACATGTTTTCACACAAACCTCATGACTTGTAAAGCCTCTAGCAAGTATGCACCCTGCGTAGGTGTATTCCCATGTGGCTCAGTCCAGTTTCAGCTCCAATTGAAAGACGTCTTCAACAGTCCTCAGTTCAACATGAATTGGTTTGTGAAGTGGGTCGGTGAAATGTGATCAGTCTGCCATTGAACAAAGTAATATGGTGTTTGTTTTTTTAATTACTTTGTGTCAGTTCATTATTTTTGCCGTTATGAAATGGGTGTGATTTGAAGTTGAAGCTGACCTAATTCATAGAAATCACAGAACATTGTTCTCTCAGGAGCCCCTTGGAAACAAGATGATTTTAAAAAGGATTTTATCTACCAAATGATCAAACATATTTATAAATAAATAGATAATAATGTAGTTTGCTGGCTGTTATGCGGTGACAATCTGTTCTATTAACAGAGCTGTGAAAAACCAACAACTGGCTTCATGAGATGGTGGCAATAATTACAGTATGAAATATAATGCATGCCGTGCATACAGTATAAATGTCATGCCCTGACCTTAGAGAGACTTATTTCTCTGTTTTTGGTTTAGGTCAGGGTGTGATAAGGGTGGGCATTCTAGGTTTTCTATTTCTTCGTTGTTTTTGCCATGTGTGGTTCCTAATCAGAGGCAGCTGTTTATCGTTGTCTCTGATTGGGGATCATATATACGTTGGTATTTTCAGTTTGGGTTTTGTGGGGAGTTATTTTCTGTTTAGCTGTTTTGTTGCATGACAGAACTGTGCGCTTTCGTTTTTCTACGTTGTTATTTTCTTGCAGTGTTCAGTTTTATTAAAAATCATGAACGCCTACCACACTGCATCTTGGTCTCCTTCTTCAACCCATGAGAGTTGTTACAGAACTCACCACCACAAAAAGGCCAAGCAGCGTGGTCAGGAGGAATGGACGTGGGAGGACATCCTGAATGGTAAAGGATCCTGGACGTGGGAGGAGATCCTGGCTGGGAAGGCGGAGGCAGACGGAGGCAGCAAGGAGGGAGCAACTATACAAGGGGTCATGTCTAGCACGGAAGCCCGAGAGGCAGCTCCCCCAAAAAAATGGCGGGGGTGGCACACGGGGAGATTGGCGGAGTCAGGGGTTAGACCTGAGCCAATTCCCGTGCTTATCGTGGGGAGTGTGTGACCGGTCGGGCACCGTGTTATGCGGTGATGTGCACCATGTCTCCAGTGCTCAGTCACAGCCCGGTGCGCTATATTCCAGCTCCCCGCATTGGCCGGGCTAGAGTGGTCATCCAGCCAGGACAGATGGTGCCGGCTCAGCGCTCCTGGCCTCCATTGTGTCTCTTCGGCCCAGGATATCTTGCTCCGGCTCTGCGCACTGTGTCTCCGGTGCGTCTGCACAGCCCAGTGCGTCCTGTGCTAGCACCTCGCATTTGCCGGGCAAAAGTAACCATCCAGCCAGGACGGGTTGTGCCAGCTCTAAGCTTGAGACCGCCAGTGCTACTCCACGGCCCAGTGTATCCGGTGCCTGCTCCACGCACCAGGCTTCCAGTGCATCTCCCCAGTCCGGTGAGACCTGTTCCGGTTCCACGTACCAAGCCTCCAGTATGTCTCCCCAGCCTGGTAAGCCCTGTGGCAGCTCCACACACCAGGCTTCCAGTACATCTCCTCAGTCCGGTGAGACCTCCTCCAGCTCCACGCATGAAGCATCCAGTGATAATCCATGGCACGAAGTCTCCAGTGATGATCCATGGCACGAAGCCTCCAGTGATGATCCATGGCACGAAGCCTCCAGTGATGATCCATGGCACGAAGCCTCCAGTGATGATCCATGGCACGAAGCCTCCAGTGATGATCCATGGCACGAAGCCTCCAGTGATGATCCATGGCACGAAGCCTCCAGTCATGATCCATGGCACGAAGCCTCCAGTCATGATCCATGGCACGAAGCCTCCAGTGATGATCCATGGCACGAAGCCTCCAGTGATGATCCCATGGCACGTAGCCTCCAGTGATGATCCATGGCACGCTGCCTGCAGTGAGGATCCAGGGAAAGGAGCCTGCAGCGACGGTCCCCAGTCCGGAGCCTGCAGCGACGGTCCCCAGTCAAGAGCTTGCAACGACAATCTACGGTCCGGGGTCGCGGCGACGATCCCTGTAGCGTAGGCGCCACCGAAGTGGGGGAGCCGGAAGCCGAGTGGGGTCTGTGTCCCGCACCGGAGCCCCCACTGAGAGTAGATGCCCACCTGGACCCTCCCCTATAGGTTCAGGTTTGCGGTCGGAGTCCGCACCTTTGGGGGTGGGGGGAGGGGGTACTGTCACGCCCTGACCTTAGAGCCTTTTATTTCTCTGTTTTTGGTTAGGTCAGGGTGTGATTAGGGTGGGCACTCTAGATTTTCTATTTCTTTGTTGTTTTTGCCATGTGTGGTACCCAACAGAGGCAGCTGTCTATTGTTTTCTCTGATTGGGGATCATATATACGTTGGTATTTTCAGATCGGATTTTGTGGGGAGTTATTTTCTGTTTTGTTGCCTGACAGAACTGTTTGCTTTCGTTTTTCTACTTTGTTATTTTGTTGCAGTGTTGCAGTTTTTTGTTGCGGTGTTGCAGTTGCAGTTTTATTAAAAATCATGAACGCCTACAACGCTGCACCTTGGTCTCCTTCGTCAACCCACGAGAGTTGTTACAATAACACGACAATTGTGAGCTGCAATATTAAATATAAACTCTACATAGATTTTTCAATCTGATTTTCATGACTACATCACAGTGGCTATCGGTCGGATTAGTCTTAATGTACAATAGTGATTTGAATTTTTTTTTTGAATCTTAAACTCTTAAATGTAGTCAGTAGGGTGGATGAATACATACAAAAGAAAATAGACACATTTCAGACATTACTTACTGTATATTTATGTTTCTTGTAAGATTATTTTAAAAAAAATTGGGGCTGAAAGATTCCAACCGATGATTCAAAATCGTAGGAAATCAGCTGTAATTCAAACTAAGCATAGAAAATGTAAACTAATGAAAAGATAAGGGTGTGGAAATTAATACTGTTTTTTAACTGCTTGTCATAACTATCAACATGACTATCCCCTTAACTTTTTTATTTGAAATATAATTTCTTATACACTACTTGTGTGATTCATTTGACAGATTTATTTTGTTAGTTCCTGTAACTTTAGTTTTGCTTAACTATTTCCATAATTGAGGTGGGCATCTGACTTTGTTACGTAAGCCATGGCTATGACTTTCTGCCACCTATTGTGAAACGACCACCCTGAGGTAACATAAGGACAGTTGAATACAATCTGAATGCTTTCTCTTTTAGATGCCCCTGCCCATGTCGTTTCCTCGAAGAAGCCCCGCAGTCGTGGCATTTTGAAAGTCTCTTCTGCTGCCTCTGTCACAAAGAAACAGAGCAAATCCCAGTCAACAACAATGCCCCCTTATTGGTGGAAGAAAATGGGACCATTTCAAAAGTAAGCTGTCTTCGTCCTTACATCCCTCTCTCCCTCTTGCCCTTGCTTGTGATATCGCCTATCTCTCCCTCACTCTCTCTATGGTCATTTAAGCATCTTGTGGTCAACATGATTGAGAGCCACTTGATCGGTACACATGTTTTCTTTGCACAATGTCCTTTCATGTTCTCTGGTCAATACATTTTTGCAGTTCTGCCTTAAAAGTAAATATTTTACTGCCTATAAATCAACCCAGAAGACAGCATGAGTCAAACAATATATACAATTAAATCAGCACAGACTGTAATGCATTATCAGACCACAGTCATTCTTTGTCTGTGTTAAGGTGAATCACTTTACAGCAGGGATGGGCAACTTTGATAGGGGTGGGAGATCAACATTTTAAAAATATTTTTGCGGCCCCCTTCTTGGCGGTGGAGAGAAAAATGCCCGTTTTTAGAGTTGATTTCCTGGATCACACTTTATTTGTAAAGTCCGGATTGGATAGTCCGGATTTTTCCATCTGTAGATGTAGATCGTCATACTACCAACAAACTATATGTTGATAAGCAACTGCTTGCTAAGGTTACAGGGATAGGGTTAGGTTTAAAACAGGGATGGGCAACTGCAAGGCCCTCGGATCAATCTCCCCCTAAAAATATACATTTTTGAATTTAGTCGGGGTCTCAAATTCCTGTTTCAAATTAGAATAGTAGAACACACAAGGTACAATTTGGAAATTTGGTTGTGCATCAGCAGTTTATTTCTTGTTACTCAATTAGCCATGTCAACATTTTGATTGGTAAGTTAGTCTAGTTGATTGGTAAGTTAGCCAGCAATCTAAACTTGTAGTGGTCGAATTACCACCCGGCGGGCCCTCATTGATTTTGTTTGTCAGTCTCACTCAGATATCATATTAAAAACTGCAAACATTTCTCTCTACCCTATGGCAAAATGTGTAGAATTTCACATATTTTGTGGTGAAATAGCTAATTTCCCTCTCCGACCCATGGCCAAATTAGTAGAATTGCATGAAATTAGTTATATAATTTCTACATCTTCTCACCGCCCCATGGCAAAATGTGTAGAATTGCATGAAATTTGTCATACAAATGCTATATCTTCTTTCCGTCCCATAGCAAAATGTGTAGAATTGCATTGCCGCCAGTTGCCCATCCCTGCTTTAAAGCATTCCCTGCTGAACAGGAAATGATAAAAGGCAATTCCATTTTTTGGGCAGATGACAAAGCCGCCCATGACTTTATGTGAACACTTAACAAACAACATGGCAGTTAACTTGTTACGATTAGGTAACTTGCTACGATTAGATTAGGGGATCAAGACGCATCTCGGGTGTCAGTTTCAGATTTATGCCTTACTTCAGCTTTTTACAGTGATTTGATATTCCAGGAGTTATTTGTCACGTCTCTTGAAGCCCCAAAATAAATTGCTAGGTCTCATGGAGAGGGGGCCATGTGCTAGTCTCAGTGTGGTTGGGACCTGTCAAGTCAATGTGTACTCTGCTGCTGGTGTCTCAGGCGGGCTGTGGACTGTGAATACCCCCATCAGTTCAAGCCACCATTACCAAAGGAGCAGTCTGTGAGATGCCAGCCCTCTGGACTGTGTCGCTTCCCTAGAGAAAACAAGTCTCTCTCTCTATTCTTGGAAAAGTGCAAAACCTCTGAACACTACAAACCTATTCGAGAACGTCAGCTCCCTTTGTGCCTGAAAAGGCACTCTGATCAAAGCAAATCTTTTTACACATTTCCCAAAAGCAAGCATGCCTGCTGAACACTGCAAGGTGTCTGAACTAATTGAAACCATGGAATCAAGTGAGCCTTCTGCACAATCTGCTGAACCCTGCATCATTTCGGACAAAATAAATAACTCTTTGGACTATACTGGACACCAGAAGGTCAATGGACAAATGGATCCCGCTGTGCAGATTGTCAATCATTACAGCATGAATGGAGAACATGCAGAAGAGAGCAAACCTTTTGTGCATTATAATGGACATTCTGGGGGGTATGAGCAATGCATCAACAAGCCTTGTGAGGACTATCCTGTTCTCCACAAGCACACTAATCAGTATAAGTCTTCTGAGTTAAGCAAATCATTTGAAGAATGTTCTCAAAATTGTGAGTGCTTTGACTTCAGCAAGTCCTCTGAGCACTATGCTAATGACTGTCTAGCTTCTGTATTTAGCCAACACTGTGAACATTTCACAGAATGCTTCCAGTCATCTGAACAATGCAGGTCTTCTGATCAACACTCTAAGTCCTTTGAGTCAAGCGAACCTGCTGAGAACTCTGAGTTTTTAGCGCAATGTAAGATATCTGACTTCATACCTGACATCTCTGAATCCAATGAATCAAAAATATCATTTGAGCACTATACTGGAATTTGTGAGTATTCAGAAAAATACAATCATATTGATGACCCAACAGAATATAATGAGACTACAAAGCCAATTGATGAGGATTTAAAGCCCTCTCAGCCAACATTTCAACAAATTGAAATATGTGGGCTTTTTGACTCTGAGTTTTGCATAATATTAGAACCTATACATTCTTCAGATTTGAACATGCCTTCTCAACACTATGCTGAACAAGATTCTCCCAATGAAAGTAGACATGTCTCTGAAGTTCATGAACCTTCTGAGCAAACTCTGCTTGCTGAACAAAGCAATCATCAATCTGCTGACTATGATATGCCCTCTGGGCACTGTGAACTGCAAAACACTTTCTATGAGCAAAGAGAGACAAGTGTACAGTGTGAACTCTCTGAGCAATGTAATTATTGTGAGAGCTATCCTTGTCAACATAAAAGCACAAATGACAAATGCTATGAGCCTAGCAGTTCATTTTATTATGAGGAAGACAAGTCTTCTGAGTGCTCATCCATTGAAACAAGGTCTTTTGAATCTTTGATTTATGACAGTATAAATTTAGACCCATTAACTGATTCAGCTGAATTCTATGAAGCGTTGGTGGAAGAAGGAGCACAGGACAAATCCAGCTCAGATATATGGGAATCATTTGATAATTGTACAGTTGTGGTAGAATGTGAGGAAAGCAATGCTGATGAAGACAAACCTCACTCGGATGCAGTCGTTGTTGAGGGATTCTTTGACTTATTTGATAAAGAGGATACTTATACTTTTGCCCAAAGGCAACCTTATACCTCCTGTTTTGAAGGGGGAGGGGTGCATGAGTTGTTTTTTGAACAATGCAAAACCCATGTGTCCATTATGAATGAGGAAGAAACACAAATGCCCTGTGCCAAAAAAGGGCTTGAAGTTTTTAGTCAAGAAGTGGAAGAAGTTGATGAATCTTATGATGCTTGTGCTGATGATGGACAATTTAATGTAGACTGTACTGATGATGAGACATCCGCCTCTGGATCCTTTGCAGATGAGGAATCATGTGAATCTTGTTTTGAAGAAGCCACAGCTTATGAAGTTGAGTTTTATGAAGCCTTTGTAGCAGAAGACAATGCTATTGAGGCTGAGGCCTATGAGCCCTTTGTTGAGGAAGAGGAACTTTGCATTGCTGAAAATGAAGCTGGTGACGCTCAGGCCAATGGACCCTTAGTTGATGAGGACAACACGTACGACGAACACAGTGCAGAGGAAGCATCTCATGGATCCTCTTCTGACGTGTCTTCTGTTGAAGATGATGAAGCATCTGAGGGCCAAAATGATCAAACTTATGAACCATGCTTTGAAGAAGAGGAAACTTGTGATGAAGAATACCAAACAATATGCGTCGCAGAAGACGAATTATACAAACAATATGCTGAGGACAAAGCTTATGGATCCTATAGGCCGTGTGATAAAGATTGCGATGCATATGGCAGTGAACATACACAATTCTCTACCGAAGGGGAAGATAATGCACTATGCACTGAGGCCTGTGAACCAAGTGCTGAAGAGCACCATGAATATCAAAGTGAAGCCAATGAATCTAATGTTAATCAAGAAGCTAATGGATTCTGTACTGAAGAAGACTCTCATGATCAGTGTAATGAAGAAATGGATTATGACAGCACCTCTGAGACACATGTGAAGGGTGAAGTCTGCACTGAAGAGAGAAAGAATGGTGCTCCATGTGCTGAGGAGAATGAATCCCCTGAATCGTTTGAGGTTATAACCAAAGACACCGCATTATGCACTGAAGGAAGCAAACCAGCTATGCCTGATGGTATTGAATTCAATGGGGATCAAACGGATTCTTCCACAACCTCTTCCGAAGAGATAGATGAGCGAAGCAAGTCATCTGAATTGTGTGAGCAGCTAAACACACCATATCTGTCTCAGAACTGGGAGGAACACAATGGTGTCTCAGAGCATCTCCAACACGCAGAGTCAGAGGACCTTTCAGAGCAGGTGTCTGAGAAAACAAGCCTCCCTCTTGATGGTGCTGAACTTAGTAAAGACTCCAAAGACCGCGAGCTACTTGCACATCCCGCCGAACAAACAGAGCCCTCTGAACAAAGTGAGCTGGATGAGAAAATGCAGTTGCATGAATTTTTTAAGATTGTGGCCTCTGAACAACTAAGTGAGGAGTCTGAGGAGGAGCTGAGTGACGATGAGTCCTTTGAGTCCTGTGAATGCGAGTACTGCGTCCCGCCTAGAGAACAGGTATTACAAGGTCTTTGCATCGTGCTTGAAATCCGCTGGAATAGCTGTGAAACGCACTTAACTTGATCAACGCTCCGCTTTCAAATTTCAGAAGTGTGGAATATGAACGTTTCGCATGGAGTGACAACAAACTGAAATTTGCCAGAGAAAAGAGTGAATTGTGTTTGTCTAAGTATTAGGCCTATTTTTTTTTACATATTGTTCATTCCGTGTTAGCTTTGGATATGTTGGCTTTGGATCAACTTTGTGACAACAGAACTAAAATAGAGGAGGATATGGCTGCACATAAGATTCTTATTGCTTTGCACAGCAGATGGTATTTCTGTCAAACTATAAAAGATACGATCTACTCTCCTCCTGACCTGGTTATTTACTCTGCAGGGGCAAAGAAATTTGAATTGCACAGTGTTTATAGGATGCTTATTTGGTCATCACATTTCCTCTTGCTAGTTTCACAGTGTTGCTGCCTTGCTATGTTGTTGTCTTAGGTCTCTCTATGTAGTGTTGTCTCTCTTGTCGTGATGTGTGTTTTGTCCTATATTCATATTTTAATCCCAGCCTCCGTCCCCACAGGAGGCCTTTTGCTTTTTGGTAAACCGTCATTGTAAATAAGAATTTGTTATATAAATGTTATATAAAAATGGACCACTTGATAAGGGAATGGTTAGCTCATAGTCAGTCCACAGACCCATGACAGTTCATAGTCACATTGATATTTACTTTTCCATCAACTGAACACCAGCTGTTGGGAAATAGCTTTCTTATGCCCCTTTATGGGCATGCCCTTCTATAATTCAATTATCTCAAACTCACAAGCAAACATTTTACCAGTGTGTTTTCTCACTACAAATTCATGAGGTAATGTTATTAATCATCAGTTTAATTCATGACCCACACACACACACTATTTAATGTGTTTTTGCATCATGCCACAGTGTTGTCTTGATTGGCACAAACATATCAAAATAATCCAATTTGCATCAATGAATATGATGGCATCATTTGGCTGTTCATTGACCTAACGTCTAACTATTTGTTTTCAGGTCCCGGCAAAACCTCTGCTACCTCAAATCAAGTCAAAAGACTCAGGGAAGATCTGTGTGGTGATTGATTTGGATGAAACATTAGTGCACAGTTCATTCAAGGTAAGCTGATGTGAATGTCCCGCTCTTTGAGGACAAACGCTAACAGAGAATACTTGATTGATTTCCACTCTCTCTTTTATACTAATTAGTAAAGCACTCTGAATAGAATGTGGACAAAAACAAACAATACCTCACAAAGATGGGGTGCAATGAACTGAACTAAATAGTGTGTAAATGACATACAGCTGTGTGAACAGGTGATGAGAATTCAGGTGATTGGGATCTGGAGAGTGAGCTGCGTTCAGGGCATCTATGTGTTTGAAAATGTGAGCTGGGAAGTGAACTGCTTTCAGGGGATCTATGTGTTTGAGAGTGTGAGCTGGAAAGTGGGCTGCGTTCAGGGGATCTGAGTTTGAGAGTGTGAGTTGGAAGCAGACGTTACAGTGGTCAGATTTATTTGGAATGTTAATTGATGTTAATTCATGTTTATTTTTGTAATCAACCGCAGTTACCATTAAACTCGCTTCTAGCGAGCATTCTTATCTATGCTACTCGGTATATCCACGATTGGCTGCATAATGGGTATAATGTGCTCTTCCCTACGACAGGTGGTCTTGGCCATCTAATCAGTCTGTCCCAAAGAATGTCATAAGATAGGCCACAGGTTTAAACTGTCAATGAAAGTGGCATCATTTTATTGAAGGTGTAGTGTGTTTTTAATGGGATTGATTGTCCAAAAAGGTAAGGGAGGGGTACGTATAGTAAATGAAAGATGTTTATTCTCAGAGATATATATTTCATGTCCTATTCTCTGAGAGATATACAGTTTGTCCTATTCTAACTTAAGTTGGCTTGTTTGCTTCCATAATATGGCAACTTTGATTTTTAGAGTAATACTGTAAATATGGGTTTACAGTGCCTTGCGAAAGTATTCGGCCCTCTTGAACTTTGCGACCTTTTGCCACATTTCAGGCTTCAAACATAAAGATATAAAACTGTATTTTTTTGTGAAGAATCAACAACAAGTGGGACACAATCATGAAGTGGAACGACATTTATTGGATGTTTCAAACTTTTTTAACAAATCAAAAACGGAAAGATTGGGCGTGCAAAATTATTCAGCCCCCTTAAGTTAATACTTTGTAGCGCCACCTTTTGCTGCGATTACAGCTGTAAGTCGCTTGGGGTATGTCTCTATCAGTTTTGCACATCGAGAGACTGAAAATTTTTCCCATTCCTCCTTGCAAAACAGCTCGAGCTCAGTGAGGTTAGATGGAGAGCATTTATGAACAGCAGTTTTCAGTTCTTTCCACAGATTCTCGATTGGATTCAGGTCTGGACTTTGACTTGGCCATTGTAACACCTGGATATGTTTATTTTTTAACCATTCCATTGTAGATTTTGCTTTATGTTTTGGATCATTGTCTTGTTGGAAGACAAATCTCCGTCCCAGTCTCAGGTCTTTTGCAGACTCCATCAGGTTTTCTTCCAGAATGGTCCTGTATTTGGCTCCATCCATCTTCCCATCAATTTTAACCATCTTCCCTGTCCCTGCTGAAGAAAAGCAGGCCCAAACCATGATGCTGCCACCACCATGTTTGACAGTGGGGATGGTATGTTCAGGGTGATGAGCTGTGTTGCTTTTACGCCAAACATAACGTTTTGCATTGTTGCCAAAAAGTTCAATTTTGGTTTCATCTGACCAGAGCACCTTCTTCCACATGTTTGGTGTGTCTCCCAGGTGGCTTGTGGCAAACTTTAAGTGACACTTTTTATGGATATCTTTAAGAAATGGATTTCTTCTTGCCACTCTTCCATAAAGGCCAGATTTGTGCAATATACGACTGATTGTTGTCCTATGGACAGAGTCTCCCACCTCAGCTGTAGATCTCTGCAGTTCATCCAGAGTGATCATGGGCCTCTTGGCTGCATCTCTGATCAGTCTTCTCCTTGTATGAGCTGAAAGTTTAGAGGGACGGCCAGGTCTTGGTAGATTTGCAGTGGTCTGATACTCCTTCCATTTCAATATTATCGCTTGCACAGTGCTCCTTGGGATGTTTAAAGCTTGGGAAATCTTTTTGTATCCAAATCCGGCTTTAAACTTCTTCACAACAGTATCTCGGACCTGCCTGGTGTGTTCCTTGTTCTTCATGATGCTCTCTGCGCTTTTAACGGACCTCTGAGACTTTCACAGTGCAGGTGCATTTATACGGAGACTTGATTACACACAGGTGGATTGTATTTATCATCATTAATCATTTAGGTCAACATTGGATCATTCAGAGATCCTCACTGAACTTCTGGAGAGAGTTTGCTGCACTGAAAGTAAAGGGGCTGAATAATTTTGCAGGCCCAATTTTTCAGTTTTTGATTTATTAAAAAAGTTTGAAATATCCAATAAATGTCGTTCCACTTCATGATTGTGTCCCACTTGTTGTTGATTCTTCACAAAAAAATACAGTTTTATATCTTTATGTTTGAAGCCTGAAATGTGGCAAAAGGTCGCAAAGTTCAAGGGGGCCGAATACTTTCGCAAGGCACTGTATGTATTCAACTAGACTACCAATGCAAAGTCGAAAACTTGATTTTCAATACTCTTTAATGACATGTTACAGAGTAGTTTTAAAAATGTGTCTCTGTGTTTTATTTACGAGTGACTTCAGATTGGCATCAAACCTGTGCTCACTGACAAGGATGTCTGGGTGGCTACTACGGTCATGTTCGTGGTGGAATTATTGACATATGTTAAATGGATTTGAAATGATTTTGCTATCTATGCATGTGAACCAATCACCAATATCATGGGGTAGCTAGTGATGTGAACACGTCTGGTGTGCTGGAAGATCTTCCACAGAGCAAAAGAATGTGTCTCTCCAAAATTAGCTGGCATCAAATTCTGACTTGGTGTCAGACGTGGCATGCAGTCAAAAATTGTCAAGTAAAACCTTGAAAGCATTCGAACTAGTCACACATGTATTTAAGAAAACCCATGCATATACAGTGCCTTCAGAAAGTGTTCATACCCCTTGACTTATTCCACATTTTGTTGTCTTACATCCTGAATACAAAATTGATTAAAAATATGTTTTTCTCTCACCCATCGACACACAGTAATGCCCCATATTGACAGTGAAAACATGTTTCTAGACATTTGATGACAGCTTTGCACACTCTTGGCATTCTCTCAACCAGCTTCACTTGGAATGTTTTTCCAACAGTCTTGAAGTAATTCCCACATACGCTGAGCACTTGTTGGCTGCTTTTCCTTCACTCCTTTACTGCAGTCCAACTCATCTCCTTCCAACTCAATTGGGTTGAGGTAGGGTGATTGTGGATGCCAGGTCACCTGATGCAGCACTCTGTCACTATCCTTCTTGGTGAAATAGCCCTTGCACAGCCTGGAAGTGTGTTGGGTTATTGTCCTCTTGAAAAACAAATGATAGTCCCACTAAGCGCAAACCAAACCAGATGGGATGGTATATTGCTGTAGAATTCTGTGGTAGTGTAAGGGGTGTAACTGGTGGCAGGTAAGTCAGACGCAGAAGAGCAGAACTAGGTAATAGCCGGAGCAGTTTAATTCCAAAACCAACGACATCAAGAAAATAACAAATGGGGTACAAAACCCGACGCGCACCAGTCAACATGTGCACAAGCACTTACATCTCTCCTCCGGACCATACCCCTCCCAGTCCACGAGGTACTGAAGGCCCCTCGCCCAACGCCTCGAATCCAGTATGGAATTAACAGAGTACGCCGGGGCCCCCTCGATGTCCAGAGGGGGCGGAGGAACCTCCCGCACCTCAGACTCCTGGAGCGGGCCAGCCACCACCAGCCTGAGGAGAGACACATGGAACAAGGGTTTAATACGGTAATCGGGGGGAAGCTGTAACCTGTAACTCACCTCGTTCAGTCTCCTCAGGACTTTAAATGGCCCCACAAACTGCGGACCCAGCTTCCGGCAGGGCAGGCGGAGCGGCAGGTTTCGGGTCGAGAGCCAAACCCGGTCACCCGGTGCGAACACCGGGGCCTCACTGTGGTGACGGTCTACGCCGGCTTTCTGGCACCAGAACCGGCTGATACCCCAGTACGCACTGGAAGGGGGAGAGGTTAGTGAAGGAGTGACAGAGCGGGTACTGGGCCACTTCCTGGTTTACTCTCTCCACTTGTCCGTTACTCTCGTGGTGAAAACCTGAGGTAAGGTTGATCGAGACCACCTAACGTTCCATGAATGCCCTCCAGACCCTAGAAGTGAATTGGGGATCCTGATCAGATACTATGTCCTCAGGCATCCCGGAGTGCCGGAAGATGTTTGTAAACAAGGCCTCCGCAGTCTGTAGGGCCGTAGGGAGACCGGGCAGCGGGAGGAGACGGCAGGACTTAGAGAAACGATCCACAACAAACAGGATCGTGGTGTTTCCCTGTGATGGGGGGGCATGGGTCAGGAAATTGATCGACAGGTGTGACCATGGCCGCAGTGAAATGGGTAAGGGATGTAGCTTACCTCTGGGCAGGTGCCTAGGAGCTTTACCCTTGGTGCACACCAAGCAGGAGGAAACATAAACTCTCACGTCCTTAACCAAGTGGGCCACCAGTACTTCCCACTCAGACAGCACACCGTCTGACCGATGCCTGGATGACCAGAGGAGGGTGATGTGTGGGCCCAATAGATCAGCCGTCACGGACAGCAGACGAAACATACAGACACCCAGCGGGACACTGGAGGGGAGCGGGTTCTGCACGCAACGCCTGCTCAATGTCCGTGTCCAGCTCCCACACTACCGGCGCCACCAGGCAGGAGGCCAGGAGTATGAGGGTGGGATCCATGGGCCGCTCCTCTGTGTCATACACCCGGGACAGTGCATCTGCCTTCACGTTCTGGGAACCTGGTCTGTAAGAAAGGGTGATAACAAAACAGGTGAAAAACATGGCCCACCTTGCCTGGTGAGGGTTCAGTCTACTCGCCGCCCGGATATACTCCAGATTGCGGTGGTCAGTCCAGATGCGAAAAGGGTGTTTAGCCCCCTCAAGCCAATGTCTCCACGCCTTCAAAGCCTTGACGACAGCTAACAGCTCCCGGACCCCCACGTCATAGTTTCGCTCCGCCGGGCTGAGCTTCCTCGAAAGGAAGGCACAGGGGCGGAGATGCGGTGGCGTACCCGAGCGCTGAGAGAGCACGGCTCCTATCCCAGCCTCGGACGCGTCCAACTCCACTATGAATGCCAAAGAGGGATCTGGATTGGCCAGCACGTGAGCCGAGGTAAACAGAGCCCTCAGGTGACCAAAGGCCCTGTCCGCCTCAGCCGACCACTGCAAACATACCGGTCCCCCCTTCAGCAGTGAGGTAATGGGAGCCGCTACCTGACCAAAACCCCGGATCAACCTCCGGTAGTAATTGGCAAACCCTAGAAACCGCTGCACCTCCTTTACGGTGGAGGGAGTCGGCCAATTACGCACGGCTGAGATGCGGTCACTCTCCATCTCCACCCATGAGGTGGAAATGCGGTACCCTAGGAAGAAGACGGACTGTTGGAAGAACAGACATTTCTCAGCCTTGGTGTAAAGGTCATGCTCCAACAGTCGACCAAGCACCTTGCGCACCAGGGACACATGCTCGGCGCGTGTAGCGGAGTATATCAGAATGTCATCAATATACACCACTACACCCTGCCCATGCAAGTCCCTGAAAATCTCGTCTGCAACGGTTTGGAAGACTGATGGAGCACTCATCAACCCGTACAGCATGACGAGGTACTCATAATGCCCTGAGGTCATACTGAATGCCATCTTCCACTCGTCTCCCTCCCAGATACGCTCCAGGTTGTAAGCACTCCTGAGACCAAGTTTGGTGAAGAAGCTCGTCCCATGCATTGACTCAATCGCCGTGGCGATAAGAGGTAGTGGGTAACTGTACCTCACAGTTATCTGATTAAGGCCTCGATAGTCAATACACGGGTGCAGACCTCCCTCCTTCTTCACAAAAAAGAAACTCGAGGAGGTGGGGGAAGTACCGAATGTAGCCCTGACGCAGGGATTCAGAGACATATGTTTCCATAGCCACCGTCTACGCCTGTGACAGAGGATACACGTGACTCCTGGTAAGTGCACCATCGTTGGGGTGGTAATTGAGTCGCCTTCTTTTTGGAGAAAGTGAGAGCCAAATCGGCATATTTGGGGGGAATGCGCATGGTAGAGACCTGGTCTGGACTTTCCACCATAGTAGCACCTACGGAAACTCCTAAACACCTCTCCGAGCACTCTCGCGACCACCCCGAGAGCCCTCCATTGCCATGAAACAGGGGGTTATGACAAGCTAACCAGGGTAGGCCTAGCACCATGGGAAACGGAGGGGAGTCAATGAGAAAGAGACTGATTCTCTCCGTGTGACCCCCCCCTGCATCACCATGCCCAGAGGAGCGGTGGCCTAATCAACCCTGGCTCCAGACACAACCCTGACCCTAATGGTTGACTATCTAAGGCGTGAACTGGGAATGGCATAGCTACAGGAATGATGGGGATCCCTAAACTATGGGCAAATGATCTGTCAATAAAATTCCCAACCGCGCCTGAATCGACGAGCGCCTTATGCTGGGAATGCGGGAAAGTAACATACAAAAACATGTGTGCAACAGAGGGCTCTGTGTGAGAATGGTGCCTTCTCACCTGGGGTGACGCCAGAGTGCCCTGCCTGTTGCCTCGACCCCCAGAGGAACCAACCCGGCAACGAACGCCAGTGTGACCTCTGCGGCCACAGATGGTGCATGAGACCTCCTCCAGTCTCCCTGAGCGCAGCACCTCCCAACTCCATGGGCATCGGAGCGGTGTTGCTGGGTAGCCAGCAGGTTATCCAGCCGAATGGATAGGTCAACCAGCTGGTCGAAGATGAGGGTGGTGTCCCTGCAGGCAAACTCTCGACGGACGTCCTCGCGCAAACTGCAGCGATAGTGGTCGATCAGGGCCCTGTCGTTCCATCCCGCTCCGGAGGCCAGGGTCCGAAAGTCCAAAGCGAACTCCTGTGCACTCCTCGTCCCCTGCCGCAGGTGGAAAAGACGTTCACCCACCGCTCTGCCCTCGGGTGGATGGGCGAAGACCGCCCGGAAACGACGGGTGAACTCCTCAAAGTGGTCCAGCACCGCATCTCCTTCCACCCACACGGCGTTGGCCCACTCCAGGGCTTTCCCCGATAGGCATGAGACGAGGGAGGACACCCTCTCACGGCCCGAAGGAGCCGGGTGGACGGTTGCCAGGTACAACGCCTACTGCAACAGGAAATCCTGGCAGCGGGTAGCCACCCCATCGTACTCCCCGGGGAGGTTGAGGCAAATCCCACTGGAACCGGGTGCAGAGGGAGTGAGTAGTGGAGGCCCCTGTTGTGCTGGTGGAGATGCTGGATGAACTCTCCATCTCTCCCAAAGGTCCATAGTTGGACGACGTGGTCCATGGTGGCGTCGAGATGGTGGAGCATCGCTGTGTGTTCCTGGACGCGCTCATCGATCTCCATACCAGGGGCATCTGCTCCTGCTGACTCCATATTCAGGGGTGTGGTATTCTGTAAGGGCTGCGTAACTGGTGGCAGGGAAGTCAGATGCGTAACTGGTGGCAGTCAGAAGTCAGGACTAGCTAATAGCCGGAGCAGTTTAATTCCAAAACCAACGGCATCAAGTAAATAACAACTTGGGTACAAAACCCAACACGCACCAGTCAACATGTGCACAAGCACCCCAAACAATACCACACAAAGACATAGGGGGAACAGAGAGTTAAATACACAACACATAATGAGGGAATGAAAACAAGGTGTGTGGGAAAACAAGACAAGACAAATGGAAAATGAAAAATTGATCGGCGATGGCTAGAAGACCGGTGATGTCGACCCCCGAACACCACCGGAACAAGGAGAGGAACCGACTTCGGCAGAAGTCGTGACAGGTAGCCATGCTGGTTAAGTGTGCCTTGAATTCTAAATAAATCACTGACAGTGTCACAAGCAAAGCACCCACACACCATCACAACTTCTCCTCCATGCTTCACAGTGGGAACCACGCATGCGGAGATCATCCATTCACCCACACCGCGTCTCACAAAGACACGGTGGTTGGAACCAAAAATCTCAAATTTGGACTCATCAGACAAAAGGACAGATTTCTAACCGATCTAATGTCCATTGCTTGTGTTTCTTGGACCAAGCAATTCTCTTCTTATTATTGTTGCCCTTTAGAAGTGGTTTCTTTGCAGCAATTCGACCATGAAAGCATTATTTCACACAGTCTCCTCTGAACAGTTGATGTTGAGATGTGTCTGTTAATTGAAATCTGTGAAGCATTTTTTGGGGCTGCGATTTCTGCGGCTAGTAACTAATGAACTTATTCTCTGCAGCAGAGGTAACTCTGGGTTTTCCTTTCCTGTAGCGGTCCTCATGAGAGCCAGTTTCATCATAGCGCTTGATGGTTTTTGCAACTGCAATTGAAGAAACTTTCAAAGTTCTTGACATTTTCCAGATTGACTGATCTTCATGTCTTTTAGTAATGATGGACTGTCATTTCCCTTTGCTTATTCAATCTGTTCTTGCCTGTAGGGCTATCTTCTGTGACCCGATTCAGGAAACTAGGCGTATGTCGCAAGTTAAGACTTCACAGGAGAGCCGTTTGAATTTAAAAAAAATGTTTTTATCAAAATGCGTTTTTTGGGCAGAAATGCCTTCTCGAACATATGACCTTTCATGTGCCTTATTTTTTATTTTTTTTATTATTTTTTTTATTTCACCTTTATTTAACCAGGTAGGCAAGTTGAGAACAAGTTCTCATTTACAATTACGACCTGGCCAAGATAAAGCAAAGCAGTTCGACACATACAACGACACAGAGTTACACATGGAGTAAAACAAACATACAGTCAATAATACAGTATAAACAAGTCTATATACGATGTGAGCAAATGAGGTGAGATAAGGGAGGTAAAGGCAAAAAAGGCCATGGTGGCAAAGTAAATACAATATAGCAAGTAAAACACTGGAGTGGTAGATTTGCAATGGAGGAATGTGCAAAGTAGAAATAAAAATAATGGGGTGCAAAGGAGCAAAATAAATTAATTAATTAAATACAGTAGGGAAAGAGGTAGTTGTTTGGGCTAAATTATAGGTGGGCTATGTACAGGTGCAGTAATCTGTGAGCTGCTCTGACAGTTGGTGCTTAAAGCTAGTGAGGGAGATAAGTGTTTCCAGTTTCAGAGATTTTTGTAGTTCGTTCCGGTCATTGGCAGCAGAGAACTGGAAGGAGAGGCGGCCAAAGAAAGAATTGGTTTTGGGGGTGACTAGAGAGATATACCTGCTGGAGCGTGTGCTACAGGTGGGAGATGCTATGGTGACCAGCGAGCTGAGATAAGGGGGACTTTACCTAGCAGGGTCTTGTAGATGACATGGAGCCAGTGGGTTTGGCGACGAGTATGAAGCGAGGGCCAGCCAACGAGAGCGACAGGTCGCAATGGTGGGTAGTATATGGGGCTTTGGTGACAAAACGGATTGCACTGTGATAGACTGCATCCAATTTGTTGAGTAGGGTATTGGAGGCTATTTTGTAAATGACATCGCCAAAGTCGAGGATTGGTAGGATGGTCAGTTTTACAAGGGTATGTTTGGCAGCATGAGTGAAGGATGCTTTGTTGCGAAATAGGAAGCCAATTCTAGATTTAACTTTGGATTGGAGATGTTTGATATGGGTCTGGAAGGAGAGTTTACAGTCTAACCAGACACGTAAGTATTTGTAGTTGTCCACGTATTCTAAGTCAGAGCCGTCCAGAGTAGTGATGTTGGACAGGCGGGTAGGTGCAGGTAGCGATCGGTTGAAGAGCATGCATTTAGTTTTAGTTGTATTTAAGAGCAATTGGAGGCCACGGAAGGAGAGTTGTATGGCATTGAAGCTTGCCTGTAGGGTTGTTAACACAGTGTCCAAAGAAGGGCCAGAAGTATACAGAATGGTGTCGTCTGTGTAGAGGTGGATCAGAGACTCACCAGCAGCAAGAGCGACCTCATTGATGTATACAGAGAAGAGTCGGTCCAAGAATTGAACCCTGTGGCACCCCCATAGAGACTGCCAGAGGTCCGGACAGCAGACCCTCCGATTTGACACACTGAACTCTATCAGAGAAGTAGTTGGTGAACCAGGCGAGGCAATCATTTGAGACCAAGGCTGTCGAGTCTGCCAATGAGGATGTGGTGATTGACAGAGTCGAAAGCCTTGGGCAGATCAATGAATACGGCTGCACAGTAATGTTTCTTATCGACGGCGGTTAAGATATCGTTTAGGACTTTGAGCGTGGCTGAGGTGCACCCATGGCCAGGTCTGAAACCAGATTGCATAGCAGAGAAGGTATGGTGAGATTCGAAATGGTCGGTAATCTGTTTGTTGACTTGGCTTTCGAAGACCTTAGAAAGGCATGGTAGGATAGATATAGGTCTGTAGCAGTTTGGGTCAAGAGTGTCCCCCCCTTTGAAGAGGGGGATGACTGCAGCTGCTTTCCAATCTTTGGGAATCTCAGACGACATGAAAGAGAGGTTGAACAGGCTAGTAATAGGGGTGGCAACCATTTTGGCAGATAATTTTAGAAAGAAAGGGTCCAGATTGTCTAGCCCGGCTGATTTGTAGGGGTCCAGATTTTTCAGCTCTTTCAGAACATCAGCTGAACGGATTTGGGAGAAGGAGGAATGGGGAAGGCTTGGGCGAGTTGCTGTGGGGGGTGCAGTGCTGTTGACCGGGGTAGGAGTAGCCAGGTGGAAAGCATGGCCAGCCGTAGAAAAATGCTTATTGAAATTCTCAATTATGGTGGATTTATCAGTGGTGACAGTGTTTCCTATCTTCAGTGCAGTGGGCAGCTGGGAGGAGGTGTTCTTATTCTCCATGGACTCTACAGTGTCCCAGAACTTTTTTGAGTTAGTGTTGCCTTAATAACAAACTTGTTTGCCATCTGTAAATACGAATCAAATTGTTAAATTACGAGCCTTGTTGGTTAAGCCACAGAAAAATCAGCATCCTTCCAACTAGCCATGATAGGCTGAAATAATAAGTGGTCTGGACATGCCGAGAGAGGAGTTCGGATTGTTCTACCATATTGAAGGCGTCTGTCTATTTGAGCTTGTCAGTCTGTGTTGGTAATCCTGTTGAACGCTGCTTTTTTCTAAATGTATTGTTTAGTGGACCTGCATAAGTATTGCTTTCCATTTTCAGGATGATCAAGTTTTGAAATCAGTGGAATTAGAGTATGATAGCCAAAGAGATTGAGAAGACACCTGTCTCCGGGTTACATCTTCAAACTAAGGGCAACCGTGGTATGGCATCCCTGACAGGGAGATGCTTCCATGATGCATGTTGATGTATGCAGGTAAGATAGTCTAGCATTAGCTAGCTGCATTTTCATACATTACACATTTCTAATTTTGACAGAAAGTGGTTTAATTTCAAGTTAAAGTGTACTGTTAGCTAGCTAACATTAGCTGGCTGGCTCCCTAGCTGATGTTGTTATTTGTTTCCCAGAGCCGTTTGCTTTTCTAGTTAGAGTCTAATGTTAGCTAGCTAACATTGGACCTGGCTAGTTAGCTCACAGGTGATTTTCTCAAAAGTGAGTTTACAAGTTGATCAACTTTTCAAAGCATATTTATGTTCCCATTGTTCCTCAAATGCAGTGTATGATATACCATTTTGTAGCTCTGAGGCTCTTCTTTTATCCAATGTAAAAAAAACACCATTTCACATTTTGCTACATAAGACCGAATCCAGATGGTGAGTCACAAATAAAATAAATCTCTTGAATGAGTAGGTGTGTCCAAACTTTTGACTGGTACTGTATATATTTTTATTCTGTACAGGCTTCCTTTTCACTCTGTCAATTACGTTAGCATTGTGGAGTAACTACAATGTTGTTGATCCATCTTCCGTTTTCCCCTATCACCGCCATTCAACTCTGTAACTGTTTTAACGTCACCTTTGGCCTCATGGTGAAATCCCTGAACTGTTTCCTTCCTCTCCGGCAACTGAGTTAGGAAGGACGTCTGGATCTTTTTAGTGACTGGGTGCAATGACACAAAATCCAAAGTGTAATTAATAACTTCACCTTGCTCAAAGGGATGTTAAATGTCAGCTTTTTTTTACCCATCTAACAATAGATGCCTTTCTTTGTGAGGCATAGGAAAACCTCTCTGGTCTTTGTGATTGAATCTGTGTTTGAAATTCACTGCTCGACTGATTGACCTTACAGATGTGTGAGGTTCAGAGATGAGGTCATTCAAAAATCATGTTAAACACTATTATTGCAACTTATTATGTGACTTGCTAAGCAAATTTGTACTCCTGAACGTATTTATGTTTGCTGTAACGAAGGGGTTGAATACTTATTGACTCAAGACATTTCAGCTTAATTTGTAATTCCACTTTGACATTATAGGTTATTGTGTGTAGGCCAGTGACAAAAAATATCTAAATTTAATTAATTTAACACAACAAAATGTGGAAAAAGTCAAGGGTTGTTAATACTTTCTGAAGGCACTGTATACGTATGTAATGTATGTAATGCATGTTATGCTCGGCTCAACATTACTTCATAGACTATGAATAGACTATGAATTTAGGTCATGGTGTCCTGCATAGCACGTACTCGTGACTAACCTAACATTTGAGAGACTTGTTTTAGGTAGAAGACCCATCTAAATAAATCACACTTTTATAGGTGTTGTCAAATACATTATATTTCAGTGTCTCGAATGGAAACATATTACTTACATACTGTTATTTATGAAGTCGCTGATGGTGAGCATTTTATTTTTGCTTTACAGTCTTTACAAGCTTGTAAAACACATTTTAATTCAAACATATTTTTTTTACATTAAAAAAAACCCACAAACTAGAGTTAATGTGTTCTGTACAAGCTTGTAAAGCACATGTTTAATGTCTTAATTCATACACTGTTCCGTACTTGTTTCTTAAATGGAATCTTCTTGCTTCCAACAGCCTGTGAACAATGCTGATTTTATCATTCCAGTGGAAATTGATGGAACAGTTCACCAGGTAAGTGCGACTGTTTTCAGTTTCAATTCTTAGCCTTTTTCACAGGTTCTCTCCTTTATAGTGCCACAATGAAAGGAGCAGTAATGTGGCCATGACCTCAAATACAATTCTAGAATCTAATCTCCATGATATCCACGCTATGTTGGAATGACTCTCCTTCGTTTTGAAAGTGTTTAATTAGTTCAAACCTTTCATCCACCACTGTTTACTCTGTGACTCTGTTAGCGTTTGTGCTAGCTATCTGACAGAGCTTTGGCCTTCTCTGTTGACGGATCCTAGCAGCAGGTGGCTATTTCTGTGGGCTGATGAAACAAGGAAGTATGTTTGGCTTCTTAAATCACTGGGCCCATCAATCTCAGTCCCTAGCGCAGATTCTGCCCAGTCCATATGAGATCACATCGGAGATTGCAGGAACTGCTGTAGTTTTTTCTAGTTTAAAGGCTAACTCCAGACAGAAGACAGAAGAACACTCCTGTTTTATACCGCAGGCCTGGGTCTGTTTCAAGTAATCCAGGATAGGCTTGTTTAAGTGGGCACAGCCTATTCGGGATGACTTGGTTCAGGAACAAGGCCGATAGCATCATGTTCTTTTGAGAAATGGATGTGAGCAGAAATTGAGTGAAAGTTCTATATTGACAGGCATATCTTTCCATATACAGATAATAAGCTGCACCTAGAGTTGCAAAGGTAGGGTATAATACTGTAAACTATTGAAGGATTTGGGGAAATTTTACAAGATTACTGGTGGCCTTTTGGATACTTCAGATTATCACAGGTGTCTGTAATTATCTATGGCCCTCTGTGTGGCTTTATCACATGTACAATATATAAAATTATCAAATAAGATGATCAAAAAAATTATTACAAAGCTGTAAAGAATTATGCTTATTATAAACCAGGGATGGCCAACTTTGATGGGGGTTGGGGCCACAACAAATCTGAACTCTAATTCGACCTTAATTACTATTAGTTTAGATAGCTGGCCACTAGACTAATTTACCAATCTAAAAATGTTAGCTGAAATGGGCTAATTGAGTGAATATCAGTGACTCATCAGTAACAAGAGAAACTGTTTTTATGCACAACCAAATTTCGAAATTGCACCTTGTGTATTCTACCTCGCAGCATTAAGTTGAGACCCTGATTGAATGTAAATTGATCCGAGGGTTCGGGCCGCTAAGTTGCCCATTCCTGATATAGAAAATGCACTTAGTGATACCATTTGTGTTCAATATGAGGGTTTCAGCATGAAATATCCTTTATATTTTTTTTAATACACTTATTTTTTATTTTACTATGTCAATATGTCATTGTTGTCAATGTGTTGGTGCCAAACTGGTGGCATTTGTGAAAAAATCAAACGTTTGAAAAGTTTCTGAGTTAATTGAAAATAATGCCATTGTTGATAAGATGCTTTTTTCATTAATTAGGTTGTTTTTTCTTGAACCATATGCTTTATCCACTAGAAAATCATGGACAATATGGACCGATATAAAAAATGAATACCATACAGAGCAAAAATATAAACGCAACATGTCAAGTGTCGGTCCCATGTTTCATGAGCTGAAATAAACGATCACAGAAAGGTTCCATATGCACAAAAAGTGGATTTTTCTAAAAATGTTTTGCACAAATTTGTTTACATCCCTGTTAGGGATCAAATCCCCTTTTGCCAAGATAATCCATCCACCTGACAGGTGTGGCATATCAAGAAGCTGATTAACAGCATGGTCATTACACAGGTGCACCTTGTGTTGAGGACAGAAAAGGCCACTAAAATGTGCAGTTTTGTCACACAACACAATGCCACAGATGTCTCAAGTTTTGAAGGAGCGGGTAATTGGCATGTAGAATGCAGGAATGTCCACCACAGCTGTTGCCAGAGAATTAAATGTTAATTTCTCTGCCGTAAGCCGCCTCCAATGTCGTTTTAGAGAATTTGGCAGTACGTCCAACCGGCCTCACAACTGCAGACCATGTGTAGCCACGACAGCCCAGGACCTCCACATCCGGCTTCTTCACATGCAGGATCGTCTGAGCCCAGCCACCCAGACAGCTGATGAAACTGAGGAGTATTTCTCTCTGTAATAAAGGCCTTTTGTGGGGAAAAACTCTGTCTGATTGGCTGGGCCTGGCTCCCCAGTGGGTGGGCCTTTGCCCTCCCAGGTCCACCCATGGCTGCGCCTCTGCCCAGTAGTGTGGAATCCATAGATTAGGGCCTCATGCATTTATTTGAATGGACTGTTTTCCTTATTGAACTGTAACTGGGTAAAATCATTGAAATTGTTGCGTTTACATTTTTGTTCAGTGTGCATATATATGAATAATATGATTCTGGTAACTTTGATAAATTACCAGTAGCTTTGCAACCCTAGCTGCACACCTAATTGACTATTCCACATGGACATTTAGTGTAATCTGTGGCATTTATGATTGTTAATATCTAAAGAAGTCTGATATGCTGTAAAACGGTGTTAACCTCTCTTTCAGTCTCTCCCCTCTATCTTTTTATGTCCCATCCCATTAACCTCAATATCATCAGGCATCCCATAGCAGATGAGGGGGAGTAGGCGCATTTCTCGCTCAACAACTATTTAAGATCTTCTATTTAAAAAAGTTGTTTAAAGCATTAACATATTTGGCAAAAACAAATATATGTAAACTTTTTGTAAATAATCCAGAGTATTTCCATATGTCCTGTTTTTATTACCTCAGGTGTACGTGTTGAAGCGACCCAATGTGGATGAGTATCTCAAAAGAATGGGGGAGTTGTTTGAGTGTGTTCTGTTCACTGCCAGTTTATCCAAGGTGAATTCATTCAACTAAATGCTGATTGTCATATTTAAAGGTTTTATTAAATTAAAGGTTGACAGGATCTAACAAGTACTAGCCTTAAAGGGAAGTTTGTGATTTTACAACGTTGATGTCAGATGGTCCTCACCCTGAAAGTAGTCAATGGGCCAGGAGAAACTGTAATCCATGGTTTGGTTTTCTTTAAACAACCACTACAAGCTTCAGCTAACTTTAGTCACCGCTAGCTAAAAATCAATGGAAGTGATGGGGCCATCTAAAATACTAAACTTTCCCTTTAAGACTGTGACATGTTTGACATGTTATGTTTTGAATTCTTAGAAACTTTGCCCTGCCATTCTAATCTGTTATTCATCCATACACACATATTTCATAATAAATGTGTACACACACACATCTTTCTGTGACATAACATCAGGGACGATGTTGTGTGTGTTTTCCTTTTGTGCCAGTATGCCGATCCAGTCTCCGACCTGCTGGATAAATGGGGTGCCTTCCGACACCGTCTCTTCCGGGAGTCCTGCGTGTTCCACCAAGGAAACTATGTTAAAGACCTGAGTCGGCTGGGCAGGGACCTCAACAAAGTCATCATTGTAGACAACTCCCCAGCCTCCTACATCTTCCACCCTGATAATGCTGTATGGCATTCCTACTTCTATCTACCTGTATACTATAATACTAAGCTCTCAATTCAATCAATTGCAGATAAAGGAAAACTGCACAACATCTGAGGTATCTGAGGTGCTAAAAAAAGTGTAATTTCCTCTTTAAGTGTGTTCCATGGCATTGCCATTGAAAGGGATCCTTCAAAGGGGTGTTTACTTACTACTTTCATATTCCCTAGGTTGTTGTTGTTTCCTCCAAGCATGGCTTGATGGAATGTCTTTGAGAATATAGCACTGTTAGAGGATATGGATTTGATCAGTTTCTCAAAAGCATGAGAAATCACGGGTTACCTAATTATTATTATTATTCAAACTTTATTTATTCATCAAAGTCCTATTGACACAGATGTCTCTTTTACAAGGGAGCCCTGATTCACATAATTCATCATAAAAATGCAAAGTACATAATAGGGAATTAGTGACACAATTATTACAATCAAAGGCGGGTGTAAGGACCGACGCTGGAGTCGAGAAGCAGGTACGGGGAGTCAAACATTTAATGAGGAACAGACAAGGAACAAGACAGGAACAGCGTCAGCACACGGGTAACAAAACAACATACGAACGTTAATGCGGAAGCTGGGAACAGAGCTGGGGGACAGACAGATATAGGGGAAGAAATAACACAGGTGATTGAGTCTAGGGTCAGTCCAAATTATCACTGATGCGCGTGACGAGTGAAGCAGGTGTGCGTAATGATGGCGGCAGGAGTGCGTAATGCTGGAGAGCCCGGCGCCTTCAGGCCCCAATGGGATATAGCTGGAGTAGGTGTGACAGCTGGAGCATGATAAATACAATTACAGTATAAAAAACATGTACATTCCTCTGTGAACAGGTAATTTCCTAATGTCCTGAAATTCCCAAAAGACACTAGTGTGTCCAATTGTAGACTATTCTGAAATGTGTTCCATGTGTATGTGGTGCTTAAAAACTAAATGCTGTTTTACTTCAATTGGTAGCAACTAAACAAATTTAAAGAATGACCTATTCCTGAGAGTGAGTAAGGTATTTCATACTGGCTTGAATGTCAGGAGCGATGTGAGGTGGTATGGTAGTTTCTCCATGAGAGCTTTGTAAATAAACAGAAGGAAATATTGCGTTATCCGCGTTGCCAGTGACGTCCAGAACTCTGATAATGAACACAATTATGTTTTCAAAAACATTCACCTGTAATAAAGCATAATACGCAATGATAAACAGCATCCAGTGGTTTTAAAGAAGAGGCAGCTGCTCTCCTATAGATATCGCCATAACCAAGCGCTGACAGGAAAATCGACTATCAAGTTACCTACTATCAAGTGAAAGGTACATTATATTTCTGTAGAAGAAGCCCAGTTAAATTCTCAGTTCCTTCATTAGCTCATGTGTTTTTGTTTTATGCATATTTTTAGAATATTTCCATAAACTATCGCAAATTGGATGGAAACCTAGCTACTGATTCAAAATACTTTTGCCAAACAGGAAAGCTTTGATATATGGTGATAGTTGTTTTGGCCGCTAGGGTTGTTTAGGTCGCTTGCATTTCAATGCACCGCTAACTAATACAATCTGTTTCCACTAACATTCCAACATTCTCTAAGCATGCTAGCCAAGATATGTTGGACATTGCTGCATAACTTGTAGTAAACAAATGGTAAAACAGTTTGGAGGAAACGATAACCCCCTGGAGAAGTTGAAAATAACCTAAAACTTAAAGAAGTCTTTAGTGATAGTTGACCTTTTTGAAGTTTTAGCTTATTTTCAACTTTTCTTTTCCAACTATCACTGAACACTTCTTTAAATTAGACAGATTGTTTTCAGTATATATTTGTAGAACAGCATGTGTGATACAGATGTTGCATCTTAATATCAAAATAATCCTGCAGCAACCGGAAATGTGGATTATAATTTATTGACAGTTTTGTAAAGGCTGATACCTTTTTCGAATGTGAAAATCAAATGTCAAAGTGGAAATTAAGAACTTCAAAAGCCTTTTTAAATCTTAAATAATATACAAGTTGAAAATGTCTTGCATCGCAGGAAAGTTCCCCTGCAACAGAGTTATCAAATTAAGATCTTATATCTGTATAACTGATGTTCTCTCTGCAAAATGTCTGCAGCTTCCATAGTTAGGTACTCTTTAACAAAAATATAAACGCAACATGCAACAATTTCAAAGATTTTACTGAGTTTCAGTTTACTTTAGGAAGTCACTCAATTGAAATAAATTCATTACAGCCTAATCTATGGATTTTACATGACTGGGAATACATAAACTCAGCAAAAAAAGGAAAGTTCCCTTTTCAGGACCTTGTCTTTCAAAGATAATTCGTTAAAAAAAAATCAAAAAATCCATTTGTTTCCCATGCTTAAACAATGAATGAACATGCACCTGTGGAACAGTCGTTAAGACACTAACAGCTTACAGACTGTAGGCAATTAAGGTCACAGTTATGAAAACTTAGGACACTAAAGAGGCCTTTCTACTGACTCTGAAAAACACCAAAAGAAAGATGCCCAGGGTCCCTGCTCATCTGCGTGAACATGCCTTAGGCATGCTGCAAGGAGGCATGAGGACTGCAGATGTGGCCAGGGCAATAAATTGCAATATCCGTACTGTGAGACACCTAAGACAGCGCTACAGGGAGACAGGATGGATAGCTGATCGTCCTTGCAGTGGCAGACCATGTGTAACAACACCTCCACAGGATCAGTACATCTGACCATCACACCTGTGGGACAGGTACAGGATGGCAACAACAACTGTCTGAGTTACACCAGGAACACACAATCCCTCCATCAGTGCGCAGACTGTCCTCAATAGGTTGAGAGAGCATGGACTGAGGGCTTTTAGGCCTGTTGTAAGGCAGGTCCTCACCAGACATCACCAGCAACAATGTTGCCTATGGGCACAAACCCACCGTCACTGGATCAGACAGGACTGGCAAAAAGTGCTCTTCACTGATGAGTCGCGGTTTTGTCTCACCAGATGTGATGGTCGGATTTGTGTTTATCGGTCAAAGGAATGAGGCCTGTACTCTGGAGCGGGATCAATTTGGAGGTAGAGGGTTCGTCATGGTCTGGGGCGGTTTGTCACAGCATCATCGGACTGAGCTTGTTGTCATTGCAGGCAATCTCAACGCTGTACATTACAGGGAAGACATCCTCCTCCCTCATGTGGTACCCTTCCTGCAGGCTCATCCTGACATGACCCTCCAGCATGACAATACAACCAGCCATACTGCTCGTTCTGTGCGTGATTTCCTGTAAGACAGGAATGTCAGTGTTCTGCCAATGCCATCAAAGAGCCCGGATCTCATTCCCATTTAGCAGTTGGATCGAAAGGTGAGGGCTAGGGCCATTCCCCCCAGACATGTCCAGGAATTTGCAGGTGCCTTGGTGGAAGAGTGGAGTAACATCTCACAGCAAAAACGGGCAAATCTGATGCAGTCCATGAGGAGGAGATGCACTGCAGTACTTAATGCAGCTGGTGGCCAGACCAGATACTGACTGTTACTTTTGATTATGACCCCCCCTTTGTTCAGGGACACATTATTCCATTTATGTTAGTCACATGTCTGCAGAAATTGATCAGTTTATGTCTCAGTTGTTGAATCTTGTTATGTTCATACAAATATTTACACATGTTAAGTTTGCTGAAAATAAACACAGTTGACAGTGAGCGGTCATTTCTTTTTTGCTGAGTTTATAGGCATCTCTTGGTCACAGATACCTTTAAAAAAGTAGGGGTGTGGATCATAAAATTAGTCAGTATCTGGTGTGACCACCATTTGCCTATATAGTGCGGCACATCTCCTTCACATAGAGTTAATCAGGCTGTTGATTGTGGCCTGTGGAATGTTGTCCCACTCCTCTTCAAAGGCTGTGAGAAGTTGGTGGATGTTGGCAGGAACTGGGACATGCCGTCGTACACATAGATCCAGGGCATCCCAAACATGCTCAATGGGTGACATGTCTGATTATGCAGACCATGGAAGAACTGGGACATTTTCGGCATCCAGGAATTGTGTACAGATCCTTGCGACATGGGGCTGTGCATTATCATGCTGAAACATGAGGTGATGGCAGCGGATCAATGGCACGACAATGGGCCTCAGGATCTCATCACAGTATCTCTGGGCACTCAAATTGCCATCGATTTAAATAAAATTGTGTTCATTGTCCGTAGCTTCTGCAGGCACATACTATAACCCCACCGCCACCATGGGGCACTCTGTTCACAACATTGACATCAGCAAACCGCTCGCCCACACAACGCCATACACGCTGTCTGCCATCTCCTCGGTACAGTTCAAACCGGATTTCTTCTGTGAAGAGCACAATGGCCAGTGGCCATTGAAGGAGAGCAGTTGCCCACTGAAGTCGGTTACCATGTTGAACTGTAGTCATGTCAAGACCCTGATGAGTACGGCGAGCACGCAGATGAGCTTGCCAGAGACGGTTTCTGACAGTTTGTGCAGAAATGTCATCAGCTATCCAGGTGACTGGTCTCAGACAATCCCGCAGGTGAAGAAGCCGGATATGGAAGTCCTGGGCTGGCGTGGTCACATGTGGTCTGTTACATATGATCGTGAGGCCGATTGGATTTTACTGCCAAATTCTCTAAAATGATGTTGTAGGCTGCTTATCGTAGAGAAACTAACAATCAATTCTCTGGCAACAGCTCTGGTGGACATTCCTGCAGCCAGCATGCCAAATTCACGCTCCCTCAAAACTTGAGACATCTTTGACATTGTGTTGTGTGCACATTTTAGAGTGGCCTTGTCACGCCCTGATCTGTTTCACTTGTCCTTGTGCTTGTCTCCAACCCTCTCCTGGTCGAGATTTACGGCTTTCAGAATGCATTGTCTGTCTAAAAATGTTTTTCCAGTTGTTCACCTATGACCTATTCATAAGAATGTGAATTTTCACATTCTTATGAATAGATTAACTTTTTTATTTATGATTTCATTTTAATTCTGCATATAACACTACCTGTCAAAAGTTGTCGAACACCTACTCATTCAAGGGTTTTAATTTGAGATGGTTTGGGATAAGTTGGACCGCAAAGTAGCCAACAAGTGCTCAGCGTATGTGAGAACTCCTTGAAGATTGTTGGAAAAGCATTCCAGGTGAAGCTGGTTGAGAGAATGCCAAGAGTGTGCAAGGCTGTCATCAAGGCAAAGGGTAGCTATTTGAAGAATATATTTTGATATGTTTAACACTTTTTGGATTACTACATGATTCCTTATGTGCTATTTCATAGTTTTGATGTCTTTACTATTATTCTACAATGTAGAAAATAGTTTAAACATTTAAAAAAGGAAAAACCCTTGAATGAGTATGTGTTCTAGAACTTTTGACTGGTAGTGTGCATATAACTAACTCACTGGTACACATAGATCTGTGTCATTATTTTGAAACTTTACTTTGTTTATAACTTTTCACACACTCAGGTCCCCGTAACATCCTGGTTCGAAGACATGGCCGACACAGAGCTACTAGATCTCATCCCATTCTTCGAGAGACTAAGCCAAGTGGAAGATGTCTACGATATTCTCAAGCAGCAGGGGATTGCAAGCTAGTGCGTAATTAGACACTGGCGGCAACTTTTCACCACACGGGGGCCATAGAAGAAGCTGGTGGGCAACAGGATTCAAGTTTCTTCCCACTAGAAGGACCTGCTAGTGTCTCTCTGTCATTGTCGTCCTCCAAATTCCATTCACACAAAACGTGATAGAGAGGCCACTCAGTTTGGCACAGAGACGGAACAATGAGGAACTGCTTTATGGCAAACATTGAAAAGAATGGTATCAGTTATTTTTTCACATTTGATGCGGTAATCACCTCTTGGTTATAACTTTTCACCCTGAAGACAAGGTTAAGCGAAGCCCTTTTTCATGGAACGGTGATCATTTAAGCAGGCGATAATGTCCTTTTCGCAAACTATTTGGTGAATACGATATACAAAACAGAAGGGTTTCATCTTGAGATCAAGATAACTCCACCCGTTCCCACGTTTTAATACATTTTACCCAAAATGCCTACTTAACAACAATCATTCAGAGATTATTGTTTCCTAAAATATCCTGCTGTACCACAAGTATAATGTTGTAAAAAATGTCATCCCCTTTTAACTGAACATTATATCATGTGTTTTTTGCAACATGAGATACTATTTTTGGAAATTATTCACTACAGTGTGTGTGTGTTTGTGTGTGTGTGTGTGTGTCAAGGATGTATGATTATGACAAGGATGGACTATGTAGCAACACACAGAAAGCATGCATTCAGACAAAGAGGTTTGAGTTTGGTCAGTGTATAGTTATGCTGTCTGTTAGTAATCATGCTTAAAATACTGGAATCACATCAGTCAAGGATTATGATGACCCATTTATCCATTATATCAGATAAGTGTTTACACTCCGTTTGAAATGTATTACACGCACAAAATACCTTAATCATAATTCGTCAATCATTCACTTAAGTACATTATCAACTGATGGGTGTATTGTCCTTTGCCTTTTCAGGAGGATGTAACATTACAGAACGTTCAGATATCAATGTTTCATGTGGAACAGAAACTATTGTCTGTCAGATAGAATACAGAATTGTGTCAGCTCAATTCATTATATTTCCATCTGCACCATTCAGCGAGTTCCACCTCCCTGAATACACCTCTGAATAGGCAATAGCCTACATGTACAGCGCATACAGAAAGTATTCATACTCCTTGACTTTTTCCACATTTTGTTACGTTACTGCCTTATTCTATAATTGATTAATTTAGTTTTTTTTTTAAATCCTCAACAATCCACACACAATACCGCATAATGACAAAGCAAATACAGTTTTTTTTAAACATTTTTGCAAATGTATTAAAAATAAATAACAGAAGTACCTTATTTACATAATTATTCAGACCCTTTTCTATGAGACTTGAAATTGAGCTCAGATGCCAGGGCTTTGGTCAGGGAGTTAACCAAGAACCCGATGGTCACTCTGACAGAGCTCCAGTTCCTCTGTGGAGATGGGACAATCTTCCAGAAGGACAACCATCTCTGCAGCACTCCACCAATCAAGCTCCCCTCAATACGGTGCAGTCGTCCTGTCCCCTTTGCAGAAAAGCATCCCCAAAGAATGATGTTTCCACCTCCATGCTTCACGGGTTGGGTTGTAGTCATCCTTCTTCTTCCTCCAAACACGGCGAGTGGAGTTTAGACCAAAAAGCTCTATTTTTGTCTCATCAGACCACATGACCTTCTCCCATTCCTCCTCTGGATCATCCAGATGGTCATTGGCAAACTTCAGACGGGCCTGGACATGCGCTGGCTTGAGCAGGGGGACCTTGCGTGCGATGCAGGATTTTAATCCATGACGGCGTAGTGTGTTACTAATGGTTTTCTTTGAGACTGTGGTCCCAGCTCTCTTCAGGTCATTGACCAGGTCCTGCCGTGTAGTTCTGGGCTGATCCCTCACCTTCCTCATGATCATTGATGCCCCACGAGGTGAAATCTTGTATGGAGCCCCAGACCGAGGGTGATTGACCATCATCTTGAACTTCTTCCATTTTCTAATAATTGCACCAACAGTTGTTGCCTTCTCACCAAGATGCTTGCCTATTGTCCTGTAGCCCATCCCAGCCTTGTGCAGGTCTACAATTTTATCCCTGATGTCCTTACACAGCTCTCTGGTCTTGGCCATTGTGGAGAGGTTGGAGTCTGTTTGATTGAGTGTGTGGACAGGTGTCTTTTATACAGGTAACGAGTTCAAACAGGTGCAGTTAATACAGGTAATGAGTGAAGAACAGGAGGGCTTCTTAAAGAAAAACTAACAGGTCTGTGAGAGCCGTAATTCTTACTGGTTGGTCAGTGATCAAATACTTATGTCATGCAATAAAATGCAAATGAATTACTTAAAAATCATACAATGTGATTTTCTGGATTTTTCTCTCACAGTTGAAGTGTACCTATGATAAAAAATGACAGACCTCTACATGCTTTGTAAGTAGGAAAACCTGCAAAATCGGCAGTGTGTCAAATACTTGTTCTCCCCACTGTAGTTGTTTGAAAACTTTTTTAAACCATGTTTATTTTACCTATGTTAAAGATGTCATGTTTTATTTCGTAGATTAATTGATATTGACTAAATAAAATGTGCTAACTTTTAATAATTCTAGTATGGTGTCCAGGTTGGGAAATGGTTTGTAATCCATATGCTGGAGTTGTATGTGTGAAATTTGGTTTTAACAGACAAAATGTATGCTTCTGTTCTTTCAAGTACTTGAATTAGACTTTTTTTAATATGCAATATCATATTGCAAGTCTAATGTGGTGCTCATTTATTAACCTGTACAGTCAGTTGAGTGGGTTGCCTTTTCATAGCTCCTTGTAATCATGCCTTGTAACGATCTTAATTTTGTTCATGACACTTCCTGACGTGTTTGCTTGTGCATGTACGTGACTACGTCTCTGTGCATGCGGATCTGCGTTACCTTAAAAGTACAATTCAGCAATAATTTGACAAGATCTACGTCTTTAAATACAAAAATTATTTTAATGACTATAATCATTTGCTGTTAGTTTTTTTTACTGCATGCAACAAGAGCGTTAACATCCATGTACTGTAAAGAAACTGAAACTGCTAATTAATTATAAGAAAGAACTATAAAACAATTTGTACTTTCCCACAATAAAGCATAATTTGTCGACAATGAATGATGCATACACTAATATAGTGATTTATTCAATTGCAGGGGTGTTGAAAACAAATTAAATGAAAAAGAAAATGGAATATGGAACTGACTAAATATTAGGAAGGTTTTCTCATTGTTTTGCACTCTCAGTGCAAGTACCCATTATGGGCCAAATTTTGAAATAGGATCCCAGTGCTTTTTCAGACATTTGCATAGAACATGTATTCATATTCGTATTCGTATTCATATTTATAGAAGATTTGCAAGCAGATTCCACTCAAACACAGATCTCAAGTCTGGATTCATTACCTAGTCTGCAATCAATTGCATTCTTCAACTGTACTTTAGGGCATATTTTTATATTACATTACATTTTATGGATTGAGCACATGCTCTTATTCAGAGAGACAATTGAGTCGTCAACTCTGTACTTACTGTATGTTGGTTGACAATGTTGGTTGACAATTGAGGCATTGTTTCAAGTGAGTGGGGCATTGGGAATAATTACACAAATATTTCAATTGCTTATTGTTATCTTTGACACAAACTAGTGACTGCCTTTTTAAAGACACAAAAATATCTTAAAATTGTAACCTGTACCATTCCAATTTCACATTCAAATATGAACACAAACATATTGGTGGATAAGATATCGATCCATCTCATTCTGATGTGGATACTGCATCAAGATGATACCATGTGGTGTTGAAGATGAAGAGTATGTTATGAACAGTATGTTCTATTCAAGCAACAACGTTAAACAGGTTTCCGCAATAAGACAAATATTTGTCCTCATGTATGCATTGCAAAATGCATGTTTTGTATGATGATATTAGTGTCAATATCTTGTATTTCATTATTTGAAAATGTTGGAACTAATATCCCTCTATGGTGTTGATTCATACTATATCGAGTGATGGAATGTACTGGGAAACATCTTATGTTTGCTAATTCAATAATATATTGGGCATTTGTTTTTGTTTTATTTTTGTCTTATCTTGAAATAGAGTAATACACAATGGTTGATTGAGTAAGGAAAGACGATATACTGTATTTGAATGCAACTGCATAAATACTATAATGTAGGTTCAATTGAATTGCTGAAATACCGGTGACCCTCAGTTAGCTAAGTAGCTAACTATAGTAGCTATAATAGGCTCAAGTGTTCCATTGAGTGTTCCGTTGATTGAAGAATCGCAATGTTGCGTCTCTGGGGTTGAAAATTCTGGGGTTCTAGTCAATGAAGATAGCTAGCAGTAGCTAGCAGGCACATTGAGCAGGCAGGCCACGTTAGCTAAAATAAGCTTATTAAGTCACCGGCAAGTGGCGACGTGTGTTCAAATCAAAATCAAATCAAACTTTGTCACATGCGCCAAATACAACAAGTGTAGACCTTACCGTTAAAACCCTTAACCAACAGTGCAGTTCAAGAAGAGTTAAGAAAATATTTACCAAATAAACTAATCTAAAACATAATAAAAAAATACCACAATAAAGTAACTGTGCCAGAAGAGTTAAGAAAATATTTACCAAATAAACTAATCTAAAACATAATAAAAAAATACCACAATAAAGTAACTGTGCCATTTTGTATTTTAGAACGTTCTCACTATATATTACACTATGTAAACACTGTCTAGCGAATCATGTTTACAAAACAGGTCGCGGCAGGACACAAGATGCTCGCAATTCGTGAATGGGTTTTGCATTTTGGCAATTGGGATGCGAGTGGGCATCGTCTCAATTCTCATTTTACCCAAAACAGTGGCAGACTCGAGTGATCACTATCAAACACATAAGCAAGTTGCCACTCCATAAAGGGCTTAGGGGCTAAGTGTTCTTCCAACATAACATTGGCGAAATGGTGTCTTATACAAACAAGTCTGAGTCCGAAGCGTTGCTTAATGTGCAGGTCTGTCTCACTGTCTGGAGGCTACGCTTGGATAGAACGCAATCAGCGCAGCTGTTTCTCTGTGCATGAAAATTCTCACTGGCACTACCATCTTGTGTTAGTGGGCAAGCACCCTCAGTAGAGTTGACAAAAAACAGAAGCATCCACTTTTCAGGGGAAAAACAAAGAGGAAGGGGCGAAGCCTGAAAACCAGTCCTCGCTCATGCATTTATTTTACATCTGCTATGTTAGGTTAGTGGGTACGTAGGCATGATTGTAATTTAACCCCAACCCTCATGTACATCGTGACGACATCAGTTACACAAATCTCACAAAACTCTGTTTTGGAATATACTGACTTTATGACCAAAATTATACTAATTATACTTTTTATTTAATTTTGGCATGTTTCTGACTAATATTGTTGCCACATACAGTGCATTCAGAAAGTATTCATACCCCTTGACTTATTCCACATGTTGTGTTACAGCCTGGTTTCAAAACATTTTAAATAAAATCTCACCCATCTCCACACATTACCCCATAATGACAATGTGAAAACATGGATTTAGAAATTCTTGCCAATGTATTAATAGTGAAATACAGAAATATTTAATTTACATTAGTATTCACACCCCAGAGTCAGTACTTTGTAGAAGCACCTTTGTGAAACGATGTTCGCTGAGAGTCGGGAAGCAAGTTCAGGGAGTAAATAAATAAACGTAACATAATACAAGAAACATGAACAATGTTCAAGAAACACGAACAATGCACAGACAAGAAAAAGAAACAATGACGCCTTGGGAAGGAACCAAAGGGAGTATCAGTCCAGGTGAGTGTCATAATGTGCGTAACGATGGTGACAACTGTGCCCCATAACGTGCAGCCTGGTGACCTAGAGGCCGCACACATGACACTTTGTCAGCGATTACAACTGTGAGTCTTTCTGGGTAAGTCTCTATAAGAGCTTTCCACACCTGGATTGTGCAACATTTGCCCATTATTCTTTTCAAAATTATTCAAGCTCTGTCAAATTGGTTGTTTATCATTGCTAGACAACCATTTTCAGGTCTTGCCATAGATTTTCAAGTAGATTTGAGTCAAAACCGTTACTCGGCCACTCAGGAACATTCATTGTCTTCTTGGTAAGTAACTCCTGTGTATATTTGGACTTGTGTTTCGGGCTAAAGCTATCTTTATTCAAGTCCAATACTAGTCGAATATTATTACATATACTGTATGTCCCTGGACTTCGTCACTGGTCTCCCCGTCTGATGGCAACACCGTTATCCTTACAATGGTGGACCAGTTTTCTAAAGCTGCCATTTCATTCCTCTTCACAAGCTATCCTCAGCCAAGCAGACGTCCCAGCTCATGGTGCAGCACTTCTTCTGGATCCGCTAGGGATATCCTGGACCCAGCCCTCATCGCTGAGTTCCACCGCCGGCATCCGGGGGGGGTTACTGTCACACTCTGATCTGTTTCACCTGTCTTTGTGCTTGTCTCCACCCCCTCCAGGTGTCTCTCATCTACCCTACTATCCCCTGTGCATTCATTCCTGTTCTGTTTGTCTGTTGCCAGTTTGTCTTGTCTCATTCAAGCCTACCAGCGTGTTTTTCATATTCCTGTTTTCTTGAGCTCCTGTTTTCTAGTTATCCCGGTTTTGATGATTCTGCCTGCCCTAACCCTGAACCTGCCTGCCGTTCTGTACCTTTTGATACTGCCCTGTATTACTGACCTCTGCCTACCCTTGACCTGTCGTTTTCTGTTTTACAAATATATGTCTGTTATTTGAACTTTCTGGGTCTTATCCTGAGTCGTGAAAGCTGTGGACATCCTAGAGCAAAACAATCAACATGTACGTCTTCTTGAGAGTTACTGTATATATTAGTGTGTTACCCAAACTGTTGTGACGTGTCATGACGTGGCCCTTTCTCGGTGTAGATCATGGCTTCTCAATCTCTCTCCTAACCCAGGTTTATTACCTTTGGTCGTAAATACCGGGCAGAAACCACCATGCAGTGTTGAGGGAGAGAGTTTCCCAGAACAGAGACTTGGCCAAACTTCTAATCCCCAAAATGGGAGAATTAAATAATATTGCTACTTTTGAGAATGTGGTAATAGTCTGTGGACAGTTAAGGGACAGTTATGACGAGTTGTTTCATTTGATGATCTCATGCAGAACAGGAAACACACATAACGGTATCTCTTAAAGTGTACATTTCCCAGCTGTCAGGATAACATTTTAAATATTGTGAAAAGTGTGTGATTAAAAAAACTATTTTGAAAATATGTCACGTGATATTAACCTTTTAAATGAGAGTATGGATTTTCATATAAAGATTAAGTAGTCAGTGGCCACACCCCGTGAGCCCTGACATCACATTAGGCGTCATGGACTGCCCTTTTCTGCTGTTATGTATAAAACCCACTCCTGGTGAAATTCACATCAGACTAAGCAAACCCCAGCGTGAGCTGAGGTTGCAAATGTTTGAATTTCTGAGACCAAAACATCCTGGGTGACACTGGTGTGTGAAGTGGTTTAAACTACAACTCTACCAAAGGACAAGACTATTCCACATGGAGCATTGGCTACACGGATGGAAACTCTGAGACTATCAATCTCCACAAAATAAGAGCAAATCTTAGACATATGATTACTAGTCTGCAGCTAGAAATCACGTACAGTGGGACAAAAAAGTATTTAGTCAGCCACCAATTGTGCAAGTTCTCCCAATTAAAAAGATGAGAGAGGCCTGTAATTTTCTTCGTAGGTACACTTCAAATGATCAAATGCTTATGTCATGCAATAAAATGCAAATGAATTACTTAAAAATCATACAATGTGATTTTCTGGATTTTTCTCTCACAGTTGAAGTGTACCTATGATAAAAAATGACAGACCTCTACATGCTTTGTAAGTAGGAAAACCTGCAAAATCGGCAGTGTGTCAAATACTTGTTCTCCCCACTGTAGTTGTTTGAAAACTTTTTTAAACCATGTTTATTTTACCTATGTTAAAGATGTCATGTTTTATTTCGTAGATTAATTGATATTGACTAAATAAAATGTGCTAACTTTTAATAATTCTAGTATGGTGTCCAGGTTGGGAAATGGTTTGTAATCCATATGCTGGAGTTGTATGTGTGAAATTTGGTTTTAACAGACAAAATGTATGCTTCTGTTCTTTCAAGTACTTGAATTAGACTTTTTTTTTATATGCAATATCATATTGCAAGTCTAATGTGGTGCTCATTTATTAACCTGTACAGTCAGTTGAGTGGGTTGCCTTTTCATAGCTCCTTGTAATCATGCCTTGTAACGATCTTAATTTTGTTCATGACACTTCCTGACGTGTTTGCTTGTGCATGTACGTGACTACGTCTCTGTGCATGCGGATCTGCGTTACCTTAAAAGTACAATTCAGCAATAATTTGACAAGATCTACAAAAATTATTTTAATGACTATAATCATTTGCTGTTAGTTTTTTTTACTGCATGCAACAAGAGCGTTAACATCCATGTACTGTAAAGAAACTGAAACTGCTAATTAATTATAAGAAAGAACTATAAAACAATTTGTACTTTCCCACAATAAAGCATGATTTGTCGAAAGAGGTAATATCTCCCTACAATGAATGATGCATACACTAATATAGTGATTTATTCAATTGCAGGGGGTGTTGAAAACAAATTAAATGAAAAAGAAAATGGAATATGGAACTGACTAAATATTAGGAAGGTTTTCTCATTGTTTTGCACTCTCAGTGCAAGTACCCATTATGGGCCAAATTTTGAAATAGGATCCCAGTGCTTTTTCAGACATTTGCATAGAACATGTATTCATATTTATAGAAGATTTGCAAGCAGATTCCACTCAAACACAGATCTCAAGTCTGGATTCATTACCTAGTCTGCAATCAATTGCATTCTTCAACTGTACTTTAGGGCATATTTTTATATTACATTACATTTTATGGATTGAGCACATGCTCTTATTCAGAGAGACAATTGAGTCGTCAACTCTGTACTTACTGTATGTTGGTTGACAATTGAATGTACCTACAGCCTTTGAAGATGACATTGTTTCTAGGCATTGTTTCAAGTGAGTGGGGCATTGGGAATAATTACACAAATATTTCAATTGCTTATTGTTATCTTTGACACAAACTAGTGACTGCCTTTTTAAAGACACAAAAATATCTTAAAATTGTAACCTGTACCATTCCAATTTCACATTCAAATATGAACACAAACATATTGGTGGATAAGATATCGATCCATCTCATTCTGATGTGGATACTGCATCAAGATGATACCATGTGGTGTTGAAGATGAAGAGTATGTTATGAACAGTATGTTCTATTCAAGCAACAACGTTAAACAGGTTTCCGCAATAAGACAAATATTTGTCCTCATGTATGCATTGCAAAATGCATGTTTTGTATGATGATATTAGTGTCAACATACAGTAGATATCTTGTATTTCATTATTTGAAAATGTTGGAACTAATATCCCTCTATGGTGTTGATTCATACTATATCGAGTGATGGAATGTACTGGGAAACATCTTATGTTTGCTAATTCAATAATATATTGGGCATTTGTTTTTGTTTTATTTTTGTCTTATCTTGAAATAGAGTAATACACAATGGTTGATTGAGTAAGGAAAGACGATATACTGTATTTGAATGCAACTGCATAAATACTATAATGTAGGTTCAATTGAATTGCTGAAATACCGGTGACCCTCAGTTAGCTAAGTAGCTAACTATAGTAGCTATAATAGGCTCAAGTGTTCCATTGAGTGTTCCGTTGATTGAAGAATCGCAATGTTGCGTCTCTGGGGTTGAAAATTCTGGGGTTCTAGTCAATGAAGATAGCTAGCAGTAGCTAGCAGGCACATTGAGCAGGCAGGCCACGTTAGCTAAAATAAGCTTATTAAGTCACCGGCAAGTGGCGACGTGTGTTCAAATCAAAATCAAATCAAACTTTGTCACATGCGCCAAATACAACAAGTGTAGACCTTACCGTTAAAACCCTTAACCAACAGTGCAGTTCAAGAAGAGTTAAGAAAATATTTACCAAATAAACTAATCTAAAACATAATAAAAAAATACCACAATAAAGTAACTGTGCCAGAAGAGTTAAGAAAATATTTACCAAATAAACTAATCTAAAACATAATAAAAAAATACCACAATAAAGTAACTGTGCCATTTTGTATTTTAGAACGTTCTCACTATATATTACACTATGTAAACACTGTCTAGCGAATCATGTTTACAAAACAGGTCGCGGCAGGACACAAGATGCTCGCAATTCGTGAATGGGTTTTGCATTTTGGCAATTGGGATGCGAGTGGGCATCGTCTCAATTCTCATTTTACCCAAAACAGTGGCAGACTCGAGTGATCACTATCAAACACATAAGCAAGTTGCCACTCCATAAAGGGCTTAGGGGCTAAGTGTTCTTCCAACATAACATTGGCGAAATGGTGTCTTATACAAACAAGTCTGAGTCCGAAGCGTTGCTTAATGTGCAGGTCTGTCTCACTGTCTGGAGGCTACGCTAGGATAGAACGCAATCAGCGCAGCTGTTTCTCTGTGCATGACAATTCTCACTGGCACTACCATCTTGTGTTAGTGGGCAAGCACCCTCAGCAGAGTTGACAAAAACAGAAGCATCCACTTTTCAGGGGAAAAACAAAGAGGAAGGGGCGAAGCCTGAAAACCAGTCCTCGCTCATGCATTTATTTTACATCTGCTATGTTAGGTTAGTGGGTACGTAGGCATGATTGTAATTTAACCCCAACCCTCATGTACATCGTGACGACATCAGTTACACAAATCTCACAAAACTCTGTTTTGGAATATACTGACTTTATGACCAAAAAATACTAATTATACTTTTTATTTAATTTTGGCATGTTTCTGACTAATATTGTTGCCACATACAGTGCATTCAGAAAGTATTCATACCCCTTGACTTATTCCACATGTTGTGTTACAGCCTGGTTTCAAAACATTTTAAATAAAATCTCACCCATCTCCACACATTACCCCATAATGACAATGTGAAAACATGGATTTAGAAATTCTTGCCAATGTATTAATAGTGAAATACAGAAATATTTAATTTACATTAGTATTCACACCCCAGAGTCAGTACTTTGTAGAAGCACCTTTGTGAAACGATGTTCGCTGAGAGTCGGGAAGCAAGTTCAGGGAGTAAATAAATAAATGTAACATAATACAAGAAACATGAACAATGTTCAAGAAACACGAACAATGCACAGACAAGAAAAAGAAACAATGACGCCTTGGGAAGGAACCAAAGGGAGTATCAGTCCAGGTGAGTGTCATAATGTGCGTAACGATGGTGACAACTGTGCCCCATAACGTGCAGCCTGGTGACCTAGAGGCCGCACACATGACACTTTGTCAGCGATTACAACTGTGAGTCTTTCTGGGTAAGTCTCTATAAGAGCTTTCCACACCTGGATTGTGCAACATTTGCCCATTATTCTTTTCAAAATTATTCAAGCTCTGTCAAATTGGTTGTTTATCATTGCTAGACAACCATTTTCAGGTCTTGCCATAGATTTTCAAGTAGATTTGAGTCAAAACCGTTACTCGGCCACTCAGGAACATTCATTGTCTTCTTGGTAAGTAACTCCTGTGTATATTTGGACTTGTGTTTCGGGCTAAAGCTATCTTTATTCAAGTCCAATACTAGTCGAATATTATTACATATACTGTATGTCCCTGGACTTCGTCACTGGTCTCCCCCCGTCTGATGGCAACACCGTTATCCTTACAATGGTGGACCAGTTGTCTAAAGCTGCCATTTCATTCCTCTTCACAAGCTATCCTCAGCCAAGCAGACGTCCCAGCTCATGGTGCCGCACTTCTTCTGGATCCGCTAGGGATATCCTGGACCCAGCCCTCATCGCTGAGTTCCACCGCCGGCATCCGGGGGGTTACTGTCACACTCTGATCTGTTTCACCTGTCTTTGTGCTTGTCTCCACCCCCTCCAGGTGTCTCTCATCTACCCTACTATCCCCTGTGCATTCATTCCTGTTCTGTTTGTCTCTTGCCAGTTTGTCTTGTCTCATTCAAGCCTACCAGCGTGTTTTTCATATTCCTGTTTTCTTGAGCTCCTGTTTTCTAGTTATCCCGGTTTTGATGATTCTGCCTGCCCTAACCCTGAACCTGCCTGCCGTTCTGTACCTTTTGATACTGCCCTGTATTACTGACCTCTGCCTACCCTTGACCTGTCGTTTTCTGTTTTACAAATATATGTCTGTTATTCGAACTTTCTGGGTCTTATCCTGAGTCGTGAAAGCTGTGGACATCCTAGAGCAAAACAATCAACATGTACGTCTTCTTGAGAGTTACTGTATATATTAGTGTGTTACCCAAACTGTTGTGACGTGTCATGACGTGGCCCTTTCTCGGTGTAGATCATGGCTTCTCAATCTCTCTCCTAACCCAGGTTTATTACCTTTGGTCGTAAATACCGGGCAGAAACCACCATGCAGTGTTGAGGGAGAGAGTTTCCCAGAACAGAGACTTGGCCAAACTTCTAATCCCCAAAATGGGAGAATTAAATAATATTGCTACTTTTGAGAATGTGGTAATAGTCTGTGGACAGTTAAGGGACAGTTATGACGAGTTGTTTCATTTGATGATCTCATGCAGAACAGGAAACACACATAACGGTATCTCTTAAAGTGTACATTTCCCAGCTGTCAGGATAACATTTTAAATATTGTGAAAAGTGTGTGATTAAAAAAACTATTTTGAAAATATGTCACGTGATATTAACCTTTTAAATGAGAGTATGGATTTTCATATAAAGATTAAGTAGTCAGTGGCCACACCCCCGTGAGCCCTGACATCACATTAGGCGTCATGGACTGCCCTTTTCTGCTGTTATGTATAAAACCCACTCCTGGTGAAATTCACATCAGACTAAGCAAACCCCAGCGTGAGCTGAGGTTGCAAATGTTTGAATTTCTGAGACCAAAACATCCTGGGTGACACTGGTGTGTGAAGTGGTTTAAACTACAACTCTACCAAAGGACAAGACTATTCCACATGGAGCATTGGCTACACGGATGGAAACTCTGAGACTATCAATCTCCACAAAATAAGAGCAAATCTTAGACATATGATTACTAGTCTGCAGCTAGAAATCACGTACAGTGGGACAAAAAAGTATTTAGTCAGCCACCAATTGTGCAAGTTCTCCCAATTAAAAAGATGAGAGAGGCCTGTAATTTTCTTCGTAGGTACATTTCAACTATGACAGACAAAATTAGAAAAAAAATCCAGAAAATCACATTGTAGGATTTTAAAATTAATTTATTATTATTATTATTATTATTATTATTATTATTATTATGGTGGAGAATAAGTATTTGGTCAATAACAAAAGTTTGTCAATACTTTGTTATGTACCCTTTGTTGGCAATGACAGAGGTCAAACGTTTTCTGTAAGTCTTCACAAGGTTTTCACACACTGTTGCTGGCATTTTGGCCCATTCCTCCATGCAGATCTCCTCTAGAGCAGTGATGTTTTGGGGCTGTTGCTGGCCAACACGGACTTTCAACTCCCTCCAAAGATTTTCTATGGGGTTGAGATCTGGAGACTGGCTAGGCCACTCCAGGACCTTGAAATGCTTCTTACGAAGCCACTCCTTCGTTGCCCGGGCGGTGTGTTTGGGATCATTGTCATGCTGAAAGACCCAGCCACGTTTCATCTTCAATGCCCTTGCTGATGGAAGGAGGTTTTCACTCAAAATCTCACGATACATGGCCCCATTCATTCTTTCCTTTACACGGATCAGTCATCCTGGTCCCTTTGCAGAAAAACAGTCCCAAAGCATGATGTTTCCACCCCCATGCTTCACAGTAGGTATGGTGTTCTTTGGATGCAACTCAGCATTCTTTGTCCTCCAAACACGACGAGTTGAGTTTTTACCAAAAAGTTATATTTTGGTTTCATCTGACATTCTCCCAATCTTCTTCTGGATCATCCAAATGCTCTCTAGCAAACTTCAGACGGGCCTGGACATGTACTGGCTTAAGCAAGGGTACACACTGCAGGATTTGAGTCCCTGGCGGCGTAGTGTGTTACTGATGGTAGGCTTTGTTACTTTGGTCCCAGCTGGGATTTTTGCTCACCGTTCTTGTGATCATTTTGACCCCACGGGGTGAGATCTTGCGTGGAGCCCCAGATCGAGGGAGATTATCAGTGGTCTTGTATGTCTTCCATTTCCTAATAATTGCTCCCAAAGTTGATTTCTTCAAACCAAGCTGCTTACCTACTGCAGATTCAGTCTTCCCAGCCTGGTGCAGGTCTACAATTTTGTTTCTGGTGTCCTTTGACAGCTCTTTGGTCTTGGCCATAGTGGAGTTTGGAGTGTGACTGTTTGAGGTTGTGGACAGGTGTCTTTTATACTGATAACAAGTTCAAACAGGTGCCATTAATACAGGTAACGAGTGGAAGACAGAGGAGCCTCTTAAAGAAGTTACAGGCCTGTGAGAGCCAGAAATCTTGCTTGTAGGTGACCAAATACGTATTTTCCACCATAATTTGCAAATAAATTCATTAAAAGTCCTACAATGTCATTTTCTGGATTGTTTTCCCTCATTTTGTCTGTCATAGTTGAAGTGTACCTATGATGAAAATTACAGGCCTCTCTCATCCTTTTAAGTGGGAGAACTTGCACAATTGGTGGCTGACTAAATACTTTTTTGCCCCACTGTACTTACCATAAGAACATGTTTGTTATGAAGTCGAACATGTTCTATTTATGACAGAAATAAAGCTATTTTTTTTAACCAAATTACAATACCCATAAGGCACTATGTCACGGTCTTCCTCCTCTTCATCTGAAGAGGAGAGGCGAGAAGGATCAGAGGACCAATATGCGGCGAGGTATGTGTTCATAGTGAATTTTAATAAAGAGAACACTGAACACTATACAAAAGAGTAAGAAAAAACCAATAAACCAAATACAACCGTGAAGCTACAAATGACACCTGTGCTGACACAAGCCACTAACATAGACAATCACCCACAAACAAACAGTGCAACCCAGGCTACCTAAGTATGATTCTCAATCAGAGACAACTAATGACACCTGCCTCTGATTGAGAACCATACTAGGTTGAAACATAGAAATCCCAAATCATAGAAAATCAAACATAGACTGCCCACCCAACTCACGCCCTGACCATACTAAATAAATACAAAACAAAAGAAATAAAGGTCAGAACGTGACACACTCTAGTCGTGGAAAGACCCATCAATTTTTTTTGTTCAAGCTGACAGGGCTTGGGCAGAAATAGGCCTATGGTTTGTAACAAGTTATTACAATATGACTGAAAACCTATCAACTAAAGTACTTGTCACGCCCTGACCATCGAGAGCTTTTTATTCTCTATGTTGGTTGGGTCGGGGTGTGACTTGGGTGGGTCATCTAGGTGTTTGTGTGTCTATGTTGGCCTGTTATGGTTCCCAATCAGAGGCAGATGTTTATCGTTGCCTCTGATTGGGGATTTATAGCCATTTCCCCTTTGTGGGCTCTTGTCTAGGTATAGTTGCCTGTGAGCACTATGCTGAGCTTCACGTTTTGTTTTTGTTCTTTTAGTTTTCTATTCCGAAATAAATGATGGAAACATACAACGCTGCATCTTGGTCCTCTCATTTCAACGATCGTGACAGTATTGTTGTTGGTTATCTGAAGAAGAAAAACATTTTTGTTAGACTTTCTTTACATCAGACATCCATGGTAACAATACAAAACACATAATTTAAATGTTACATCTTCATGTACACTAATTTATAGGATGTGTCTATCTGAATAAATCAGATATTTGAGATATACAAACTATGACATAAGGGGACGACGAGCGGATAAGAGACAATTAGTTACGAAGGACGTAGTCAATATAACTATTTGTTTAGCATTTTTTTAATATACAGTGACAGAATTCAGAACATGGGCCGTTCTTACAGTATTCTCCCTGTACACCAAGTCAGAACGGTAGATAAATAAATGGGGCATATAAGCAGACAATAAAAGCTCTTACAATTTTCGATTGCATTTCTCTAAAACAGGTTATAGGCCACATGTTCACCACCAAGTCAGAACAGTAGTCTAAGTTATGAGGGGTAAAGGGACCAAATTGTTAGGGTGAGGCACATGGGCTACTTTCAGCTTACTACACAACATACACTTAGTATTACTTTCTTAGACACCGTGTACATATCTCCCTGGCATATTACGTCATTTATATAGCAGCATAGAAGATGTGTTTTGGGCTCGCCTTGTTGTGCTGTGCTCACTTGAACAGGAAGGTGGCACGGTGGTCCTTCTTGTGGGCAAATTTTGGCATCAAACTTTGCCATCAAAGTCTGGCATTCTCTGGATTTGTGAAGCTTTCAAGACAACTTGGAACTCTGAGGGATCTTCAGGTCAGAGCTCTAGAAAGAGGCCAGAGTTCCCGACTTGGAATTCCCGAGTTGGATGACTGTTCAAAACGTATTTTCCCAGTTCCCAACTGTCTTAAACTTACTGAAGCCTGTGATTTCCCGGTTCCGAGTTTGCAGTTGTTTTGAACGTGCACATACATCCTGCTGGATTGACTGCATGGCCAATGTATAAAAATGTTTTCTGGCCCATGGTGTGGCATGTGAATGTTAATCCTTTTAAGCTTGGAAAAGAGACCTTTAAACCCAGACTTGGACTACACACCCACTCCACTGAATATCAGGCTAGTGATTGCTTTGCAATGCTTGCAGTTAGCCACTCATTGCTTCCAAACCACTCATTGTTGAATTTGCGATTTCCAACTTGTTGTGTAATGTTGATGTCCAATGGCCGATGAGCACCAATACGTTTTCTCTATAATTTCTCTACGTATGACTGAAAAGGATTTGCCAGCAGATTGTCAACTTGATTCATGATGACTGCTTTTCTAGCTTGCTAGCTAAGATTTTGAATGTAGGATGCTGACATGATCAGTCCATTCAAAACTACAGTGGGAAGCTCCACATCAAAAAGCACAAGAAAGAGGATTTGGACACCCACCATCTCAGATTGTTCGGAAATTGTTTCTGTTGTTATAAACAGATAAGATTAGCATTCTTGCATTGTTATTTTGTTGAAGTATAATTTAATCTTTGAGAAATTAAGCTAAATTATCCCATGCAAATTGGCCTCTTTAAATTATAGCAACTTTTTTCTAAAAGTGTGTCAGACGTGAGGAATCCAAAGAAATTGTCAAAAGTCTCCCATGGACCTCCACACCAATCTCACCACAACAATTAGTGTATAGTATCAGTTCTCAATGTCTAACAAGTAGTATGGAGTTTGCATCTCTGAATATTGTTTCTTCATTTTATGTAATGTATTCTCAGTGAATTTGGTGTTTTCTCCCCCTTTTCAGAGATATTAGTAATTGAAGTTGTTAGGTTTATGTCCTATCCTACATTATGATATTACCACATTCTGACCACTAGATGGTACTGTTCTAGGTGATATATTTTTTAATGAATCCCCCTCACCTCAGTGTTAGAGTAAAGGGATAATTCACCCAAATTGCAAAATGACATATTGGTTTCCAAACCCTAATGGATAAGGTATTTAAACACTTAAAACAAAAATGAACCTTTATTTAACTATGCAAGTCGGTTAAGAAAAAAATCGTATTTACAATGACGGCCTACACCGGCCAAACCCGGACGATGCTGGGCCAATTGTGCACCGCCCTATGGGACTCCCAATCACGGCCGATTGGAATACAGCCTGGATTCGAACCAGGGTGTCTGTAGTGATGTCTCAAGCACTGAGATGCCTTAGACCGCTGTGTCAATCCATGCGTTGGTTTTCTTGTCCACGGTTTCGAATTAGAACTTTTTAAGCATTTGAAACAGTGTCCAGGAAAACAAAACCAAACCAGGGGTGTTTGTTATACCTTGTGCATACATGGTAAGCAAACCTCTCTCCATTAAGGAACACCACAATCTAGTGGTCAACACCTGGTCATATCAGGATGTAGGAGGGAACATAAACCATAACTTCAATTACTAATTTCCCCGAACAGGGTGAAAAAACATAACCAAATTGAGAGAATACATTACATAGGATGAAGAAACAATACTCTGAGCTGCTGCTCCATACTACTTGTCAGACAGAGATAACTGATACTGTATACTCATTGTTGGGGTGGGATTGGAGTGGGGTGCATTGGGTCTGAGGGGGTCTTTTGGTAATTTATTTGGATTCATCACGTCTTACTCATTGTTAGAAAAAAAAAGTTTGGTCCAAATTGGATGTTATGTACTATATTTATTGAACATTATGTGAATAGTACACATAAAAATGACCAATTTGGGTGCAATCAATTAGCTTAACTTATCAGACATCTACAGTGCATTGTGAAAGTATTCACCCCCTTGGCATTTTTCCTATTTTGTTGCCTTACAACCTGGAATTAAATAGGTTTGTATCATTTGATTTACACAACATGCTTTCGAACACTTTGAAGATGCAAAATATTTTGAATTGTTAAACAAACAAGATATAAGACCAAAAAACTGAACTTGAGTGTGCATAACTATGCACCCCCCCCCCAAGTCAATACTTTGTAGAGCCAACTTTTGCAGAAATTACAGCTGCAAGTCTCTTGAGATATGTCTCCATAAGCTTGGCACATCTAGCCACTGGGATTTTTGCCCATTTTTCAAGGCCAAACTGTTCCAGCTCCTTCAAGTTGGATGGGTGTAGAGCAATCTTTAAGTCATACCACAGATTCTCAATTGGATTTAGGTCTGGGCTTTGACTAGGCCATTCCAAGACATTTAAATGTTTCCCCTAAAACCACTCGAGTGTTGCTTTAGCAGTATGCTTAGGGTCATTGTCCTGGTGGAAGGTGAAGCTCCGTTCCAGTCTCAAATCTCTGGAAGACAAACAGGTTTCCCTCAACAATTTCCCTGTATTTCCCAGTCCCTGCCAATGAAAAACATCCCCACAGCATGATGCTGCCACCACCATGCTTCACCGTGGGGATGAGGTTTTCAGAGTGATGAGAAGTGTTGGGTTTGCGCCAGACATTTTCCTTGATGGCCAAAAAGCTACATTTTAGTCTCATCTGACGAGAGTATCTTCTTCCATATGTTTGGGGAGTCTCCCATATGCCTTTTGGCGAACACCAAATGTGTTTGCTTATTTTTTTCTTTAAGCAATGTTTTTTTCTGGCCGCTCTTTCGTAAAGCCCAGCTCTGTGAAGTGTACGGCTTAAAGTGGTCCTATGGACAGATACTCCAGTCTCCGCTGTGGAGCTTTGCAGCTCCTTCGGGGTTATCTTTGGTCTCTTTGTTGCCTCTCTGATTAATGCCCTCCTTGCCTGGTCCGTGAGTTTTGGTGCGTGGCTCTCTTTTGGCAGGTCTGTTGTGGTGCCATATTCTTTCCATTTTTTAATAAAGGATTTAATGGTGCTCCGTGGGATGTTCAAAGTTTCAGATATTTTTTTATAACCCAACCCTGATTTGTACTTCTCCACAACTTTGTCCCTGACCTGTTTGGGGAGCTCATTGGTCTTCATGCTGCCTCTTGCTTGGTGGTGCCGCTTGCTTAGTGGTGTTGCAGACTCGGGGGTCTTTCAGAACATACTGAGATCATACTGAGATCATGTGACACTTAGATTGCACACAGGTGGGCTTTATTTGATTAATTATGCTACTTCTGAAGGTAATTGGTTGCACCAGATCTTATTTAGGGGCTTCATAGCAAAGGGGGTGCACGCACCATTTTTCCGTGATATTCTTTAGAATATTTTTAAACAAGTTATTTTTTAAATTTCACTTCAACAATTCAGACTATTTTGTGTATGTCCATTACATGAAATCCAAATAAAATAAATTTAAATTACAGTGTAATTACATTTCTACAAAATGTTGCAGGAATGCTAATCTTATATTATTCTAACAATATAAATTATTTTAGAACAATCCGAGATTGTGGGTGTCATGGCTTGCTGAAATGACATGGAACAACCCATATGCCAAAATTGGTATATTCAGAGAAAACAAAAGTTATTTGAATGAAAACACAACATTTTTAACATGCTTTGCTTTTGATCGAGCGTAGATGGATGTGATTCAACTGTTAAATTGTGTTTTATCAAAATGTACACACAATGTAATAGGGACATCAAAGGTAGGCCTTATCATTGGAACGCGAACTACAATGCCCGTTTGACCACAAATTAGGCTACTTCTTCTTTCACCTTGAACTTGACATTTACAGACACGTCTAAGATTGGTGTAAACAATGCTGCGCTAAAAAATATAATCATATTACAAACGCACCATGCAGTGAACACCGCGGAACTCTTTAGGACCCAGAAGGATTCCCCTTTGTCAGATTATGTGGGACACTGGTCTCTCCCACAATTTCTCTCTGTAACTAGCAGAGAGCCGCGCATCAGCTGTTCACGCCTTGGCAGTCGTGGTGGACCAGGGAAACTGGGAAAAGTTTTGAATTTATTTGGCCAGAAATCTTGTAGCCTTTCAACTTGGTCACTACCAAAACAAAGATGAAAATGAGGTATTTTGCATTCATTTACGTTCTTGGGGGATGTATAGAAATCCAATAGCATTCTTAATTTAATGCACAATGTGCTACCTCGTTGCAGGTGTTCCTCATGGTTGGAGACGCTAGTTTTCTCTGTCCTGGTTCTTCTGACTCCCGCAGCATCGCAATGGCCAGGTAAGCGCAACATTTCGAAAAACATGGATACTGAACTGTTTAACGTTACACCAAGTTGTAGACATCAAGACATCTTTAGCTCTCGAACCGTTATATTGTAAATAAACGTATGTACACCTTGGTTATGTAGAGACACTACTTATAAAACGGTGAAATGTTGAAATACAATACACTTAGGCCTAAATGAATGGTTTTACATTGTGAAGTTGTAACGTTGCTTTCAATGATAACACTATTGGAAGGATGACACAGGCTAATGCAAAGTGGGAGATGTCTGTCATTACAGTATGTATGGTAAATTAATTACGTTTTGTACAGCTAATTGGGAAATGTTGTTTCCTAAAGAAACTGTGCTACAATATTACCAGTTTCAGCTATTGGAAACATTGCCTGTGTCTGGGATGCGCATGTCATGTTTCTGAGTGTGGACTGTGGGTTACTTTCTTTGTCAAGATTTATTGTATGTTGCTATCTTACATCAGTGGAGAAAATAGTTGTAGGTGTCAGCCTACTCATTCATTAACAACCTTAGGGTCTATGTTTGATTTCATTTGACCATCCCTGCACCTTTTGTTTTCTTCAGGAAAATGTGTTCAGTTTGTGTAAATTGACTTTCAATGATTTCTATATTTCATTTCATATGCTCTTCGGCAAACATAATGGTCAAAGTAATGATGTAATTTGTTTCTATTGCTATTTTGTGAATTATGTTGAAACGCTTTGAACTTTTTAGTAGAGTCTGTGTTAGTTGCGCAGTGAAAGTGTTAACTAACATTGTCCCATGTTGTCTGAATAATCAAGCTGTAATACACAGTTAATTGGTATATACATCCTGACACTTTGGAGTGCAAAATCATGTAAATGTTCCTTACAAACCGAAATGTTGAATAAAATTACAATTGAACTTTACCGCTTTTATGTGCAGTTTGTCCTTTAACCACTTTAAATTTTGTACAAAATATCCACAGGAAAGTATTTTTTTGCTGACTTTATAGAGAGTAGGTAGGTTTGCAGCTGCCAGCTGAATGCAAGCAAAGTTAGGTCTGTGGTTTGGTTACGCTTGGCTATTGTTTACATATTGTGCTAGTGTTTACGCAGTGTGTGTCAGTAAATTGAAAATACAAGCAGACAGAACCATATACCTACCGGCTCTCTAAAAAGTTGAGTAAACAATCTCCTGTGGATATTTTTGTCTTAAAGTGGCAGAAGAACAAACTGCACACAACTGGTAGAGTACATTTAAATGTAATGTCTTTTTATTCAACATTCTGGCTTGTAAGGAACATTTACACAATTTGATTAATCACACAAAGAACCATGGATAGCATGGTATCACCAGCTAACACTATGTGTTGGGTGATTGACATCACACACCCAATAAAAATGTAGTTGTCATTGAGACCTATTGAATGTCAATAATTGGGTCAGACTGCAAAGAAGCCAATACCATTCATCTGAACTTCCACTTTGACGTGCACAGAATGGCTTTGGTCTGTTGACGGGCTTTCTCAAGTCCAAAGTCTAACCTCAGAACTCAAATTCCTTTAGCTTTTTGTCCAGTGTTGCTTCTTATCTATCCGGCGATTGGGATGGGTACTCTTGAGTGTGCTAAAGACCTGCAGGGCACACTAGTCTTGAGAAAGTAGAATTTTAGAATGGGACACACCTATTCTGATACTAAATTATTCATCTCTGAACCTCACTGCGGCCCTATATTTAATTTAGTCAAAGTTCTGTCCATTGGATTGTGCAGCTGTCAGATGGAGAGCAGGGAGGAAATTGAGAAGTCTACATGAATATTTGATTGATGGCCATCGCTGTGGTTGCCTTCACATTAACTTAACAGCACAGTCATGCCAAAGACTCTAAAAATGGACCTGATGCCTCTGCTTGGCAGCACATACTCCAGAAACACTCACATTCCAGTTGAACGTACAATGTTACTGACAATGTCTTTGAGTTTCCAGTGCCGTGATGGAGGAAAGTTGGATGAATCCTGTATGTCTTTGTCTCTGTTTGGAAATGATAGCGTTAAATGGGCATGTCTCCTAGGTTGGGACATGAGGAATGAGGAATCCTCTTTGTCATGTGATGCTTTCTCTGCTCCCGGTGTGGCTATACCTGCAGGCTGTGTTGAAGCAGAGGAGGACAACAGCTGTAAGGGGATACGCTGCCAGCACATTTAATGAATGAATTTGATGATGCATTAAAAAAATCACTGCAAATAGGGCTTCCACCTGTCATATGCAGGGGGTCAGAGCCATTGAGGTAAACAAAATCCTCCTCAGTAGAAGCATCGGTAATAATTAAACCTTAAAAGCCACAGTCTGGAATTTGATAGCGTCAAGAAAGTATTATGACACTCCAAGAGTCCGTTAAAACTCATCGTGAAATGATCTTGAAACATTTTACATGTTTTTGAAACGGTGAAACTGCTCTGTGGACTTTCGAAGACATGTTGGGATGGTCAGTCTCAGGTTATCTGATAGCTGATACCACCTTTTTGAAGTTATACAATAACTCAAGTCCGTTCCTCAACTGCAGCTATAAATACTGATATAATAAGGGTTGACTTGAGAGAAAGGGTGGTTCTGTGGTTAGAATTAGGCTCCTAACATCTGTTGACATGTCCAAGATAGTTGTGGCCTTTGCCACTTCAGCTGCCACAACATATTCTCCACACCCCTGGGTTGTGTTCATTAGACAAAATGTTCTTTAACAAAAGCTAGGGCTGGCAGGTAATGTTTTTGTCAACTTCATATTAATGTCAACAAAGTTTAAAGTAACCCTGGTTTACATCTAACAGCCTATTTATAAAAGAGACGAGAGGAAGCAAAACTAGCCATTTTTAGAATTCTGTGTTGTGGCATGTACAGCTGACTGAAGACTGGATGGCCAGGCATTCAAAAATATGAGTGCGGTCTTCACAAAGTTGTTTCAGCACGGTGTTGTGGCAAACCATTCTTCGGTCTCAAAAACCCAACAGTAGGCAATAGGGTCTGGTTTGTCAACTCTGGTTAGTGTGAAAAATTGTTCCGGGGTGGGTTCTCTTCAGACAGACAGCTCTCCCAACAAATCACAAGGCAGGTTTTTTGGGGTTATGTATTATGTACTATATTTATTGAATATTATGTGAATATTTTAATTAAAAATTACCAATTTGGGTGCAATCAATTTGCTTAATTTATCAGATATCTACAGTGCCTTGTGAAAGTATTCACCCCCTTGGCATTTTTCCTATTTTGTTGCCTTACAACCTGGAAGTAAAATTGTTTTTTTGGGGGGTTTGTATGATTTACACAACATGCCTACCACTTTGATGCAAAGTGATGCATATTTTTTTATTGTGAAACAAACAAGAAATAAGACAAACTTAACTTGTGTGCATAACTATTCACACCCCCAAGTCAATTCTTTGTAGAGCCACCTTTTACAGAAATTACATCTAGCCACTGGGATTTTTGCCCATTTTTCAAGGCCAAACTGTTCCAGCTCCTTCAAGTTGGATGGGTTCCGCTGGTGTAGAGCAATCTTTAAGTCATACAACAGACTCTCAATTGGATTGAGGTCTGGGCGTTGACTAGGCCATTCCAAGACATTTAAATGTTTCCCCTTAAACCACTCGTGGTGCTTTAGCAGTATGCTTACGGTCATTGTCCTGTTGGAAGGTGAACCTCCATCCCAGTCTCAAATCTCTGGAAGACAAACAGGTTTCCCTCAAGAATTTCCCTGTATTTAGTGACATCCATCATTCATTCAATTCTGACCCGTTTCCCAGTCCCTGCCACCATGCTGTTCTCGGGGTGATGAGAGGTGTTGGGTTTAAGCCAGACATAGCGTTATCCTTGATGGCCAAAAAGCTCAATTTTAGTCTAATCTAACCAGAGTACCTTCTTCCATATGTTTGGGGAGTCTCCCATATGCCTTTTGGCAAACACCAAACATGTTTGCTTATTTGATTCTTTAAGCATTGGCTATTTTCTTGCCACTCTTCTGTAAAGCCCAGCTCTGTGGAGTGTACGGCTTAAAGTGGTCCTATGGGCAGATACTCCAATCTCCGCTGTGGAGCTTTGCAGCTCCTTCAGGGTTATCGTTGGTCTCTTTGTTGCCTCTCTGATTAATGCCCTCCTTGCCTGGTCCGTGAGTTTTGGTGGGTGGCCCTCTCTTGGCAGGTTTGTTGTGGTGCCATATTCTTTCAATAAAAAAAAGGATTTAATGGCGCTCCATGAGATGTTCAAAGTTTCAGATGTTTTTTTATAACCCATCCCTGATCTGTACTTCTCCACAAATGTGTCCCTGACCTGTTTGGAGAGCTCCTTGGTTTTCATGGTGCCGCTTGCTTAGTGGTGTTGCAGACTCTGGGGTCGTTCAGAACAGGTGTGTGTTTTTACTGAGATCATAATAATCATTAATTATGTGACTTCTGAAGGTAATTGGTTGCACCAGATCTAATTTAGGGGCTTTATAGCAAAGGGGGTGAATACATATGCACACACCACTTTTCTGTTTACTTTTTTTAGTTTTTTGAAACAAGTAATTTATTTATTTATTTTATTACTATTTTGTGTATCTCCATTACATGAAATTCAAATAAAAATACATTTAAATTACAGGTTGTAATGCAACCATATAGGAAAAACACCAAGGGGGATCAATACTTTTGCAAGGCACTGTACATGACCAAAAGTATGTGGACACCTACCCTTCAAACATCTCATACCAAAATCCTGGGCATTAATATGGAGTTGGTCCCCCCCTTTGTTGCTAGAACAGCTTGCACTGTTCTGAGAACGCTTTCCTCTAGATGTTGGAACTAGGGTTACACATTTTGGGGAATATTCAGAGGTGGAAACTTTCCGCTGCAATTAACAGGAATATATGGGAATTAACAGGAATATATGGGTATTAACGGAAATATATGCAAATGAATATTAATACTATTTAAATGTATTGTTTTTTGCATTGGATATATTTACCATATCATATGGAAAAGCATTTTACCTTTATCATAAATTAACATAATTGCAAATTATGAAATCCTTCCAATAGAAATAAAAACAACTATTTAGTTACGAATTGAACTTGAATTGAGTTGACTCTTCACAAGGTATGATTTCACTGATCAACAAAGGCAAGGGAATATTGAATCATCCCCAATGATCTATCGCATCTCACAAAAATGTTTTAAACATAAAATATCATCTATAAAATGACAACCAAAGCTTTAGTTTCCAGACTGTCTTCCTCTCAGACTTCCATATCTTCTTGAACATCAGACTCTGTGGCCTCATCTTCACTGTCACTTTCCAACCTTGTTGAGGATGGCTCGTTGTCAGGCTCAAAAAGCCTCAAATTTGCCTGGTTGGCCACCAATCTTTCAACACTTGGCCTGCCTGTTGCATGCTTTGGTGTGTGTCTTCCCAAACAAGGACCAGTTGTGCTCTGAGCCGGCTGATGTTGGTGGGATTTGGAGGATGATGGAGGCAACAGGGGAAAGAGCCTCAGATCCACAAAGTCCTTTCCACCAGGTGGCTGATGAGATATGTTGGCACGACTGCCATGTTGCATCTCCATCCCAAAGCCCTTGCTTGGAAGTGTACTTCGCCAGACTGCTAAGAAACTTGCCCTCGTCCAGGCCAAGGTGGCGAGACACAGTAGTGATGATACCATAGGCCTTGTTGATCTCTGCACCAAACAGGATGCTCTTGCCAGCATACTTGGGGTACAACATGTACGCTGCAGCGTGTATGGGCTTCAGGCAGAAGTCTTCACGCTTTTTTATGTATTTCAGAACTGCAGTTTCCTCTGCTTGGCGCAAGAGTGAAGTGGGCAGGGCAGTACGGATTTCTTCTCTTACATCTGCAAGCAGAGTCTGAACATCAGACAGGATGGCATTGTCCCCATTAATCTGTGCAATGGCTACTGCTATAGTTTTCAGGAGTTTCAGGCTGCTTACCACTCTCACTCTCACACTCTCATCCAGGAGGATCCTCTTGATGGGGCTGTCCATATCGGCAGGCTGAGATATGGCCATTTCCTGGAGAGACTCCTTCCCCCTCCAGGAGACTGTGAAACATGATGACAATTCCACCCCAACAGGTGTTGCTGGGCAGCTTCAATGTGCTGCTATAACTTGATGACCCTTCACATATCTAACCATTTCATAGGCTCTCTTGTAGAGTGTATCCATTGTTTTCAGTGCCATGATGTCCTTGAGGAGTAGATTCAATGCATGAGAGCACAGCAAATGGGTGTGATGTGAGGGTAGGACTGCTCCACTTTAGACCAAGCAGCCTTCATGTTCGCAGCATTGTCTGTCTCCAGTGCAAATACCTTTGGTGGTCCAAGGTAATTGATGATTTCCTTCAGCTCATCTGCAATTTAGAGACCGGCGTGTCTGTTGTCCCTTGTGTCTGTGCTATTGTAGAATACTGGTTGAGGGGTGGAGATGTTTTTAATTATTCCTTGCCCACGAATATTCGACCACCCATCAGAGATGATTGCAATACAGTCTGCTTTCTCTGATTTGCTTGACCTTCACTTTAACTCTGAACTCTGCATCCAGCAAATGAGTAGATAAAGCATGTCTGGTTGGAGGGGTGTATGCTGGGCGAAGAACATTCAGAAATCTCTTCCAATACACATTGCCTGTGAGCATCAGAGGTGAACCAGTTGCATACACAGCTCGAGCAAGACATTCCTCCATTGAGTCAAAAAAAACTTCTGATTCCAGGAGGACCATGACCTGTTGCTATCGATCGGGTGTCTAATTCATCAATTTCACCTCGAATAGAGGGACTTTTGTCAGATGTTATGAGCGCTGAGGGAATGCACTTAGTCAGATGATTCAGCATCTTTGTTGCTTTCTTCATATATGATTTGGCAGAGTATTTGCACATTTACACAGCTTTTCCTTCTACATTAGCTGCAGTGAAAGGTCTCCACACACATTCCTGTAAAGATTAGAATAAATAAAATTTGTTAAAATAAACCCAAATACAATTCCATGTACAGATAAATAGTTAAGCAGTTATATTAAACAACTCATTTTGTAAGATGCATGTTTTAAAATGAAGTTTACATACAGTGGGGCAAAAAAGTATTTAGTCAGCCACCAATTGCGGCTCCCACTTAAAAAGATGAGAGAGGCCTGTAATTTTCATCATAGGTACACTTCAACTATGACAGACAAAATGAGGAAAAAAAAAACAGAAAATCACTTTGTAGGATTTTTAATGAATTTATTTGCAAATTATGGTGGAAAATAAGTATTTGGTCAATAACAAAAGTTTATCTCAATACATTGTTTTTACCCTTTGTTGGCAATGACAGAGATCAAACGTTTTCTGTAAGTCTTCAAGGTTTTCACACACTTGCTGGTATTTTGGCCCATTCCTCCATGCAGATCTCCTCTAGAGCAGTGATGTTTTGGGGCTGTTGCTGGGCAATAGACTTTCAACTCCCCCCAAAGATTTTCTATGGGGTTGAGATCTGGAGACTGGCTAGGCCACTCCAGGAACTTGAAATGCTTCTTACGAAGCCACTCCTTCATTGCCCGGGCGGTGTGTTTGGGATCACTGTCATGCTGTAAGACCCAGCCACGTTTCATCTTCAATGCCCTTGCTGATGGAAGGAGGTTTTCACTCAAAATCTCATGATACATGGCCCCATTCATTCTTTCCTTTACACGGATCAGTTGTCCTGGTCCCTTTGCAGAAAAACAGCCCCAAAACATGTTTCCACCCCCATGCTTCACAGTGTAGGTATGGTGTTCTTTGGATTCAACTCTGCATTCTTTGTCCTCCAAAAAGTTATATTTTGGTTTCATCTGACCATATGACATTCTCCCAATCTTCTTCTGGATCATCCAAATGCTCTCTAGCAAACTTCAGACGGGCCTGGACATGTACTGGCTTAAGCAGGGGGACACGTCTGGCACTGCAGGATTTGAGTCCCTGGCGGCGTAGTGTGTTACTGATGGTAGGCTTTGTTACTTTGGTCCCAGCTCTCTGCAGGTCATTCACTAGGTCCCCCGTGTGGTTCTGGGATTTTTGCTCACCGTTCTTGTGATAATTTTGACCCCACAGGGTGAGATCTTGCGTGGAGCCCCAGATCGAGGGACATTATCAGTGGTCTTGTATGTCTTCCATTTCCTAATAATTGCTCCCACAGTTGATTTATTCAAACTTCAAACCTATTGCAGATTCAGTCTTCCCAGCCTGGTGCAGGTCTAAAATTTTGTTTCTGGTGTCCTTTGACAGCTCTGTGGTCTTGGCCATAGTGGAGTTTGGAGTGTAACTGTTTGAGGTTGTGGACAGGTGTCTTTTATACTGATAACAAGTTCAAACAGGTGCCATTAATACAGGTAACGAATGGAGGACAGAGGAGCCTCTTAAAGAAGAAGTTACAGGTCTGTGAGAGACAGAAATCTTGCTTGTTTGTAGGGGACCAAATACTTATTTTCCACCATAATTTGCAAATAAATTCATTAAAAATCCTACAATGTGATTTTCTGGATTTTTTTTCTCATTTTGTCTGTCATAGTTGAAGTGTACCTATGATGAAAATTACAGGCCTCTCTCATCTTTTTAAGTGGGAGAACTTGCACAATTGGTGGCTGACTAAATACTTTTTTGCCCCACTGTACACCTTAGCCAAATACATTTAAACTCAGTTTTTCACAATTACTGACATTTAATCCTAGTAAATATGCCATGTCTTAGGTCAGTTAGGATCACCACTTTATTTTAAGAATGTGAAATGTCAGAATAATAGTAGAGAGAATGATTTATTACAGCTTTTATTTATTTCATCACATTCCCTGTGGGTCAGAAGTTTACATACACTCAATTAGTATTTGGTAGCATTGCCTTTTAAATGGTTTAACTTGGGTCAAATGTTTCAGGTAGCCTTCCACAAGCTTCCCACAATAAGTGCGAAGAGCTGCTGGCAAACGCAGTAAAGTGCTGTTTGAATGAATGCTTACGAGCCTGTTGCTGCTTACCACCACTCTGTCAGACTGCTCTAACAAATCATAGACTTAATTATAATATAATAACACACAGAAATACGAACCTTAGGTCATTAATATGGTCAAATCCGGAAGCTATCATTTCAAAAACAAAATGTTTATTCTTTCAGTGAAATACGGAACCTTTCTGTATTTTATCTAACGGGTGGCATCCATAAGTCTAAACATTGCACAACCTTCAGTGTTATGTCATAATTATGTAAAATTCTGGCAAATTAGTTTGCAACGAGCCAGGCGGCCCAAACTGTTGCATGGACCCGTTTGGCGAAGTAGGCTATGATTCAATGATAAATTGGCAGGCACCGCATTGATTATATGCAACGCAGGACAGCTAGATAAACTAGTAATATCATCAACCATGTGTGGTTAACTAGTGATTATGTGAAGATTGATTGTTTTTTATAAGATATGTTTAATGCTAGCTAGCACCTTGCCTTGGCTCCTTGCTGCACTCGCATAACAGGTAGTCAGCCTGCCACGCAGTCTCCTCGTGGAGTGCATTGTAATCGGCCATGATCTGTGTCCAAAAATGCTGATTACCGATTGTTATGAAAACTTGAAATCGGCCCTATTTAATAACGATTAAACGTCGACCTCTAGTTGCGCCATTACTGTTGTAGTCTTGATTTTATTACTAAAAAATACACAATTTAACCACCAATTGTATTGATCTCTTAGACTGGCTAGCTAAGCATACCTAACATGGACATTTCAATATTGTCAGCTAATTAGCGTCACTAAATTGGCAGCAAGATTGCTGGCTGGCTGAGAACAATCTAACCATCCATAGACTGTATACACATTCACCATTGCTACCAACACAAACAGAGAGCAAGTTAACTAATTTTAGTAACAATTTTTCCAGACAGGTGGAATAGATGGCTACCAAATTGAGATGCTCTTATTTGCTCACGTTAGCTAACGTCAGTCAAAGATAGAAAGAACAAACAAACATGTTTACTCTGCTGAAGGTAGTTACAGTCTATTAGTGACTACCATGGCATAGACTCAATTGATTTACAGTGTGTATACCAAAAGATAAAGATCAGAGTTCAATACAGCACTGTAACGTTAGCTTGCTAACTAGCTTACCCAGCTAGTCCAGCTAGGCTAGCAAGCTAGCTTATGTTAGGTTACCTTGTTTGTAATTAGCACTGCCAGGCACAGAACACCACACGGGCATGATGACAAACATTAGTAACAAACAAATGTAAAATTTGTTTTATAAAATAATCTTGCTTAGAGAAATTCTGAGATTACTGTGTGTTGGTTGTTTGAAGTAAACAACGCCATTATTCATGTTTGTGGGCACGCCCCCTCTACCTAGTGGGCGGTATCAGCATTCGATATGAATGCCAGACTTTTTGGTTCACTATCAGCAGACGAATACACAGATATACACTTTAATTTCATATACATGATATAAACATGATAGGTTTTTGCATGTTTTTAAGCTATACATTGTTTGAAAAGAATGGAGTAAAACTAACTTCTATACACATGAACTAAGCTGGTATATTCTTCAAGAATCAATGGTTATAAATACTTACTATATATTTTGGGGGATTTTTACAGCATGTCGCCATTGCAGATTGTACCTCGAAATGGACGTTATTTTCCCTTGAACAAAACAAATATTTCAATGGCACCACGGTTGAGCTGTATTTGCCCACTCTGTATACTGCTTGCCATGGATGAGCACTCTGTCAAGAACATAATCTTCTACTGCAGCCAGAGAGGAAGAAACACAGAACAACTAGTTTAAACAACAATATGTTCCAGACTTTTCTGACACCAAGAAGCAGTACACCACAATTACTACTATGGTAAACTATAGATTTAAGTGTGACATTTTAGCAGATTTCTTTTTTTTTTGTTATGTGAGAGGGAAGGGACACGGAATTGTGAAAGCCACCGGAAGATGTTCAGATTTATTGGTTGGGTGTGTGTGGGTTGTGTTATTAGGGAGGTTATGTGTTGCTTGATGGGGTAAATTACTGTTCATTACTAACTCAGAAATATATCTCAAACGTCCTTATTTTTAACATATCAACTAGCATATCAAGATCCGGATATGGACCTCAGCCAAGAGAAGCTTCTCTGCAATCAATATAGCTTAAGATCTTGCTTAGAATATGTGTTTTCTTAGCACGTTCAATTTGATTGAATGTGCTGAGAAAACACATATGTGATGGATACAGTTAGTATTAGTCAATATCTCAGGGTATTGAATGAGGCCATTGGAAATGTCCATGTGTCATTCAGAATAATCCCAATATCATATACTATGTCTAAAAGACACATCTGGATTCAGAATTTGTCAGGATATGTACAGTTATCCCCTGATATGAACCCTTTTCGCCCAGTATTTGATTCCGTAAAAGAACCCTGGATCTCACCCCAACATCGCCAACGATTTATATATACACTAGATGACTGACGGGGTGCTGTTGTGAAGCCACCGCGCCTTCATCTTGGCACTACACCACCATTGTAAAAAATATTTGGGAAGCTAAACAAATTCATTTATTAATGTCTACATTTTGTTTTTGACACGTTTATTCTATTACAGACACCGTAATGCATACTTATAATTCAGTGTGTTAAACATTTTCCTTAAATTATACGTTTTAGAAAATTACACTGAACGCAACATGTACAATGGCAAGAAAAGGTATATGAACCCTTTGGAATGACCTGTATTTCTGCATAAATTGGTCATAAAATGTGATCTTCATCGAAGTCACAACAATAGACAGTCTGCTAACACCCAAACAATTCTACGTTTTCATGTCTTTATTGAACACACTGTGTAAACATTCACCGTGCAGGGTGCAAAATTACGCGAACCCTTTAATAACTGGTTGACTATCCTTTGGCAGCCATAACCTCAACCAAACGTTGTCTTTAGTTGCGGATCAGACCTGCACAGCGGTCAGGAGGAATTTTGGACCATTACTCTTTACAAAACTGTTTCCGTTCAGCAATATTCTTGGGATGTCTGATGTGAACCAGTCTCTTGAAGGCAATGCCACAGAATCTCTATTGGGTTAATGTCAGGACTCTGACTGGGCCACTCCAGAAGGTGTATTTTCTTCTGTTGAAGCCATTCTGTTGTTGATGTACTTCTGTGTTTTGGGTCGTTCTCCGGTTGCATCACCCAACTTCTGTTGAGCTTCAATTTGCGGACAGATAGCCTTACATTCTCCTGCAAAATGTCTTGATAAACTTGGGAATTCATTTTTCCATCAATGATAGCAAACTCTCCAGGCCCTGAGGCAGCAAAGCAGCCCCAAACCTTGATGCTCCCTCCACCATATTTTACAGTTGGGATGAGGTTTTGATGTTTGTGTGCTGTGCCATTTTTTTCAACACACATAGTGTTGTATGTTCCTTCCAAACAACACCACTTTAGTTTAATCTGTCCACAGAATATTTTGGAACATCCAGGTGCACTTTTGGAAACGACGTTCAGCAATGTTTATTTTGGACGGCAGTGGCTTCTTCCGTGGCGCCCTCCCATGAACACCATTCTTGTTTAGTGTTTTACGTATCATAGACTCGTCAACAGAGATGTTAGCATGTTCCAGAGATTCCAGAGAAGTCTTTAGCTGACACTCTAGGATTCTTCTTAACCTCTGAGCATTCTGCTCTGTGCTCTTGCAGTTGTCGTTGCAGGACGTCCAATCCTAGGGAGAGTAGAAACAGTGCTGAACTCCATTTATAGACAATTTGTTTTACTGTGGACTGATGAACAGCAAGGCTTTTAGAGATACATTTTGTAACCCTTTCCAGCTTTATGCAAGTCAACAATTCTAAATCTTAATTCTTCAGACATCTCTTTTGTTTGAGACATGGTTCACATCAGGCAATGCTTCTTGTGAATAGCCAACTCAAATTGTGTGAGTGATTTTTATAGAGCAAGGCAGCTCTAACTGACATTTCCAGTCTCGTCTCTTTGATTGGACTCCAGGTTAGCTGACTCCTGACTCCAATTAGCTTTAGGAGAAGTCATTAGCCTAGGGGTTCAGATACTTTTTCCAACCTACACTTTGAATGTTTAAATGATGTATTCAATATAGACAAGAAAATTTATACGTCCTTTTTTCAGGACCCTGTCTTTCAAAGATAATTTGTAAAAATCCAAATAATTTCACTGATCTTCATTGTAAAGGGTTTTAACACTGTTTCCCATGCTTGTTCAATGAGCCATAAACAATTAATGAACATGCACCTGTGGAATGGTCATTTAGACACTAACAGCTTACAGACTGTAGGCAATTAAGGTCACAGTTATGAAAACTTAGGACACTAAAGAGGCCTTTCTACTGACTCTGGAAAAACACCAAAAGAAAGATGCCCAGGGTCCGTGCTCATCTGCGTGAACGTGCCTTAGGCATGCTGCAAGGAGGCATGAGGACTGCATATGTGGCCAGGGCAATACATTGCAATGTCCATACTGTGAGATGTCTAAGTCAGTGTTACAGGGAGACAGGACGGACTGCTGATCGTCCTCGCAGTGGCAGACTGTGTAACAACACCTGCACAGGATCGGTACATCCGAACATCACACCTGCGGTACAGGATGGCAATAGCGACTGCCCGAGTTACACCAGGAACGCACAATCCCTCCATCAGTGCTCAGACTGTCCGCAATAGGCTGAGAGAGGCTGGAGGCAGGACATCACCGGCAACAACGTCGTCTATGGGCACAAACCCACCGTCGCTGGCAGATCTGATGCAGTCCATGAGGAGGAGATGCACTGCAGTACTTAATGAACTGGTGGCCACACCAGATACTGACTGTTACTTTTGATTTTGATCGCCCGTTTATTCAGCGACACATTCTATTTCTGTTGATCACATTTCTGTGGAACTTATTCAGTTTGTCTCAGTTGAATCTGGTTATGTTCATACAAATATTTACATGTTAAGTTTGCTGAAATCAAATGCAGTTGAGAGTGAGAGGATGTTTTCTTTTTTTGCTGAGTTTACATTAATTTGTGTGTTATTAGTTTAAGCACACTGTTTGCTTATTGTTGTGACTTCGATTAACCTGTTAAGCCTCCCCCCTACTTTTTCGGAAATTCTGTTAAAAATTTTATTACCAATTTATGCAGAAGTTCTGGTAATTCCAAAAGGCTCACATACTTTTTCTTGCCAGTGTAAACACAACATAAAAAAAATGTTGGTCCGATATTTCATGAGTTGAAATAAAATAACCCAGAAATGTTCCACAAAAAGCTTATTTCTCTCAAATGTTGTGCACAAATTTGTTTACAACCGTTGATCATATTTAAATGAACCCTCTGAACTCAAAGTGGATGTATAATAACTCGACACATAATAACTCGACACAGAGTGTTAAAGCAGAAACTGCCCCTCCCCCCAAATGAATTGCATCAAAGCATGGAGAGGAGGGCTTGGAGTTCTTTGTTCAAATGTGCGTTCTCTAGCTATAGTCTTCTGTCAAGTGCTTCCCCTACAGTTGTTGTAAAGCTAAGGAGAGTAGGTCCTTGCAAATATAACTTTTTGTTTGGCTGAATGTGTTTTCTAGTAAGTTACCTTTTTCTATTCCATAGGAGAAATTCAAGTTACAAGTTGTAGCTTTTTTAAACTGCATGAGCGATCAATTGGTGGCGGAAAACAACTTCAGTTTAGTTTCCCTAGATATCCTTTTTCTCAGGCGGGGCATTTAACCCTGTGATGGGACATCCATGGCTGCCCAACACTACAATAACAATTGGAACCATAATTATTTTGGCTTGAGGGCAAAGGTGTTTGGTGGGTTGCGTTCCCTGGAGACATGGTTGGGGAAACATTGTCACTCAAGGATTTTTTTCAGCTGTGATTGCGAAAAGTGTGGGGGCCCTCTTGGCTAATTTCTTGCAAATCTACTAGGGCTGGGAATTGCCAGGGACATCGCCATACAATATTATCATGATAATTACAGTGCATTCAAAAATTCAGACCCCTTCCTTTTCCCCACATTTTGTTACTTTACAGCCTTATTAAATAAATAAAACATCTCATCAATCTACACACAATACCCCATAATGACAAAGCAAAAACAGGTTTTAGAAATGCTTACAAATGTGTGTGTGTGTGTGTGTATATATATATATATATATATATCTTATTTACATAGGTATTCAGACCCTTTGCTATGAGACTTGAAATTAAACTCCGGTGCATCCTGTTTCCATTGATCATCCCTGATGTTTCTACAACTTGATTGGATTCCACCTGTGGTACATGATTTGGAAAGGCACACACCTGTCTATATAAGGTCATTTCAGAGCAAAAACCAAGCCATGAGGTCAAAGGAATTGTCCGTAGCGCTCCGAGACAGGATTGCGTCGAGGCACAGATTTGGGGAATGGTACCAAAACATTTCTGCAACATTGAAGGTCACCAAGAACACAGTGGCCTCCATCATTCTTAAATAGAAGAAGTTTGGAATCACCAAGACTCATCCTAGAGCTGGCCGCCTGGTAAACTGAGCAATTGATGGAAAAGGGCCTTGGTCAAGGAGGTGACCAAGAACCCGATGGTCACTCTGACAGAGCTCTAGAGGTCCTCTGTAAAGATGGGAGAAACTTCCAGAAGGACAACCATCTCTGCAGCACTCCACCGATCAGGGCTTTATGGTGGAGTGGCGAGATGGAAACCACTCCTCAGTAAAAGGCTCATGACAGCCAGCTTGGAGTTCGCCAAAAGGCACCCGAAGGACTCTCAAGATTCTCTTGTCTGATGAAACCAAGATTGAACTGTTTGGCCTGAATGCCAAGCGTCATGTCTGGAGGAAACCTGGCACCATCCCTACGGTGAAGCATGGGGGTGGCAGCATCATGCTGTGGGAATGTATTTCAGCGGCAGGGACTGGGAGACTAGTCAGGATCGAGGGAAAGATGAATGAAGCAAAGTACAGAGATTCTTGATGAAAACCTGCACCAGAGCGATCAGTGCTGGAAGTCCCGCCTCTCCCATCTCATTATTGTTTTTTAGGACCATACACCCACGTGGGTGATTGAAAGATGACCTGAGGTCCACACTCCAGTTGGTGGTGTTAATGCACTTTATAGATGGTTGCCCACTGCCATAGAAAGTCTGAAGGAGGAGAGATTACTAGAAATGGACTCGGTTTACCCTTTTATCTGTGGTTTAATTGTCGGAGTAGAGGAACTTGTGCATTTCAGGTAGAATAACAACCCAATGTTTATATCCCAGGATAAATTAGCTAGCAACTGCAAGCTAGCGAGCTAAATTGCCATAACTGTTTAATGCTTTTTAACCTGTCCCCAAATTAGTATATTTGGATCAGAGTTCGTTGTTGATATTTCAACCTGCCTGTCCCGATCGCGTCTAGTGTGGATGGACAAAATCAGCATGTGCTCACGTGGACGAGCGGTGTGTTCAGCATGTTATGCCAGCTAAATAAGGATGAATTTAGTACTTGCCATGTCAATAAAAATACATGCTGGCATCTCGGGAGCACTATTAAAAGGAAAGACCCCACAGTTTGATACTTCAGTTTGCAACGCTGACCCCATAAATGTTTTATTTTTTATTTTTTTACTTTCATAGGGCTAATTGTTGATTAAACAACTTGTTGATTTAACATGTGTTATAGAATCCCATAAAGATGTTAAACTGAAGGCCCCTCTCAAATATCTGCTTTGAAACATCAGACATTGGTTTCTGATGTGCCCTCAGAAAAGGAACTGGTGTTTCCCATTGTTATGTATTTGCTATCTGTCCTCTTCCCTTTCAGGGCGAGGTAGTCTTCAAAACATCCTTTTGAATCATGCTGACAGCTGTTTATTTTTTATGTGCCATCTCCGGTGACTGTTTCAGGTGCTCTCGCCCCGACTATCATACCAGCCCAATCTCAAAATGCTGCTTTGACACTTACAAAACACATAGGGAAACAATAATTACTGCTTTTGTTCTAAACGGTGGATTTGTACCGCCACATGTTCGGTGCACCTAGCCATCTCCAGTGCTAATAGCACACTGAGCCACCTTAACTCTCTGTAAGTCTTTCCGGTTCCATGTGAAACCCTCACTTATTTGTTCCTCTTCTTTCACAGCCATAATGTAAATGACAGCGATCAGAACTTGAAACTTCACTCAGGAAATGACAGGACTACCCATACGGTGTTTCCCAGAACAATATATTCACTTCAGACGTGAATGCCATGTTCCCTGGAGCAATATCCATGGCGGCAAACACCCTAAGAAATCAAAGTTTAAACTGTTTTGCTATGGGATTTACAAGTATGGACGAGCAGGTCCGCAGCATGTCAGTACAATTGTGTGGAGAGTTTTGGTGTTAGTTGACTCTTTCATATCCCAGTTCAATGACGATTCAGGAGAAAATAGCAATATTTTAGGCTATGTTTGCACAACTTTCATTGAACTTGCATCATCATGATCCCTTCGTGGGTGGCAGGTAGCCTAGCGGTTAGCGCGTTTGGCCAGTAACCAAGAGGTTGCTAGTTTGAATCCCTGAGCTGACAAGATGAAAATGAATCTTTGCTGTTGAGCAGTTAATTGCTCCAGGTTCACGGTGGCCATGAACCAACTCTCCGAGGATGTCTCAGGGGGAGTTTGCATGTGCAAAAACACATCCAATTCACACATGCGTGTTAGTACACAATTGTACTTGGGCCAAGCTTCCTGCCATCCAGGACCTATATAATAGTCAGACTCCAGTCACGCAAGTCATAGATGGTTATCTCTGCTACCGCATGGCAAGCGGTACTGGTACGCAGAGTCTAGAACCGAAAGGCTCCTTAACAGCTTCTACCCCCAAGCCATAAGACTGAAAAACAATTAATCAACTGGCCACTGGACTATTTACATTGTCAAGTCATTATTTTAGTCAAAGTATGATATAATTGGACCTGAAGTGCCAAATCCGACCTGCCCACTTTGTGCAAGTCCGAACTGCCCACTTCGTGCAGATCTGTTCTGTGTGAATGCGATGTCTATTCCTATGAAATGACATAAAAAATGTACAGCCTACCTTTTTTTGTTTCAGGGCTACATTTTATTTTAATGTCAACACCCACCAGCATGGCATTGTTTATTACATCAGAACCGCTGCAAAGTTATGACTAAGATGTGCCAAGCAGCCTTTTGTACAAGAAAATATCAATCCATTTGATCATTTCTCAATTTTCACATTTTGTTTTAGCTAGTCTGTATTGAAAAAAATTCCCTAAATCAATGCTTATGAAAAATCAAGCTCTGTAACCAGCCATAGCTAATGCTTTGAATATAGTATATAAAAAATAAATATACAGCAACAACATTAGCTAACTAGATAAGGTTAGCATGCTAGCGAGCTACAGTGACAACTGTCAGTGCCCTATTTGTTTTTTATCAACAACACATGGAAATTCCCACAACCAAATTCATGAATATGTATAAGAAGCCTTCGTCATTCTTCGAGGTGCATTTAATTCTCTTGGACAGTAAATTATGTTGAAATAGTGGCAGCAACTTCCTCTGGGGGGAGGTCCTTTAAACATTGAGGGCAAAGGGTAATAAGCTCTATAGGCTGATCCCTGGACATTGCTTTTGAATGTTCATTTTAAATTCACCATATTATGAGATGTCTACTTAGATTCAAAAATACTGATGAGCACAAGAGAGGAAATCGAGCTGACTATGTTGGTAAGTCACCTTGTCTGAGAGAGATTTACATGGTTATCAAAACGCACACCAGGGGAAGTCTACACGGAACACAGCCTTTATTTTAAAGTGTTTCTTTAAAATAAAGTACCTATCTGACCTTACTCATGGCCATGCTAGGGATGTGAAGTTAGCTAAATGTGAAGGAGTAGGCTACAATGAGCAACCGACAGGTAGGCTGTTAAATCTGTTGTAGACCGGGAGGGGGGTGCGCAGCAAAATGGCTTCAGCTAGCCTAGCTAGCTATCTTAGCTTGCTACTTTACATCAATTTGTTGCAGTGAAGACAGGCACTGCCAGGTGGGATGATAGGTAACCTATGGCAGTTACAAGTTTGCCTAACTAGGGCAAGTCAGAGTGGCTACTTTTTCCTCTCCATCCCGTGTCACACACACCTCTGGCCCCTGCCCATCCCCCGCTCTGCTGTATGCGCACCGTCTCTCCCATGTCGTGCAGGCTGCACAGCAAACGAGTGTCCCAAGTTTAAACAAAGTTACAGAAAACGGATATCTGGAAAAAAGTCTAATTCGAATAGTGAAATGTATTTAAAATGCCCATCCCTAGTCTATGCCCCTCCTCCTCTTATCTGACTGACCATCAAGATGGGCATTCTTTTCAAAATATCCCAAATTCCTCCCATTCATCCATCTTTCAGGAGCATCAGTCTCCGTAGATGGTTCTCTGGTCTCGCTCACAAGTCTCACGCATGGGGGAGTGAAAGACAGTTTTCCCCTGGGTAGGAGAGATTAACATCAAGTGCACTGGGACAGAAAGGGGATTTGTCGAGTCCTTTAGCTCGTCCTCTGGTCTCTTGACGGATGCCCGAAAGGGGGTTGTGGGTTGGAATTGAGTAAAACACATTTTTTTTCTTCTCAAATGTTAACGAAAACCAAAGGTGTTGAGGATTCACCTCCCTTTTTAGAATTGATTATCAATGGACCATATTGGCTACAAGGTGCTTCAGGGAGGCACAGGGATGGGAATGGAAGGGCTCCTCTTTCATGAAAAGCCAGTTTCAGGACATGATGCCAAAGAGACAATGAATGCCCCAGCACAGAGGCTGCTAATGTCTAGTTTGTGAAACAAGAGTGGGGTGGACAATGAAGGAAGCCCTCTATTCACTTGGGCCGGCGTGAGCCAGATGGCGCAGTGCCATTCTTTGAGATACGCAGAGAGGGTGAGAAGTGAAAAGGACTTATGCCAACCGTAGGGTCGTTAAAGCATTTAGAGAGCCAGTGAAAGATTTGCAGGGCCATTCTTTTGACCCGACCTAGTGGCATTATCCATGTTGCATGAGTGGGAGCTCCAGCAGTCTGGACATGTCAGCATTACCCTCTCTTTATTGGCCCATTGGTGGAAACATCCAATGATGCTCTATTTGGTGCCTCGTCGGTAACAAGCGAACAGAGGCGTATCGTGTGGTTTCACAATGAGTTTCCAGCCACATCTTGGCTGGGAAAAAAAAAAAAATATATATATATTTATTTATTTCTATCCCATATAGAACCCAACATTTTCGTTTACGTTTTAGTCATTTAGCAGACGTTCTTATCCAGAGTCCCTTACAGAAGCAATTATGGTTAAGTGCCTTGCTCAAAGGCACACCAACAGATTGTTTACCTAGTCGGCTTGGGAATTCAAAACAGCGACCTTTCTCTTCCTCCCCTACTAAGTGAAAGAATTACCTGGCAGTGCCGTACCACGCCTCGGGCAGAGGATAGCTGTCGACATTATCAGGTGCTATGCATGAAATTGTCTGTCTTTTTGTGACGACAAACATCTCCCGCTCAGTCCATAATAAATCTTTGCCTGACCCAGAATGTCTGCCTGCCTTTTACCTTGAAATTCAATGCTTCCTTCTTAATGTCACACTAGGGTTGGGCGATGTCAACCTTTGTCCTATTGTGATTATGTACCCATAAGAATTGTGATATACGATGCTATTGCCCCCAGCACGACATCGAGTGCAACTGGACCATGCCGAAAGATAATGTTGAAAGCCCAGGCAGAGGCTAAGTGCAGTCAATAGCAAATATTTCCTAATATTCCTTTCCGGCGGAGGGGCTGAACAGGTGTGTGTGTGTGTGTGTTTTTGTTAGGGTTGCTAACAGAATTGTAAATCATACCTTCTGTATTTCGAAATACGCCGGTATATGGTATCGCCCAAGCCTAGTCTGTGTTACGCGCACATGATGGTGCAGTGACTGTCTGATGAGGAACGGGCTGTCTTACCGTAGTGAGCTAGGTTAAAGGCCTACATCATAGGCTGTATAGAAGCAGTCTACTGTCCAGAACTGGATAATCATTTCTTGATTTGCTTCATAAAATAAAATAAAAAATAAATAGTTTGTTCTATTGCTCATAAATCTGTGATTGACAATAACCTAGTCTTAGGCTATAGACTTTCTTATTTTTGAAAGCCACAATAACTTTGGGACAACATCTTCATAGGCTATAATGTTTAGGAAATAAGCTACTGTTCATAACTTTTTAAGTTGTCTTAAAGCTTTTATGATAGGCCTAGTAGGAGGATAGGCTATTGGCCCTTTTGGTTTTCAACCTTAACAGGGATTTTCCAAACCCACACGGATAATTTATTTCTTAAAAAGCTTGATTAAACTTGTCATTAGATTTTTCTATAGGCTGTTTTTGTTTGTTCTCTCTCATTATTACTCGTATGGCGACCTGACGTGTCTAGGTTATTAAAATAACTTTTTGAGACGGAACTCCGTTACATCCTTGTTTGATCGGCGGAAAGACATGCATAAAACGATGACTCGTAGCCTTCAGTCATATTCATAGCCTATCAATGAAGAGAGAGAAGGGAAGATAGGCTACGTTTTTTTCACAATAGTTAAGGCGTGTCCGTTATAAAAAATAAATAGTTTTAGGCTATAGCCTAATGCCCATGCATTTGACAGAGTGAGACAGAGAAACAATATTTTCTTACTGGACATATATTGTGCTTCTTTGGTGGAAATACATTCCTACATTCCTTTCGTGTTCTGTAGGCTATATAACATATTTGTTGAAATACTCTATAGCTAATAGGAATAGGCAAATTACTCGGAATGTCACTTGTGCACTACAAGACAATTCAAATAGGCTAAACCATTGTCTGTCACATAATGTCGTCACCATCAACCATGGCTGTCAATAATCGTCAGTAGACGATGCTATCATAATATTGCCCTTTCTATGTCACACAAACTAAAAAGCAGTCAAAATATTCAGTCCAACTTAGTTATGCTATATTATACTCCTTAGAGCTGTATAATGTCTATCACCCATGGCTGATAAGATAATTCAGTGATTCAAGTCACATTTCCCTACTTTTTACAAAAAGATAACATAGCAAGTGTGGATATGTAGTGCCTTCAGAAAGTATTCACACCCCTTACAAAGTGGAATTAAAATAGATGTAATTGTCTTTTTTTGTCATCTATCTATAGAAAATACTCTGTCAAAATGAAATAAATAGTATTTTTTAATTAATGGAATATAAAACGCTACACCCGCAATAACGTCTGCTAAACACATGTATGTGACAAATAAAATTTGACTTACTTTTCCCGTTATTCTTTATTCAAAATTAGTATTAAATTATTCAAGCTCTGTCAAGTTGGTAGTTGATCATTGTAGGACAGACATTTTCAAGTTAGGTCAAAATTGTAAATAGGCCTCTCGGGAACATTCAATGTTGTCTTGGTAAGCAACTCCAGTGGTATATTTGCTCTGAACATAACACTTTGTTGATCCATCCTCAGTCTCCTATCACAGCGATTAAACTCTAACTGTTTTATATCACCATTGGCCTCATGGTGAAATCCCTGAGCGGTTTCCTTCCTCTCTGGCAACTCTGTTAGGAAGGGCGTCTGTATCTTTAGTCACTGTGTATTGATACACCATTCTCAAATGGATATCCAATGTAGTATTGCCATCATAATCAAGCTGCAGATGTCAGTTCTACATTCCCACCTGTACCCCCACAAATCTACCTTCTCAGAGTCTTAGATGTAGCCAGTGACTACCAGTCTCTGAGTTCGCTCTCCCCTGAGATCAAGAGTAGCCACTATTTTCAAAAGTCCCTCATGGATTAACATGCCTTTGCCCACAGGGGGACAATGAGAAGCTGGCACCCTTCCTCAGTCTTGGACCGGACTAATTTAGGGCCTGATTTTTCTTCCTGATGAATGCTCCTTTTGTCCCTCATTTTTCCTCCTGTGTACCCGGGCCTCTGGTTTAGCCACAGGCCGAACACCATCTCCTTCAAGCAATTTTCCTCTCATTACAGTTTATTAAAATATATCATTTGAATGTAGTCTTAATTTTGGCTCGTGGGCTATTTTTAAAGGTGTGCCGACGCTTTGGGGGCTGTCTTCCATCAACACTGACTTTTTTGTGTTGCTTGACTATGTGAGAAAAAGGTCACGGTACGCCCATAAATCCACAAGTATTAGATGTCTTTGACAGTCCGTAACCAGACAACAACAATTATCACATAGTAATGAGCAATGGCACTCATTGTGCCCTAGAATGTGGTGCCAGCTTTTAGCCAGCCGCAGATTCACGGACTCTTGAGATTTTTCCTCTCAAATACATTTTCATTGGGCGAACTGAAAAAATATAATCTCTTTCTTTCACTCATGTCTTTCGTTGGTTTCTCACTTTGGGATCTGTATTGGGCCTGAGCCCTCTTACACAAACTATGGTTTGCTCTGATGAAAAGAGCTATTTTGTTTTTCTTCGTCATGGTCAAATCTACTGTCAAAGTCCTGATATGCATTGACATGATCTTGACATTCAGAGCAAAGCTGAAATGCAACACTCAAGTGAGGGCCTCGCTATTTCTAAGCATTGCAAAAGGACAAAGAGCTGGGCTGACCATGGAGTTATCTAACAGACAGTGTTTCCCTCAGACCTGGGCAGCACTCGAAATTAGATTTGCATGCACATTCTTTCCCGACGAATCCTTCCCCCCCTTCAATGAAGAATCTTATTTGCTTTTGCATTCAAAAGCATCAAGCACAAACCATTTATCCCCGAAGTTGGAGAATGTGCATATGTGTGTGCTTTTGCTAGCCGCTTTGTAAATGTTAGACTTGCACAGGCAGGTAGAATATGTGCATACTTAATGAGTGTCTTTTTGTATTTGTCTTATGGCATAATCAAAGCACATGTGCCATTTGGTAATGGGTGATGCAGTAACTAAGGCGGTTGTTTAAATCTTTCTACCACATTCCGGTACTTTCAATCAGGGATATCTTAAGAGATGCTTGCTTACCATATGCACAGAGTCTAACTCAAAACCTTCAATTTTGCAACAGAACATGTCATTGCCTGTCATTTAAGTTAGTTTCAAAGGTCATTGGCTTTTTGTGTGATGCGATCTTTACAAGATTAAGTCAAACGGCTGTAGTTAAAGTAAGTAAAGGAGGCCAGAATGCAGAGCAAACAGGGCTCTAATCTCAGTGTCATAATTAGAAGGGTTGGAAATTACAGACAGACCCTTTAGCCTGTATGTGTTTTTTAAATTTCACCTAACAGTATTTCATCTGAACATATTGTATACAGTTGAAGTCAGAAGTTTGCATACACCTGAGCCAAAAATAATTTAAACTCCGTTTTTCCCAATTCCTGACATTTAATCGTAGTAAAAATTCCCTGTTTTAGGTCAGTGAGGATCACCACTTTTATTTTAAGAATGTGAAATGTCAGAATAATAGTAGAGACAAGGATTTATTTCAGCTTTTATTTCTTTCAGCACATTCCCAGTGGGTCAGAAGTTTACATGCACTCAATTAGTATTTGGTAGCATTGCCTTTAAATTGTTTAACTTGCGTCAAACGTTTCTGGTAGCCTTCCACAAGCTTCCCACAATAAGTTGGGTGAAATTTGTCCCATTCCTCCTGACAGAGCTGGTGTAACTGAATCAGATTTGTAGGCCTCCTTTAACGCTCACACTCTTTCGGTTCTGCCCACAAATTTACTATGTGATTGAGGTCAGGGCTTTGTGATGGCCACTCCAATAATTTGACTTTGTTGTCCTTAAGCCATTTTGCCACAGCTTTGCTTGGGGTCATTGTCCATTTGGAAGACCCATTTGCGACCAAGCTTTAACTTCCTGACTGATGTCTTGAGATGCTGCTTCAATATATCCACATAATGTCCCTACCTCATGATGCCATCAATTTTGTGAAGTGCACCAGTCCCTCCTGCAACAAAGCACCCCCACAACATGATGCTGCCACTCCTGTGCTTCACGGTTGGGATGGTGTTCTTTGGCTTGCAAGCCTCCCCCTTTTTCCTCCAAACATAACGATGATCATTATGGCCAAACCAGTTCTATTTTTTTTCATCAGACTAGAGGACATTTCTCCAAAAAGTATGATCTTTGTTCCCATGTGCTGCTGCAAACCTTAGTCTGGCTTTTTTATGGCGCTTTTGGAACAGTGGCTTCTTCCTTGCTGAGTAGCCTTTAAGGTTATGTCAGTATAGGTCTCGTTTGACTGTGGATATAGATACTTTTGTACCTGCTTCGTCCAGCATCTTCACCAGGTCCTTTGCTGTTGTTCTGGGATTGATTTGCACTTTACGCACCAAAGTACATTCATCTCTAGGAGACAGAACACCTCTCCTTCCTGAAGCGGTATGACGGCTGCGTGGTCTTGGCAGATTGAGGTCTTGGCAGATTTCTTTTGATTTTTCCATGATGTCAAGCAAAGAGACACTGAGTTTGAAGGTAGGCCTTGAAATACATCCACAGGTACACCTCCAATAGACTCAATTGATGTCAATTAGCCTAACAGAAGCTTCTAAAGCCATGACATCATTTCCTGGAATTTTCCAAGCAGTTTAAAGGCACAGTCAACTTAGTGTATGTATACTTCTGACCCACTGGAATTGTGATTCAGTGAATTATAAGTGAAATTATCTGTCTGTAAACAATTTTGGGAAATTACTTGTGTCATGCACAAAGTAGATGTCGTAACTGACTTGCCAACTATAGTTTGTTAACAAGACATTTGTGGAGTGGTTGAAAAACAAGTTTTAATGACTCCAACCAAAGTGTATGTAAACTTCTGACTTCAACTGTAGTTCACCTTTCTGTTTTCATCTCCCAATTACAACTTTTAAAAAGACAATGTGGCAGACTGGATGTGTCAATGTGTCTACAGTTTTGCTTTTGTCTGAGCAAGGGGTTGTCATTACTTGCATTCTGTCTTGTATTGCCGATCTGTTATTAGGCACATTCAGTATAAACATTGTAGTACTAAATATTTATGAATGCCAAATAGCAAACCATTTTAGTTGACAAAGTTATTGGTTTTGAGCTTAACCAAATATGTTAAGAGGTCCAATGTTAAGATGAAGAAACTATTTAGATTTCTGTTACACAGCTAAACTCTCAGATTTCTAGGTGTGTGGCATTGGAAAATCTATTTCAAATGAGCTGAATCATGATAGGATGTTTTATTGGTGAGTTTTGCCTTAACCACTGAATTTCTATTATTGACAGCTGCAATGGTAGTCTTAAAGGGAGTTTACCCAAATACCAAAATTACTTTTGATTCCTTACCCTGAAAGCAGTGTATGGACAAGAAGAGACTTCAATCCACACTTTGTGTTTTTACCAAGCCACTGTCATCAACCACTAGTGCTGAGTGATTAGTGTTTTTTGAGGTCGGTTCGATTATAAAAATTTTTAAAAATGTTTTCGGTTTAGATGATTTAGTATTTTTTTTTAGCTTTTATAGGGAAAATCCAAAGCCCAGGATAGTGAACATTCAATTGCCAAAACATTGAAAATATTCCATTGTCACTGTCAGGTCCACATTGGGTAGACATCAATAGAAAAATATGAAATTACTATGAAATAAGTAAGGTTGTTTAATAACCAAACCAGCACCCTCCCTCCCCGCTCTCAGCACTACCAACCACTAACTGAAGTACTTTAAAAAAAAAAAGATATATATAATTTTTTTTTACATGTACCTGATATTAGCATGTTTTATATTATGCCTAAATTACCTCTGAACGTATTTATATAGCTCAATCTCGTTGTTCTAGGAAGCCTCTGAAAGCGGACTTAATAGTTGAGTTAACTATCTGATGCCTATCAATTGTCAAATATTAAAATACCTGGTAATTGATTGCAGTTGTATATGAGTGTACATGGGTTATCATAGAACATAACAGGAAATACAGGTCCCTGGACCACGCTTGGCCAATTCTGGGCCGCCCAATCACCGTTGTGACACAGCCTAGAATTGAACCAGGGTGTGTAGTGACGCCTCTAGAACTGAGACGCATTGCCTTAGACCGCTCTGCCACTCGGGAGCCCCCCCCCCCCATCATTGTAAATAAGAATTTGTTCATAATTGACTTGCCTAGTTAAATAAAAATGTAATCTGTAGCCTAAAACTGCATTGCTTCCCAATGAGTGTTAGTGGAGGACCACACACCATATCCTCTCGTGAGTAAATTTCACAACCCAGACGACACTGGGCCAATTGTGCGCCGCCCTATGGGACTCCCAATCACGGCCTGTTGTGATACAGCCTGGAATCGAACCAGGGTCTGTAGTGATGCCTCTATAGAACTGAGATGCAGTGCCTTAGACCGCTGCGCCACTCAGGAGCCCCCGATGGTGAACTTCACAGGGTGGTGAAAGTGCAAGGTGAAGAGCTTGATCCTCCTTTCCAATAAATATTGAGGGTCTTATTCTGGTGACATAATAGTCGATGGTTGGCTGCTGTTTGACAAATATAAATGCTCTTTTGTCCATAATAATCTCATGTAGGCTATACGTACGCTCTAGCCGACAGCGTGCAGGTAGCGTTGTGGGCTAGAGTACACATGCCAATACCAGAGTGGGCACACGGCATTTTTGTGAGAACCATCAGTAGTTGAAAATGCGATGGAAAGCCATTTACTTGTATTATCGTTCGGGACATGGGACTTTTAACTGCTAAAGTTATTTTTATGTGCACTACGTCATCACGCACAGCCTTTTATCTGCAACAAGTCATTTTGATGGAAACATCTTTGGTGGGAAAATCCACATTGTTTTTATGCAGATTTTTTAAAATATCTCATGAAAATCTGTTGCCAATTGGAGGGAAACCTAGTTACAACCATTCATTGACATTCATCACATTAGTGAAATAAGTCTAAACCACTTTTTCTCACTGCCAGTGGAATTCTGTGGTCTGGTTGCGCAGCGCGGCCTCACCTTGTCAGGTGGCAGGGATTAGCAGTGTAATTAGTACACTCTTCTCAAAGTGACAATGGCTGGGTCTGTTTCCACTGCTATCTGCTTAGGGGATCAGCTGAGCTGCCCCACAAACCACAACCCCTGTACAGTGCAATGTCCCTATTCACCAGGTACTCATTGTCAAGGAAAATTAACTCTGATTATGAACATTTTTTTTCCCTCGTCCGGGAGTTCAAGACGTTTATGGGAATAATAGGATCTTCTTGTCCCATTTTAATAATTGTTTTGCACTAAATGATTCAGCATTTTGTGACTAGCATAGAGCCTCTCACTCTTTCTTCTCTGGAAGTATAAACTTGGAAGCTTACCTCTCTGAAAGGCCCCTTAGTCTCTATATTTGAATCAGCCTTTTTTTCCTTGTTGCCAAGGCCCTGGTGAGTCTGTGTTTTTGAACAGAAGCTGAGTAAGGGATGGGCAACAGTGGGTCCAGTTGGGGGTGTGTGGAGAGGGTTCAAGTGTACAAGATGTGTGAACCTTGTTGATGGTCCTCCTCCTGTTAAGTGTTCCCCTGCTCCAATTGTTGGTCCATTTTGATTGTTCTTATCACAGTATCATCCTACATTGGGTTTTTCTGTCCTTTAGGTACGCCGAACGACTGTTCAAAGCCACCCATTAAACAAAGTCACAATTTTTGTTAGGTCTGGTCTGTTCTCCTCAACTGTTATGAATGTTGTTTTAAATTACTACTTTGGCAGACCATTGTATATTTAACCTGACGTCTGATGATGAACGCTTGCAGACATGATTTATTATATGCAGTAACGTAAAATATTTTTGTTTTCATCAACTCAAGAGGGAAGTTGCCCTCCAGAGATTATTTTGCTGTTAGACAATGCCCTCGTAGAGGATGTGTTGAGAAATTGGTTCGATGAAGACCCCATAAAATATTTAAGGTAGCCAGTCTTCATTTCTTGTGTGGAATTCACCCCCTGCGAGTTTATGGTCGCACAGTCTTTGTAGGTGGGATCTTGATGGAAATCCCTTAGTGTATTTGTAGCCCATTTACACAAGGTTTTAATGAAGATTGTTACTCTTGTACCACTCTGGTTACAATGCATGATTAACCTAAAATCATGGGTTTGGTTGAGTGAACAAGACAAGGTGGTTTGTTATATGCTCCATCCGAGTAGGATAGTTGGCAGATGGGGATGTTTTTGGGATGGTTCTTGGGACATTTCTTGGTCTGTTTAATCACTACTAAGCTACTGTGCCTTTTTAACACAGGTACATTTCCACAATTTCCAACTCCCAAGACATTGGATAAGTCTCCACTTGCCTGCTACCTCACACAAAATCCATCTCACATAAAGACATCACTCTTTGTGGAATTTGTTGGGGTGAATCTCCATGGAAGCATTTACCACAATGTGATCCGAATTGCTCTGCAACAAGATCACGTTGACCGATAACAATGGTAAGCTGATATTCCTTGAGCCCTGTCTAGAAAGCATGGCCCAAGGGGAAAGAAGGAATTCCCTAGCCTTGCAGTCTATCCTCCCTTCTCAGTTAAACTCCTCCAACCCCTACAGTCTCTTGCCTTTAGGCTGACTGCCAGCGTCACGGGCCATCGAGATCACAAAAGGGATGTGGAGGAACTCTCCCTAAAGGCATGCTTTGGTTTTGGCTGGCGCCTAGCCAAAAACCAAATGAGTGTGCTCACATACCTTAGACCTTTGCTTGGTAAGACCTTTGCTTGAAAACAAAAAAAAAGCGACAGTATTACTGTTTGTCCATCTTGAGACGCCATAGCCAGTATAGCCACTTCCTCAAAATAGTCAGAATTAATCTAGGATAATTCAAGATATCTGTCATTCATTTTTGTGTTTGCTGAGGAGTTCTAACTAGGATGTTTAGTGCAGTATTTCTCAGGTGAAAAAATAGCATGAAAACGAGTCGTCTGTCGTTGAATGACAACAAACACTTAATTGAAGAATCCCTACTTTTGACCAATCACTGACGAAGGGACATAGACTTCTCCTTCCGAACTTAGGCTTGCCGTGCGAAAATATGTTTTTGTGCATGAACAGCTGGAAAAAAACCTTGCCGAAGGCCAAAAACATCACTAAATATTATCATAATATATGCAAAAACTATTTCGGATGGGGGCCGGGGGGACTGGCTGCTTTCCAGGAGATTTATACCTCATTGGCAAATCACAGTTATGTGAAAGTACACTGGCAGCAAATTGCTCCTTAATTAACTCAGCAGAGAGGATATCGGGCCGGTGGATTTGCAAGGGGGAGGGCGGTTGGAGGTGGCGGGTGACTCCGATCAGTGTGTGGGGAGGAGGGGGACGTCTGGCTGTTAGCAGACGACTGTAGGGGGAATGCGATACATTTACAGTGAGGGCACTGCCTTTACCATATCAGATTCAGCAGGAGGCTCTGGTGCATAAGTGTCCATTTTATCTAAAGTTTTCAAGTAGGCTGTTAATACTTGATACTCCGATAGTAACTGGGATTTCTCTCAAAGCGCACTAAATACCAAAAAGCAGCGATGACACCCCATGAGTGATGGATTTTTACGTTCCTCTGTAGGGGTACTATTTCAAAGTTGGCCGTGTGTGCCATATTGACTTACAGGGGAGTATAATGTCATGCACTACTTGGCTTTTTAAAATTCTGCTCAGGTTAGTTCATTCAGAAGTGAGTCTAGACTACCACGAGGCTTAAAGCACAACAGTTCAAGCACCCATGGAATAAGTATGTGTACGTAGCTTACCTGCTGGTTTCAAACTTAAAATAGGGTATATTGCATATGATATGGGTAATCCATGTGTAGTGCAGCACTTGCATGTTTTTTGTCATGTCATTCATGGACTGTCGTTATTGTTAGTGGAGTTATGGTTTTGTTCTATAAAGTAGAGGTCAACCGATTTAATTAGTGCTGATTTTTCAAGTTTTCATACAGATCGGTAATCTGCATTTTTGGACGCCGATTACATTGCATTCCACAAGGAAACTACGTGGCAGGCTGACCACCTGTAATGCGAGTGCAGCAAGGAGCCAAGGTAAGTTGCTAGCTAGCATTAAACTTATCTTATAAAAACCAATCAATCTTCACATAATCACTAGTTAACTACACATGGTTGATGATATTACAAGGTTAACTAGCTTGTCCTGCGTTGCATATAATCAATGCGGTGCCTGTTAATTTATCATCGAATCACAACCTACTTCGGCAAATGGGGGATCAAATCAAATGTATTTGTAAAACCCTTCTTTCATCAGCTGATATCTGAAAGTGCTGTACAGAAACCCAGCCTAAAACCCCAAACAGCAAGCAATGCAGGTGTAGAAGCACGGTGGCTAGGAAAAACTCCCTAGAAAGGCCAGAACCTAGGAAGAAACCTAGAGAGGAACCAGGCTATGAGGGGTGGCCAGTCCTCTTCTGGCTGTGCCGGGTGGAGATTATAATAGAACATGGCCAAGATGTTCAAATGTTCATAGATGACAAGCAGGGTCAAATAATAATATGAGTTAACAAAAGCGCATTTGCGAAAAGAGCACAATCGTTGCACAAATGTACCTAACCATAAACATCAATGCCTGCCTTAAAATCAATACACAGAAGTATATATTTTTTAAACCTGCATATTTAGTTAAAATAAATTCATGTTAGCAGATGATATTAACTAGGGAAATTGTCACTTCTCTTGCGTTCATTGCACGCAGAGTCAGCAACAGTGTGGGCCCGGCTCGCGAACTATGGCACTTTTACTTTCTTCTCCAACACTATATGTTTTTGCATTATTTAAACCGAATTGAGCATGTTTCATTATTTGAGACTAAATAGATTTTATTTATGTATTATATTAAGTTAAAATAAGTGTTCATTGTTCATTCAGTACTGGTGTAATTGTCATTATTACAAATATATTTGTACAAATCGTCCGATTTAATCGGTATCGGCTGTTTTTGGTCCTGCAATAATCGATATTGGTATCGGTGTTGAAAAATCCTAATTGGTTGACCTCTACTATTAAGTGCCACATCAGAATTGAACACAATTTGTAATCAGAATTCGACAATCATGCAGACAAATCATCTCTCTTCTGAAAGCAAACTAGGTTGTTTATCTGTGACAGTCAGCATGCGGCCCACAACAAAGTGAGCAGTGTGACAAAAAAAAAAAAAGTTTCCTTAAGTTTTTCTGTTTTTGATTGCTAATTCACATCTGAATGACCCAATTTGAATTCTTGTTTCTTCTCGGTTTTCTGTATCAGTCCCTTTAAAAAAAAAATCTTTCTCCATATCATTAAAACACTAGCTTTTTACGAGATGCTCTACCACTGAAACAAAACAACAAATTGGAGAGTTTACCAAATTTTCCAGGTCCCATATCAAAATGTCTCTTGTGCTGCATGCTTCTGTTTTAGCTTTATATGTATTCCCCAATGAATGTCGCCACTCTTGGTGGTGGAGGGAAAAAATAGGCCGCTCACACCCTTCGCTTTTTACTCTATCCCTGTTCACCTTCCTCTGCCCCAAAATCTCTGCACAGAGTGATGAACAAGTCCCTTTATCTCCTCTTGATTCATCTCTGCTACCCTCCACTGAATTCCAATGGCCGTTAACGTAGTGGCTAAAGTCCAGGCAAGAGGTCAGGCTGAAAGGCTGCTGCTAGGCCCACTAACCTCTCACACATCCAGTAGGGTCTCCTTAGTGAAGGGCCTGTGAGGAACGCTTCACACTAGACAATAGAGCCTGGGCTCAACTCTCTCACCACCAAGCTGGGCCCACTCAAGGAAGGGAGGAAGTAATAATAAAGAGACTAATAAAGAGACTAAACTTAAGTGTCAGCGCATGGATTGTGTGTGGGTGGGTGGGCGCCCGCACATATTTCGCGGCCTATGTTGACCCCTTCTCTGCCATGCCACATCTTTGATGTTTGGGATGAAAGGATACCTTCCATACCATAAGCAATAGCTTCAGTCGGTTAAGGTGCATTTCGTGTCCCCTACGCACCTGGACCCTTCTATTTACATGCAGGTTTGTCATAAAACGTTACGCTGCAGGGATAGAGAGAGGGAGAAAGGGAACTGGTATTTGCTCAGCTAAGTGTTCCCCACCCAGAGCCTGAAAAACAATTATGTATCTCCAAGAAAAATAGCCTTGTTAAAATTTTTGGGTGAAGCTACTGTATATTGTCAGGTGACGCTTCTAGAGTCAAACCAATGAAGGCATTTTATAAGATGTAATGCTTGCAATTGACACATACATTTGTCTTTTTGACTAATTAAATGTATACTTTTAGCCTGTGAATAATCTCCCATTGAGAGCCAAGGCAAACAATTCAGGAGATGTTGGCTTCTTTTAACAAATCTCATCACGGAAGAGGATGTTAATATTATTTCAGTATCCCGAGCTCTGAGTGTGTTGGCCTTATGTGGATATATTTATTTGAATTCTGTACGTTAGCATTGGCAATAAGCATCCTTCATAAAAGGCACATTTCTCCAAGTTTACCTGGTTTATTTACCATGGTATCACTACGTTTGCAGTTTGCACTACCAAAGTTGGGAGAATTGTTTTTTACTATGACTTTTCCTAAATGGGTATGCATTTGTTGTGACACAATTCAAAGTAATATATTGCATTATCATGACTGAGTACCTACCAATTTTGAAAAATTGTGTTTTAATATTTCACTGACACATTTAAAAACTAAATGTAAATACTTAAATGGCAATTTCTCATGTTTGCCATTTCATTTCCTTGTTGTGACAGCATGAATTGTGACAAAGAAAATTCATTCTCAATTGCAATTGAGAATTATTTTCCATACTCTGGTTTGACTGTCAAAATTCAGATGCTCAATCTGAATATATTGTTTCCTCATTACTTCTTTGTGTTGTTGTTTTCAATGTGTTAGACCTGTCAATAGGCAGGGTTTTAGGCAGGGTTTTGGTAACATGAGGTGGAAGAGGTTGGGCTTGCTAACAATGTTCCCTCTAAGCTGCGCACGTCCACAGCCGTGCACTTTCTCCAGGACTGACTCATAGAAGAAATGCAATGCCGCGCAGAGACGCAAGAGATTAAACTGTCCTGAGTTCGCCCCATTAGTTTGCACTATAGAGATGAATCAGAAAAATGTCAAGAACTTTTCTTCATGTGCAAAAAAATAAAAATACATCAAGGACTATGATGAAGCTGGCTCTCATGAAGACCGCCACAGGAACAGAAGACCCAGAGTTATTTCTGCTGCAGAGGATAAGTACATTGCAGCCCGAATAAATGCTTCACAGAGGTCAAGTAACAGCGGAGGCAGGGTAGCCTAGTTCAAATCCCTGAGCTGACAAGGTAGAAATCTGACAGACATCTCAACAGGAGACTGTGTGAATCAGGCCTTCATGGTTGAATTGCTGCAAAGAACCACTACTAAAGGACACCAATAATAAGAAGGGACTTGCTTGGGCTAAGAAGCAATGGACATTAGACCGATGGAAGTTTGAGATTTTGGTTCCAACCGCTGTGTCTTTGTGAGAGACAGAGTAGGTGAACGGATCTCTGCATGTGTGGTTACCACCGAGAAGCATGGAGGTGTGGGGGTGCTTTGCTGGTGACACTGCCTGTAATTTATTTAGAATTCAAGGTACACTTAACCAGCATGGCTACAACAGCATTCTGCAGCGATACACCATCCCTGTGGTTTGCGCCTAGTGGGACTATCATTTTGTTTTTCAACAGAAAAATGACCCAACACATCTAATCATTCAAGGGTTTTTCCTTTATGTTGTTTACTATTTTATACACTGAAGAACAATAGTAAAGACTTCAAAACGAATTAAATAATACAAGGAATCATGTAGTATCCAAAAAAGTGTAAAACAAATCAAAATATATTTTAGATTCTTAAAAGTAGCCACCCTTTGCCTTGATGACAGCTTTGCACACTCCTGGCATTGTCTCAACCAGCTTCACCTGGAATGCTTTTCCAACAGTCTTGAAGGAGTTCCCACATATGCTGAGCACTTGTTGGCTGCTTTTCCTTCACTCTGCGGTCCAACTCATCTCAAACCATTTCAATTGGGTTGAGGTTGGGTGACTGTGGAGGCTAGGCCTTCTGATGCAGCACTCCATCACTCTCAATCAAACAGGCATCTCTCTAAACACGAGAATCTAACATCAAGTCAGTCCTCCAGCTATAATTAAAGTGAAATGAAAGCTCCGATCTCCCTCCAGTGGCTGGATCATCATCCTAAATGTATGGGAACAACAAACTGTAAAATCGTCAGTCTTAAACAGTTTAAGATTTCTCTCGCTATGGCACAGTAAAGACTGAGTCCGCGAGCAGACCCTAACCCGTAGGGGGCACTGGTGTGTATTCCCAGATAAAATTATCTGTGTCCAAAACTGAGGAGAGCCAAATCTTCTCGCCGGAAGGGAGGAGCAAGGCTGGGTGAAGATTGAGTTTGTAGAGTCTAGTAATGACATCCCTGTAGCCGGCGCACTGCTTTGCCGCACCAGGCACGTAATCCTCATAGACACCAAAGGGATGTCCTTTATGTAACCGGTTACCCCTCATTCGAGCCTCATGCAGGATAAGCTCCTTGGTCTTTAAACTGTGACAACAGATGATTACTGGGCGAGGACGTTAGCCCGATCCAGGCATGGGGACAATTGCCCAATTCAGCTGCGGATCTGAAGCCAAAACTTCCAATCGCATTCTTTCCCTCAGTAGCTTGGCGAATAAGTTGGTGGGGCGAGAACCAGCTTCCACCCCCTCTGCCAGACCAACAATGTGAAGGTTATGACGTCTGGACCATCCCTATAAGTTAAGTCTAACAATGACAAGCCACCGGAGTCCAACAACTTGGATGGAAAATTACTAAGGGTTATTGCGGGCGATATTGCCACTCCTATTTGCCATAACTTAAATGTAAGCCTACTAGAAAGTGTGTGCCCTCAGGCTTGGAGTCGGGCAAAAATCATGCCGCTACCTAAGAATAGAAAAGCTCTCTTTACTGGCTCAAATAACTGACCAATCAGCCTGTTACCTACCCTTAGTAAGGTTTTCGAAAAAGTCGTTTGACCAGATACAATGCTATTTTACAGAAATAAACGAATTGACAGACTTTCAGCATGCTTATAGGGAAGGACATTCAACAAGCATATAGCACTTACACAAATGACTGATGATTGACTGAGAGAAATTGATCATAAGAAGATTGGGGTGCTGTTTTGTTAAACTTCAGTGCAGGTTTTGACATTATCGATCATAGTCTCCTGTTGGAAAAACTTGTGTTATGGCTTTACACCCCCTGCTATATTGTGGATACATTGTTATCTTTCTAACATAACACAGAGGGTGTTTTTTTTTATGGAAGCCTCCAAAATAATCCAGGTAGAATCATGAATTCCCCAGGGCAGCTGTCTAGGCCCCTTTGTTAACGACATGCCACTGGTTTTGAGTAAAGCCAGTGTGTCTATGTATGCGGATGACTCAAAACTATACACGTCAGCTACTTACATCGACTGAAATGACTGCAACACTTAACAAAGAGCTGCAGTTAGTATCCGAATGGGTGGCAAGGAATAAGTTAGTCCAATATATATATTTTTTAAACTAACAGCATTGTATTTGGGACAAATCATTCACTAAACAACTAAATCTTGTAATAAATAATGTAGTAATTGAGCAAGTTGAAGTTGAGGTGACCTAACTGCTTGGAGTAACCCTAGATTGTAAACTGTCATGGTCAAAACATTGATACAACAGTAGCTAAAATGGGGAGAAGTCTGTCCATAACAAAGCACTGCTCTACCTTCTTAACAGCAATATCAACAAGGCAGGTCCTTCAGGCCCTAGTTGTCGCACATTGACTACTGTTCAGTCAATGTGGTATAAAGAGGGACTAAGGAAAATTGCAATTGGCTCAGAACAGGGCAGCACGGCTGGCACTTGGATGTACACAGAGAGCAATTATTAATAAAATCTATGTCAATCTCTCCTGGCTCAAAGTAGAGGAGAGATTGACTTCATCACTACTTGTATTTACTTAACCTTTATTTAACTAGGCAAGTCTGCTATAAACAAATTCGTATTTACAATGACGGCCTAACCCGGACGACTCTGGGCCAATTGTGCGCCGACCTATGGGACTCCGAATCACAGATGTGATACAGTCTGGAATCGAACCAGGGTTTGTAGTGCTGCCTCTAGCACTGAGCTATTTGTGAGAGGTATTGACATGTTGAAAGCACTGTTTTTAAACTACTAGCACACAACTGACACCCATGCATACCCGACAAGACATGCCACCAGAGGTCTCTTCACTGTTCCCAAGTCCAGAACAAATTATGGGAGGAGCACAGTACTACATAGAGGAATGACTACATGAAAATGTATTCCATATCAGGTAACTGATGCAAGCAATAAAATAAGATTTTAAAACAGATAAAAGTACACCTTATTGAACAGCGGGGACTGTGAAGCAACACAAACATAGGCGCATACACAAATATAACATATGCACTATACACTAACATACCCATGAATTTGTGGTAGTGGATTAGAGGCCTGAGGGCACACACACAGTGTGTTATGAATGTATTCTATTTTTAAAATTGTATAACTGCTTTTTCTGGACCCCAGAAGAAGTAGCTGCTGCCTTGGCAGAGTAATAAATACAAATAAGTTGACCACTTTCACGGAAATCCTCGGCACACTCTCCTGCAAGGAAGTACATAGCTTCTCTAACATGTTGATCGTACCGGAGTTGAATTCAGAAGCCTTCTCAAGATCCACAATACTCTGGCCCTGGGAAGTAACCATTCAATTGGTGCTTCCAGTTGAACAATAGCATCCTTGAAATCCTCAGCTGTAGCATCACGTAATTGTCCCACAGCCAGGGTAAGTTCTGAAAGCATCTCGTTATTACATGTTCCTTCTGCCATGGTTGTCTCATTTGTTTGGTGGGGAGGAGGACTCCGATGAGGATTTCTTGTCCTTTATTCGCCTATTACTCAACATGTTAACTTCTTGGATATAGGGGGCGCTCTTTTAATTGAATACTTATTTTCCACCATAATTTGCAAATAACTTCATAAAAAATCCTTCAATGTGATTTTCTGGATTTTTTTCCCCTCATTTTGTCTGTCATAGTCAAAGTGTAACCATGATGAAAATTACAGGCCTCTCTCATATTTTTAAGCGGGAGAACTTGCACAATTGGTGGCTGACTAAATACTTTTTTGCCCCACTGTATATGCTGTATTGTATTCTACTGTATCTTATTCTATGCCGCTCTGACATTGCTCGTCCATATATTCCATTCCTTTTAGATTTGTGTGTGTTGTTGTGAAATAGTTAGATATTTCTGCACCGAGTTGGAAACACAAGCATTTCGTTACACCCGCAGTAACATCTGCTAAACACGTGTATGTGACAAATAAATGTGATTTGATTATCTAGGACCCCAGTGCGTTCAACAGCTGCTGAACGAGTCTGCTGACAGGGATTTCGCCCGGTGTGTGGATCAGGTCAATGTGCACAGTCGCCTTGCGGTAGGCTCTACCGCACAGTGAAGCAGCAGTGGGCCTTGTAGACCAGCAGCAGCGGGCCCTGTAGACCAGCAAATCCAAGGTGGAGAGTCTACCTGGCGGGGGTATCCTGGGTTAGGAAGTACAGCACATCTACAGTGCATTTGGAAAGTTTTCAGACCCCTTGACTTTTCCCACATTTTGTTACATTACATCCTTATTCTGAAATTGATTGAATCTTTTTTTTCTCATCAATCTACACACAATACCCCATAATGACAAAGCAACATTTATTCATTTAAAAAAAAAATGTTTGCACAGTTACGTAAGTATTGAGACCCTTTGGTATGAGATTCGAATTTGTGGATGGTCGGGGGGCTGTACATTGAGGCATTATCATCTTTTTTTTTGGGGGGGGGATACTTGGGAATAGATTTCCTAAATTAAACACATTTATATTTGATTCCTTGTCCAATGCTCCAGTCATTATAGGCTTGTTATGCATTTTTTAATCTAACTTTATTTATAGTGCAAAAAAACTCACAACACCCTTCATAGTGGTATCCCAGAAGAGTCGATCTTGAAACATGCATAATGGTTTTTTAACCATCATGCATGAGCACATGCATAAATATTTTAAACCCTATGTTATTGGTGTACCACCACTCTCACTCTTGCCTCCCCTTGTAAGGTTTGGCTTCAACAGGTTTAAACATTTTGGTGCTAGAAGCCCTAACTCTGGGAGCCTTTGCAACCCACCTAGAACAACAAATGTATTTGGGAAAACACTGCCCTTGAGTCAAACGGAGTCTCCTAAAAGGACAGAAATATTGCCCAGTAATGACCTCATTGGATAGAAAAGGGCACACCTCCCACAACCATGAGAAAATGTGTATTAAACTAAAGCTAAGGATTGTTTGGTTTCATGAGTTGGCAGCTAAACTTCTGTGAAGTGTCTCTAACCCAACAGTCAGTCAGCTTGGTTCTGGAGCTGGGTTTTAGGTGGTCCAATTGGGAACATTCTCCAGCCTCATAGTTCCTAGCTGACCACACAATTGCAGCCTGGAGACTTCCCTTTTTGTGTTGGCCTGCTTGGGAGCCTCTTTCACATGCGGCACTTTCGTAATACCCAGCCTGAACCAACATGATTGGAATGCTTTTTTTCTCTTTTTTTTTTGGTAGAAGGGGTCTTTTGTTCCAACAGGATAATTAAGTTGGAATGTATTCCCTTCAGGGGGGCTTTGGGGCTGGGGATGAGAGGAAAGAGTGTCAGTGAGGGGGAGAGGGGCAGGCAGGGAAGAAAAAGGGGGTCTTATCTGTCCAACACATACTCTGTCCCTTTGAGGAACTCTATGACAACACTCGGTGAAACAAGGTATCTGACGTAAGAAAAGTCCATTGCGCTTGAGACGGTTGCAGCGGTTTTAGCCATTGTCTTCCGCCAGTCTGCTGCCCCATCTTTGTAACTCTACCAGGACACTAGCATTTCCTAAACCGCAACCTTTGCATGCTTATTATCCCGTCTTGTATAGAGGCTTTTCTTCCACAAAATAACACAATGAGTTTCCTTTGCTTATAGAGGATTATGTAAATGAGGGGGTTAAATGAGGAAGAAAAACCTCAGCTTTTCCTCTATTAGCCTTTCCAGAACCCACCATTACCCTAAACCGAGGGAAAATGCCTTAGAAATATCTTTTTTTGACAATTAAGATGAATGATGTTTTGGAATATTGGGTGGTAGGTGGATGTTTGATGCTCAGTGTGTGGTGTACCCCCCCTCCCGCTGTCCCCTGTGGCATTTTGTTCCCACTCTCCCAAGTGTGACTCAGGATATTTCCCCAGAGAAAGTGAGTCATGCTGCAGGGTCGCAGATGGCTGAACCACAGGGTCAGCTGACACCGTGATGGGTCAGCCAGCTTCGCCAATCCTCCTCCTGCCACTGTAGTCCGACTTAACTCGGAAACATGTACCACAGTTATGGTACCTTATTGCTGAACTGTCAGTTTAGTTTATTAGTCATCACAATCTACTTGTCAAACATGCATAGAATGTGCCATCAAGTACTTCTTCCACTGTTGCCAGGCACCAGTCTGGTTTCAGACAGGAAACTGCATTTTTCCCTGTCCTGCATAAACTTCCAGATATAGGTTTTGATTAAATATTTGGTCTGACTCACTTTGCAAGCTGTTACACACTGTACACCAGTAAAACACGCCGTGTTGAAGCCTGTCTGACAGACCAATTCAGGGGTTGTTTATCACTTGGAAGTGCAGTAAAGCTCCTGAAAACGTCCTCATTTTCAATTGCATGGTCACAAAAGAATGCACCCCGAATGCCACAATCCCAGGGGCCTTTTGACGCTCTAACCACAGAGGCCGTTTGTTGAGTCTCATTTCACGATTAAGAGGGCAGAAATGGGCCTGGATGGTCGTTGGAATGACCCTAGTAGTGCCTTGTGTTCTCAAAATAGGCCTCCCCTTTGTAATAAGTCCCTGTGCAGAGTTCCTAGGGCCTCCCACAGCATATTATCACAGCATATTATCTGGCAAACCCGATGGAAAAAGACTACCACTCAAGGAAACTATCTGTGCTTTCCCTAAAGACATAGAGTAGCCAGCCAAGTAGAAAAAGTAACCAGCCAAGGCTTTGAAAAAGTAACCAGAAAAAGTAACTAGTTGTTTTGGATATCGTCTAGATGTAGGATCAGTACTATTTAACTTGTTTGGGACTTGGTCCCTGTGGCGGGATCAAATCAGCGGAAATTTTAGAGCGCCACCTATAGTTTTCGATAAAACTCAAACTTTCATTAAAACACACATGCAAGGTACTGAATTAAAGCTACACTCGTTGTGAATCTAGCCACCAAGTCAGATTTGTAAAATGCTTTTCGGCGAAAGCATGAGAAGCTATTATCTGATAGCATGCACCCCCCAGAATACCAGACCGTCAACAAAACAACAGATTTTGCTGTAGCCGCCGCTACCCAAAACGCAGAAATAAAATATAAAACATTCATTACCTTTGACGAGCTTCTTTGTTGGCACTCCTATATGTCACATAAACATCACAATTGGGTCTTTTTCCCGATTTAAATCCGTCATTGTATACCCAAAATATGATTTGCTGAAGACCGGTCTGATCCAGAAAAATGCCCCTTTACAAGACGCAACGTCACTTTTTAAAATGACAAAAGTTGCCTATAAACTTTTACAAATCACTTCAAACTACTTTTCGAAACCAACTTTAGGTATTAATAAACGTTAATAATCTATCAAATTGATCACGGGGCGATCTGTATTCGATAGCAGCAAGTCTTGAAATCATACTCCATGTTTTCACTTTCATAACATCCTGCGGTGAGCCCCAAGAAAGGAAGTGCCTATACATCATCAAACCAAGGATAAAGCAGCCAAAAAATGCCAGTACTGGCGACATCGTGTGGAAGCTGTAGGCGTTTACAGGGGATCCTCAAGTATTTTCTTTAGCCTTAGACAATACATTGACTGGCGGATGAATATTATTGTTGTGTTTTTGGTGAACAGTTTTTCGAAGGATTTTTACTCCTAAACACGTTATGTTATAGCCACAGACACGATTTAACCAGTTTTAGAGACTTCAGAGTGTTTTCTATACACACACACTTATCATATGCATATACTATATTTCTGGCATGAGTAGCAGGACGCTGAAATGTTGCGCGATTTTTAACAAAAAGCTGCGAAAATTCGCAGCCTCCTTAACAGGTTTTAAGAGAACATTAAACCTTTTTTAAACATTAAACATGCCTTCTCTTGAGATTCAAATCTTATTTACTTTTTTAATTCAAGACATGAATTGTCACTGTTTGTTCTTCAAATTATGTGTACTAAACAGATGTAAACACCACATGCAACAATTTCAAAGATGTTGCCGAGTTACAGTTCATATAAGGAAACAGTAAATTTAAATACATTAATAATGTTTAATCTATGGATTTCCCATGACTGAGCAATGGCACAGCCATGGGTGGGCTAGGGGGGGGGGGCATATGCCCACCCACTGGAGCCAGGCCCTGCCATTAAGAATATTTTTTTACCCCTCAAAATAAGGCTTAATTACAGACAGAAATACCCCACCCCTCCACCCCACAGGTGAAGAGGCCGAATGTGGAGGTCCTGGGGTGGCGTGGTTTTACACGTGGTCTCTGGTTGTGAGGCCGGATGGACGTACAACGGTGTTGGAGGCAGCTTATGGTAGAGAACTGAACATTCCATTTTCTGGCAACATCTGGTGGACATTCCTGCAGTCGACATGCCAATTGCACACTCCCTCAAAACTTGAGACATCTGTGGCATTGTGTTGTGTGACAAACCTGCTCAATTTAGTGGCCTTTTATTGTCCCCAGCACAAGGTGCAACTTTGTCATGATCATGCTGTTTAATCAGCTTCTCGATATGCCACACCTGTCAGGTGGATGGATTATCTTGACAAAGGATAAAATGCTCACTTACAGGGATAACAAATTTGTGCACAACTTTTTAGAGAAATAAGATTTTTGTGCATGTGGAACATTTCTGGGATCTTTTATTTCAGCTCATGCGTTTTATATTTTTGGTCAGTATATTTTATTAAAACATAAAAATAAAGTAATAGCCCACCCACATTATCTTGAAAAATAAATTCATTCTGACATCCACAAACTTTCTTTTATGATGTTTACGGTTTTCAGGGATACAGTATTTTCAATATACCTTCAGTTTCCCCTGAAAACCAGATGTGGGGACTCCACTGAGGCATTTCTTTTACGTCTGCTACAGTATGTTAGGTTACTCGAGTCCCGACATGGGCTTTATATCCTAGAAACATACTAACAAGATCTTTTGGTTTAGTTGTCCCGATGCGATACCACAGACATATAAGTACATGTATGATTTATGAATTTCAAAGGGATATAGAAAATCAACTTTATTCAGTCAGTTCATCACCTTTTTATAAACTAGCCAACAAGTTTGCTGTTCAGTGGTCAAAGTACAGTAACCTATCCACCATGTAGAAAATAAATGAATGTGCCAGAAAACAATAAAGCTATATGGATTTTGACTCATCGTTGCCACTTACATTTGGGATGTGCAAATTCACTGGCGGAGACGACAAAGGAGCATCATGCTCTCTCCCTCCTCCATCGAAAGTTCTTTGACCTCAACCAACCACAGCCAGCACAAATCACACAGGTGCTGGGAGGCAGGACAGGCAGCAGACTGTCGAACCAGCGGAGTTTCCCTGTAATCACTCGCTTTGTGACTGACAGGCGCCTGTCCTATCAGTAGATTGCTAGAAAAGGCATGTCGTTATTCTAGCGGGAGAGGAATCGTTAAAATGTCTGACTAGCGAATTAAAACTTTTTACATGAAAAGTGGAAAATTTAGCAGGTCGAAAATAAACCTGGAAACAGCTGTTGATCTGACGGCCGGCGCTTAGGGAAACCACTGCTATCTACAGTAGATAGTAGCAAACATGTTTGACCAATGTTATATATTAAATGAGATATATCAACCGCTGTGTCCCAATTATATCAGTAATACATGGACGGGACAGTCACCTGAGTATTCCTACATACCCTGGGAGGCTTTCACCTGCTGTGGCTGAGACAAAAATCATGTTTGGTTAAAACTTGGTGCGCCTCACGTTGGACGACGGCTTGTTGTTCTACGTAATACTCTTGCTTTCAGTACAGTCCTACACCAAATCTTGTTTGTAGCTCTGATTTTCCTCCCTCAAACAGGCCTAACAGAAGTGCCTATCCTATGTAAACTGTCCAGATTATAAGGTATACAACTTTGTACAGCGGTCTCTCGCACGTAAGAAACCCCTGGCGGTAGGGTTTGTGTTCATTAAGGCACACCATAGCCAAAGCTTTTCGCAATGGAAAACCAAAAACAAGCTATTCTAAGTCCAGGTAGTGTTTATCTGTTTTTCTCATTTTGGTGTCTAATGAACATGACCCTTATCCTCTGAAATGTATGCACCACCCAGCCACCTGGATTTCCCCAATCTGTTACTTAGCGTGGGTAAAAGAATTCCGATTCAGCTCTCTGCTTGTCCTGACTCATATTCCTGTGCTCGCAGCAGAACTTTATTCACTTTGGCACGATTCACTCATCGTGATTAGTTTGAGAGTCTGCGAAAAACATTTCAGGGGATATCAACACCCGCCACGTTAACCATACTTGTCTTTTGAAACGACTTATCATACCTATTTCTCTCATATCAGTACTCCTTTGTCAAACACTTTGGAATGTAAAAAAATACTGTCTGCATTTGTTATTGAATGATTTGACTGTAAAGTGTAACTTTGCTGAGAGGGTTAGGTGGCTCAGTAAACCAAACAAAATGTGTTTGAGTCATGGAAAGGTATACTAGCAATGAGATGGATGTAATTGTCCCTATTAATGGCTCCTTTAACCCTGTGGAGCATGAAAAAGCAACACTTTTGTAAAGTCGTGTCTGGACATATCAGCTCCGTCTGGATCCATTCCTCAGGGGGAAACGGTTTGTTTGTTTAAGAGCCAAGTCTAGGATGGGCCCATTTTATGATGGCAGCCAATAACCATTAAAAAATAGTGGCAATTAAGGAAAGGCTTTCTGTGTAAGAGGAAAGAAACGGCACCTGCTATGAGGAGAAGAACGACAATGCAACTAGTTAGGTTGAGCCAAGTTATAAAACATCCTAAAAATCAATGATAAAGCGACATAAAAGCCACCAAATCTGGGATTGGTTTGATGTCTTATTGTATCTGCCTAAATTCAGTGTTTGCCGAGGGTTAATAAAGTGGAGGCCTACACATACACACACACACACACACACACACACACACACACACACTATCTCTGTTCACTTTATGAGGACATTTATTATAACATGCGGGGCCAGTATCAATTACAAACCAAACGTTGGCCCCCTCATTAGGACGTTACTGTGGTAATGGCTCATTGCACCTGTATTTGAACCCTTCTAATTTCCTATCTTTAACTCAAATGTTGACAGAAGACAATAGTCCACAAACGAGTGGGGGTTAGAACGGTGTGAAAATGATGCCTGTTCTCCAATAATAATCTCTGAGAAATTCCGCTAATTAATTGCACCCAAGTTGAGATAAAAAATAAATATATTTTTTTTACCGTGTTCTCCCCAATTTCGTGGTGTCCAATTGGTAGTTAGTCTTGTCTCATCGCTGCAACTCCCATACGGACTCATGAGAGGCGAAGATCGAGAGCCTTGCGTCCTCCAAAATGATTGCTAATGGAATATTGATCCACTCCTTTTCAATGGCTGTTTGAAGTTGCTGGATATTGGCGGGAACTGGAACACAGTCGTACACGTCAATCCAGAGCATCCCAAACATGCTCAATGGGTGACATGTCTGGTGAGAATGCAGAACATGGAGGAACTGTGAGATTTTCAGATTCCAGGAACTGTGTACAGGTCCTTGCGACATGGGGCCGTGCAATGTCATGCTGAAACATGAGGTAGTGACTGCAGATGAATGGCACAACAATGGACCTCATCACGGTATTTCTAAGCATTCAAATTGCCATCGATAAAATGCAATGTGTTCGTTATCTGTAGTTTATACCAGAACCCCATCGTCACCATGGGGTACTCTGTTCACAACGCTGACATCAGCAAACCGCTCGCCCCAAAGACGTCATACACGCTGTCTGCCCTGTACAGTTGAAACCTGGAAACATCCATGAAGAACACACTTCTCCAGTGTGCCAGTGGCCATAGAATGTAAGCAGTTGTCCACTGAAATTGGTTACGACGCCAAACTATAGTCAGGCGATGAGGACGCCTGCAGATGAGCTTCCCTGAGACTGTTTCTGACAGGTTGTGCAGAAATTCTTCGGTTGTGCAAACCCACAGTTTTATTAGCTGTCCGGGTGGCTGGTCTCAGACGATTCCACAGGTGAAGAAGCTGGATGTGGCGGTACTGGGCTGGTGTGGTTGCATGTGGTATGCAGTTGAGAGGCCGGTTGGACGCTCTGCAAAATTCTCTCAAACGACATTAGAGAAGGGTTATGGTAGAGAAATTAGCATTCAATTCTCTGGAAACTGCTCTGCTGGACATTGTGTATGTATGTATGTAATGGTGTGTATGGATACTATATGAATGGAAAAGAGGTGTACAGCAGTAGTTGTATAGGATGAGCCTTGACTAGAATACAGCACATAAAGTGACCAGTGGGCCATGGCTATGTACATAGAGGTCATCAGTCTCTAAGGTGCATGGTAGAGTACCAGGTGGTAGCTGGCTAGTAACAGTGACTAAGTTCAGGGCAGGTTACTGGGCAGAGAGCGCCTAGTGGTGATTATTTATGTCTGATAGCCTGGAGTTAAAGCTGCTTTTTAGTCTCTTGTTCCCAGCTTTGATGCATCTGTACGGTCTCCACCTTCTAGATGGTAGCGGGGTGAACAGTCCATGGCTGAGGTCCTTAATGTTCTTCTTGGCTTCCCTGTGACATGGGGTGCTGTAGATGTCCTTGAGGGCAGTGTGCCTCTGGTGATGTGTTGGGCTGACTGCACCACCCTCTGGAGAGCCCTGTATTTGCGTACGGCGCAGTTGTCGTACCAGGCTGTGATGCAGCCGACAGGATCCTCTCAATGTTGCATCTGTAGTAGTTTGTGATGGACTTGAGGGCCGAGACGAATTTCTTCAGCCTCCCAAGGATGCTCTCTGACAGGGCTATCCATGTGGTGCAATTCTCATATGAAGACTTTTCCTACAAGCCCAATACTTTGATGGAGTAATGGGCTAATGACCCAGATGTTGTGACAACCTTAATGACAACCCTAATAATATAATACAATTCTAAACCATTGCATGGCAATCGTATGTTTTTCAATACATTTATTAGAAAACAGATCTATATAGTGCATTTGGAAAGTATTCAGACCCCTTGACTTTTCCCACATTTTGTTACGTTACAGCATTATTCTAAAATTGATTTTTTTTAAATTAAACATTCCCTCATCAATCTACACACAATAATCCATAATGACAAAGCAAGACCCTCCCCTGATTGCTCAGTTTTGCTTGGCACTCAGTTCTAGGAAGAGGCTTGGTGGTTCCAGACTTCCTTTTAAGATTGATGGAGGCCACTGTGTTCTTGGGGACCTTTTAATGCTGCGTAAATGTTTTGGTACCCTGCTCCAGATCTGTGCCTCGACACAATCCTATATCGGAGCTCTACGGACAATTGGCTGGGTTTTTGCTCTGACATGCACTGTCAACTGTGGGACCTTTATATAGACAGGTGTGTACATTTCCAAATCATGTCCAATCAATTGAATTTACCTCAGATGGACTCTAATCAAGTTGTAGAAACGTCTCATGGATGATCAATGGAAACAGGATGCACCTGAGCTCAAATTCAAGTCTCATAGCAAAGGGTCAAAGTATTTTATTTTTTATATTTAATTAAATTGCATTTTCTTTTAAAATAAACTGTTTTTGATTTGTTATTATGGAGTATTGTGTGTGGATTGAGAGGGGGGACGATTTAATCAATTTTTGATGGTATAGAATGCCTATAATGTTATGTATTCACAGGTAGTGCACTACAAAGGTTGAAGAAGCAATAATCCAAGCAGCAGCTCCATACTATTTGTCAGACATAGAGAGCTGATACTGTATACTGGTTGTTCAGGTGGGATTGGCGTGGGGTGTCCGTGGGTGGCCTTTTGATCATTTTGGTTGGAATGCATGGGGGACAGCTACTCTCCCTCTGGCAGACAGCATTTGTTTCCCATCTTTTCATCATTTTGATGGGCGCCCTTTGTTCCGATATCCTCCTCAGAATTGCACGTCCAACCCCACCCCACCCCACCCCACATTCTCTTTCCTTTTCTGCTGGTCTTGTATGGGAAAATACCCTGTAAAAGTAACAGGCTATTCCGTATTTTTCTTTCCCAAGATAAATATATGCGCTTCAAATCCTGAGGGGACAAACATTCTTGTCAGATGCACTTGATGAGTAATAGAAACGGTCGTTGTTGCGGATGGAACATTTGTGAAAGAACATCAAGGTTAAAGCCACATTTTAAGGATGTCAGACTTGTCTTTTCATACTAGAATGGGCGCTTTACTCCTTTTTGTCTATATAACTTTGTGGATTTTGTTCAAGTTCATTCCCCTTCGATCCAGATGTTATAATCCCAGAAGTCAACATCTCTTCTTCCTGAATTCCGCATCTGATCCGTCTGCTCTTCACTGAGGTGAGAAGGCGGATAACAGGACCTGGGCGCCAGCTGCATTCATACACATCTAAATGACGGCTCATTATCTAGCCATCCCCAAACCCCTCCCCATGCACACCCCCCACCTACCCTTTCTCTTTTAACTATATTGATGACCAAACCACAAAGCCCTATTCTTCTTTCCTGTCTGACTCAGGGTGAGACAGACTACAGTGAATGCAGTCCATATTTCAGCTAACGGATACTTTGCTCTTGTGAGCAAGACACAATTGATAAGATTCTTGTAAGGCAATAATTGGGAGAGAGAACTTTGCCAGCAGCATGGAGGACAGGGCTTGACATTTGGGGACCATCTCCATCATTTTTTATTTAGGAAGATGCCTCAAATTGCTCCGAGTGCTTGTTTATACTTCTGCTGGCCTGCTGCCCCTGCACGAGTCAAAGCACTGTTCCTCAAAGCACCCTCCCCTTCCCAGCAAAACAGCTGCTGTCTGCAATGTCCCCCACCCACCTCCACCCAATCACTCCCCCTGCTCCTTTCAATGGAGATTTGGAGCAGGAGAAAGCACTCTTTCAGTTTGCGAGATTGATGGTTGCAGTCAAAGTGACAGCTGTGGATTTGTGGTCTGGGTTCGATTCTGCTAGGGTTGTCAACACCGGGGCAGTCTTAACATTTGGTGGTTACTCCCATATAACCAGAATTAAACCAGACTGACTGCAAGTTGGATTGGGATCAAGTGGCTGAGCTTTGTAGTGTGTGTGTGTGTGTTGACTTGGGTACCCTGCGACATTGGTCAGTCATTTCATTACATTGTACAAATCAAATGTAAAGCCCTTTTTATATCAGCAGATCTCACATATTGCTTACACAGAAACCCAGCCCGAAAATCCTAAAGAGCAAGCAATGCAGATGTAGAAGCACAGTGGTTGGAAGAACTCCATAGAAAGGCAGGAACCTAGGAAGAAACCTAGAGAGGATCTAGGCTTTGAGGGGTGGCTAGTCCTCTTCTGGCTGTGGCCGGTCGAGATTATAAGAGTACCATTTAAGGCTGGATCATTCTTCAAGAGGTTCACAGATGACCAGCAGTGTCAAATAATAATCAGTGGTTATAGAGGGTGCAACAGGTCAGCACCTCAAGTAAATGTCAGTTGGCTTTTCATAGCTGAGCATTCAAAGGGTCAAGACAGCAGGAGAGGAAGAGGGAGAGAGAGAGAGAGAATCAAAACAGCAGGTCCGGGACAAGGTAGCACATCCGGTGAAAAGGTGAGGGTTCAAAAGCCGCAGGCAGAAAAGCAGAAACTGGATCAGCAGCACGACCAGGTGGACTGGGGACGGGGAAAGCCAGGAGTTCTCTGGGCAGGTAGTCCTGAGGCATGGTCCTAGGGCTCAGGTCCTCTGGGAAGGGAGAGTGAGAGAGAGATGGGAGAATTAGATAAGACAGGAGAATTACACCAGAAAGGACAGACTGACCCTAGTCCCCAGGCACACAGACTATTGCAGCATAGACACTGGCAACACAACAAGGGGGGTCAGGGCACACAGTGACCCTGTCTGACGATACCCCCGGACAGGGACAACCAGGCAGGATATAACCCCACCCACTTTGACAAAGCACAGCCCCCACACCACCAGAGGGTTATCAACAGTACAACTTAATTCATTGAGACATGGCAGAGTATAGCCCACAAAGAGCTCCCCCACCGCACGAGCCTGATGTGACGCTAAACTTGACGGGAAGATCACATCAGTGACTCAACGCACTCAAGTCGAGTATAGCATAAAAAAGCATGGCACGACTTGATGCACCCCTCCTCGGGACGGCATGGGAGACTAGCAAGCCAGTGACTCAGACCCATAACGGTCACTCCAGTGCCTTGGCGTTCACCTTCGCATCCTCTGGGCCAGACTACACTCAATCATAAGACTCAACTCTTCAGTGGGTCCTAAGTCGAGACTTAAAGGTCGAGACCAGTTCTAGCCTTAACAGTAAGCCAAAGGCTAGCACTGAAGTAATATGATCAAATGTTTTGCTTCTATTAGCAATATTTACAGTAGCACTAACTTAAGTGTATTTAATGCTATATCTGTGTAGCCGGAGAAAAGCATGGATAAGCTTTTCTGCATAATGTTTCTACAAAATTTCTGATTTTTTGAAATGTTAAGAAAATTGAAAAAATCTGCTCTTGAAATATTTTTCATATGCTCGTCAAAAAAGATCAGGGTCCAGAGTAACGCTGAGGTCCTTCAGTTTTATTTGTGACGACTGTACACCCATCGAGATTAATTGTCAGATCAAACAGCAGTTCTCTGTTTCTTGGGACCAAGAACCAGCATCTCTGTTTTGTCCGAGTTGTTTAAAAGTAACTAATGTGCCACCATCCGCTTCCTTATGTCTGAAACGAAGGCTTTCAGTGTAGGGGTTAAACCATGTTTCATCAAAATGTACAGCTGTGTGTCTTCTGCATAGCAGTGAAAGTTGCCATTGTGTTTCCGAAGGATATCCCCAAGAGGTAAAATATATAGTGAAAACAATAGTAGTTCTAAAATGGAAACTTGAAGAACACCGACGCTTACGATAGATTTTTCAAAGAACAAACCATCCATTAGTTGTGTGAAAGCATTTGTTGTGTTAAAGAGACAAATGGTTCAGTCTCACTCTTAGTTGTACAGTTGAAGTCGGAAGTTTACATCCACATAGGTTGTAGTTATTAAAGCTCGTTTTTCAACCACTCCACACATTTCTTGAAAACAAACTATAGTCTTGCAAGTCGGTTAGGACATCTACTGTGTGCATGACAGAAGTAATTTTTCCAACAATTGTTTACAGACAGATTATTCCACTTATAATTCACTGTATCACAATTCCAGTGGGTCAGAAGTTTACATACACTAAGTTGACTGTGCCTTTAAACGGCATGGAACATTACAGAAAATGATGTCATGGCTTTAGAAGCTTCTGATAGGCTAAATGACATCATTTGAGTCAATTGCAGGTGTACCTGTGGATGTATTTCAAGGCCTACCTTTAAACTCAGTGTCTCTTTGCTTGACATCATGGGAAAATCAAAAGAAATCTGCCAAGACCTCAGAAAACAAACTGTAGATCTCCACAAGTCTGGTTCATCCTTGGGAGCAATTTCCAAACGCCTGAATGAAGGTACCACGTTCATCTGTACCAACAATTGTACGCAAGTATAAACACCATGGGACCACGCAGCCATCATACCGCTCAGGAAGGTGACACGTTCTGTCTCCTAGAGATGAACGAACTTTGGTGTGAAAAGTCCAAATCAATCCCAACAGCAAAAGACCTTGTGATGATGCTGGAAGAAACAGTTACAAAAGTATCTATATCCACAGAAAAACAAGTCCTATATCGACATAACCTGAAAGGCCGCTCAGCAAGGAAGAAGCCACTGCTTCAAAACCGCCATAAAAAAAGCCAGACTACGGTTTGCAACTGCACTTTGGGACAAAGATTGTACTTTTTGGAGAAATATCCTCTGGTCTGGTGAAACAAAAATAGAACTGTTCGGCCATAATGACCACCGTTATGTTTGTAGGAAAAAGGGTGAGGCATGCAAGCCAAAGAACACCATCCCAACTGTGAAGCACGGGGAGGCTTGCAAGCCAAAGAACACCATCCCAACCGTGAAGTGCTTTGCTGCAGGAGGGACTGGTGCACTTCACAAAATAGGTAGGAGAATTATGTGGATATATTGAAGCTACATCTAAAGACATCAGTCAGAAAGTTTAAGCTTGGTCACAAATGGGTCTTCCAAATGGACAATGACCCCAAGCATACTTCCAAAGTTGTGGCAAAATGGCTTAAGGGCAACAAAGTCAAAGGTATTGGAGTGGCCATAACAAAGCCCTGACCTCAATCCTATAGAAAATTTGTGGGCAGAACTGAAAAAGCGTGTGAGAGCAAGGAGGCCTACAAACGTGACTCAGTTACACCAGCTCTGTTGGAAGGAATGGGCCAAAATTCACCCAACTTATTGTTGGAAGCTTGTGGAAGGCTACCCAAAATGTTTTACCCAAGTTAAACAATTTAAAGGCAATGCTACCAAATACTAATTGAGTGAATGTAAAATTCTGACCCAATGGGAATGTAATGAAAGAAATTCAATCTGAATAAATAATTCTCTCTACTATTATTCTGACATTTCACATTCTTAAAATAAACCGGTGATCCTAACTGACCTAAAACAGGGCATTTTTACAAGGATTAAATGTCAGGAATTGTGAAGAACTGAGTTTAAATGTATTTGGCTAAGGTGTATGTAAAATTCTGACTTCAACTGTAGATGTACTGGTGTAAATGCACAGAGGAGCGAAGGAGACGAGACCTTAATACATGAGAAAAATCACCATGCCTCAAAAATCAGACATAAATGCTCATAAAAAATGGAAAATAACAAAACCTTGATTGTTGCGATACTGGTATTTGGAGTATTGCCCGAAAACGAATTCAAATTAATTCAATATACTACCTAGCCCTACCTATACACTCTTCCTCCCACATCTTCTGTCCCTCACTTACTCCCGCTCACACACAAGTAGCTTTTTCCTTCTCAGTTCTTCCTGTGACATCCAAATGTGTGCGTGGCCTGGTCAGTGTTCAAGTAGTCTTTGAAATTGTTGCATGGGTAAATAATAATAATATTTTTTTTCAGGTGTTAACATATCATACAAAATGGATGACGTAGTACACAATTTGTTCATGTAGTACACAAGAAACGGGTACCCGATTTGGCTCTTTCAAAACTATTGGCTGAAATTATCTTTGATTTGGGAACTCCCTCTTGTGGTTGAGGTGCCATATTGCGTTGCATTGGTGAACTGGATAGAATTGGTTCTCGTTCAGGTTTTTTTTCTCATTTCAGGTGAGTCGGTATGTACTGCTGTTTGCCAAGAGGATGTATTGTCAAAACATTGGCACAGTTAGAAATGTTTCATGGCCACATGTCAGAATATTATGATATGGCAGTTTATTGAAGATCAATTCTTACACATTGTTTGTATCCTAATAAACATTGAAGCACAAATAATGTTAGTTCTTGATCCAGTAAGAGTAACTTCTTTGGAAACCTCATGTCTTTGTTAGACATTTTTGGGGTCTAAATTGGATGTTCATGTACTTTTATTTATTGAAATATTATATGAATCCTATTCTTTAAAATGGCCAATTTTGGTGCAATCAATCATCTTAATTTCTCAAAGATACAACTTATATTTTTACAACATAATGTTGCAGGAATTCTAATCTTATGTTTTGAACTACAGAAACGATTTAAGAATAATCTGAGATGGTGGGTGTCAAAATCCTCACACACACAAACACACACACACACACACACACATTTGCTCTTATATCCGTTTGGATGAAGGCCCAATTGGTTCATGGAAAATAGATTCTTATAGTGTCAAAGGGGCAGGGTTTTCATCATGACTAATTCAACTCAATTTAACTGCCTTGTTATATTCTATATATTCTAAATTGTATGTGTAGCGGCAGGGTAACCGAGTGGTTAGAGCTTGGACTAGTAACCGGAAGGTTGCAAGTTCAAACCTCCGAGCTGACAAGGTACAAATCTGTCGTTCTGCCCCTGAACAGGCAGTTAACCCACTGTTCCTAGGCCGTCATTGAAAATAAGAATTTGTTCTTAACTGACTTCCCTAGTTAAATAAAGGTTAAAAAAAAATGTATTACTGTTTGCAATTTTACCAATTTAAAGAACTGTTAGGTCATAGAATTGTATTTATGTAGATATCCTTCTAATTTGTATTTTCTATCAAACAATCTGAACTCTTAGTGTTTTTTGTTGGGTTACACAGTCAGTGTCACTTAAACAAATGACAAATATAACAAGGAAAAAAAGCACATTCCTGTTTCCATCACAGCTGTCATGACTTTTTATTATTATACGCAGTGACTTTACTCTTATAGAAACTGGATGGAAACATGGTTTGTTTGGCAAAGTTCACTTTCTCAGGTGGTAACTTGAATTGCAGAGTACAGTTATTACAGTGCTTTCAGAAAGTATTCACACCCCTTGACTTTTTCTACGTTTTGTTGTTTACAGCCTGCATTTAATTAAAATGGATTAAATTGAGCTTTTGTGTCACTAGCCTACACACAATACTCCATAATGTCAGTGGTATTGTGTTTTTTGAAATGTTCACACATGAATTAAAATTGAAAAGCTGAAATGTCTTGAGTCAATAAGTATGGCAAGCCTAAATACGTTCAGGAGTTAAATGTGTTTAATAAGTCACATATGTTGCATGGACTCACTCTGTGTGCAATAATAATATTTTTTAATATTTTTTTAATGACTACCTTAGCTCTGTGCCCCACACATACAATTATCTGTAAGGTCCCTCCGTCAAGCAGTGAATTTCAAACACCGATTCAACCACAAAGACCAGGGAGGTTTTCCAATGTCTCACAAACAAAGGCACCTATTGGTAGTTAAAAATGTATATATTTTTTAAAGCACTTACTGAATATCCCTTTGAGCCTGGTGAAGTTATTAATTGCACTTTGGATGGTGTATAACATTGTACTGTAGTTACTCCACAATACTAACCTAATAGCCTGTACAGAATAAATTATTCCAGAACATTTTGCAACAACGCACTAAAGTAATACTGTACAAAATGTGGCAAAATAATTCACTTTTTGTCCTGAATACGAAGTGTTACGTTTGGGGCAAATCCAATACAACACTTTACTGAATACCATTCTCTATATTGTTAAGCATAGTGGTGGCTGCATCATGTTATGGGTATGCTTGTAATCATTACGGACTGGGGAGTTTTTCAGGATAAAAAAAAATAATGGAATGGAAGAAAGCACAGGCAAAATCCTAGAGGAAAACCTAGATCAGTCTGCTTTCCAGCAGACACTGGGAGATGAATTCACCTTTCAGCAGGAAAGTAACCTAAAATTAAAGGCCACGTCTACACTGGAGTTGCTTATGTTCCTGAGTGGATGTTCCTGAGTGGCAGTTACAGTTTTGACTTAAATCTACATGATAAATACATCTAATTCACCAATTTGACAGAGCTTGAAGAATTTTGAAAAGAATAATGGGTAAATGTTGTGCAATCGAGGTGTGGAAAGCTCTTAGACTTACTCAGACTCCCAGCTGTTACCGCTGCCAAAGGTGATTCTAACGTGTTGACTGGGTGTGAATACTTATGCAAATGAGATTTCTTTATTACATTTTCAATGAATTGGCAAACATTTCTAAAACATCGTATTTTCACTTTATCATTATTGGGTATTGTGTGTAAATGGGTGTGAGGGAAATACATATATGTAATCCTTTTTGAATTCAGGCTGTAACACAGCAAAATGTGGAATTATTCAAGGGGTATGAATACTTTCTGAATGCACTGTAGGTCATATATTGGGCAGCGGAGGGAGCCAATTGCATGAAGATGATTTTCCATGATGTCCCATTCCTCTTCAATAGCTGTGCGATGTTGCTATTGGTGGGAACTGGAACATGCTGTCGTACACATTGATCCAGAGCATCCCAAACATGCTCAATGGGTGACATGTCTGGTGGGTATGCAGGCCATGGAAGAACTGGACCATTTTCAGATTCCAGGAATTGTGTGCAGATCCTTGCGACATGGGGCTGTGCATTATCATGCTGGAACATGAGGTGATGGCAGCAGATGAATGGCACGACAATCAGCCTCAGGATGTCGTCACGGTATCTCTGTGCATTCAAATTGCCGTCGATAAAATGCAATGTGTTTGTTGTCCATGGCTTCAGTCTGCCCATACCATAACCTCACCGCCACTATGGGGCACTCTGTTTACAACATTGACATCAGCAAACCGCTAGACCATACCACACCATACACGCTCGTGTCTGGCATCATCTGCCGGGACATTTGAAACTGGGATTCATCCGTGAAGAGGACACTCCTCCAGTGTGCTAGTGGACATCGAAGGTGAGCATTTGCCCACTGAAGTTGCCGAGCTGCAGCCAGGTCAAGACCCTGGTGAGAACAACGATCACGCAGATGAGCTTCCCTGAGATGGTTTCTGACAGTTTGTGGGGAAATTCTTTAGTTGTGCAAACCCAGACTTTCATCAGCTGTCCGGGTGGCTGGTCTCAGACGACCCTACAGGTAAAGAAGCCGAATGTCCACGGCTGCACATGGTCTACACATGGTCTGCGATTGTGAGGCCGGTTGTGCTGCCAATTTGTCTAAAATTGTTGATTATGGTTGAGAAATTAACACTAAATCTTCTGGCAACAGCTCTGGTGGACATTCCTTCAGTCAGAATGCCAATTGCACGCTCCCTCGAGACATCTGTGGGATTGTGTTGTGTGACAAAACTGCACATTTTAGTGGCCTTTTATTGTCCCTAACACAATGTGCAGCTGTGCAATGAAAATTCCGTTTAATCAGCATCTTGATATGCCAAATCTGTCAGGTGGATGGATAATATTGGCAAATGAGAAATGCTCACTGACAGGGATGTAAATTAATTAATTTACAACATTATAGAGTAAAAAGCTTTTTTTGTATGTAAAATTTCTGGTATGTTTTATTTCATCTCATGAAACATGGGATCAACAGTTAACATGTTGCATTTATATTTTTGTTCAGTATACAGTACATGTAAAAAGTTTGAACACGCCACTACTCATTCAAGAGTTTTTCTTGATTTGTACTATTTTCTACATTGTAGAAGACTAGCGACGACATCAAAACTACGAAATAACACATATGGAATCATGTAGTAACCAAAAAAGTGTTCAACAATTATAAATACACTGCTCAAAAAAATAAAGGGAACACTTAAACAACACAATGTAACTCCAAGTCAATCACACTTCTATGAAATCAAACTGTCCACTTAGGAAGCAACACTGAATGACAATAAATTCCACATGCTGTTGTGCAAATGGAATAGACAACAGGTGGAAATTATAGGCAATTAGCAAGACACCCCCAATAAAGGAGTGGTTCTGCAGGTGATAACCACAGACCACTTCTCAGTTCCTATGCTTCCTGGCTGATGTTTTGGTCACTTTTGAATGCTGGCGGTGCTTTCACTCTAGTGGTAGCATGAGACGGAGTCTACAACCCACACAAGTGGCTCAGGTAGTGCAGCTCATCCAGGATGGCACATCAATCCGAGCTGTGGCAAGAAGGTTTGCTGTGTCTGTCAGCGTAGTGGCCAGAGAATGGAAGCGCTACCAGGAGACAGGCCAGTACATCAGGAGACGTGGAGGAGGCCGTAGGAGGGTAACAACCCAGCAGCAGGACCGCTACCTCCACCTTTGTGCAAGGAGGAGCAGGAGGAGCACTGCCAGAGCCCTGCAAAATGACCTCCAGCAGGCCACAAATGTGCATGTGTCTGCTCAAATGGTCAGAAACAGACTCCATGAGGGTGGTATGAGGGCCCGATGTCCACAGGTGAGGTTTGTGCTTACAGCCCAACACCGTGCAGGATGTTTGGCATTTGCCAGAGAACACCAAGATTGGCAAATTCGCCACTGGCGCCCTGTGCTCTTCACAGATGAAAGCAGGTTCACACTGAGCACATGTGACAGACATAACAGTCTGGAGACGCCGTGGAGAACGTTCTGCTGCCTGCAACATCCTCCAACATGACCGGTTTGGCGGTGGGTCAGTCATGGTGTGGGGTGGCATTTCTTTGGGGGGCCGCACAGCCCTCCATGTGCTCGCCAGAGGTAGCCTGACTGCCATTAGGTACCGAGATGAGATCCTCAGACCCCTTGTGAGACCATATGCTGGTGCGGTTGGCCCTGGGTTCCTCCTAATGCAAGACAATGTTAGACCTCATGTGGCTGGAGTGTGTCAGCAGTTCCTGCAAGAGGAAGGCATTGATGATATGGACAGGCCCGCCCGTTCCCCAGACCTGAATCCAATTGAGCACATCTGGGACATCATTTAGTCCAGGTCTGGGAGGAGATCCCTCAGGAGACCATCCTCCACCTCATCGGGAGCATGCCCAGGCGTTGTAGGGAGGTCATACAGCCACGTGGAGGACACACCCACTACTGAGCCTAATTTTGACTTGTTTTAAGGACATCACATCAAAGTTGGATCAGCCTGTAGTGTGGTTTTCCACTTTAATTTTGAGTGTGACTCTAAATCCAGACCTCCATGGGTTGATAAATTTGATTTCCATTGATAATTTTTGTGTGATTTTATTGTCAGCACATTCAACTATGTAAAGAAAAAAGTATTTAAGAGTATTTCATTCATTCAGATCTAGGATGTGTTATTTTAGTGTTGCCTTTATTTTTTTGAGCAGTGTATATTTATATTTTAGATTCTTCAAAGTAGCCGCCCTTTGCCTTGACAGCTTTGAACACACTTTGCATTCTCTCAACCAGCTTCATGAGGAATGCTTTTCCAACAGAAGTTCCCACATATTTTGAGCACTTTTTGAGCACTTGTTGGCTGCTTTTCCTTCACTCTGCGGTCCATCTCAGTTGGGTTGAGGTCAGGTGATTGTTGAGGCCAGGTCATCTTAGGCAGAACTCCATGACTCTCCTTGGTCAAATAGCCCTTATACAGCCTGGAGGTGTGTTGAAAAACAAATGATAGTCCCATTAAGTGTAAACCAGATGGGATGGCGTATCGCTGCAGAATGCTGTGGTAGCCATGCTGGTTAAGTGTGCCTTGAATTCTAAATAAATCACTGACAGTGTCACCAGCAAAGTACCCCCACACCATCACACCACCTCCATGCTTCATCATGGTGGTAACCACACATGTGGAGAAAATCCATTCACCTTCTCTGCGTCTCACATGGACACGGCGGTTGGAATCATAAATCTAAAATTCGGACTCATCATACCAAAGGACAGATTTCCAACAGTCTGTCCATTGCTCAACTTTCTTGGCCCAAGCAAGTCTCTTCTTCTAATTGGTGTCCTTTTTAGTCGTGGTTTCTTTGCAGCAACCTGCCAATCACCATATAAGTTCAAAGATGAAAAAGCCTGGAAGGAGGAGAGATGACTAGAAACGATTCGGTTGACCGTTTTATGTGTGGATTAATTGTCGGAGGACCTTGTGCATTTCAGTTAAAATAACAACTCAATGTTTATATCCCAGGACAAATTAGCTAGCATGTGCAAGCTAGCTAGCTAAATTGCCATACATGTTTAATGCTTTTCGACCTGTCCCCAAATTAATGTAATTGGTTCAGAGTTTGTTTTGATATTTTAACCTGCATGTCGTGATCACATTTGGTGTGGAGGGACAAAATACATTTATGCACGATGGCGCACGCCCGCAGCCGGTTTGTGTTCCGTGTTAAAGTATTGATGGGCTGTCGTTTCTCTTTGCTTATTTGAGATGTTCTTGCCATAATATGGACTTAGTCCTATTTGGTAAAATACCGTCTAATGTACTCCACCCCTACCTTGTCACAACACAATTGATTGGCTCAAAAGCATTAAGATGGAAAGATATTCCACACATGAACTTTTAAACAAGGCACACCTGTTAAGTGAAATGCCTTCCAGGTGACTACCTCATGAAGCTGGTTGAGAGAATGCCAAGAGTGTATGAAGCTGTCATCAAGGCAAAGGGTGGCTACTTTGAAGAATCTCAAATATAAAATCTATATGGATTTGTTTCCACTTTTTTGGTTACTACATGATTTCATGTGTTATTTCATAGTATTGATGTCTTCACTATTGTTCAATAATGTAGAAAATAGCAAAAATTACAAAAAACCCTTGAATGACTAGGTGTGTACAAACTTTTGACTGGTAGTGTATATTGTGCATCGACCATAAGTTTGAAAAAATCTAGATATGATTCTCGCCCAGGCCATATCGCCCAGCCCTACTTGTTTTTCAGTTGTCGATCAAAGCACAGTAAAAAGCCTACTAAGCCCAACGACTATACGTGGCTGGCTATGTGAAAAACGGGCCTGATTGGCTGGGCCTTGCTCCCAAGAGGGTGGTGCTAATGATTTAATTTCAATTGACTGTTTTCCTTATATGAACTGTAAGTACTTAAAATCGTTTAAATTGTTTCATTTTGCATTTATATTTTTGTTCAGTGTGTGTGTGTGTGTGTGTGTGTGTGTGTGTGTGTGTGTGTGTGTACACACACACATACAGTTGAAGTTGGAAGTTTACATACACCTCAGCCAAATGCATTTAAACTCAGTTTTTTCACAATTCCTGGTAATAATTCCCTGTCTAAGATCAGTTAGGATCACCACTTTATTTTAAGAATGTGAAATGTCAGAATAATAGTCGAGAGAATGATTTATTTCAGCTTTTACTTCTTTCATCACATTTCCAGTGGGTCAGTTTACATTCACTCAATTAGTATTTGGTAGCATTGCCTTTAAATTGTTTAACTTGGGTAAAATGTTTTGGGTAGGCTTCCACAAGCTTCCCACAATAAGTTGGGTGAATTTTTTGTCCCATTCCTCCTGACAGAGCTGGTGTAACTGAGTCACGTTTGTAGGCCTCCATGCTCTCACACGCTTTTTCAGTTCTGCTCACACATTTTCTATAGGATTGAGGTCAGGGCTTTGTTATGGCCACTCCAATTCCTTGACTTTGTTGTCCTTAACCATTTTGCCACAAATTTGGAAGTATGCTTGGGGTCATTGTCCATTTGGAAGACCCATTTGCGACCAGGCTTTAACATCCTGATTGATGTCTTGAGATGTTGCTTCAATATATCCACAAAAATGTTGATCCTCGTAATGCCATCTATTTTGTGAAGTGCACCAGTCCCTCTTGCAGTAAAGCACCCCCACAATATGATGCTGCCACCCCCTTGCTTCACGGTTGGGATGGTGTCCTTCGGCTTGCAAGCCTCCCTCTTTTTCCTCCAAACATAACGATGGTCATTATGCCAAACAGTTCTATTTCTGTTTCATCAGAACAGAGGACATTTCTTCAAAAAGAACAATCTTTGTCCCCATGTGCAGTTGCAAACCGTAGTCTGGATTTTTTATGGTGGTTTTGGAGCAGTGGCTTCTTCCTTGCTGAGCGGCCTAATTATTTAATTTGTTCAAAATAGTTTAACCAGCTTTTTTTGTGTTGCAATAATCACTGATCTGGCTTTCAAGTCGGTCTATGAAAATGACCTTTTTTGTTACAAATCTAACTAGAACCGTGCATAATGCACATCGACTAATAATTACTAACTTCTTGCATTAGGCTATAAAAAATGTACACAGTTCTCATTAACAATCTCTCAAGCCCACGTGCTAGATTAGCCAGCTAATCTTTCAGTTTAAATTTGAGCTAACTTAGATCTATTTACTAGCTAATGAAGTGGAACAGTTGAATTGTTAACACACCCTTCTGTCTGTCTCCAACTGTTTGAAAAGCATGTTAGCCTGTCCACTTTGTTCAGATGTTGAAATCTAGTGGCCTACCGTATTTCTCTGGCGTAAATGGGAGTACACCGCACAGAGGAGCGAAGGAGACGAGACCAAAATACAACACGAGAACAAACAGACCTAAATGCTCATAAAAATAACAGAACCTTGACTCTTGCGATAATGGCATTTGGAATATGGTCCAAAAACTTTCTAATTAATCTAATTAATTAAATATATTAGCCAGCCCTACCTATAAACTCTCCCACATCCTCTGTCCCTCACTTACTCCCACTCTTTCACACACAAGTAGCCTATTCCTTCTGTTCTTCCTGTGCCATCCAAATTTGTGCATCGCCTAGTCAGTGGCCAAGCATCGCCTAGTCAGTGGCCCGGTTTTCCAAAAGCCTTTTAAGGCTAAATTAATCATTAAAGAATCATAGGGTCCTATGGTTCTAAGATAAACTCAGCCTTCAGATGCTTTTGGGAAAGCGTGCTCAGGTTGCTTGCTAGCTAGGTAACATGTCTAGCTAGCTAAATAAATTATAATATATTTAGTCATTTAGCAGATGCTATTATCCAGAGCGACTTACAGGAGCAATTAAGATGAAGTGCCTTGCTCAAGGGCACATCAAGAGACTTTTCACATAGTCAGATCAGGGATTTGAACCAGCAACTTTTCAGTTACTGACCCAATGGTCTTAACCACTACCCACCGCCATAATGTTTGTTATAGCGGCTTGCGAGTAGTTTAAAACGGTCAACGACATCCGCACAAATCCGCGGCAGAAAGAAAAAACATAGTTCCGGTAATCTTGGGAATAACTTTTACATGATTTTTGCTAGAGGCACATGGTTTTCAGTGATGTTGCTAAGACTATAGATGTATTCTGCCTTAAAAAGGTTCCTTGAGGAAACACGCTCTCGCGGTCTCTCTCGCTTTCCCTCAGTCTCTCTCTCTACTGTATCTATTTGACTGGGCTGAGTTTCTATGGGCTACATTCTCCCAGGTTGTTCAGGAATGTAGCGTTGAAGTTGGTGGATGCTGCTTCTGCTTGCCTGAGCAGGACCGCAAGATTCCACAGGGCTGAGCTGGCTCTGGAGTTTGTCTCTACAGGATAAGGTTTGTCTAAAGTACGAGGCTTCCGAGAGCAGGCCTGAAAAGATGGCTGTCAAATTAACTCCCCTCTCGCACTCCTTGGTTTGAACCTCCTCCAACCTTCCTTGTCCGCCTTTACTCAATCTCCATAAACACGTCTCCGACAATTTCTGCCTAAAATGGCTTTGTGAACTCTGCATTATAGCCTTTTCAAACGTTCCTTCAGGTGCTGCAATAGTGCCCTGTGGAACTTGTGTATACACACACACAAATGATGGAGTCTACAGCATGCTACAGGACAATGTTTCTCAATCCATTCCTGGGAGGCTGGTTGCACATATTTGCTTTGGCTCAGCACTAACACACCTAATTCAACCAGAATGTGTTGAGTCTCACAGTTATGGATTGAGAAACATGGCTATAGTCACAGCAGTTCTGGAGATATTGTTTTGAGTGCTGCCATCTGCTGGGAACTTCAGGATGACCACTGATGGTGTCATGACACTAGCTATGTTAACATCATTGGCTTTCACGAAAGACATGAGGGGAGTTGAGAGGAAATTGATGTTTTGTCGGTGTACAAGCCTACTCAACAGTTTTGTCAGGTCAGCTGAATGGGGAGTAAGTTGTTGGACAGGGACCAGATACTCCTCATGTCTCTTGTTAAGTTTAAAAACCTCTTAGTATTTTGGTTTCGAGGTGACGCATCCCCTGTGTACACAGCATGAGAAACCGTTTAGCCAGTCAGACCTCCAGTGAGAGTTTGCATCTCAACGCCCCCATGCTTTTTCCAATTCCTTTTCTCAAGAGTCACTTATGAAAGTTCTGGTAATCGCTGTATTTCTTCAACCCTTTGTGGTTGACCTGCTTTGTGGTTTCCTTTGCGTTTTGTGTGGTAGGTACATTTATTAGATTTTATCACAATATTTGTGTTTATTTCTGGTCTGCTGTTGGCACATACCTAGATATATTTATTATACTGCCCAGCTGTGACATTACACTATGTATGGCCACAGGGGTTTGTGCAGACAGTCATATACAGTACTAGTCAAAAGTTTGGACACACCTACTCATTCCAGGGTTTTTATTTATTTAGACTATTTTCTATATTGTAGAATAATAGTGAAGACATCAAAACTATGAAATAACACATGGAATCATGTAGCAACCAAAGAAGTGTTAAACAAATTAAGATATATTTTAGATTCTTCAAAGTAGCCACCTTTTGCCTTGAGAGCTTTGCACACTCTTGGCATTCTCTCAACCAGCTTCATGGTGTAGTCAGCTGGAATGGATTTCAATTAACAGGTGTGCCTTGTTAATTTGTGGAATTTCTTTCCTTAATGCGTTTAAGCCAATCAGTTGTTGTATCAAGGTAGGGGTGGTATACAAAAGATATATGGTAAAATACCAACTTTGAAAGTTTCTTAAAGTGCAGTCGCAAAAACCATCAAGCGCTATGATGAAACTGGCTCTCATGAGGACCGCCATAGGAAAGGAAGACCCCGTGTTACCTCTGCTGCAGAGGATAAGTTCATTAGAGTTACCAGCCTCAGAAATTGCACCCCAAATACATGCTTCACAGAGGTCAAGTAACGGACACATCTCAACATCAACTGTTCAGAGGAGACTGCATGAATCAGGCCTCCATGATTGAATTGCTGCAAAGACACCACTACTAAAGGACACCAATAATAAGAGACTTGCTTGGGTCAAAGAACACAAACAATGGACATTAGACTGTTGGAAATCTGTCCTTTCGTCTGATAAGTCCAAATGTGAGTGTTTCTGGTTCCAAACGTCGTGTCTTTGTGAGACGCAGAGTAGATTAACGGATGATCTCTGCATGTGTGGTTCCCACTGTGATGCATGGAGGAGGTGTGGGGGTGCTTTTCTGGTGACACTGATTTATTTAGAATTCAAGACACACTTTACCACAGATTTCTGCAGCGATACACCATCCCATCTGGTTTGTGCTTAGTGGGACTATCATTTGTTTTTCAAGACATCTCCAGGCTGTGTAAGGGCTATTTGACCAAGAAGGAGAGTGATGGAGTGCTTTATCAGATGACCTGTCCTCCATAATCACCCGACCTCAACCAAATTGAGATGGTTTGGAATGAGTTGGACTGCAGAGTGAAGGAAAAGCAGCCAACAAGTGCTCAGCATACTGTATGTGCTTCTACACCTGCATTGCTTGCTGTTTGGGGTTTTAGGCTGGGTTTCTGTACAGCACTTTGAGATATCAGCTGATGTACGAAGGGCTATATAAATACATTTGATTTGATTTGTATGTGGGTACTCCTTCAAGACTGTTGGAAAAGCATTCCAAGTGGTGGTGGTTGAGAGAATGCCAAGTGTGTGCAATGCTGTCATCAAGGCAAAGGGTGGCTACTTTGAAGAATCTAAAATATATATTTTTTAACTTGTTTAACACTCTGGGTGGTGTACTGCATGATTTAAATGTGTTATTTCACAGTTTTGATGTCTTCACTATTATTCTACAGTGTAGAAAACTGTAAAAAATAAATATAAACTCTTGAATGAGTAAGTGTGTCCAAACTTCTGACTGGTACTGTAGTTGTGGGTTTGTGGGGTCATGCAAATGTATGTGTGCATGCATGCGAATGTACATACATATGTTTGTGCGTAATTGAGGGAGTGTGTATATGAATGCGTGACAGAAGTTAAAGTCAACAGAAGTGTGTGTTGTGTGTAGAAGTGAATAGGAATGTTATTAGGTAAAGTGATCAGTGTGTGTCATTAGATAAGCCTGTGTCTGGAGTCCATATACCGGGGCCTGTTTATTCACCGTGGCCCTGGCATTATGGTGACTCCCAGCAAGAGGCCAATGACCCTAGCTAGCTGTAACAACAAGGGAGAAGGTGTGGGATATGAAGGGGGGGATGCACACAGGGCTCACATTACAGTTAATATTTTTCATTTTTAACTTTAGGAGTGATACCAGAAAGATGATAAGCATGGAAATCAAACCATTTTCTGCTTCATGTCCCTGTTTTTCCATTAGTTATCATATTGATGGGCATTCAACTGCCCTTGTCCACTACAATTTACAGTGCCACTCATGATTATTTCTACAGCCACCTCCTCCCGTCGATGCCCCTTGGTTCGATGCCAAGTGCATATCCGCCACAAGATTCCTTCACAGATCCCTGAGACTTAATGGAGAGTCACGAGTTCCCACAATGTTTTGGGCTCTGGCCAAAGAAGATATTACATCCAATAGTTACCACTTGATGTGACAAGCACACTAAGGCCAAGTTGTTGTAGGCTGCTTTTCACATAGGGTTTCTTAGTTTTGTAGTTAATTTGATACCAAGCTCAGATGTAATTCCTTCCCACAGTAAGCCTCTGGGTCTTGTTCAGTGTGCACTAAACTGAAGAAAACAGTCTGAAACAGGGAGGAACCACCTGGATTTGTCCAATAAGAAATACTTATTTTAGTTTTCTGTTGCAAAACGTTTTTAAAGGTTTCCTGTTGCGTGCCCTAATGAACACAACCTAGGCGTTTCTGTCTGCAGGGGGACTTGAGAAGTTCCCCTGCTACATCAAAAGCTAGTATCTTGACTCCTCCAGAATTTAAATGAATAGTATATGTGTATTTTTTTAAGGACAGTCATGTATACTGAACAAAATTATTAACGCAACAAAACACAGATGTTTTTGAGGGAGAGCGCAATTGGCATGCTGCCTGCAGTAATGTCCACCAGAGCTGTTGCCAGAGAATTGAATGTTAATTTCTCTACCATAAGAATTCCACCAGAGCTGTGCCCCTGCATAGTCATGTGACATCCATAGATTAGGGCCTAATGAATTCATTTCAATTGACCGATTTCCTTATATGAACTGTATATCAGTAAAATCATAGAAGGAAATAAGTCAATTGAAATAAATTCCTTAGCCCCTATTCTATGGAGTTAACATGATTTGGCAGGAGCGCAGCCATGGGCGGGCCTGGGAGGACATAGGCCCACCCACTGGGGAGCCAGGCCTAGCCAATCAGGAGTTTTTCCCCACTAAAGGGCTTTATTACGGACAAAAATACTCCTTCGTTTCATCAGCTGTCCGGGTGGTTGGTCTCAGACTATCCCGCAGGTGAAGAGGCCGGATGTGGAATTCTCTAAAACTATGTTGGAGGCAGCTTATGGTAGAGAAATTAACAAAATTCTCTGGCAATAGATCTGGTGGACATTCCTCCCTCAACTTGAGATGTGTGGCATTGTGTTGTGTGACAAAACTACACATTTTAGAGTGGCTTTTTATTGTCCACAGCACAAGGTCTACCTGTGTAATAATCATGTGGTTTAATCAGCGTCTTGTTATGCCACATGTCAGGTGGATGGATTACCTTGCCAAAGGAGAAATGCTCAATAACAGGGAAGTAAACAAATTTGTGCATAAAAAGGTTTTTGTCTGTATGGAACATTTCTGGGATCTTTTATTTCAGCTCATGAACATGGGACCAACACTTTAACATGTTACGTTTATATTTTTGCTCTGTATATGTACCCATCTATGCAGAATTTTCTTATCTTTCTCCCTACTGTTTGATGTGATAGGGTACCGCTGAACCTGTGATCTATGTATTACACTTCATCAAGAGCCATTCAACACATCTTCGTTTGATTTGACATTCCCTTTACCTACAGTATGATTCTTGATTTTATACTGGAACAGGAATTTATGGTTCAGATATCATTAGTTAAAGCAGTGAAGTTTCAAGTTTGAACATTTAAAAGTTAATGAGCATTTATTTGTAAGTTTTAACCACGACAACTGAAATACTTGGATTTTTACATTGTTAACATGAGGAAAATGGGCCAAAAATTAGATCATGATTTGGTTTTATTACTCCGTTTTAAAATCTTAAAGTACTAACCTTATCCCAAGGCACCACAGTGAAAAAACAAAAAAAAGGATGGTGTCCAAGTTTCTTATAATTGAACTCCTTTGTTAGACATAACAGTGCATACATTACACAATGCTTGCAAATAATTACCCTTTGCAAATGAACATGCCTCATGTCCACGACAGGATGTGGACATGAAAGAAAAATAAGAGCTCTTCACTGTTCGACTGCACTCAAGATACATTTGTTCCGTGGAGAGATCCTGTGTTGAAAACGCTTGGGCGCTGTCACTCGGCATCCGTTTTTAGAATTTATCTCTCAGGGATTTCCAGAAATAAGCGTGTTTCCTGATGCGGAGGAGACTCCGGCAGAGCACACACCAAGCTGAGGATATTCATGGCCACCCACTCTTTTCGCCAGACTTCCAACCCCTATGAAACCTTGCAAACCCTGTGAACTATCTCTATCACGCATTACATTTCACATTTAAGACACATTTAGGCCCTGCCCATTCATTTCATAGCCTCACTAAAAACACTCTAGTTGGATTTCTCCAGACAACTGCATCCATGCTAAGTCTTTGTTCTACTCAACAGTATAATTCTCTCTTTGGGTATGGTGGGAGGCAGAAGGCTCTGGCATCTGATGCACAGTGACTGGACTTGGAGAGGGAGGGGCACACACACACACACACACACACACACAAAGCCGATATCAGAAAAGGGGCAGGATGTGTCTGTGCACGGTTAGAAAAAATCTACCACACACTTAAAAAAAAAAGTTTTATAACCGACAGGTCGGATGTGAGAGCAACGGAGGAAGCTAGCTCTGTGATCACGATGGGGCGAATGCACAGGACAACACATTAAATCCTCCTTCATCCTAATCTGTGAGAATCAAAGAGGGAGATGGGTGTGTGGATGTATATGAAGTTGTAACCGGAATGAAGGGGTGGTAACTTGGACTCCACATGGAAGTAATTCAATAGACTGCTTTATCTGAAAGTTGTGACTTGTTAATTTCCTTAGAAAACAGGCAAACAATGGGAGACAAAAGACATTATAACAGTGTTGTGCTAATATCTTCTCTGGTGAGGGAAAATTAGAGTATGAGTTCATTAACCTTTTGTTTCTGGTGTCAAGTGATCATTATCCATTTCCAAATCCCCTTCCTTGTCTTAATTACAAACCTCATGTGGCCAGTGGGGAGAAACGCACAAGAGCGATTTACCAGTTTAGTTCAATCGCTGGATGTCTGCAGGTTTTCCGTGGTTTACAGTAGACTTTTGTTGTTTTACTGAAGGATAAGTGTAGTCGATCCAGTACATTACCCTAAGCACTGCATGCATTTATTGAATTACAGCAGAAAAAGGGTCTGCTTTCAGTGCCTGGTTTAGTATGTTATTTTTGTATTTTCTCATTAACTGCTGGCACGCCAAACATATACCTGAAATATTTTCCCTGGGAATGGAGCTCAAATTGACTTAAATGCAGATTAATGGTAGTCCTATTTAAAGGTGCAGTGCAGTTAAAATGTGATTTCCTGCTAATTTAAAAATATATATATTTCCTCACTGAGGTCGACACAACACTAAAAATTGTGAAAATGTTAATTATTCCCCTTTTGTCTTAGGGCTGTTTGAAACAAATGTCTGGAATTTCAGCCTGTTCAGGTGGGATGGAACTTCTGGTTGAGGGAGCGGGCTCGAGACCACCCTATCAGACAATCAGGGCTGTGTATGTAAATATCTTCACATCTGACTGAGCATTTCAAGGACCAAAGGAGGCTCAGGGAAATAAATCATAAAAAATATATCTTAGTTATTTTAATTAAATAATCCATGATTTATTAGATTAACAGTGATGATTTAAAAGTACAATTACAAAAACTGCATAGGGGCTTTAACAGTTTTACAGTAGCAACCCTGTCTTTTAGTCCTCTTGGAAAAGTTTTGCAATGTTTCCCCTCAGATCCAGCAAATGGTCTTTGGCATGTTACAACCAAAGCCTCACTTCCTCATAGGAAGTGACTGCCAGTATATCCTGTGCAATGGGGTTACCTCCCTCTCTCCCTCAAGGGGCAAGCAAGCATTCATCCCAAGAGGAGGCCACTGAATCAATATGCATTTCAACATGCTCCAACTTGCTTTTTGAGACTTAACTAAATTAACTTAACTCAGGATGGATGACTGCCCATGTTCGCACAGTAGACTAGCCTGTATCATATTAGAAGATCATGCTTCAATACTGTTTCACCTTAGACCCTTTTCTTCACAGCCCTTCTAGAAAAATGCTTATTTTGGAGAAATAACACAAAACTTGATTATACCAGTAAGTCCCAGACCAAGTTAATTACCTATTTCTTTTACTATTTTTGTTCCCATTAGATACAGTAGAGGCTTTGATAAACAAGGCATGACATTCTCTTTGACTGACAGCGATTGTATGACCCTGAATCTCAAAAAAAATCATTGTTTGTTCACCACCTCCCCCACTCGCCTCAAACTAACATGGAGACTCCAAGACAAGGGGTGAATGGGACCCTCACTGACCCTGAGCTATGCTGAGACACAAGTCACGCCAAGGGATAAAGTTGTCATGCCATGTGAAGAGATTTCCATTGACAAGACTCCCCAACATAGGACCACTGAAAATTATATGGGGGCCGTGGGCAATGCGTTTGCGGTTGAGTTCCTCTGTCAACAAGCAGAACCTATACACAGCCCCAGCATGTTTTTTTTATTTTTTTTTAAAGCCTCGTGCTATTAGAGAGCGACACAGCCCCTCTTCCTTAGATCGCAACGCTCCCATTAGCAGATGTCAAGGGTCTCTGTCAACGTCCCCCACAGGCCATCCTGGAACCAGTCTGAACAAGACAGTGAGACCTAGGATTACTATGTAACCACACGCAGCATGGGGCCCCAGAAGCAGGGGGGCCTAGACAGAGTGGAAAATTAATTATGAGGTAGGGCAGGAGACAAAGATTTATGTGAGACTTGGGAGGGAATGGTATGCACAGAGGGTGGGAGAGAGAATAAGTGAAGAATTTTTGTACAAGTTCATCCACCTTCGATCCACCCTGATATGTGTTCTTGATAGAAACCCGAGTACACAGAGTTCATTTTGCCAGGCGATATGTTTTGATTGCTCTCAAACTTAATAAAACTCTGGGAAAGTCCCTCTTAAGAAATGATGTGATTACTCATCTCTGGATCATAGAATTCGATTTTGATCTCGTGTTCCTAGACAAATGGATTGTTAAATGTATCGTTGCATTACTGGCTCTGTCAGATAGCTAATAAGCTATTTTATACTGTTTGGTGAAACGAATGTGTGAATGTGTTCACCGCATTGCTGTATTTTTATCTTTCACACAAAAGATAAAGAATGTAATTAATGTCATGTTTGTTTATATCCCTCTATACTTCAGATCAAATGACAGAGGTAGAGAAGAGCAAGACCATAAAACCCTGAACACTCACTCCTCATGCTCCTACTTGTAATGTAAAGATTCACAGATGGTCAAGGGAGCCCAAGCAGTCCAAATTAAAAGCCCGCATCGTTCAGAAAATGGATTAAAATGTTACTAATAGCAGGTTCACTAATGTTTAACTCCGAAAATACCTCTTATCTGTTGACTGAATTGATGCATCCTCTCCTTCGGTTCAGTAGCCCATCAAACCGTTATGCATGTACAGTAACTGCATATGACTGTCAGATAACAACTGTGTACACAGTGCTGCTCAGTGCTACAACTGCTCGCACCAACGAGAGGTTGGCCTATCCCTGTTCTAACAGGATACACCTGTGTGACTCCTTCACCATTCACATTGTCAAATAATAGGCTTTATTAGTTGAGTGTCAACCAATGTAATTTGCTGGATCAGTGTTACCAAGTGCACTGTAGATTTCCTTTTTTTTTACTGGAGTTGGACACAACTAATGGTCAACTGCTGGTTGGGGTTTTCAATCATTCAGATTTTATTTTGATTATTCACGTTCACAATAAGAAATTGTTTTGATAGTTTTGCTTTAAACGGTCAGTGTATTTAGTCATTTTTACATAGGGTACAGCAGTCCTTTTTGCGAGCTGTGCATGGTCAGGGCAGTCATTGGTCAGGGTTGGAGAAACTCTATGTAAAATTCAAAACGGTCTAAACCATTTGTTTTGGAGACGGGGTAAAACATAAATATTGACATAGCACTAGCTCAAAACATTTATATGCAATAAGTATAAGTTAATCAGTGGGTGATGGTGATTTCAAATAATAAGTTGGGGGAGAAGACAAGCATAAATTGCCTCCACCGCTAATCTGATAGTGGGGTGGAAGATGCTCAGTCTTCCCTATGGCTCAACTCAGGTGCCTACACACACACACACTATGAGACGGCCATTCAGATTAAAGAAGTCATCCCATCAGCAACACATTTTAATTACATTTGTTTTGTTTTTTAAAAATCCAACCTAATCGCAAAAAATATAAATGCAACATCCAACAATTTCAAAGATTTCACTGAGTTAGTTAATATAAGGAAATCAGTCAATTGAAATAAATTCAATAGGTCCTAATCTATGGATTTCACATGACTGGAATGCAGATATGCATCTGTTGGTCACAGATACTTTTTTAAAAAGCTAAGGGCAAGGATCAGAAAACCAGTCAGTATCTGGTATTTGCCTCATGCGGAGTGACACATCTCCTTCGCATAGAGTTGATCAGGTTGTTGATTGTGGAATATTGTCCCACTCCTTTTCAATGGCTGTGCGAAGTTGCTGGATATTGGCGAGAACTGGAACACACTGTCATTCATGTCAATCCAGGGCATTCCAAACATGCTCAATGGGTGACAGCTTCCAGGAATTGTGTACAGATCCTTGCAACATGGGGCCGTGCATTATCATGCTTAAACATGAGGTAATGGAGGCAGATGAATGCACAATAATGGACCTCAGGATCCTGTCATGGTATTTCTGTGCATTCAAATCGCCGTCGATAAAATTCAATTGTGTTCCTTGTCCGTAGCTTATGCCTGCCCATACCATAACCCCACCGCCACCATGGGGGACTCTGTTCACAACGTTGACATCATCAAACCACTTGCCCACACGACGCTATAAACGCTGTCGGCCACCTGCCCGGTACAGTTGAAACTGGGATTCATCCATGAAGTGCACACTTCTCCAGCGTGCCAGTGGCCATCGAAGGTGAGCATTTGCCTACTGAAGGAGGTTAAGATGCCGTACTGCAGTCAGGTCTAGATCCTGTTGAGGACGACGAGCAGCAACTCTGGTGGACATTCCTGCAGTCAGCATGTCAATTGCACACTCCCTCAAAACTTGACTGTGGATTTGTGTTGTGTGACATAACTGCACATTTTAGAGTGGCCTTTAATTGTCCCCAGCAGAAGGTGCACCTCTGTAATGATTATGCTGTTTAATCAGATGTCAGGTGGATGGATTATCTAGGCAAATGAGAAATTAGCACTAACAGGGCTGTAAACAAATTAGTGCACAAAATATGAGAGAAATAAGCTTTTTGTATATATGGACCATTTCTGGAATATTTTATTTCAGCAGCTCAGGAAACATGGTACCAACACTTCACATGTTGCTTTTATATTTTTTTTTCAGTATAGATGCGTATCGAATTGTTCATGAATGGAGAAGTGCACATCCTTAGGTCCTGCTACTTTTACGTACTTTAGTTTTTATGATAGGGGGTTTCTCTTATTATGCTTGTACAAAGAGATTAACTCAGGAGGAACAAATGGCAATTTTCTATAAAACATTGAAAAGCAGCAACATTTAAATTGAAAGGCAAGCAAACATTTTTTCTAAAGGTATCACAGCAGAAGAGACCCTTTTCACTGCTGTGACAAAAGGAGTGTAGGAGGGAAAGATTAAGAGTGTAACCAATAAGGAAGAGACCTCCCTCTGCCGTCCCCCCCTTTGAATTAAGACACTCCTCTTCACTTTTCCCCCTCTGGCTGGTGGGCTGTGTGTGGTGACTCTGCAGAGTACTGGATGAGAACGGTGCATGTGGAGTGAATCAGTGGCTGTGGGCAAGTCACAGTTCACTCTGGGAGCTTGATCAACGCTGCTGGTGGAGTACTAGGGGCAGCAGCAGGATGGATTGCAAGATTGGTGTCTCTTTTTTACTGGTACTCTTGTTGGGTCGTAGTGAGGCGTTGTGGTTTTCCTGGAGCAGTACAGACGGCACCACTGAGGCCCCAACGCTGGACAATGAGGGATCTGGGAACCCGGACAACGTTGGAGAAGATGGGGCAGAGATCATTGACGTAGCTAGTGGGAAACGTAAGTTTGTACAAACTTGGGACCAGAATTTGAAGGCCACAGAGACCCACAAGCTGACCACTGTGTGGTCACAAGCCAGGAATGAGCGCCCAATTGAAAAGGATGCCCATGGGTCCACGTCAAGGGGAAGTAAACCTGGTAAAGGCACCTCTGCAATATGGGGTCTGGATCTGGTCTCTGGGGGTGGTCAGGGGTTGGGAGTGGGTCTGGATTTGGATCTGGTTCTGGTTCTGAATTCGGATGCGGGTCTGAATTTAGTTCTGAATTTGACTGTGAATTCAGCTCCAGGTCTAAAATTGGTTCTGGGTCTCAATTTGTATCTGGATATGGGTCTAGCATTGAATCTGAATCAGGAGCTTCTATGTGGGAGAACCAGGAGCGAAAAGTTATACCTACAGACCTCACGGGTTTAGCAGAGAATGTCAGTGTGCTTGCTGGGACAGAGCATGGGACGCTGGGTATTACCCAAGTGGACCTTGCAGAAAGTGCTTTGAACAAGCACCACAGAACAGGGGCATGCTATGGGTTACCCCATAGACAGTCAGCCTGTCCCAGGAGTTAATCTCTCGAGACAACTCGGAGTAGCTATAAAACAATTAACTGTAGCTCTAGTTGGAATGCCAATCATTTTAACTCAACAGAGTACTTTCAGGTACTTTCAGTTTCAACAACTACCACTCTTGCTACTAGTGAGGCGCCTGCCCCAAAATCCCCATGTTGCTTGCTCATAGATTCCCGTTTGCTTTTTTGCAAATCCATGCTTTGCGGTGCCCAATTTTCTCAATCCCAGCAGCGTGGAGGACATCCGGACTGTTCTGGTGGAGTGGGTGTGGCTCTTGCGGTCATGCTGCCACCATAGCCTGGAGTGTTTTTTTCTGTTTGCTGCTAGTGCCCAGGCGAGGTCCTGCTGGACAGTCCTCGACGACGGCCACTCTCTTCCCGATGAGAACGACTGGTATCAGTGCTTGTCAGTTAGTAACAGAAAGGTAATCCCTGGTTAAAATGTATCCCATTTTTTGGAATCCATTTTAAACCAGCAAATACCCCCCACCCCCACCCCCTCCTGTTTTGTCTTTACTTTGTCACCCAGTTTTTGTCACCTCGGTAGTCCTTGGACGTTTGTCTTGTTTTTTCGGGGTCATCCTGACACATATGTGTGTTTTTAAGTGCATAATATGAAGGTACAGGTGACTAATGAGTGTGTTTCCATTTGCCACTCAACCCATTGGCAAAGACAGTGGTGTGAACATAGACTAAACAAACATGGCACTGGTGGTTTCCAGGTGCGGCCTGAACCTGTTGCATGTCAATTTATGTCCAAGTCTTCCGGTTGGCATGTGACTGATAACTAAAATATATAAGAAAGTATTAAACACACACCATATCAATGATTCATACTCTGCGTAACCAATCGGACAGGAAAGTTAGATTTTCTGGAGAGCTAGAGGTGGCCTCTAAAGATCGTATACAATAATGTGATTTAGTTAAGGTGCAAGATAAAGAGACTGCTTTTAAGGTAGAGCGAAAAGAGTATTGACTTAAATGTCAAAGGGGGACATGTTTTGGGCACACCTAGTTTTAGATTATTCAATTAAACCTGAGTACATTGCTGAAGGTCACAGTTTCATTCCATGTTATATGATTTGTTCCTCCCAAACTTAAAGGGAGTATTTATAGAGCAGTCATTTGTTTCAAGTGCATTTAAAGGAGGGAGCGACACTCTGAAATGCACTGTACATTCTATACATTCTCTTGACATGCAATCTTTACACCAACAAGCTGTCACTTATGTGTATTTATGGCATAAATCATTGGAATATTGATAGCACATTTTACAAGCAGTACTTATGCATGGTAATTTTGGATTGAAAACTATCGCACTTTTCTTGTATGAATTGCTTGCCAAAGTTTTGATGTGCATTCGGCTCTCTAAATGTTCAAATTAAGCTGTCATGTTACATTGAGCGCATGGGAAGTGATTATTTTGGCTTTTGTGGTTTGGCCCTATACATTCAACCAGGGAAAGGGAAACCTAGTCAGTTGCACAACTGAATGCATTCAATCAAAATGTGTCTTCTGCAGCCAACCCCTCTGAATTAGAAAGGCGGGAGGGGCTGCCTTAATCAACATCCAAGTCATCAGTGCCCGGGGAGCAGATGTTGTTGAGGGTTAACTGCCTTAAGGGCAAAGTGGCAGATTTTTTTACCTTGCTGGCTTGGGGATTCAAACCTTTCGTTTACTGGGCCAACGCTCTAAACAGCTAGGCTACCTGCCCAACTTTGTGTGAAAACATACTTGCGTGACAGTTTACCTTATTTTAGCTTGGTGACATATTGACACCAGTTGTATGTCGTTCAATGGCCTTGAGCATGATAGGGAAAGAAGAATGGTACTGGTAGATAAAATGTTTTTTCCCTGTACAACATAAACCTTATTCAGTCTGCATATAAAAGTGGGAACATTGTTTTCAGCAACAGACTTATTTTGAATGAGACTGACTGAACGTGACATTTTTTTTCCTCTGCTAGTTGCGTAGAAGTAGGGTTGTGCAATAATTAGCCTACGCCATTAGTGTACCAGGATCGTAGTTTATTATTTTGTTAAGTCAGCTCTCAGCCATCACTGATCTCTCTTGCAGCCTCCGATCCCATTAGACTCCACCCTGCTGTTATAGCACAGTGAGAGGGAGCGCTCAGGATTCACTTTTGGCCCGAACATGTCGTGGCAAAATCTCTAAACCACATATTGTGCTTCAATTTATTTCTCTTTGCCAGGTAGTCATTTGGAGAAACGTATGGTTATGTTTCTTACGTCAAATTAGTGCATTTTCTTTCATGCACACCTTTTCAAACACTTCAACGGGCAAATTTTTGAAAATGGAAAACATAAATCGTGCTACAATGTTGGAGAGGAGGTGCTGTGGGTATGTTTAAATGTTAAATGAATACGTAATTCGAAAGGAACAAAAGACAAAACATTTTCCCTATAAAGACCTTATAAATGTGACTATGGTTAGGGGTAAGGCATTCCACAGTTTGCAAGAAGTACAGTGCCTTCAGAAAGTGTTCTTACTCCATGACTTATTCCTCATTTTGTTGTTACAGCCTTAATTGAAAATGGATTAAATATATTTTTCTCACCCATCTATACACAATAGCCCATAATGACAAAGGGAAAACGTTTGTAAATGTATAAATTAAATAAAGAAATACCTCTTAAGTATTCACACCCCTGAGTCAATACAAGTTAGAATCACCTGTGGCAGTGATTACAGAATTTAGTATTTCTGTGTAAGTCTCAGAGCTTTGCCACCTGGATTGTACAATATTTGCACATTATTCTTTCTAACATTTTACACGCTCTATCAAGTTGGCTGTTTATCATTGCTCAACAGTCAACTGTAACTAGGTCCCTCAGAATGATTCAATGTTGTCTTGGCAAGCAACTCCATTGTATTATATATTATTTGTCTCCCAGTGTCTGTTGGAAAGCAGACTGAACCAGGTTTTCCTCAAGGCTTTTGCCTGTGCTTAGCTCTATGCTGTTTCTTTTTATCCTAAAAAACTCCCTTGTCCTTGCAGATGACAAGCATACCCATAACATGATGCAGCCACCACCATGCTTTAAAGTTGTACTCAGTGCTGTTGGATTTCCTCAAACATAATGCTTATGCAGGACATAAAGTACATTTCTTTGCCACATTTTTGGCACTTTTACCTTAGTTTCTTATTGCAAATGGGATGCATGTTTTGAAATATTTTCATTCTGTACCGGTTTCCTAATTTTCAATCGTTCATTTAGGTTAGTATTGTGGAGTAACTACAACGTTTTTGATCCATCCTCAGTTTTCTCCAATCACAGCCATTAAATCCTGTAACTGTTTTAAAGTTACCATTGGCCTCATGGTGAAATCCCTGAGCGGTTTCCTTCCTCTCCGGCAACTTAGTTAGGAAGGATGCCTATTTCTTTGTAGTATTATGTTTTTACTCCTGCACTTATTAGGCTTGCAATAACAAAGGGGTTGGATACTTATTGATTCAAGACATTTCAGTTTTTTATTAATTTGTAAAAATATCTAGAAACATAATTCCACTTGGACATTATGGGGTATTGTGTGAATCCTGGCTGTAACACTGTGTAACATTGTGTGAACACTGGCTGTAGTTGTGGAGAGTGATGCGTTTTTCACCCTGACCAGGGCGGTGTATTTGGGGTTTCAGCAAGTGCTCTCTTTCATATCCACAGGCTTTACAGTCTTTTTACAGCACTGCTATCTTTAAGACAGCTTGCTCCACTGACAGGCTTTAGTGGACAAGTTGTCTCTGGTCTGACCCTAAGTGAATCTGTGGAGTCTCAGAAGTGTAGGAATCGCCAATGTGATTCTCTAACATTCTGGATATGTACCAGCTAGGTGAAATAAAAGTCACATTGTAAATGTGACCGCCGGGCTCGATTCTGTCTTATGTAGCAAAATTTGAAATGGTGTTTTTTACATTGGAGAAAGTAGAGACTCAGAGCTAGACAATAGTATATCATACACTACAGTGGGAAAGTTACACTGCTTTGAAAGTTTATAAACTTGTAACCCAACTTTTGAGAAAATGTCCCTTGATTGTGTTGGTACCTACTGGAGCGCTCTTCTTTGTCTATACCCATTCAGAAGATATAGTTTGGCCAAAAATCTGGTTGTTAGTTATTTTGGTGATGTTGCTACAGATGCGACCCAGTAGTTAATTAATTTTTACGTAGTTGCTATGCAAACTGGCTGGTTGTCTGTTCTAAACAAAATGGTTGCTATGCAGGCTGGATAATGTTCTACCCAACTTCAGTTAACAGTCACAACAAACCTTGAACCCGGAATGACAGTACACTAGCTGCATTTCCATTTATTTAAACTTTTTTTCTATTGGTATTTACTTGGATGTGTGTATTAGAATGATGGTGATGCATGATTTCGCATGGCTCTGAAAAAGTTCTCGACAGGCAGAGGTCGGAAAGGCAGACAGTGAGGCTTATATTAACCCCCGCTGCACCAAACAAAATGCTAGGCTGGAGGCAAGCGGAAATAATGCAAGTTCAGATAAATACAATGATGTATGCTGTAGAGTTAATGTCCCTTCATTGGAACTAAGGGGCCTAGCCCGAACCATGAAAAACAGCCTCTGACTATTTTTCCTCCTCCACAAAACGTTACAGTTGACACTGAATTTTGGCAGGTAGCATTCTCCTGGCACCCAGATTCGTCCGTCGGACTGCCAGATGGTGAAGCGTGATCCATCACTCAAGAGAACATGTTTCCACTGCTCCAGACTCCAATGGTAGCAAGCTTTACACCACTCCAGCCTAGGCTTGGCATTGCGCATAGGGATCTTAGGCTTGTGTGCGGATGCTCGCCATGGAAACCAATTTCATGAAGCTCTCGACGAACAGTTATTATGCTGACGTTGCTTCCACAGGCAGTTTAGTGTTGACAGTAAGTCTGTAGTAAGTGTTGCAACTGATGACTTGCGATTTGTACGCGCTTCAGCACTCTGCTGTCCCGTTCCGTTTGCTTGTGTGGCGTACCACTTCACGGCTGAGCCGTTGTTGCACCTAGACGTTTCCACTTACAGTTGACTGGGGCAGCTATAGCAGGGCAGAAATTTGATGAACTGACTTGTTGGAAAGGTGGCATCCTTTGACGGTGCCACGTTGAAAGGCACTGATCTTTTGGGGCGGCAGGGTAGCCTAGTGGTTAGAGCGTTGGACTAGTAACTGGAAGGTTGCAAGTTCAAATCCCCGGGCTGACAAGGTACAAATCTGTTGTTCTGCCCCTAAACAGGCAGTTAACCCACTGTTCCTAGGCTGTCATTGAAAATAAGAATTTGTTCTTAACTGACTTGCCTAGTTAAATAAAGGTAAAAAATAAATATCTTCAGTAAGGCCATTCTACTGCCAATGTTTGTCTATGGAGATTGCATGGCTGTGTGCTCGAATTTATACGACTGTCGGCAATGGGTGTGGCTGAAATAGTTGAATCCACTAATTTGATGGGTTGTCCACATACGTTTGTAGTGTACTTTTGGTCATTTTGGTCTTTCCAAAGCTATTTGTTTTTTCAAGCATTGAAAGAACACCCTGCCAAATGTCCCAAGGTGTAACATTCCCATGTTGTCCATTTCTGAGTTGATAGGATTAGGAACATTGGAGTGTGAGATGATGTGAAAGATGGAGTCGGCAACATTTCACAAATCCCCAAATATTCCAGAGCCCATTTAAAAAAAAAAAGCATTCTGCCTTAACATTTATGTTTCTGCTGTGCTCTGTAGAGATTACCGGTAGTGTACTTGAACAGTATCATGTTGCCTGCGAACTGCACAGCTGGAGGTAGTGTATCCTGTCTCATCTTCCTAGTGGCTTTAGTTTTACCGCTCAGTCCTCGGAGAGCTTCTATGAAGCCTAATTTTAGGATGAGTATTGAAGATGTTTGATGTCGGACTATCCGTGCTAGTATTCTTTTTCCAACGTTGCATATGAGTTTATTTGCTCTAGAGAGGCAACAACTGATATGATGCAATGTTCTCATGGAGAACATATTTTTAAGAGCATGTAATGTCTTTGGTCGGGTAACCCATTGGATTGTCTGGATTGTCTGGAGACTCACTTTGCCGTGGCTAAAGAGTGATTTTTGCGCATGTGCAGGATTTTTTTTAACGTAGCTGCTGTCCACACTAAACCTAATCAAAGTTTATTGGTTGCGTTCACAGATTTGCAGATGTTATCACCGGTGCAGCTAAATGCTTATGTTTCTCGCTCCAACAGTGCAATAAATATCTAGCAGTACAATGACAATACACGCATAATCCAAAAGTAAAAAACAAGAAATTAAGAATTATCAGAACGAGCAATGACTTAGTCCGGAATATAATATATACTGAGTTTACAAAAACATTAGGAACACCTTGCTAATATTGAGTTGCACCCCCTTTTGCCCTCAGAACAGCTTCAATTCGTTGGGGCATGGACTACAAGGTTTCAAAAGCGTTCCACAGGGATGCTGGCCCATGTTGTTTCCAATGCTTCCCTCAGTTGTCAAGTTAGCTGTAAGTCCTTCGGGTGGTGGACAATTCTTGATACACAGGGGAAACTGTTGAGAGTGAATAACACTGGAGGTAGTGTTGCAACGTTGCAGTTCTTGACACAGTCAAACCGGTGCTCCTGGCACCTACTACCATACCTCATTCAAAGGCACTTACATATTTTATCTTGCCCATTCACCCTCTCTATGGCACACAGACACAATGTCTGTTTCAATTGTCTCAAGGCTTAAAACTCCTTTAACCGGTCTCCTCCCCTTCATCTACACTAATTGAAGTGGATTTTACAGGTGACATCAATAAGGGATCATGGCTTTGACCCGGATTCACCTGATCAGACTGTCATGGAAATAGCTCCTAATGTTTTGTAAACTCTGTGTATAAATGGTGTAAAGTGACAGTATATGAATAGAAAAGGTTTTTACAGTAGTAGTTATATAGGATGAGCTACGAAGAGAATTGGGTAAAAGCGGGTAAAACAGTTCTATGTCTATACAGTGCCTTCGGAAAGTATTCAGACCTCTTGACTTTTTTCACATTTTGTTACGTTACAGCCTTATTCTAAAAATGATATATTAAAAATATATATATATATTTATCCTCAACAATCTACACACAATACCTCATAATGACAAAGCGAAAATAGGTTTTTAGAAATGTTTGCAAGGTATTCAAAATAAAAAAATAACTTGTTTACATAAGTATTTAGACCCTTTGCTATGAGACTAGAAATTGAGCTCGGGTGCATCCTGTTTCCATTGATCATCCTTGAGATGTTTCTGCAACTTGATTGAAGTCCACCTGTGGAAAATTCAATTGATTGCACACGATTTGGAAAGGCACACACCTGTCTATATAAGGTCCCACAGTTGACAGTGTATGTCAGAGCAAAAACCAAGCCATAAGGTATTGTCCGTAGAGCTCCGAGACAGGATTGTGTCGAGGCACAGATCTGTGGAAGGGTACTAACTCATTTCTGCAGCATTGAACGTTCCCAAGAACACAGTGGCCTCCATCATTCTTAAATGGAAGAAGTTTGGAACCACCAAAACTCTTCCTAGAGCTGGCCGCCCGGGCCAAACTGAGCAATCGTTGAAGGGCTTTGGTCAGAGAGGTGACCAAGAACCCGATGGTCACTCTGCCAGAGCTCTAGAGTTCCTCTGTGGAGATGGGAGAACCTTCCAGAAGGAGAACCATCTCTGTAGCACTCTACCAATCAGGCCTTTACGGTAGAATAGGCAGACGGAAGCCACTCCTCAGTAAAAGGCACATGCCAACTCACTTGGGGTTTTCCAAAAGGCACCTAAAGACTCTTAGACCATGAGAAACAAGATTATCTGGTCTGTTGAAACCAAGATTTAACTGTTTGGCCTGAATTCCTTTCGTCACGTCTGGAGGAAACCAGGCACCATCCCTATGGTGAAGCATGGTGGCAGAATCATGCTGTGGGAATGAGTGGCCCAGGCAGAGCCCGGACTTAAACCTGATCGAACTGGAGAGACCAGAAAATAACTGTGCAGCAATGCTCCCCATCCGACCTGACATAACTTGATAGGATCTGCACAGAAGAATGGGAGAAACTCCCCAAATACAGGTGTGCCAAGCATGTAGCGTCATACCCAGGAAGATGCTTAAATGTCCTCTCTCCGCGTGTAGCACAGGGGTCATTGCACTTTAAATAGACAAGAACAAGGATTTCGACACCCACCATCTCAGATTTTTCTGAAATCATTTCTGCTAGCAACAGATAAGATTAGCATTCCTGCAAAATATATTTTTTAAATATAATTTAATTTAATTATAGGATTCATATAATGTTAAATAAATATTGTACCTAACATCCGGTTTGGACCAAACCTTTTTCTATCAGTGAATTAGACATGATGAATCCAATGGAATCGTCAAAATCCACCCATGGACTCTCCACAACCCATGACAATCCCACCCCAACAACAAGTATATAGTAACAGTTCTCGGTGTCTGACAAGTTGTATGGAGCTGCGGCTCGGAGTATTGTCTTCATCCTATGTAATGTATTCCCAGTGGCTTTGGTGATGTTTTTTTAAAGATTTAAGTCCCATCCTACATCCTGATATTACAAGATTCTGACCACTATATGGTGCTGTTCCTGCAATTAGGTGAAAAAGTTGAGAGTATGTTAAAGGAGTAGTTCACCCAAATTACAAAATCGTACTTATATTGTCATGTTTAAATCATCCTAAAGTGTCTGAAATGTATTGTGTAACTCAATGATTTTACTTATAGATGTGGATATGATGCATGAAAATGCTAGTCTAGGTACCATTGACTTGTATTGAATTTGTGCCACAAATGCAAAGAAGTTAGTATTTGACACAGTGGCCATAGAAACACAACCAAAGCATGGGTTGATGTCATACCTTGTCCATAGACTGCTTATAAGGAAACCAATATATTATAACCAATAACCATTTTTTTTATCACCTAATAGCAGGAACCACACCATCTATTGGTCAGAACATGGTATTTGTATATTTTGTATTTTATTCGGAAAAGCAGCAGCTACTCTTCCTGGGGTCCACACAAAACATGAAACATTACATAATACAGAACAGTAATAGACAAGAACAGCTATTTTTAAAAGCACACAGAGCCTACATATCAATACATACTAACTACCTAGGTCAAATAGGGGAGAGTTATTGAGCCGTGAGGTGTTGCTTTATCTGTTTTTTGAAACCAGGTTTGCTGTTTATTTGAGCAATATGAGATGGAATGGTGTTATTGGACACATGGAAACATGGTATTATCAGGATGGGACATAAACCTAACAACATAAATTACTAATTTCTCTGAATACAAAAAAAAATAAACATCTCCAAATTCACTGAGAATGCATTACATGGGATAAAGAAACAATAGTTAACTATAAGTGCACATCTTTACTTTTCGTACAAATTTAGAACACTATGGCATTAATCATTGTCTCTCATCTGATGCATGCAGTATCTAAAATTGAATTAATTAAGATATAGTCAACAGTCGCTGCTGAACAGAATCTGACAAAGCCCTAATCTGATGCTTAGTGTGAGGTTGACCTAAATTATCCTATGGCCTGGCACAACAAGTATTATGCTGTTCAGTACTTGACCTCAAATTGACCTCACAACTTCATGGTGTACTCTTAACACTGAATAACATGGTTCAAACAAAGGCAGGGAAAGCAGGAAAATAACGCCAAACCCATAGTCATGTCTAATGCAGAAAGTCCAAAGTAACATACAAACAGTCCTTGTTTGCCTCCAAATGTAATTTGTTTAATTTAGTTATTAAACATTATATAACCTTATAGAGAACATGTGCTTTGAAAACATCAGGTAATTCGATTTTGCAACCATGGGGATTCCATGTGTCCTGTTGATCTTTTGACCCCCATAAGAACAGGTCTAGACAACGTAAAAGCTTGTTGTGATGCGAAAGGCATTATTGCAGTTATCAGGCGCCCCAAGGGATGTAGTAATTGGTGACGAAGCATAGCAGCATAGCCAGAGCGACTCCAAAGTTCACCAATGATGACATTCCCAATCCACCAGATATTTCCCATTTTCCCATGGAGAGTTTTGGAATCGAACTGGCCACCAGATACAGGGTTGCGCCCTGACTTCAAATCCCAAACTGTCACTTCCCTTCGTCTCCTTATCTTCAGGAGTTCTGGGATTTTCCCTGAAAGAACCTTGATTGGGCAGTGTGATGATGATTGCATCGGTAAGCAAATTGAAGTGGGTCTAGGGTGACAGGTAAGGTGGAGGTGATATGATCCTGGACAAGTCTCTCAAAGCACTTCATGATCACAGAAGTGATAGTAGTTTAGTTCAGTTACCTTTGCATTCTTGGGTACAGGAACAATGGTGGCCATCTTGAAGCATGTGAGGTCCGCAGACTGGGATAGGGAGAGATTGGTATCAGAGGAAGGCCCTTAAAAATTGTCAAAGACTCCAGCCACCCTAGTCAGACTGTTCTCTCTGCTACCACACGGCAAGCGGTACCCGAGCACCAAGTCTAGGTCCAAGAGGCTTCTCAACAGCTTCTACCCCCAAGCCATAAGACTCCTGAACATCTAGTCAAACGGCTACCCAGACTATTTGCATTGCTCCCCTCCACACCACTGCCATTCTTTGTTGTCATCTATGCATAGTCACTTTTAATTAAATCTATGTACATACTACCTAAACTAACCGGTGCTCCCGCACATTGACTCTGTACCGGCACCCCCCTTTATGTTATTTTTTACTGCTGCTCTTTATTTACTTGTTACTTTTAGCTCTTATTCTTATCCATATTTTTGAAACTGCACTCTTGGTTAGGGGCTTGTAAGTAAGCATTTCACTGTAAGGTCTACATCTGTTGTATTCGGTGCATGTGAGTAATAAAATTTGAATTTGAATATGTCTGTAAACACACCAGCCAGCTGGTCTGCGCATGCTCTGAAGACACAGCTAGGGATGCCGTCTGGGCCGGCAGGTCAAGGACAAGTACAGATCAGGGTTGGGTTATAAAATAAATATCCGAAACATTGAACATCCCACAGCACCATTTAAATCTATTATTAAAAAATGGAAAGAATATGGCACCACAACAAATCTGCCAAGGGAGGGCCCCCCACCAAAATTCACTGACCAGGCAAGGAGGGCATGAATCAGAGAGGCAACAAAGGAGCTGCAAAGCTTCACAGCGGAGATTTGAGTATCTGTCCATAGGACCACTTTAAGCCATACACTCCACAGAGAAAAAAGTAAACAAACGTGTGGTGTTCACCAAAAGTCATGTGGGAGACTCCCCAAACATATGAAGACTGTACTCTGGTCAGATGAGACAAAAATGTAGCGAAAACGCTATGTCTGGCAAAAACCTAACACCTCTCGTCACCCCCGAAAACACCATCCCCACAGTGAAGCATGGTGGTGTCCGCATCATGCTGTGGGGATGTTTTTCATCGGCAGGGACTGGGAAACTGGTCAGAATTGAAGGAATGATGGATGGTGCTAAATACAGGGAAATTCTTGAGGGAAACCTGTTTCAGTCTTCCAGAGATTTGAGACTGGGACGGAGGTTCACCTTCCTGCAGGACAATGACCCGAAGCATACTGCTAAAGCAACACTCGAGGGGTTCAATGGGAAACATTTAAATGTCTTGGGATGTCCTAGTCAAAGCCCAGACATCAATCCAATTGAGAATCTGTTGTATGACTTAAAGATTGCTATACACGAGTGGAACCCATCCAACTTGAAGGAGCTGGAACAGTTTTGCCTTGAAGAATGGGCAAAAATCCCAATGGCTAGATGTGCCAAGCTTATAGACATATCCCAAGAGACATGCAGCTGTAATTGCTGCAAAAGGTGGCTCTACAAAGTATTGACTTTGAGGGGGTGAATAGTTATGCACCCTCAACTTTTCCCTTTTTTAGTCATATCTAGTTTGTTTCACAATAAAAAATATTTTGCATCTTCAAAGTGGTAGGCATATTGTGTAAATCAAATTAAATAAACCCCCCAAAAATCTATTTTAATTCCAGGTTGTACGGCAACAAAATATAAAAAATGTCAAGGGGGTGAATACTTTCGCAAGGCACTGTAGGTTGATTTGCTTTCACCCTTCTGCCCAGTTCATCCCAAACCAGCTTGATGGGGTTTAAGTCTGGAGACTGCCATTCAATGATTTGAAGCATATGGTCTTGTTATGTTCTTCTACGATAGTTCTGACATTGCCTGGAGGTATGCTTTGGGTCATTATCTTGCTGTAGGATGAACCCCTGACCAACTAGGCGTACACCGGAGGGTCTTGCATTGTGCTGCAAAATGCTGTGGTAGCCATTTTGGTTAGGGGTGCCACTCACTCTGGATCCAGCAAAAGAGCCCCAGACCATCACACTTCCTCCATGTTTGGTGTCACACTGAGGAACCATCCTTTCGCCTACTCGACGGCGTACAAAACCCCTGCGTGATGGACTGAAGATTTCAAATTTTCATCAGTCCGTAAGACTTTCTGCCACTCTTTAGTAGTCTACTGGTGGTGGTGCTTCATGGCCCAGGCAAGCCTATTTTTCTTATTTTGCCATCTTAGCAATGGCTTTCTTACTACCATTTGACCTGTCAACCCTGCATCTCGAAGTGTTCTCTTCACTGTTGAAACAGACTTGCTTACTTCGACCAGTGTTAAGCTGTGCTTGATGCTGTTGCCCTGTGAGCTGCCTATCACGCAAGCTGTTGACTCTCAAAAACGTGTCTTCTGATTCTGTTGTGGATTTGGCTTTGTTCCCTCCAGTTTCCAAGTACCTTTTGATGGTGTAGGAAACTACTCACACTGACACCTTGGCTTTCTTTGCAATTTCTTTCAAAGGAAAGACCTACACTTTTAATGGTTATAATGCTCTGTCTTTTGTTAATTGCATTTTTCTGGCCACTATGATAGCAAAATACTACTTCCTGTAGTACAATACTGTTCAAATAATGCTTAAGAGGGTGTAGTAACACAGTCTGTTCCAACACTGCTTTTAGAGGGTTTGTAAGTAATCAACAAAAGTTAGGATACCTGTAGGAACTGTTAGCATCAACTTTCAAGGCTTAATTAATAACCCATTCCCTGAAAAGGGCCCTTTTTTATAACTCTGAAATGTTCACGACAGTAGCAAAGAGATGACATGAGAATGGAGAAGCAACTTGCTGGCATTCCACGCCTACCACAAGTAACCAAAGGATCTGTTGTCACTGGTTCAGAAGTAGCCTTCACCAGAGCTGTGTTCGAATACTCATGCTAACCGCACTAACCATACTATTTGTGACTTGAATTGAGTATATAGTATGGATATAGTTAGTCTGCCAAAAGTTCCCAGATGTCATACTAAATTTGCCAAAATATGAATTATACACACAGAGGACACTATTTCCATACTTTAGGGCCCATAATGTAACGCTTTAGGAAATAAGTGTGGCTTTACATTGTTTTCAGATTTGAAGAAAATGGCGGAAAATATGCAGCCAAAGTACAACGAGAGCGAATACAAATTCATTGCTTTAACTAATTATGTCAAATGTTAAGAAAATGTTGAGCAATGTAATAAAGTAATGACTTTTCAAGTAAGTTACCTTACACGTTATGTTGTCTGACAATTTTTTAGCCACACACTGTCCTTATGAACCGCATAGCATAGCGATATGTTAGCTAGCTACCTGACGTTGGTTGGCTACTTATACCTCAAACTTTCCAGTATATTAACTATAGGCTATCTAACTACCCAACGTTTATTGACTTGCTTATTCCCATCATTCTTAGCTTAGCTAAATGGTATAGTTGTTGTGCGTTCTCAATGGACATTCGGGTGCTTTCGTAAATTCGCTCTGGATATCTACTCTGATTTCAGAGCACTCTCGTCTGAGTGTACCAAAGTGTAGAATAGAGTGCTCACCACCTGTTGAATATGGCCTGAGTCAATAAACGTCAGCAAAAAAGCATAATTAAATTTTTGCCAGCAGCACAGTTACAGTCACCAACGGTCTGGATAACATGAAAACTGCCTAACCAGCTCTGCTAGGATGAGTAAAATGGTCAGAGTGGTCTGGTTTATGTCTGGAAGTAGCTAGCAAGCTAGTCAACATTAGCTTGGGTGCTTGACTGCTGCTGTAAGGTCAGAACGCTCAAATCAACCCTACTCCTCGGCCTGAGCTTCCAGTGTGCGCTCAGAGAGCGAAAAGCTCAATTTCCACACAGACAATCTGACAACGCTCTGAATTTAAGAGCACACTCCAGATTGAATTTAAGAACACACCCGAAGTCGTAAAATGTCTAACTAGTAATTTGTTATGCTAACTAGCTAGCAAGGGGTTGCATAGCAACAGCATCAACTTTCCGTAGACAGGTGAAGAGCTAGTACACTCAACTGAAAGGATACTGTTCCGTTTACAGTATACCAAAATGTAGTATACAGTATGTTAGTATGGGTAGTCGAACACCGCTCAGGACTGAATGGCTGGAGTCTTGCCTGAAAAGGGTTTCCTACACTTTCAAGTTGCATTTGTGAATAAGCCAAAATCCATCTGAGAAAAATGAGCACATAGCCTACTTGGACACTTGCAACCCTTTTAATGACTCCACAATCCTTATGAGACCAGAACAAGCATATTCTTGGATGATTTGTTCTGAACATTTAATGGCGCTGCATTGTCATGTAGCTTACTCTTATTTATTTATTTGTTATTTGGAAAAAATAATATTTTAGGCCTATTTTTGTCCCAATTTTTTGTGTTTTTGCTGAGCTTTTTTCGATCATAAATGTGTTTTTATAGTGAATTATTGATATTAATGCATGGTGTAAAAACACGAGAAATGAAAATACTTTCTTTAAAACAAAAAGACATACTGGAAACTAGGTATTGTCTGTTTTTAGCTTTCAGCCTTTATTTAACCATATTCATGAATTTATATACAATATTCAGGCCATAACTGAACCAAATTCTGTAGATTATATATACAATATTCTGCAAATATGAATAAATGTTGCCTATATACAATATTTGTAGCCATACATGATTTAATGCAAAGCAGTAAACATACACATTTAATAACAGACTCATGAACACAATTAGGTAATAGTTAATGTACATAACATTATTTAGTAACCGACCCATAAACAAATTCACTCAAAAGTCTACAGCTGGCTTCACAGCTTCCCCAGCACTTCACAGCTTCCCCAGTAAACTCAACATTTGTGTAGCCTCACGAGGACAAAAGAGAAGCGGAGGAAGGAGTTTACTTCTGTTGTAGTGTTCGCTGTATATATTATGTGAAGGGGCTTCAGCAGAATGTGTATGTTTAATGTCTCAAAGTGGTGGGAAAACAGAAATGTGCGGCATTCAATCTTGTGGTCAATAAATGTAGAGGACATGACAAACGGGGACCATAAACCCCAGCAGGACCTTTTCAGAAGCTGTCCTATTCACTGCCTGATTGGCCAAGTCTTTTTAAACTGTCAATGGGTGACAAATGCTTATTTTGGGGGTTTGAATGGCGATCCTAGTTAAAATGCCAATCTTGAACCCCTGCACACAGTCCAATGTGTTTCAATAATTTCGTATGACTCACTGTCCTTTAGATGACACAATACCGGTGCATTCACTGACATCAGCAAAGGCATTCCTTTAGCTTTACGTTTGAGAGGGAAAAACCTTTCCATCACACTTCATAAACCCGGTGAAAAGTTGTTCCATTTCTCATTGTTGCAATACGTTTTGTCTTTATTTACTGATTGATTGATTCTAAATTGTTTAATAGGCACATCCACCATTTTGTCAGTATCCTGAGTAACAAAGGTCATTTTAGGGATGATGAATAGAACCCATCTGCAGATGGCCAGGCCTGTGGGTAAAACTCAATCATAGAGCAATGTTTTACACAAGTGCATAGAGTAGGCAATTTAAATTACTGAAAATGTGTATTGTTAGTTGTTTTGGACATTGTCTAGGCCTATATGATCAGGACTATTTTCTAAGTAAGAGAACATTAAACTTTTTTTTTGGGGGTGTAATTAACCTTTCATTCAAGTGTGCAGCTAGCAAGAGGCTGTTTAGTGGTGTTTTTGTAGCGCACGTGATGGTAGTTTGCTAAACAAATACCCACTGGATTGATGAAAATAATCATTATACAATTCTGCCAGGTGAGCATAGGCTACTTTGTAGTTAACAACATTTAACTGAGAAAGTTTTTGGGAAAGCCTTTCAATCTACCAGAAGACGCTAACAGCAACACGTGGTAGAGGTGCGCAATGCACACAGACATGCGTTCTTCTTGCCTCTTCAGAAAGTTGCAGTAAATAGGAATCGCTGATGCATTCTGGTCATGTCTTATGATACATTTGGGCAAGTTAATTCATTCTCAATACATTTAGTTGATTCCCTACTATGGTCAATACATTTTTGCATAGCCTACTGTTGAATTCCTTTTTAATGCCTGGATTCCAGGGGGGCCCAAACTATAATATTTGGATCACAGTGAGGCTCTCCACTACCAAGCCTTCTTGGCACCACGACACATAGCATGACTGGCTTTGTGAAACTCGTGAATGCATGCATCAGAAAACACAACTTCCCATTTGAAGTTTCTTCTTTAGCCTTGACAGAGGATTTTTGTATCCCATAATGTTCAATATTTATAGACATGTATTGTTTTATATTTTGAATTAGAATTATGATGAAATAGACTACTTGTGCAAGATTATTTGATGATCAGCATGCAATAGAACATTTAGTCTCTCTGAATCACAAGATCTTCGTGTTCTCTGTTTATTTCCCCAAAAATGTATGTACTGAACCCAGTCCAGAGTCACCCGGGGTGACTGAAGAGGGAGCACAGATATTTGGGGAACCTAGCTGTAGGACTTATGTTGCCCTGACTTTATGACATTTAACTGATGTAATGAAATTAAGGGGAACTGGTGTGTGTGCTGAAGGTTTTGGGAGAAGTCAGGAATTTCATTAGATAAATTCCATAAAATGAATGCATTCATTATTTTCATTCAATTCGGAAATGTATGGAATTTTGAGATGTTTTTTTTAATGTATTAATTCTTAGAATTGATCCTTATGCAGAGTATGCAGTGCATAATTGTTCTACTCTTTACAAAACTACATGCTGATTTGCGCTTAGACTTATATTTATTTGTGATGAGCTTGTGATCCAAAGAAATCCTAATTCTGTGTTGTAATGTGTCATAAGCATACGGTTTAGACTTTACATCTGTACTCGAATGTAAGGAACTAGAATCTGTTTGATAAGGCCTCAATGCTCATAGGAAGTGTTTTCTATACTTGTGCATCTGCTCTAACTGAATCCTACAGTGTTAATTAACTCCAATTTCATTTGCGGTACAATGAAGGGTAGTCATCCTCCCTTTTATAGTCACTCCTTCAAAAACGTGATTTTGTGTGAGTGATTCCCATTTCCCCCAAAAAATTTGCAGTCACTTGTTTGAATAGACTGGTTTTTATAAACATTTCCCATCAGACTTCCTATTTTCTGTTTAGCTGTGTCACCTATTTATTTCTGCCCTGTCTTGTAAGATACTAAAGAGTTACGTCAAATGTATATAGACAACGTAACAAGGTTGTGCCTTGCGCTATTGCATACAGTCAGTCATATCCCCCCTTGGATCTATTTGAAATGCTGTTTGATCACAAAATAAGTATTGGATCACTATGCTGTGTCCATGTAAAAAATAAAGTCTGAGGCTGGCTAGAATGGAATTCCCCTTATCCCATGTTAGTGAAGGAAGTCTACCCCCACACTCAGTCATGTATTCACAGGGGGCTTTGGCTAAAGTACCTCCAGTATCTGTTCAAGGAATTAGGTTCTTATAGGTCCCAGGAGAAGTGTTTTCCCCACCCTTTTTTGGATATGTCAAAGTTGATGTTAGTTTTTATAACCAACTCCATTTTAGGCAGGCAATAGGACTTGGCTTGTTTGAATTAGGTCCTTTGAGAAATTCCCCCATATAGGGTTGCCTTTCAAAAGTTAAGAGCTAAATGTAATTTTTTAGCTTTACAAAGTATTCTAGCAAAAACAATTGTTGGGCTGTGTGTCGGTTGCAGTTAACGCCATCCATGTAATGTATTTGTTTGTAATGTTTCCTTGATATCTCATGTCCATTCTCATTTGGAGTTGTGACAGAAGTCTTAGGAAGTTTCCCATGTCAGGTCATATTTCTTTCAAATATTAGGCCAGGAATAATTTATCTTTCATCACGTTAATTAGCATCTCTTCAAGTGACACCGGACACTGGGTTTAATGACGCACATGTAGTATTGCTGCCCCCTTCCCTCCCAAAAGACTCACAAAACACTACTAAGAAAGTGTTGGCAGTCTGCCTTTAACCCGCAGACCTAAACTCACTGTGTCAAACCCCAACAGACTAATAGATCTTTCAAATCCATTCCCGCCATGCAGCCCACCCCTTCATCGCCGTTTCCGGTGTGCTGTGTACTAACTTCCTGTTTCTCTCCTGTAGATGAGAGCAGCGTCTCCCTTCTGCAGCTGATCGGGGACCCTCCCCCGGCTGAGATCACCAAGGTCTATGGCCCCGACAACAGCCCCGGCTACGTGTTCGGTCCCGACGCTAACACGGGCCAACTGGCACGCGCCCATCTTCCCAGCCCCTTTTACCGGGACTTCTCCCTCCTCTTCAACCTGAAGCCCCAGTCCACCAATGGTGGCGTTATCTTCTCGGTCACGGACCCCTTGCAGCAGATCATGTATGTGGGTGTCAAGCTGTCGCCCGTGAAGGCAAACCGGCAGAACGTAATCTTCTACTATACGGAGCCCGACTCGCAGGAGTCGTACGTGGCGGCCACCTTCCCCGTGCACAATCTGGCTGACCAGTGGAACCGCTTCTCCATCTCCGTGCTGGACGACAAGGTCACCTTCTACATCAACTGCGACGACCAGCCCCAGGTGGTGCGCTTTGAGAGGTCCCCAGACGAGATGGAGTTGGAGTCTGGAGCCGGGGTGTTTGTGGGCCAAGCTGGAGGGGCCGATCCCAATAAGTTCCTGGTATGTATCATGCTATTACTGTATCTTTTGTTATCAGGGTCAGTGGCCGTTGTGTTTCAACTTGGTCGATGTGAGAAATGAATACCTTTCCTAGACTGATGGACTTGAAATGCAGTTCTACCCCAAACCCTGTCTTATATTTAACTTACAGATGACGGATTTTAATTTGATCCCTCTTTTGTGGCATTAGGAAATTCAAATGAGCCTTGTGAAACCCGCAGTTCTCTTTCTCTTCATGGAGTCATTCGGACCAGTGGGGCCATATTGGTCCATAATTCCGTTAGTGTATCCATTGTCACATAATGAATGGTGTGAAAACCAATAATAGGCTACTGTTTGTGATTCCCTGGCTCATTTGGGCCATCAGAGGACATAATAGCGTTTCTAGCGAACCTAAGGTTACGATTGAACTGTCAAATTGTAGTTCAATCCTGGTCTAGGGTGGTCTAGCGGTTAGGGCCCATTGCCTTCAGCGTGCATATAGGCCTACTGTGTCAGTGTGAGTTCAATTCCAGCCCACGCCCTTCTGGCACAAATAACTCAATCCACCCGATTTGACAAGATTTAGTTACACATTTAAAACATGGACAGTCCATCAATATTTTACCCACGATCTTGATAAGAAATTACCATACCAGACTTTGATTTTCGGCCATGGCTTGCCGGCCAAAACTTCTGGATGCTTCCAGAAGCTTTTGTGCATATGCGGATCATGTTCTGCGCATATTTTCAATGCATAGAGAACAGGCTACTCAGATGAATGGTGCTTGTGTAATAAAGTTGGGTCAAAGCTGTATCAATGTTTGCAAGATCACATAATGATCACAGTATTCTACCTAACAGAACCGAATATAATAGCATAGTATAACATTACTGTAAGACAAAAACACCACCACATTTAATCAAGTATGATCATTCTTAAAGCTGCAATAGGTTACGCAACTCAATATTAAGGTGTTCTTAATGTTTTGTACACTGTGTATATATATCAGTGTCAGGGGCAAGTGGAATCAGAAATGAGACCGATCAGATTTTCTGTTTTGAACAAGAGAATTGCATGTCCTCACAGCCAAGCTGAGTCCGGCGTGTGAAACGGTAACAGCCGTGCCTGGCTAATATCTAATAATTATTATTATGATAGATGTATTTTATATAGCGCCTTTCATTATACAGATACTCTCATACGCCCACAAACAAAGTACATCCTTTTTTAAATTTTTTTAATATTTTTTTTTACAAATGTATGATTTGTATGATATGATTGCCCTCAATTGGCCTGCTTTAAATCAAAACATAAAAGTGGTCTAACCCTGAACATCCACCTTCTTAAACACCAAGTTTAATTATTGGACTTCACAGTGGGGAAGCAATAAGCTCCAGCTGGCCCTCCCTGCCACCCCTTGTAAGTCCTGTAGCTGACCTTTCGACCGTTGCTATGCAGAACCCAGCACAAACTGACAGGTGCCCTTGTAAGCAGAGGGTACAAGCAGACAGAGTCTCTGAGCACTAAGCACCAGTGAAACAGGTGCCCCGTTGACCAGGCCGGTTGGTCTTTATTTCGTTTTCAATGCATTATTATCTAAGGCTGTTGCTCTCTCGTCATGCAGTAGATTGTAAGGTGACACTTTTAGTTTAGGGATCATGTAGTGGGCACCAATTTGCAGTTAAAGTGTGTATAAGTAACTAATTCAACTAGCTCTCACAGTTTAATGTCAGAATTAGACGTTCATCCATGTTTCTCAAACGTTAACAACTTTCTATCGCAGGATTCGAACTTGCAAACGTTGGTCCTGGTCGGCCCCTAGATGGGAGACCAGATGCTGCTGAAAGGGGTGTTGGAGGGCCAGTAGGTGGCACTATTTCCTCTAGTTTAAAAACATATCCCAATGCCCCAGGGCAGTGATTGGGGACGTTGCCCTGTGGAGGATGCAGTCTTTCGGATAGGACGTTAAATGGGTGTCCTGACTCTCTGTGGTCACTAAAGATCCCATGGCACTTATCATAAGAGTAGGGGCGTTAACCCCGGTGTCCTGGCTAAATTCCCAATCTGGCCCTGATACCATCAGTCACCTAATCATCCCTAGTTTACAATTGGCTCATTCATCCCCCCTCCTCTCCCCTGTAACTATTCCCCAGATCTTTCTGTAAATGAGAATGTGTTCTCAGTCAATTTACCTGGTAAAATAAGGGTTAATAAATAAATAAAAGAATCAGAGGCAGATGCTTACGCCCATCCGCCATCCCCGTCCACAACGCCCTAGCAAAACCAACTTGAAGGTAACAGCGCTCACTGTTGCCCCTCGTGGCCGGTTTCCTCATTGAAAACTGACTCGTATCACGGGTGACTTGGTAAGCTAATTAGGCCTTTATTCTGTGCTATAACAATTAACAAAAATATAAATGCAACATTCAACCATTTCAAAGATTTTACTAAGTTTCAGTTCATATCAGGAAATAATTATTTTGAAATGAATTAATTATGCCGTAATCTATGGATTTCACAACTGGGAATACAGATATGCATCTGTTGGTCACAGATGGTTTATGGTAGAGAAATGAACATCCAATTCTCTGACGGACATTCCTCCAGTCAGCATTCCAATTGCACCCTCCCTGAAATCTGTGGCATTGTGTTGTGTGACAAAACTGCATATTTTAGTGGCCTTTTATTTTCCCCAGCACAAGGTGCACCTGTGTAATGATCATGCAGTTTCATCAGCTTCTCTATATGGCACACCTGTCTGGTGGATGGATTATCTTGGCAAAGGATAAATGCTCAGTAACAGGGATATAAACAAATTTAAGAGAAATATGTTTTTTTGTGCAGAAGGAATATTTTGGGGATCTTTTATTTCAGCTCATGAAACATTGGTCCAACACTTTACATGTTGCGTTTTATATTTTTGTTCAGTATACATTCAAATCTGTAAACGCTAAGATGTAACATTTAGAGAATGGACTGGGATAATTGATCTTTGAAAATTTGATTTAAAAAAAAGTTAAAATGGGAACAGGTATAGCATACTGAAACACAGACGTTGTACATGCCTTTTGACAAATAATGCAGCATTGAATCCCCATTTTTTTTTTTTTTTTACTTCACTAACATATATATGTCTGTGCTGATTCATGACTTCTCAGACAGTATCGTAATTGGATTTTTTTACTTGCTGTCTTGTAAATTTAGACGGTCAGAACCTGTCTCTGACTAAATTGAGATAATTGGATGATTTAGGTAAAATGTGGTCAGAGGGAACAATGATCGTTTTAGTGTGAATGGGCAATCCAATAACCTCAAGGTGAGGGAGTTGTCTTTTTGTGCTTATTGACACAGAGCGATAGAGACATTAAAAAAGAGAGGGGCAGAGGTTAATTTCATGTCCGTGAAAAGTTTGTAGTCCTGCTCACGGTTGATTGATTTTGCTGAGCAATTATTGGACACGTCTTCAAGTACAACTCAGGGCATCGGAATTCTCAGAGCAAAGTCCCAAATAGCACTCCTTTGGCGTTTAGACAGCTCGGGCCATCTGTCCTATCTTGGCAAGACCAAATTAGGAGATTTAAACAGAAGTATTTGGCCAAATGTCAGGGCATAGTCTTTTTCGTCTAAGCTGTGTAAAATGATTTGTTTCCTCTTTTTAAGACCGTTGTTAGACTTGCATTATCTGTAGACTCAATGAAGAGTTGAACCCTTAACCCTATAATCAGAAGGTAAAGGCCAGTTACAATTAATTACCTTTTGAGAGGAATGTAGCCATTCAAGTCAAATTTAGATAGTCCACGAGATTGGCATTATTGATAGTTTTGACATATGTTAAAGCTATACATTGTTTGTTGACACAGGCTCAAATTACAATAGAAACATAAATAATGGCGTAATACAACCATGATAAGTTCAATTGCACCTGCTTCCAGGACCGGAAGTAACAGGGGAAAATGAAAAGGCACTTATCCTGTACAGACAGCTTCATGGACTAATCAAATAAATGAAATACATGTCTTTGATAACTACTTAGGGACATTGAATGCTCATGAACACAACTGTGGGTGTTCATCGAAAGAGAAGCTCATAACTAAGAGAGATTTTATCAGTTTAAAACAGGGGTCTCCAACAGGTCAATAGCCCACATATGAGTGGCTCGCCAAACAATTCAGGAAGTATATGCAATTTTTAATGTTTTCCACCGCAAGCTGTCATAAACAACTCTCACAAATATCAGCTCCAGGCTACTATCTAATCAATGCAACATTGACATTATCCCACCCCTATTTAGTCACTATTGGCTTAAAAAGCCAAACCTAACACTATCTGCCAATTCATTTCCAGCAATATTGCCCCTGTCTGTGTGTTGCGTGCCTTTGTCTGTAACTCAGTGTGTAGCCAGTTGATGTGATAAGTCTTGTGGGTTGACAGACTTTCCCCAAAACCTTCTCAATTAACTCCAAAGTAGGCTTACCTGGCAGAAGTATATCATGAGTAAGTATTTAATTTGTATATACTATTTGTTATTTGCAAACTTCAAATCAAATCAAATCAAAACTTTGCCATGGAATGAGCAGCAGCAGTAAAGAACCATTGCTAGGTCGGCACATTCGTCACTGGCTAGATGCACAATTTAAGGGTCAGATGCCCAGTTAAAGGGGAATTATCCCCAAAAATCGAAATATGTTAGTTTTCTTCCAGACCTAAAAAAAATGTGTCTTCTGATCAGATTTACGCACGGACACGGACTCAAAACATCCAATTTAGCTTTTTCTCTATGAACAATTGTCATTTGGAGAGTGAAAAACAAAAAAGAACTAAAACCAGGAAACTTTTAAACAGAGAATACATCATTTGGGAAAATATAAAACATAATTTGGGTGGGGAGGATTTTATAGGGCCCCCTTAGTTGTTTATTAACTATAATTTTACCAGGTATATTGGCAGGAAATGGTGCACTACTTTCTCCTGTACACTAAGGACCTAGGGAAGAGTGCCTATTTGAAAGCTAAGGGAAAAATGAGTAGCTCTTGACATTTTTTAGCTCGTGACATCATTTTATAAAGTATCTCACATGCTATAAAAGGTTGGAGTCCCCTGAATTAATGGGAGTTATTGAAAGAGGCTATTGTGATGGCGAGTTTAATGGACTAAGACCACGGAGGATGACAGAGTGTCATATCAGAGGAGCCCTTTTCATTTCTCAACACTTGGGGCGGCTGTATTAAACCCCTCGGCTTCTCTCACGAGAGGGGGTTTTCCACCAGAAACCACCACACAGATCAGGGATGTATGTTTTAAGACACAGGGCTTAAGAGGGAAGATAATGTTTGATGTGTTTGTTATTGTGTAGAGCAGGGCCAACGTGTGTGGGCTTAATGGGGGAGAAGAATGCTGACATGTGTACAGGCCATGTATTGACAACTGTGTGTGTGTGTGTCTGTGTGCTTGCATACGTGTGCTTCCCTCTGTATTTTCCTTCATAGGGGGTGATCGGGGAGCTGAGGGTCGTTGGAGACCCTCGGGCCGCTGAAAGACAGTGTGAAGAGGAAGGGGATGACTCGGATGCGGTAAGTGACCCTTGACCCGCTACCGATACAAAAACAGGTGCAACAGCTTAGTTACACTTAGCTACAGTTGTTGGCTAAGCAAGTTATAGGGAGGCTAAAACTTACAGTGAACTCTTGGGAACAAACAACCAGTTGTTTCTGTAGGAGTTGGATATGCTACAGTACATCCCCAAGCCCTGTGATGTGTAGAAATATTCAAAGTTGCCATAGGTACACGATCTACGCTAATTAAGCATATTTGTTTAATATGTGTCAGTTAGTAATACATTTGGCTTGAATTGCATACGTTACATATTTTCGGCATAAATCCCATGTATTTCTGTGATGCATTACATGTTAGTTATCCATTTAGTATTAATAACATACGTTAGTGTGTTTATAGCATACGCCTGTGTATTTCTGTGGTGTTTGGATGTTGTGTGCAATTAATAAATGAACATTCCTCTTGATGCATTCACTAGGAAGGAAACAGGAGGAAACAGGCTGACATGGGGAGGGACCAACCTGAACTTCTCCAATAAGAAACACTTGTTCTTCTTAGTTCCCGTTGTAAAACGTTTTGCTACGATTTGTGCTAATGAATGGTGTCTCTCCTACCAGGCTTCAGGAGACGGCGGAAGCGGTGACGAAAGGATACCGGACGGGGAGAAGAAAGGATCGGTATGATCATTTGACAAACATTTTAGTGTTCACATTTGGTTGCCATCCACAAACAAGCACGTTCGTTCCATCTAAGCAGTCTTATGTTTCCTGTTCCCTTTTGGGTCTACACTATTGGAGACCGTGATCTAAAACCAGGTTGTCTGTGATGTTTCAAAGTCAGAGTTCGCCATATTTTATTTTTATTTTACCTTTATTTAACTAGGCAAGTCAGTTAAGAACAAATTCTTATTTTCAATGACGGCCTAGGAACAGTGGGTTAACTGTCTGTTCAGGGGCAGAACGACAGATTTGTACCTTGTCAGCTCGGGGATTTGAACTTGCAACATTTCGGTTACTAGTCCAACACTCTAACCACCCTGCCGGGTTTTCACTACAATGTTCGCTCATAGTTGTTGTTGTGACTCCATTGTGGGAAAATAGTTCGTGAATAATAGCTACATAATGAAGGTGATGGATCTCTCTCTCTCCCCCCTCCCACTTTCCCCCTTAGGGTACATCCATATGGGACGCAAAGATACGAAAATACGTGTTGGTTGAAGATGTCAGACTGACAGTTACGGTACGTGCTCTGAAATCAAATTTACCTGTATTTGTTGGCGTTCACCCACAAGCATGTGAAATTTCACCTTTTGATTTGTCAGCACCGCTCTTTCTTCTCGTGAGCAGCCTATTCCCTATATACTGTTGTGCACTATGTAAGGAACTATGTAGGGCACCCTATTCAAATGACACCCTGTCCTGTTCACTACTATAGTGCACTATATAGGGAATAGGGTGCCATTTGTGACGCAGCCATCCGCATCATTGGATTTTAAACATATGGTCAACATGGAAACCGAGTTATCTGGATACGGTATAGGGAGGTGGTACGTTGTGGGGAATGTATATAGCCCGGTTTCGCTGCGGCGTATCACTTGGACAACGTCTTAAACTAACACAATCGTCTTCCATCTAGCTTAGTAGGACTCGGTAATACCTCTGTCAGTGCTGTTGTAGCTAATATCCCCCCCCCAAAAAATAAAAAAATTTAAAAATACCACACACAAACATTTTCAGCGGGGACCAAATTTTCAGACTACTGGTTATTTCTAAAAAAAAACGTTTGTATATTTTCCCATAAATCTGTACTTTTAATTTTTTGCTCCTAAAATAAAAAATTGCCGATCCCACTGCAGTTCCCCAGCGACCCCAACTTTGAATACCACTGCTCTACAACAAGCAAATGTTGCAGCACAACCTCCGACCAACCTCCATACAACGCTGTGGAAGACTAAGGAGGAAACCAGATGTCTGGTCCAGGTCAGGGCGATGATATCTCCAAGGTTCTATTTTGTTATTTTGACTGCTTTCTCAATCAGACTTAAGTTGAGAGCACAACAATAGAGAGGGATGCAACAGAAAGAGATGGTGGGGAATGTTGTGCCTGTAGCAGAGGTCTAAAACTCCCTTTTTGACCTGCCAAGCCTTGTATGTTCCACAGGGCTCTGGGTGCATGGGCTAACTTTGAAGCCTTGTGCCACTTGACAGTGGGGCTTTCCGCCCACCAGACAAGTGTTTTTTATCATCGTATGGAACAGCTGTGGATTTGGAATATTATCTGTTTCATTACATTGCTTAATGCCTGTCTGACTTCCGCTCAAGTTTGGACAAGCAAAGACGGAAATGCAGACACTTTTCAATTGTGTGACTGACGGCAGGTTTTAGCGTGATTGATGGACTTGCAAGTTGTCATCGTCACATGGTGCACTAAGGGCAGGAATGCAGTCAAATCCGCAACAATGTTCCTGCACCATTAAAGGGCTGGTTATAAGTGTGCGGGAAGTGATGTTGACATGCAGGTTTACTTCCGTGCAGGTTGTATTGAATATTCCACCCATACGCTTAGAAATGTTGAGGGTAAAAAACAAATTGGTAGGATGATCTACCTATTGTCAAGCTTAAGTCCCATTTTACAGTCATCTGGATGAAAGTGCATCTAATTTAATATTTCATTTTTTTTAAGACCGCTCGTGACATTGAAGTAAACATACTTATTTAATTTACATTTCTAATTCAATTGAGTCTCGAAGCTCATGTAGACTCTGGGATTAGGCATGTGTGTATTCGGAGTGCAAATCTGCTCTTTGTGCCATCTTTACCTTTGTTTGCATCAACTTTGTTTTCTAAATAGTTTAGTTCTTAGCACACAAGTTTCAATCTGCAAGTGCAAAATTGGGCTTGTGTCATCTATGGTTAAATTAAGTTGTGTTTTCAAATCAATCACCACCCGGAGCCTCATCTATACCCGCTCTCCTCACTCCCACCTCTCAGAAATTATGAATGCATGGGAGTATAAGTGTGTGTCTGTTTTATTACATATATCCCCTTGGATCGCTCATATAACACTCACCAAGCCAAATTCTCCACATAGTTGACCTCAGGCCCTACAATAGGAAGAATGTTTGCCCATAGAGGAAACTGGTTAATGAAACAGTAAAGAATTCCATACCTTTTCTTTCACATGCCCCCCTCCTGCCGTCTATCCATTGTCCCACCCAGTGTTCCCCTCTCAGATTCCACTGGAGAAAAATACGAGACTTTTCACCTGGTGAAGAATGAGCTTAGAAAATGGGGGTGTTTGGTGTCATCTTCCTGAGTGGGACAAGTATGGAAATGGCCTCTTCTCTTCCACCCCTGCATATTCCCCTACCTCTAGAGCACTAGTGGGAATGGCAGAACTTTGCCAGTCCTTCCTTGTCTCTACTCCTTAACACACACACACACCCAGACACAAACACACTGAAACACACCCACACACACTGACACACACACTCAGACACCAGCTCCTCCACTCTATTCTCTGACCCCTATCTGAAGAGCTGGAACCCAAAACGGGTCACATTCCTGTTGCCAGACGTGTTCCTCCCGACCAATATAATTGCTGCCTGTCGCCATCCCATCCGCACCCAGTGGGAGAACGTACGCCCACTGTCTCGCTCACTGAGAGAAGAAAGAAAAGGGGGATGGGAAGGAGGGGAGTCCAGACAATTGTCTTTCTTGGCCCCTTGACTCTCTTTCCATCCCCCATCTCTAAGCTTGACACCTGTTATTTGATCAGCCCCCCCATGATCAATGTTAGTAGCTACCCTAAGATTTTGCGGTGTAGTGAGTACATAAACTTATGCGGGGCACTACTACATATCTGCCCTTTTTATAGTTTTTGTCGTCAAGTAAACCGTTGTGCATATTATATAACCTACATACGGACACTGTATTGTAGATGTGTGTAGCTATGGGAAAACATAGGAACTTGTGCACTATACAACTCCCTATACCCTTCAGCTCAACTCACTGTTGTATGTTCATAATGACCACACATAAACGGCACGCCACCGTCAGAGCTACTTGCAACACCACTGTAGACGTTACCTCACAGAGGGGGAGAAAGTGTGTTTGCTTGGTCATGGGTATTCATTTGTTTATGGTAAGCGAACCTGAGCAGTTTAACAAGGTGTGCATAAAAATGAAATTACATAATGGACACCAGACACTGCTAGTCTGCCAACCATTAGCGCACTACCCCATAACAAAAATAAAATTTCACAAAACATATACATACATAGCTCCTTAAACTACAAATGGGCTGCCTTTTTGGCAATATTATGGAAGAGGGGAAGCCAACATTGAGTATTTTAAGTACCAACTTTGTGCCACAACATAAACATGTACTCTTTACATTTGGTTATTTTTGTGAGGGAACTACTGGTCAAATACCCATTAAGCAATACTAAGTCAGTTGGGAACTTTGAGTTTCCTTGGAGCTGGATATATTTTTGTTTTCATTCTCCCAGCAATTTGGTTGTATTATCACCCGATAACAATTTTTAACATTAACTTGGCTACATCCCAAAACATGAACTCCATAAATGTCATTGTTTTCTTTGTTCGAGAACAACAAATACTCATGTCACATTATTAGGGATTGTTATTCTTGGATTCTTACAAATAACTCAAGCATAGATTGGTAACTTTTTTGCTAATTTAACACATAAATTACAGGGCATGAGACAAAAAGAATGGCACAGATTGACCTCAGACACCGTGTCGGTGTGGTGCCCTCCCTGAAAGTCGTGAGAGGACAAATTTGCGCTGTGACTGATTGTCTAGAGGTGTTGGGCCAGCTAGCCTTGGATACTCCTCGACAGTCATGTTTTTCACCCATGTTCTACCATTCTTCCGGGGTCCTCTCCTGCCTTGTCTTGCTGTGCTGTGTGGTGGAAGCTGGAGGTCGGTATCTGCTCCGTGACAGAATGTCTAGATGTGCTTGGCTTGCTAGCCCAGGATAAACCCCCCTTGGTAGACTCGCCACCTGCGATTTCCTGTTCTACAGGGCACGCTGCTGCTGGTGTACAGGGCCCTCTGCTGCCTCACTGTGCGGTAGCCTACTGCAATGTGACTGTGCGCATTGACCAGATCCACACACTGGGTGAAATCCCTGTCAGCACACACCTTCAGGGCTATTGAACACACTGGGGTCCTAACTAAGGAACCAATGCTCGGGCACACACTTGGTTTCTGATTCTAGTAGACCAGTAGGCTACAGCTGAACATTTGTAGGGCATTTGATGTTTTAATTTGTTAACATTTTAATTGGTTAATTGTCTTTTTTTTCCTTGCGAATTGTTAGATTCAGTGGTTTAAAATGGGTGTTTTTTTACTACAAATGGTTTTAATTGCTGCTTATCTGGTGTATGGCGCATTGCATAGTCTGTTTTTGATAACAATCTCATCTCCTTACCCCAAAGATACCGCCAAACCCTACTTTGACTGATAGTACAGCAGATTTTATCTTTCAGAGAGGTTTGATTGTGTCACCATTTGATTCCTACTGTGACATGCTCATTAAACTTTCCCATCTACCGTGTTTGTTAAAAACTGTGTTTATTGTATCAGATTACTTGAGTTTGGATTATTTTAAATCTTCTAAGTGTAGAGAGATTTTAGGAAGCAACAAATCAAGGTGTTTAATTATTCTTCTGCTCTTGGTGTCACGAAACTTTCACCTGAACCCACTCCTATTGGCTATGGATGAACTTCCAATACTGTGCCATAGCTGGGGAAATCTTATTAAACTGTTTCAGCAAGGGCTGCCGATTTGAAGTTTCATTGTTGTTTCCGGACATGTAGGGAGTCGTGCCAGACCTTAAGATCTTGGTTGGGGGTCCGGGTATGTATGTGTTTATGTGAATATATATGTATATATAATTTGTAAAGGAAAGTAGTATGTATATCGATATGTGTGTGTGTGTGTGTGTGTGTCTATATTATTATGTGTATGTATATTTGTATTTTTATTTTTGTGTGTAATGTCAGTGGTTGGGGCGGGGTAGAGTGGGTGGCGTCGGACAGCTGGAGATCATGTTTGTGTTTGCCGTTCCACTCCAGTCGTTGTCGTAGGCCCGTACTCCCTGGTTGGGGTGCAACCATCCTCCTGTGGTGTACGTGTGTATGGCTCGTTGGTTATGAGGGGCGGGCTTGTGGTGGTGGCTGGAACGGAATCAAGTATATGGTTTCCCTGTGTTTGGTGCCATTCAGTTTGCTTCGTTTTGGCCACTATGAGCCGTCCTCCCCTTAGCAGCCTCCAGTGGGTGTGTGTGTGTGCATATATATGTATATATCATTATTATTTGTTTGTATGCACAGTACCAGTCAAAAGTTTGGGCACACCGACTCATTCAATTTTTCTTTATTTATGTATATGGGGTAGCAGCCTCTAAGGTGCAGGGTTACATAACTGGGTGGAAGCCGCCTATTTAAGTCGGATGGCATTGAGATAGAAGCTGTTTTTCAGTCTCTCTGTCCCAGCTTTGATGAACCTGTACTGACCTCGCCTTCTGGATGATAGCGGGGTGAACAGGCAGTGGCTCAGTTGGTTGTTGTCCTTGATGATCTTTTTGGCCTTCAGAAAGCACAACCCTCTGAAGAGCCCTGCAGTTTCGGCGGTGCAGTTGCCGTTCCAGGCAGTGATACAGCCCGACAGGATGCTTTCAATTGTGCATCTTTAAAAGTTTGAGGGTTTTATGTGCCAAACCAAATTTCTTTAGCCTCCTGAGGTTGAAGAGGTGCTGTTGTGCCTCCTTCACCACACTGTCTGTGTGGGTGGACCATTTCAGATAGTCAGTGATGTGTATGACGAGGAACATGAATATTTTCCCCTGCTCCACTGCTGTGCTGTCGATGTGGATAGGGGCGTGCTCCCTCTGCTGTTTCCTGAAGTCCACGTTCAGCTCCTTTGTTTTGTCAACATTGAGTGAAAGGGTATTTTCCTGGCACCACACTCCCAAGGCACTCGCCTCCTCTCTGTAGGCTGTATCGTCAATGTTGATAATCAGGCCTACTACTGTTGTGTCGTCTGCAAACTTGATGATTGAGTTGGAGGCGTGCATGGCCATGCAGTCATGGGTGAACAGGGAGTACAGGAGGGGGCTGAGCACGCACCCTTGTAGGGCCCCTGTGTTGAGGATAAACTCAGTCACTGTATCAGTGTATTTGTCAATGCTATTTTCAGAGGCAACCCGGAACATATCCCAGTCCGCGTGATCAAAACAATATTGAAGCGTGGATTCTTATTGGTCAGACCAGCGTTGAGTAGTCCTTAGCATGGGTACTTCCTGTTTGAGTTTCTGCCTATAGGAAGGGAGGCTCAAAATGGAGTCATGATTAGATTTGCAGGGGGAGGGCCTTGTAGGCATTCTGGAAGTTGGAGTAGCAGTGGTTGAGTGTTTTTGCAGTGTGAGTACTACAGTACAGTCAATGTGTCGATAGAACTTCGGTTGCGTTTTACTCAAATTTTGTTTGTTTAAAATTCCCAGCTACAATAAATACGGCCTTAGGATATGTGGTTTCCAGTTTGCATGAAGTCCAGTGAAGTTCTTTGAGGGCTGTCGTGGTATCGGCTTGAGGGGGAGTATACACGGCTGTGACTATAACCGAAGACAATTCTCTTGGGAGATAATACGGTCGGCATTTGATTGTGAGGTATTCTAGGTCAGGTTAACAAAAGGACTTGAGTTTCTGTATGTTATCACAATCACGAAACATACAACCCCGCCTTTCTTCTTCCCGGAGAGTTATTTTTTCCTGTTGGCGCAATATACTGAGAATCCAGCTGGCTGTATGGACAAAGACGCGAGAGCCATGTTTCCGTGAAACCGAATATGTTACAATCACTGATGTCTCTCTGGAAGGTGATTCTCGGCCTGAGCTTGTCTACTTTATTATCCAGAGACTGAACATTAGTGAGTAATATACTCAGAAACGGTGGATGGTGTGCTCAGGACAAGAAACATCACTGTATTTCACTTTTTATTGACTTATCGAAGTCCTTCTACACTGTTGACCATGCCCTGCTGTTGTATAGACTTAAAAAGGTTGGTTTAGTGTTGAATCATAGGTAGTTTTGGAACCAATCCAATCAATCTGACAAAACAGTGTGTAGCACAGGAGGGTATAAAATCGGAGTTTCGAAGGCTTACGAAAGGAGTTCCCCAGGTCTGATCCTTTTTACACTGTATGTACATTATATAGGGAAGACTTATATATATACTCTGCCAGTATCCATCTGTATGCAGGTGACACAATTATTTATTCTGTCACTAATATTGAGATGGCTTTTCAGGACTTTTGATGCCATTCGAAAGCAACGTTTCTGATTAGAAATTTGAGCTTAATGCAAGGAAAACTAAATGTATGGTTTTCACTTCACTGAAGGTAAACAGATGTAGTTAGTCACTTGCCAGGACAGCAAATTGATAGGGTCACCTCTTTGGGAATTGGTTAGATGAAAATATGAGTTTTAAACAGAACATTTGATAACTTGACCCAGAAACTGAAATTGGGGGTTTTATTTTAAGAACAAATATTGTTTTTCATTGTCAGTCAAATGATATTGTTCAAAGCACTTTTTTATTGGTGCTGGATTATGGTGAAATTATTTATATCCAGGTCTCGGCAAGTACCTTAAACTCTGGACACATTTATCACAAATTCTAGACCACTCACGCATCACTGTGATTTGGATGCCATGGTGCAATCAGTTGAGGCTCCTCAGAGGAGGAAGGGGAGGACCATCCTCCTCCGTTATTATTTTTATTTAAAACTATGCTAAATATAATCACGTCACCAAATAATTGATTAAAACAAAATGTTTTGCAATGAAGGTCTACAGTAGTCTCAACAGCACTCTGTAAGGTAGCACCATGGTGTAGCTTCCATCCTCCTCTGGGTACATTGACTTCAATACAAAATCTAGGAGGCTAATGGTTCTCACCTCCATCCATGGACTTACACAGTAACTAACGTCCTCCAACCTATCAGAGCTCTTGCAGCACGAAGTGACATGTTGTCCACCCAATCAAAGGATCAGAGAATGAATCTAGTACTGAAAGCTAGCACAGCAGTGCTTAAAATGTGGAACTAACTAACGCGTTAGTTCTGTTAGCGATGTTGACTATGACTTTACTTTAGCTAATATGGTGACAATGTAGGTTGTGTGTAGCAGTTATATGGTTTGGCTTGGAAAAGTGTTGTGCATTGACGTCCGCAAGTGAGAGGAGGAGAGTGCATAGGAATACAACATGGCTGTTATGAAAGTGAACTGTATACACGTGATCAGGGGTGTATCCATTTTGCCGATTCTGTTGAAAAACATTTCTTAAACAGAGCAAAACAGGGATAAACATACCTGAATTCAATAGAAAATCTTGTTTGCAACTGTTGGATAAATGAGTACATCGTATATCAGATAGATACAGACAAGACCAACATGGCGCCAACAGAGATGGTCGCCTCGCTTCACGTTCTTAGGAAAATATGCAGTGTTTTGTTTTTTTATGTATTATTTCTTACACTGTTACCCCAGGAAATCTTAATTCTTATTACATACAGCCGGGAAAAACTATTGTATATAAGAGCAACGTCATCTTACCAACATTACAACCGGGAATATGACTTTCCCGAAGCGGATCCTCTGTTTGGACCACCACCCAGGACAATGGATCGGATCCCAGCAGGTGACCCAAAACAACGGCACCGCAGACGGAACAGTCTTCTGGTCAGGCTCTGTAGACGGGCACATCTCTCACCGTTCCCGAGTATACTACTCGCCAATGTCCAGTCTCTTGACAACAAGGTAGACGAATATCAAGCAAGGGTTGCCTTCCAGAGAAACATCAGAGATTGTAACATTCTTTGTTTCACGGAAACATGGCTCACTCTGGATACGTTATCAGAGTCGGTACAGGCACCCGGTTTCTTCACGCATCACGCCGAGAGAAACAAACATCTCTCAGGTAAGAAGAAGGGCGGGGGTGTATATGCCTTATGATTAACGAGTCGTTAAAAAAAATAGCAGACATTGAATATCCCTATTTTTATTTTTACACATCTACCAATAGATGCCTGTCTTTGCGAGGCATTGGAATAACTTTCTGGTCTTTGTGGTTGAATCTGTGTTAGAAATTCACTGCCAAACTGAGTGACCTTACAGATAATTGTATGTGTGGGGTACAGAGATGAGGTAGTCATTCAAAAATCATGTTAAACACTATTTTTGCAGACCGAGTGAATACATGCAACTTATTTTGTGACTTGTTAACCAAATGTATACTCATGGTCTTATTTAGGCTTGCCATAGGAAAGGGGTTGAATAGTTATTGACTCAAGACATTTCATGTTTTATTCATTTGTAAACATTAAACAATATATAAGAAATTCCACTTTGTTATTATTGGGCATTGTGTGTAGACCAGCGACACAAAATCTCAATTGAATGCTTTTTAAATTCAGTCTGTAACACAACAAAATGTGAAAAAAAATCAATGGGTGTGAATACATTCTAAAGGCACTCAATGAATTAGCCTCTAATGAATTTGAGAATGATTCATTGCTGCATTTGGCAGGGTTAGAAGAACTGAACCGATGGACATGGGGTCATGAAATTTGCCATGTAAACCTTATGTATATGTCCTTAAAAGTGTATCTGCTGCATTCAAATATAACCGACCTACAGCACTAGACTGAACTTCACTTGCGTCCTTGCTTCTTCCTGGTGGTATTGAGAGAGAAGCATGGTAATGCTTTCACTGATTGCACATAAAAGGTAGTTCCTACATGATATAGTGCTTGCTTTGTTATGCAACTGATCTTGTGTCCTTTCTGTCATTCTGTGAACCCTGTTCATTGCTGCGCACACCTATATATATTTATTTATGTTTTTTTCTCTTTGGAGCCCATCTGGATGTAGTTTTATATTGTTGTTTTTTTAATGTTGTTTTACCGTCTTCCTCCAGACTACACCAACGTCATCACGCCCCATTCAACAGCCCCCGGTGACCCGGAAACAACCAGAGGTGTCTCCCAAGAAAGAGAGGGGTGAGTTCTATAGGTCCTAGTCTAGACAAGGCAGACTGTATGGGTTTACAAGACCACTTGTCTCGTTGTTAATAATATTAATATATAATTTATGTTATTGATTTGTTTTATATGCATCTGTATTATGTTTTCATGTAGTAACAGTGGCCACTGATAAATATTGACATTCACCAAATTTGACATGAAGGTTATGATATTATGAGAAGTTACTAAAATACTACAGGTGTTTTTACATTAAGCCATGTCTTTATAACATTGCTTTACAGAACAATTGGTGTGATGTTTTGTAGGCATGGAAGTAACTGCTGACAAGTATTACATTTAGGGATGTCAAAGTTAATCGCATCTCCATTTCTTCACCGCAAGGGCACTTTTAGGCGAACGTGTTTTCGCAAGGACCCTTTTAAGCCCAACACACAACATGCTCTGTGCAGTGTGCACTTGGTAGCGCTGTCTGTCTCTACTGTGGTACTTCAACAGCCACTATGCGTGCAGCTTTGAGCAACCATTTTGAAGGAAGATTAACCTGAAGTTAAATCATACACATTCCCATTTCTTTACCTAACATCATAAACATCCGAGCTACCAGCTCTCTCGCATTGGCTTTGAGACACACGTATTTGAGCCTCTTCTTGCGATCACACGACACACTTCTATCTCACGCATTGAAAATTACTGTTTTTAAGTCCATTGGCTTGTGCGTTAACTTTTCAAATGTGCTCCAAATCGTTTTAAAATAGCATCTGCGACTGCATCTGCAACAACACCCGCGGAACCTCTATCATAACCTGTCTTGCCCCAGCACTGTGAACCACGGCACATTGAAGCATTTGATTGGTCTTGTTATGTTAGGGATAGGATGCGCGTTTTAAATAAACCCCCCTCAAGATTAGAGTGGAGTTGAATGGAGGGGAGAACGTTCTCCGCTGAGTTTATAGAACGGTAGCGCTGTTTTATGTACAATGTCAACTAAATGAGGTTGCTGTTACTCCCATCCCTTTTGCAGAATGCAGCTTTTTGACAGCATGTCCTAAAGTCAATTTAAAACGCATGCATTAATCCCCTCGTTTGGTGATTGGTGTTTAAACTGTGATCATGAAAAGGCAGCAGACAGCCCTACAGTCTGTTTTAGCAGGGGAGTTTGGTAGGGTGACCTGATTTGTAACTATGAAAATAATTTTGTCAAACAGATTGGGAACCCAAAAGTGTAAGTTTGATTCTAGAAGGGGGACAATACATATAAACATTATTTGGTTAGGGTTTAGGGGCAGATTTATGTAGTCTTGTCTTTAGGAGATTTGATTATTTATTTACTTTATTTAGTCTGATCAGCTGAACAATTCTCATTCTTAACAAAGAAAACTTCTGTTATTCCCCAAACTTAGTATTTTATTATTCCAATTTTGCCAGCGTCTAATATGCCCACTTGTGCCTTTGAAAATTAATTGTATGAATCTATGTATTTTTGCAGCCATTAGTGGACAGTTTTGAATAAGCATTGGATATTAAATGCTCCAGGCCATTTTAGTATTGTGCACAGGCTAGGCAGAGATGGCGGAAGGGAACTCCCAACTCATAAACACACCGTATATTGTGTCTATGTATATTAAGATGATGGCAAGGATCTTCAACTACTAGGCATAAACCACCTGAATATTGATATTCATTTTTGAAGGTTGTATGATTGAGAAGTTAATTGTTATAACAAGAACATTTTCAAACGCCCAGCACTTGGCTAACCCTCCTGGAGTACAAATAAAAAATAAATACAAATAAATGGAGAGCAAGCAGGATTTTCTTCCAGACTGATTTGAATAATTCACCAAAATTACGAAATGTTTGTGTCCTTACCTAGAAAGCAGTCTATGTACAAGGAGACTGCAATCTATAATTTGGTTACCCACTCACTGCCATCAACCATTAGTATTTCCTGTGCAGAGCATTCCCACTGACCTTTCCACTGCTTCTCCTTTTGCCTGTCTCCCCATCTAATTTCATTACTGTCTGAATGTCTGAAGTGTCAAAACACCTAAAAAATATATGTTTAAAATATTAGCATACTTTACATTTTCTCCCTCAATTGTCGCTAAGTTACGAAGTCGTCAACATTTTTTGTGTTCATTTAATATTCAAAGCTTTTCCCCCCCTCTGGTCATAGGCCTAAGCCATGTAAAAAAGACATATAATTGCATGAAATTAGCTTACAAATGTTACAGACCCCCTTCTAGGCTAAATCTCACTCCAAGCGTTCTTAAAAAGTTGGCAACCCTGCATAATTTGTACAGAAGTAGCTCGCTAGTTATGCTAATGAAAGCTAGCTAGCTAACCAAAATAATGTTTACAATGTCTCTTGAATGTCTTTTGATTCAACTAACTTCCCACAATGTCAAAAGATTTAAGCAAATTATAGGGTATTGGTGGACAAAAGGGTAGTGTGGTTCTGGTGTTATACTTTGTATTCCATGTTACAGAGAAGCTTATCAGGAACACAGCACGTTATTCCATGAGGATGGGATTTACCATGGCTGAGATATGTTATCCTATTTTCAAGTTATCGAAAAGGTCAGAAAGGTTGCAGACAGGTCAATGCTAGTCCCTAGTCAATAATGGCACCAAATCACCAGTTTGGATTCTTAAATTCAACACATTTTGTCCAATATCTCAAGATATGTTGTTATGAAATGTTCAGGGCTGATGTAGAACACCGAGATTAAAATTGAAGTAACTTTGATTAAATACTATATTATGCAAATTAGAGCAGTTATTATTCAAATTAGCCAGTACGGAATAAATCATTAATAATTTAACACCAATAATTTAAGGTAGGTTGTTCATATTATTAACAAATCTTCATGCTTTATGCAAAACAGAGTTTGTAACAATTTATGAAATTAGAATACAACTTTTTATACAATTGTATGCAAATTAGATACAAAATATTTTAGCATGTTAAGCCCATTCATTTAAAGTAAGGTGGTTATATTATTAACATGTATTGAGTACTAAAAAAATATATATTAGAACACAAGGCTTGCACTGGAAAGAAATATGTGCGCATTTAGCTATAGGCCTATTCCAAAAGTGCGCAACAATGCCCAATTTATCATAACCATTACAGATGGGACTAAATTGCCCCATATATATTCAGTCAATAAAAAAGCAAGTGCCATTTAAAATGAAATTGTTGAAACCATAATATCAATTGGTTATATTATATCGTGGAACATAATCTTCAAAAAGGCAGTTCCCTCAGCAGTGGCACTTGCTTGAAGAAGCCTATGGCTGTGCAATGACACAGCCTTGTTTTGATACTTTAGCAGACAAGAAGATATTAATTCCAGAGCCCACATTACATTCAAGACACCTATTTTATAGTGAAAAAAAGTAACAGAATAAAGTATAACAGATTATTTTTCAGAATGAAAACAGTTGCCACTGCAAAGTGATGCGCATCACACATCTTTAACAGTTCATTTGAAACTTGGCTCAATTTGGCAAGTTGAAAGCCAATTTTGTCAGTTATAAAATGAAATCTGTCCTCTTTTCGATGTACAGACATTCGATGAAGTTTATTCTGCCTGTGTTTGGAATTTTCTAAATGGATTAACAATTTCACATTGAACACTGCATGGTGATGAGTTACGGCCACAACATCAGTTTGGTGAGTTGGCCTAGGCTTAACCCTTTAACCTCCTTCCAGACTCATATCAAACATCTCCAATCGAAAATCAAATCAAGAGTCGGCTTTCTATTCCGCAACAAAGCCTCCTTCACTCACGCCGCCAAACTTACCCTAGTAAAACTGACTATCCTACTGATCCTCGACTTCGGCGATGTCATCTACAAAATTGCTTCCAACACTCTACTCAGCAAACTGGATGCAGTTTATCACAGTGCCATCCGTTTTGTCACTAAAGCACCTTATACCACCCACCACTGCGACTTGTATGCTCTAGTCAGCTGGCCCTCACTACATATTCGTCGCCAGACCCACTGGCTCCAGGTCATCTACCATGCTAGGTAAAGCTCCGCCTTATCTCAGTTCACTGGTCACGACGGCAACACCCACCCGTAGCACGCGCTCCAGCAGGTGTATCTCACTGATCATCCCTAAAGCCAACACCTCATTTGGCCACCTTTCATTCCAGTTCTCTGCTGCCTGTGACTGGAACGAATTGCAAAAATCACTGAAGTTGGAGACTTTTATCTCCCTCACCAACTTCAAACATCTGCTATCTGAGCAGCTAACCGATCGCTGCAGCTGTACATAGTCTATCGGTAAATAGCCCACCCATTTTTACCTACCTCATCCCATACTGTTTTTATTTATTTACTTTTCTGCTCTTTTGCACACCAATATCTCTACCTGTACATGACCATCTGATCATTTATCACTCCAGTGTTAATCTGCAAAATTGTAATCATTCGCCTACCTCCTCATGCCTTTTGCACACAATGTATATAGACTCTTTTTTTTCTACTGTGTTATTGACTTGTTAATTGTTTACTCCATGTGTAACTCTGTGTTGTCTGTTCACACTGCTATGCTTTATCTTGGCCAGGTCACAGTTGCAAATGAGAACTTGTTCTCAACTAGCATACCTGGTAAAATAAAGGTGAAATAAAAAAAAATAAAAAAATAACACTAGAACCCCCTGGCCTTTCAGCCTAAATGTAACCGCTAGAGAACCTTGCAGGGCGCCTCCTTTGCATATTCATCAGATGCATATGTGACTCTTTTCAGCTAAACTAGGTGCATATCGCACGTTACTTCTTCACAGAAGAGGCATTTGAAAGTAAACAATTTGTTTAATCAAAATGCATTTTTGGGCAGAAATGCCTTCTGGAACTTTTGAACTTTCATGTGGCTCAATAACAAATGTATATTCCATCCATAAATACAAATAAAATTGTTAAATTACATGCTTAGTTGTTTTAGCCAATGGGGAAAAAAACAACCTTCCCGCTAGCCATGATTGACTGAGATAATGAATGGGCTGGACATGCCGGGAGATGAGTTTGGATGGGTCTGCTATGTAGCATGCTTCTGTTTATAATGTGAGCTGCTCAGTATGTGTTGATAGTCCTTTCTACCATGTCATTTAAAAAATATATATAACATTCGCCATTGGAGAACTACAAAAGTTTTGCTACTTTTCTCAACTTTGGGGCTATCGACAGATCAGTTGGGAAAAGTGATTTGCTACTTACATGCCACGGTCAGTGTGTACCGGAGTGACTTGACACAATGCTGGCCAAACGAGATGTAGCTCCAAAGAAAACAAAGTTAAATGTTTCATCTGCCGTGAAGCGTTCATCCATGTATACAATAATATACGTTTCTAATTTTGTTAAAGTGTGCTGGTAGCTAGCTAGCGAATGTCAGCTTGCTGGCTCACGTTACGTGTATGATCTGTGTAGTAATATTATTCGAATCGGAAATACATTTGCATTCTTAGTTATAATCTAATGATAGCTAACTAACATCGAATCAGGCTGGTTAGCTTTAGCTACCTGCAGATTCATACTACAGCTATGACAATGTGTGTATTGGTTGGTAGTAGTATGAGTTGGGATTATGGCAGTTCATTGTTTAGCTAGCTAGCTAGCTACATGTCTAGACAAAACACTTCCCTCCAGATGATTACACGAACCATCAAATTAGCCTGGTGTGTCTGGGGGTGATTACGGCCATCTATTGTATTTTATGAACATGTGTACATGTCTAGACAACAGTGACCCATCCACTTAGCTAGATGTGGCTGGGGGTTGGTTATAGCATTTCCTTCACATGACCTATCAATTTAGACAAGTGTGCCAGGTAAGCGTCATCTAATAATTATAAAATATTTGTATCTGGACACTTTCTCTTTTTGATATTGCTACTATGCAAGTAACAATTTAACTGTACTGTTTACACCTGTTTCCTGTGCATGTGACAAATCAACTTTTTTATTTGATATAGTGTGATGTGATAGACGGTAACGTGAAGAACAACATGACCTGCACCAAAATCAGATTAGGATGTCGGCCAAGGACTAGAGTGTATTTTTACCTGAAGTTTTTCCTTATTGTAGGCTACTACTTTATCCACTTTTAATCTTGAAATCTTTGGTTGTTTACTAAACTAATCACTCTGTTTAGCAAATGGCCTCACATGAATCCTTAAAGAGATGGGTGGGGCTAAGGCTTAAGAGGGTGTGAACGATGCTAAATGGGTGTCAACAAAGAAGAGCTCTCCAGTAGGTGTAACAAAACATTCAAGGACCATTTTCTCAAAAGTGCGGTTGAAAGTTTATCAACTTTCAAAGTAGAATTACTTTCCCATTGTTTTTCAACTAGAGTGTATGATATTCCATTTTCTAGCTCTGAGTCTCTACTTTTATCCAAAGTAAAAAACACAATTTCAAATGTTGCTACATAAGAGGTAACATATCAATCCTCAAGGTGCACAAACATAAGCACCAATGCTTGATGAATAGTGCATCAACTATTATAAAGGATTAATTGCATGAAGAAATATTAGTTGCCATTTGTTTATGCTGAACAAAAATATAAACGCAACATGCAATAATTTCACTAAGTTACTGTTCATATAAGGAAATCAGTCAATTGAAATGAATTCATTAGGCCTTAATCCATGAATTTCACATGACTGGGCAGGGGCACAGCGTTGGGTGGGCCTTGGAGGGCATAGGCCCACCGACTGGAGAGTAAGACCCAGACAATCACAATACGTTTTTCCCCACAAAATGGCTTTATTACAGACTTAAATACTCCTCAGTTTCATCAGCTGTCTGGGTGGCTGGTCTCAGATGATCCTGCAGGTGAAGAAGCTGGATGTGGAGGTCCTGGGCTGGCGTGGTTACACGTGGTCTGCGGTTGTGAGGTCGGTGGGACGTACTGCCAAATTGTCTAAAATGACGTTGGAGGTGGCTTATGGTAAAGAAATTAACATAAAATTACCTGGCAACAGCTCTGGTGGACATTCCTCTAGTCAGTACTCCAATTGCACTCTCCCTCAAAACTCTATCGCATTGTGTTGTGACAAAACTGCGCATTTTGGAGTTGCATTTCCTTGTACCCAGCACAAGGTGCACCTGTGTAATGATCATGCTGTTAAAACAGCTTCTTGATATTCCACACCTGTCAGGTGTATGAATTATCTTGGCAAATGAGAAATGCTCATTAACAGAAATATAAACACATTTCTGCATGCAATTTGAGAGAAATAAGCTTTTTGTGCATAGGGAACATTTGAGATCTTTTATTTCAGTTCTTGAAACATGGGACCAACATTTTACATGTTTTTATTTTTTAATTTTTGTTCAGTATGGATAGTCAAGGATTTGTTTTGTATTATTCTACAAAGTCTTAGAAAAAGCATAGGCCTGTAGGCTATTTTCTTAAAAACATTTCAGTGTAATCCATTTGATAAACTTTTAGTTCTAGTAATTAATAAAGTCCGGTTAAAGCTTCTTTTGACAAAGTAGAAACAAGAAAGATGATAATATAACCAGCCAGGTGCATAGGTTAAATGATTTGCCCTATTCCTAAAAAGCACCAGTGCATTAACAATTGTAAAGGATGAACTGCGTAAAGATATATTTGTGGAAATATATTCATGACAAGTTATTAAAAGTCTTTTTTTGATTGTATTGGACACTGTATTGTGCCCTCATATGCCTGCCTTTATGAGTTTGAGTTTATTTCTTTTTACAGGGACAGTGCACATAATCAACGTTTCAGTAAAAGTGCCGGTTTTAGCCAGCTGGCTAATTTTCGAATGCATTCCCTGGGCAGGTTATTAAAAACAATTACAATACAGACAATCAATGAGCAGTGAGCACACGCAGACCAACATAGGACAAGCAAGACGTAGCATACAGACAGAGCAACATGGCACAAAAAGCAACAAGACAAAATCCATAAAAGCAACAAAGTGTTTCAACACCTCACAAGCTACAGACAACATGGAAAGCGGCAATACACAGCTAGGGATTATGTTCACAAATCTGATTGACCTTTAGCCATGTCTTCATGTTTTTTGTGAAAGTGTGATAGGTGGTGCAGTTATCTGTGTCTGATGGCAGTGTATTCCAGACATGGGAAGCTCTCACACAGAAAGCAGATTTACTAAAGGTGCTTTTCCTTAAGGGAACTACACAGTCACCTCTCATGGCAGACCTTGTGGATCAGCTGCCATATGTTTGGTTTTTCTGTTTAATAAAAATACTGAGTGGAGAGGGAGCCAGGCCATTTAGACATGCATCGGTGTATTGCACAAGATTTTCCCAACTCAGGAGCTCATGCTTTCTGAGGATGTAACAGTAAGGATGGCTATTGGGCTTCCTATCAAGCACTTTGAGAGCCTGTTTGTAGACAGACTGAATGGGTTTTAATGTTGTACAGCAAGCTTGGGCCCAACTAGTCAAGCAGTATGTTAAGTTGGGGAGTGTCATAGATTTGAAGTACAGTTTTGCTACCTCTGTAGTCAAACAATTTTGTATAAATCGGAAATTAGCTAGGTTGAATTTGGTTATTTGAATGACCTTTTTCACCTGCTTTTTAAAAGAGAGGTTGGAATCAAGTATGATGCCAAGGTACTTAAAAACAGATACCACCTGGAGCTTCTCCCCTGACACGTAGACATCTGGCTCAGTAGCACCTGTTGCCCTCTTTGTAAAGAACATGCAGACAGTTTTTTTTCACATTGAGATGCAAACACGAGTCACTGAGGCACTTTGTAACCTGGACCATTACAGTGGTGAGTTCTTGTGCAGCTTGTTGTTTGCTCTTTGCATGCACATGTATCTCTGTATCATCTGCATACATTTGAACTTCAGACCCAGTACAGACAAAAGGCAGATCATTAATGCACAGGCTGAAAAGGAGGGGCCACAGTATTAACCCTTGGGGCACGCCCACATCATAGCTAAGAGTGGGTGACAGCTCATTGCTCACTCTGACATACTGAGTTCTGCCTTCAAGGTATGATTTCATCCATCTTAAGGCAACGGGGGAAAAGTTGAACCTGGACAATTTTGTGATGAGAATCTCATGGTTAACAGTATCAAAAGCCTTTCTTAGGTCCAGAAACACAGCCCCAACAACGTCCCCTTTGTCCATCTTGGACTTCACATTTTCCAGAAGAAAGCAGTTGGCCGTTTCTGTGGCGTGTTTCGCTCTGAATCCAAACTGCATGGAGTGTAATGTGAAGGGGCTGTTGTTGAGGTGGGCAATCAGTTGTTCTGCTACACACTTTTCAAGAACATTCGACACCACAGGTAGTATACTAAGGGGCCTGCAGTTACTCACGTCAGCATGGTCCACCAATTTATAGATAGCCGTTATTATGGCCGACTTCCATACCCTTGGAAACACCCCCGGACCAATAGATGTGTTGGGGACCTTAGTAATGGGGCCAATGAGTGACTCTTTGTAGTTTTTAAGTCCAGCCCAAACACGTCTTTGGCTTTGGAGTTCTTTAGTGAGCTAATCACCTTGTTCACCTTTGACTCACAAACCTCCCTTATGATGAAGACGGGTTGAGCGTCATTTACTAGCACTGAGCCCAAGAAACCAGTGGATGGGTTCTGTGTCAGTTCCCTGACAGAGTCAATAAAGTAGGAATTGAAGGCTATTGCTATTTAGACTGCATCATGTGTTAGATTGTTATTCACCATGATTTCTAGTCTTTTTGCAGTGTTACTATGGTCTTTCCCTATTAACTTTTTTCGATTCTCCCAGATCAATTTAGAATTTCCCTTTGCTTCACCAATTATGTTAATAAAAATGTTTGCCTTGGCCTGTCTGATTTCTTTCATCACCTTATTTCTCAACATGGTAAACCTACATCTGTCATGCTCGAATTTGGATTTTAGGGCTGTTTTTATAGCCAATCTCATTCTTTCATCAATTTCCAGATTTCTCCATTTAGCCAAGGAAGAGTGCTCTTTTGGCCAGGATTGGATTTGATTTTCTTTAGGAAACCATTTATTGTAGTCTGGATTGTGGATAGAAAAACCTGACTATCAGCTTCCACATCTGAATAGGACAAGAGATCATTCCAGTTAATTCCCTTAATTGCATTTTCAAAATAATTTAATTCACTCTTACATGGAACACAAACTGGCTGCGCGCGTGCGCTATCGTGCATAAATGTATTTTGTTCCCCTACACCAAACGCGATCACAACATGCAGGTTAAATATCAAAACAAACTCTGAACCAATGACATTAATTTGGGGACAGGTTGAAAAGCATGAATCATGTATGGCAATTTAGCTAGTTAGCTTGCACTTGCTAGCTGATTTGTCCTATTTAGCTAGCTTGTTGTTTCTAGCTAATTTGTCCTGAGATATAAACACTGAGTTGTGCATTTCAGGTAAAATAACAAGGTCCTCTACTCTGACAATTAATCCACACATAAAACGGTCAACCGAATAGTTTCTAGTCATCTCACGTTCTTCCAGGCTTTTTCATCTTTGAATTTATATGGTGATTGGCATCTACACTTTCATGGTATTACCATGACAACCTCAAAACATTTAGTCTTACCTGCTTCTATAAACCAGTGAGGAGAGGGGAGAGGCAGGACTTGTAGCGCGATCTGCGTCAGAAATAGAAAGGACTTCTATTTTAGCCCTTGGCAACGCAGACGCTCGTTGGCGCACGCACGAGCAGTGTGGATGCAATAATTGAATAACATGGATTTCTAAATGTATTTTGCGACGCTCGCACACGCGCCGTGTCCGGTTAGGTAATCTTAGTTGATCCAGCTTTCTAACAGTAGAGGTTAAACTTGCTTTTAGAAAACTTTCTGGCTAGAAGTGTCAGATTATGATCAGATAGCCCAGTAACTATATTGAATGATTTAGTCACTCTCTCTGGTTTATTACTGAACACCAAATCAATCAGTGTTTTAGAGCAACAAGTCACCCTGGTTGGCCCTTTAACTAGCTGTGTAAGGTCAAAGGTATTAGTGATCCGTTTGAGCGTTTTCCTACAAGACTCCCATTAAGATGACCTCTTTCCCAAAATCACATTCCCTAAGCATGTTATTAAACTGATAAAAAACACACTTTGGGTGGAAGGTTGTCTATACATTCCAATAAGGGTTAAAGACATTTAGTGTAACGTTCAGGCCAATACATTCTAGTTCATTATCACATGACCACTCAATTTGTTTACATCGGATATGTTCTTTAATGTAAATCATCAGCCCCCTCCTCTTCCTTCAATCCTGTCTCTCCTGAAAACATTGTAGCCAGGCACAATCAAAGCAGCATATGGAGAGTTTTTAAGGAGCCATGTCTCTGAAAGGCAGAGGTAGTCAAGGTTAGAGTCTGAGAAGATGTTGAATTTTATCACTTTTTGGAATGACACTAGTAGACCGTTGGGCTTAGCTCGTGGGTCCCAGATGACTCGAGAGTGATTGACACATTGAAAAAAGTTAAACTTTTCTGTGTTTTTTGATGGCTGGGTTTAGGCTGTTTTGATTAGGGGCAGTTTGGTAGCGCAATTTACAATCCCTCCCGCCTGCACTGGATGCGGGGAACTAATTAAAACAACTTGCGTACCAGAAGCAGAGTCAGAGATCCCATATAGCGACTTGGGTATGTTTGAAGAGTCAAATTCCATCCTGGAGCCGGGTGAGTCGAGAGAAACCATGGGACCATAGCACTCACCCAGTTCCGCAGCGGCGACAATCAGTGGACGAGGTCATCCACTGCTTTCCACTCCGGTGAGTATCGCTGGCTCAGTGATGTTAGGCCCAGGATTGAGTTGCACATCCCCGGAGAGCAGGAGGGTAGTGAACAGGTAGTTCAACAGTTTCCGATAAATGTTGGACTTGTGTTTGTTACGCCTAAGCGGTTCAGTAGAATAGGGAGAGAGGTAGACCTGGCCATTATTCAGAACATTATGGTATGCTGTGTACTGTCCGCTCCCGTGGAACGGTGAACCAATGTGTTTTGGTGTTGATATTCTCCGGCAGTAGATTGATTGTGTCATCCCAGCAAGGACGCACTGAGATTATCAGTAGAGCAGCTACATAACTGACAATCATGGCAATGTACTGGAGATAAAACACATAATTGCACTTTAAATCTTTGCATAAGTTACTTAGCTGGTGTTGGCATACACCTGATGTTTTAGGTAAAATAACAGCTTTCATAGGAGAAGCGGCACCTGCCGCACCACCCTCCCTTCCATCTGCCATTGAACTTAAGAAGGTGTGGCTCGTGGCAGTGCCTGGTGCCCTGGAGAAGAGGGCCATGGAGAAGAGGTCCATGGCCACCCAGAAACAAACCTTGTCAATCACCTTCCCAATCAAAACCCAGCTCTTCATTTCTGATCCAATATCATTTGCTTGCTTTGTGCCCCCAGTGATAAAGATACAAGCATCCACACATTCCTTGATCTGCAGGAATCAATCTGCTTTTCTCTTTATGCTTCAGGACCACAGTCAGCACACAGCTTCAGGGGTTTGTGTGAGCAAGCCCCACAAACAATTCAGTTGCACTGCACACAGTTTTCATGGCCGTTGTTTCACGTGCACCTGTCGCATAGTCTCTGAAGCGGTTGAATGGCATGGTCTCTCTGAAAAAATACCTATCAGACCAAATTGACTCCACATCGATGCTTTTTCCGCCGTATGCCTATCAGACATACAAGAGTGCAATAAATGCTTTGAGTTTATCCATAGACTTGTCCCACATACGGTTTCCTTTTCTGTGCGCATGAGAAACAGTACAATCTCTGATGTGCTGCAACATCTGCATGTCACATAAACTTCATTATTTTCTACCCAAACTGTGCCATCCCTCCCAGACTCCTGTCTCACCGTGGCAGTTGGGATCACCATCTGTCAGCTCTGTTCTGCGGCAAAGCTCAAGCATTGGACACGGAGGCTCGAAGTCAGAATCAGAACCGATCTGAATCAGAATCAGATGAAGACTCTTCATCAGCAACGTCGATTTCAAACTCAATATCCAATCCTGCAACCGACTCGAATTCCTCTAAATTCTGCAGCATTTGCAATGCTGTCAATGCGTCTATTCGTTTGGTTCGGCTTGCCATTGTGAACTACAAACATTGTATGTTGTACCCAGTGTCGGATTTGGATCTCAGATTTATATACCATTTCCAGCCTTTCATAATAAAATAATTAGACCGGCCACAATTCTTCATAATCATTACACTGTTCTAAATTTAATCATCCTCTTCACCCTCGTCATTCAGATCAATCAAATTAAATCACCCCCTTCACCCTCCTTATCATTTAGTTCATTGAAGTCACGTGCGCCATGATCAATTTCTGTCTGGTTTCTAACACACATTCATCCATTGACAGAATAACATTTTAATTTTAAATGTATTATGTTGCTAGTTTTTGCTTAGTAGCAAGAAGCAATGCTGCCACGCGAGTGGTCATGTGCTGAATGCATGGACATCACAGATATTCTTGGAAAAAGTAACATTTGGAAATAGAGCTGCACCTACTTTAATTTTGAGAGTTATTTGACAAAGGTAAGTGTCATAGAAACTGCAGAGTATGCTCTTTCTGGTACTATATATAAATAAAAATGTTTTTCCTGCATGTTTTTCCTCTGACGGACTATTTGATAAAGTGATGCCTCTCTCCCTGCATCTCTCAATTACAAGATGCGCCCATCTCTTAATGTACAATTTGACAACTGATAGACCTAGTATTGTCACTCAACAGATTGTCAATTTAATCTTGTCAGTAGGATAACTCTTATTGTGTGAAATTAGTTTCGGGATAGTTTGTGTAGTTTCAATGGGCCGGCATTGCAGGCAGACTGGCATTGTTTGTTTCCCGCTCATCAACTTGGATAGAGTCAAGGATATGTTTTGCATTATTCTAAAGGCCTACAGCAACACTTAGCATGTTCTGTTGTCTCTTACAATAAACACTAAATGTGATTAGTAACAGTTACAATAAAGAAAACAATCCTGTAACAGCTTCTTTTTACAAAGTAAAATGTAAATGAGAACGGTATAAACCCGCAAGGCGCACGGTCAAATTAACAATTATTTATCTCATACAAATATTTAACTAGACAAGTCGGTTAAGAAAAAATCCCCCTTTAAATAAAGGCTGCCTTCCAAGCAATGGTAACCTCTCCAGAGAGGAGAGGCAGGTTAAATCATGGGGCTGCAACCTTAAAGAAGATAAAGGATCTAAACCATCTGACCCAGATGTTTTTTTGGGGTCAAGTTTAAGGAGCTCCTTTAGCACCTCAGACTCAGTGACTGCCTGCAGGGAGAAAGTTCGTAGCTGGGCAGGGGAAAAGAGGGATGGGCGTCGGGACTAGTCGCATTAGAAGGGATGGGAGATAAGGAAATGTTGGACAGGCAATGATGCATGGCTGAGTCAAATAGGAATATTGACTTAATGAAGTGGTTATTAAAGAACTCAGCCATGTGCTCCTTGTCAGAAACAACCACATAAACATTAAGGGACATGGGCAGCTGTGAGGAGGAGAGTTTATTCTTTAGGTCTTTTACCATTTTCCAGAACTTCTTGGTTGTTAGACCCACATAGACAGAACTATTAAAGTAACTAACTTTGGCCTTCCGGATAGCCTGAGTGCACTTATTTCTCATCTGCCTGAACGAGAGCCAGTTAGCCTGAGTATGCGTGTGCCGAGCCTTTCACCAAATGGAATTATTGAAGTGGAGTAACTCTGCCAGATCATGGTCGAACCAGGGGCTGAACCTGTTTTTTCCCCCCTCTCCGACAGAGGGAATCAAGCTGATTCTATACCAATTTACAGAGGCCAGGTCATGCAGGAAGGCTTGCTCATTAATGTTTTTGTTAGCAAGTGTCTATAACAAATCAGGACAGGTAATTTCACTGAGCAGCCATCATGAGCACAGGCTGTAAAATCAAATTGTTTGGGGACAGACTTTGTTTAGACAACTGAGCACTGAAGGTGTTACTTGGTCAAGATTGCCACTCCACCACCTTTGGAAGATCTGTCTTGCCGAAAAAGGTTATAACCAGAAAGGTTAACTTCAGTGTTCAAAACACTTTCTCCATCCAACCTCACTGAGCTCGAGCTGTTTTGCAAGGAGGAAGGGGAAAAAATGTCAGTCTCTCGATGTGCAAAACTGATAGAGACATACCCCAAGCGACTTACAGCTGTAATCGCAGCAAAAGGTGGCGCTACAAAGTATTAACTTAAGGGGGCTGAATAATTTTGCACGCCCAATTTTTCAGTTTTTGATTTGTTAAAAAAGTTTGAAATATCCGATAAATGTCATTCCTCTTCATGATTGTGTCCCACTTGTTGTTGATTCTTCACAAAAAAATACAGTTTTATATCTTTATGTTTGAAGCCTGAAATGTTGCAAAAGGTCGCAAAGTTCAAGGGGGCTGAATACTTTCGCAAGGCACTGTATATCATTGTAATTTATTCTTGGCTTTAAAAGTAGTTTCAGACTAAACATGACTCACTCAGTTGGTGTTTTCAGGTTTCTGTTGTGCTTCTTTGGTTGCTTGTTGGTTTGCCAGAATATTAGCTGTATAGTCCTTGGAAATAAGAATCTTTGGTAGTAGGAATCCTTCCATGTAATTTTGTTCAAAATCAAGTTGTAGGTTTGGAGTTTTGATTTGGAGTGAAGGTTATTTTGTGGAGGGTATTATATAACTCTAAATCTGTTTTTTTTTAAAGACATGCTGAAAAATGCGGGAGCCCATCTGCTCATGCACCAGGGCATTACAGACTAGTGCCAACGCTGATAAGTAGGCATCACACAAACTCAGCATTACACTATTGCTGTTCTAAGAGTGAAAACCCAGGTAAAAAGGCTCTTAATACTTGTATTGTTGTGATAAAAAAAATGTACAAATGAACAGTGGAAAATACAAACATTCAGAGACTTGTCCCGAAGCAACCCTTGCGCTCTCTTGGCTGTGTGCTTAGGGTTGTTGTACTGTTGGAAGGTGAACCTGTGTCCCAGTCGGAGGTACTGAGCTCTATGGAGGAGGTTTTCAAGGACCACGCTGTACTTTTCTCTGTTCATCTTCCCCTCAATCCTGACTAGTCTCCCAGTCCCTGCCACTGAAAAACATCCCCACAGCATGATGCTGCCACCGCCGTGCTTCACCGTAGAGATGGTGCCAGGTTTCCTCTAGACGTAAGGCTTGGCATTTAGGACAAACTGTTCAATCTTGGTTTCATCAGACCAGAGAATGTTGTTTCTCATGGTCTGAGAGTCCTTTAGGTGCCTTTTGGCAACTTTCAAATATTCTATCATGTGCCTTTTACTGAGGAGGCTTCCATCTTGCCACTGCCACAAAGGCCTGATTGATGGAGTGCTGCTGAGATGGTTGTCCTTCTGGAAGATTCTCCCAACTCCACAGATGAACTCGTGAGCTCTGTCAGAGTGACCATCGGGTTCTTGGTCACCTACCTGACCAAGGCCCTTCTCCCCAGATTACTCAGTCTGGCAGGGCGGCCATTTATAATGATTGATGCCACTGTGTTCTTGTGGGCCTTCAATGCTGCAGACATTGTTTGGTACCCTTCTCTAGATCTGTTCCTCGACACAATCCTATATCGGACAATTGGCTGGGTTTTTGCTCTGACATGCACTGTCTACTGTGGGACCTTATATAGACAGGTGTGTGCCTTTTTCAAATCATGTCCAATCAATTTAATTTACCACAGGTGGACCACTCAAGTTGTAGAAACATCTCAAGGATGATCCGTGGACAGGATGCACCTGAGCTCAAATTTGAGTCTCATAGCAAAGGGTCTAAATATGTGCAACAAAATTCAAAAAAAAAAAAAAATATTTTGGAAATATGGGGTATTGTGTGTAGATTGATGAGGGAAATGTTTTATTTAATCCATTTTAGGATAAGGCTGTAACGTAACAAAATATGGAAAAAGTCAAGAGGTCTGAACACTTTCCGAATGGACTGTATGTTTGGGGAAAATCAATACAGCACATTACTGAGTACCACTCTCCATATTTTCATGCATAGTGGTGGCTGTAATATTTTATGGGTACTCTTGTAATCGTTAAGGACTGGGAGTTTTTGAGGATAAAAAAGAAACGTAATGACGCTAATCACATAAAAAATCCTTGAAGGAAACCTTGTTCTGTCTGCTTTCCACAGACACTGGGAGATTAAGTCACCTTTCAACAGGACAATAGCCTAAGACACAAGGCCAAATCTACACTGGAGTTATTTGCCAAGAAGGCAGTGAATGTACCGGAGTTGCCGAGTTCCAGTTTTGACTTAAATCTATGTGAAGACTTAAATGGTTGTCTGGCAATGATCAACATACAATTTGACAGAGTTTGAAGAATTTAATGAATAATGGACATGTATTGTACAGTCCAGTAGTACATTAATCTTAGAGATTTACACTGAAAGACTGGGCAAGTCTTTGTTCCTGCTCTCCCCAGGGACAAGTTGAATATTGCATAGCTGTTTGTTGAAGGTCTTAATTTCTCCACTAGATGGAGACAGTATCCTTGTACAGTGCCTAGAGAAAGTATCCACACCCATTGACTCATTTTGTTTGGTTACAGCCTGAATTTAAAATGGATTCATTTTAGATTTTGTGTCACTGGCCTACACACAATATCCCATGATGTCAAAATGTAATTGTTTTTAGAAGTTTTTACAAATATATTGAATATGAAAAGTTTTTAACCCCTTTGTTATGGCAAGCCTAAATCCATTCAGGAGTAAACATTTGCTTAAGTCCCATAATAAGTTGCATGGACTCACTCTGTGTGCAATAATAGTGTTTAACATGATTTTTAAACAACTACCTCATCTCTGTACCCCACACATACAATTATCTGTAACTATCTCAGATTCAACCACAAAGACCAGGGAGGTTTTCCAATTGTACTTATTGGTAGATAGGTAAAGCAAAAACACAGGCATTGAATATCGCTTTGAGCTTGGTGAAGTTATTAATTACACTTTGGGATGTTGTATCAATACACCCAGTCACTACAAAAAATACAGGCGTCCTTCCTAACTCAGTTGCCGGAGAGGAAGGAAACTGCACAAGCATTTAATACAATTTAAACCCTTTTGAAGGTTTATATTCAGGTGGTAATAACTTTTGCCTTTCTTTCTTTCTGTCTTTCTTTTGTTTTCCAGACCAGGGTGGATCTAGAGGCGAGAAGGGCGACAGAGGAGAGAAAGGAGACAGAGGTCCTATTGGTTTAAAGGGAGATTCTGGTTCTGAGTCAGGCACACGAGGAGGGGCACGTGGAGAGAAGGTGCGGACTTATAGAATCAATCTTAAACTACTAAAATGCCTGACAACACATTTAAACAGTGGTTTATATATCAACGTTAGTACATCAAGTAGTTAAAATTCCATGAAACAACCATGGTTGGTCTAAAAACATTGTGGGGTGATCAAGGTGACAGCCCAAAATGTCTATTAAATTTAAATTTCTCTTCAACTATTGAAGTCTATTTATACAGCACCATTCATACACCAACAGCAGCTCAAACAGCTTAATATGCTCTAGGTGTATTAGACCCGGAGTTTAATATCCAGATAGTGAAGTGAATACAGAATATACTGTATGTATTCTTTCTTATGCATATATTCTCAATGCTCAATGTCACAACACTTGCTAGTGTGGAAGTATGTTTTTTTTAATAACTCATACAGGCCTGCATCCATACGTTTCATTGCTTTCAAACAAACTAAAATTGTATGGCAATTTGCAAATACACCGGAGTATTCAAAACATTAAGAAAACCTGCTCTTTCCATGACATAGACTGACCAGGTGAAAGCTATGATCCCTTACAGATGTCACTTGTTCTATCCACTTCAATGGAGATGCTCGCAACTCAATATTAGGAAGGTCTATGGTATACTCAAATGCTAACTTGTTCTTTTCTCTTGGGTGTGGTTTTTCCTACAGGGAGTGCTTGGAGAAAAGGGAATGAAGGTATGTTCAAATAATCTATTCTTGTAACGTTGTGCTCCAAGTACTGTTGAATGCTTCTGCAAGTTTATTATTTATTGTCTGGACGAAGACGTTCAGGTCGAAACATTGCATAATATTGCACAAGCATTCGACAGAGATTGGAATTCTGTCTATTTATCTATCAAAGTTTTCATACCTCGTGATTTTTTCCACATTTTGTTGTTATAGACTGAATTTAAAATGGATTAAATTGTGATGTATTTTTGTCACTGGCCTACATACAATACCCCATAATGAAACGGTGAAATGCCTTGAGTCAATAAGTATTTAACCCTTTTGTTATGGCAAGCCTAAATAAGTTTCAGGAGTAAAAATGTGCTTAACGAGTCACATAATAATTAGCATTGACTCTGTATGCAATAACAGTGTTTTTAGGACTACCTCATCTCTGTACCCCACACATACAATTACCAGGAAGGTTTTCATATGCCTTGCAAAAAATGGAACCTGTTGGTAGATGGGTAAATAAGAAGAAAAAAAGCAGACATTGAATATCCTTTTAAGCATGGTGAAGTTATTAATTACACTTTGGATGGTGTATCAATACACCCAGTCCTTACAAAGATAAAGGCGTCCTTCCTAACTCAGTTGCTGAGGAGGAAGGAAAGCGCTCAAGGATTTCACCATGAGGCCAATGGCGGAGCCATTTCTGCATAGTGCATTTTTAAGGAATGGGTAGTTTTACAGGATAAGAAAATAAACTGATTGGAGCTAAGCACAAGCAAACTCCTAGTTCAGTCTGCTTTCCACCAGACACTTGGAGATGAATTCACCTTTCAGCAGTACAATAACACAAAACACAAGGCCAAATGTACACTGGAGTTCCTTACCAAGAATACAGTGAATGTTCCTGAGTGGCCGAGTTATAGTTATGACTTAAATCTACTTGAAAAGGTGATTCTAACATGTATTGACTCAGGGGTGTGAATACTTACGTGAATTGGCAAACATTCCTAAACATGTTTGCACTTTGTCGTTATGGGGTATTGTTTGTAAATGGGTCATAAAGAACATCTACTTAATCCATTTTGAATTCAGGCTGTAACACAACATAAATGTGGAACAAGTCAAGGGGTATGAAAACTTTCTGCCTTTACATTTTGTACCTTGAATGTGAAAGTTACTGGATGTGGGCCTACACTACCGTTAAACTCCAAATAAACACATATTCTGTTCAGTTAATTTAAACTCGGTCATCCATTGCTTGATTTGGAAGCAAATTGCCTATTTTTCACATCATATATGTTGAAATTAATTCACCACCTGAACTGAGACAAATTGTCACTCCCACTATCATCGTAATCTTTGGGGAAATTCACATTTACACAACATCTGGTATGTGTAGCATGATGTACGAATTATAATACACATAATGCTATGTACAACACATGCAGTTTTATCTTAAAGGTGTTCCTGAAGCTAACATAATGGTTTTCTGTCTCCATACCAAGACGGTATTCTTTGGAAACAACATAGATGTATAACTTTTTGATTGTCCTGTTGTCTACGTAGGGAAAAGCAGGCTTTGGCTACCCCGGTTCGAAGGGTGACCCCGGCCCCGCTGGTCCTCCCGGACCACCCGGCCTCCCAGGGCCAGCAGCAGAGGTGGTATCACGTGGCGACGGCTCCGTGGTTCAGACGGTGGCGGGTCCAAGAGGACCAGCTGGGCCTCCTGGTGCCTCCGGCCCCGAGGGACCCGCAGGAGCTGACGGAGAGCCTGTGAGTTGGCTTCCGTTCCCATCCACCTCCATACCAGTAGAGCAGGGGTCAACCTCCATCATATTTTTGCCCCAAAAAAGTCTCCTCTTGTTTTATCATCAGGTGAATGATAATGGCAAGGAGAAGTACTCAATATTTTTATAGATTTGGTACATAGTTTTTAATTTTTTTGACCTACCCACATTAGTTTATAGGAGCTGTTTAGCTAGTTAAACAAAAGTTAGCCATGTGGATTTTTCCCGCTTTCACAAGATTCATGCCGCCAAAAAACTGAGCACCGTCACATAATGTGACGTAAATCGAGCGCGTTCAAACTTCCCATCATTCTGATACGGTAGTCATTTTGTCACCCTCATCATGGCAAAGAAACGGAGAAATGCATATGATGCAGCTTTCAAGTTGAAGGCGATTGATCTGGCTGTTAGAAAAGGAAATAGAGCTGCTGACAGCGTGGAGGGAGCATTGTCAAAAAATCCACTATCATCAACGGGTTTCGAAAGGCTGGACTGCTGGTGTTGAGGAGGGCAGCGATCCAACATCGGATGAAGCAATTCTGAGGCTATTCAACTCCGACACCGAAGGAGATGACTTCAGTGGTTTCAGTGCACAGGAGGAGGAAGATAGTGACCAATGACTTTCTTGGTAGGCTACTGTTTAATTTTTTACAAGCCGTGTTTCGTTCAAGCCTATTTATTTTTGTTACAATCAGTGTTTTGTTATAGCCTATTTATTTTTGTTACAAGCCGTGTTTAGTTTGAAAGCCTATTTATTTTTGTTACAAGCCGTGTTTCGTTTAAAGGCTGTGTAAAGTTCATTTGTTTCAATGTACCGGTAGGTACCTGCGGCTTATAGACATGTGCGGCTTATTTATGTACAAAATACATATATTTTAATAATTCAGTGGGTGCGGTTTATATTCAGGTGCGCTTAATAGTCCATGAATTACGGTAACTAAAAGTGTGTTTATGCTGTTGTTGCTATCCATATTCTTAAACATTGGAGGGGGGATCCACAAAAAAAAAAATATACAGTGAACAAAAATATAAATGCAACATGGAACAATTTTACTGAGTTACAGTTCATGTAAGGAAATTAATCCATTGACATGAATTCATTGGGTCCTAATCTATGGATTTCACATGACTGGGAATACAGATATGCATCTGTTGGTCACAGATACACTACACTGGCACCGTCATTAAAAAAAAAAAAAAAACATTTTTCACCTTTATTTAACCATGTAGGCCAGTTGAGAACAAGTTCTCATTTACAACTGCGACCTGGCCAAGATAAAGCAAAGCAGTGCGACACAAACATCACAGAGTTACACACGGGATAAACAAACATACAGTCAATAACACAATAGAAACATCTATATACAGTGTGTGCAAATGTAGTAAGATTAGGGAGGTAAGGCAATAAATCGGCCATAGTGGCGAAATAATTACAATTTAGCAATTAAACACTGGAGTGATAGATGTGCCAAAGATGAGTGTGCAAGTAGAGATACTGGGGTGCAAAGGAGCAAAATAAATAAATAACAATATGGGGATGAGGTAGTTGGGTGGGCTATTTACAGATGGACTGTGTACAGGTGCAATGATCGGTAAGTTGCTCTGACAGCCGATGCTTAAAGTTAGTGAGGGAGATATATGACTCCAGCTTCAGTGATTTTTGCAATTCGTTCCACTGGCAGCAGAGAACTAGAAGTGAAGGTGGCCAAAGGAGGAGTTGGCTTTGGGGATGACCAGTGAAATATACCTGCAGGAGCGTGTGCTACGGGTGGGTGCTGCTATGGTGACCAGGGAGCTGAGATAAGGCGGGGCTTTACCTAGCAAAGACTTATAGATGACCTGGTGCCAGTGGGTTTGGCGACGAATATGAAGCGAGGACCAGCCAATGAGAGCATACAGGTCGCAGTGGTGGGTAGTATATGGGCCTTTGGTGACAAAATGGATGGCACTGTGATAGACTATATTCAATTTGCTGTGTAGAGTGTTGGAGGCTATTTTGTAAATGACAGTGCCAAAGTCAAGGATCGGTAAGATCAGTTTTACTAGGGCATGTTTGGCAGCATGAGGGAAGGAGGCTTTGCTGCGAAATAGGAAGCCCATTCTAGATTTAATTTTGGATTGGAGATGTTTAATGTGAGTCTGGAAGGAGAGTTTACAGTCTAACCAGACACCTAGGTATTTGTCGTTGTCCACATATTCTAAGTCAGAACCGTCCAGTGTAGTGATGCTAGACGGGCGGGCGGGTGCAGGCAGCGATCGGTTGAGGAGCATGCATTTAGTTTTACTTGCTATTTACTTGAAGCTCGTTTGGAGGTTAGTTTACACAGTGTCCAAAGAAGGGCCAGAAGTATACAGAATGGTGTCGTCTGCGTAGAGGTGGATCAGAGAATCACCAGCAGCAAGAGCGACATCATTGATGTATACAGAAAAAATAGTTGGCCCGAATTGAACCCTGTGGCACACCCATAGAGACTGCCAGAGGTCCGGCCAACAGGCCCTCCGATTTGACACACTGAACTCTGTCTGAGAAGTAGTTGGTGAACCAGGCGAGGCAGTCATTTGAGAAACCAAGGCTGTTGAGTCTGCCAATAAGAATGTGGTGATTGACAGAGTCGAAAGCCTTGGCCAGGTCGATGAAGCACAGTATTGTGTTTTATCGATGGTTATGATATTGTTTAGGACCTTGAGCTTGGCTGACGTGCACCCATGACCAGCTCGGAAACCACATTGCATATCGGAGAAGGTATGGTGGGATTTGAAATGGTCTGTGATCTGTTTGTTAACTTGGCTTTCAAAGACTTTAGAATTGCAGGGTAGGAAAGATTTAGGTCTGTAACAGTTTGGGTCTAGAGTGTCTCCCCCTTTGAAGAGGGGGATGACCGCGGAAAATGTCTAATCTTTAGGGATCTCAGACGATACGAAAGAGAGGTTGAACAGGCTAGTGATAGGGGTTGCAACAATTGCGGCAGATAATTTTAGAAAAAGAGGGTCCAGATTGTCTAACCCAGCTGATTTGTATGGGTCCAGATTTTGCAGCTCTTTCAGAACATCAGCTTTCTGGATATGGGTGAAGGAGAAATGGGGGGTGCAGAGCTATTCGCCGGAGTAGGGGGGTAGCCAGGTGGAAAGCATTGCCAGCCGTAGGAAAATGCTTTTTGAAATTCTCGATTTTCGGTGGTGACAGTGTTTCCTAGCCTCAGTGCAGTGGGCAGCTGGGAGGAGGTGCTCTTATTCTCCATGGACTTTACAGTGTCCCAGAACTTTTTGGAGTTTTTGCTACAGGATGCAAATTTCTGTTTGAAAAAGCTAGCCTTTGCTTTCCTAACTGCCTGTGTATATTGGTTCCTAATTTCCCTGAAAAGTTGCATATCACGGGGGCTATTCGATACCAATGCAGTATGCCACATGATGTTTTTGTGCTGGTTAAAGGCAGCCAAGTCTGGAGTTATCCAAGGGCTGTTCTTAGTTCTAATTTTTTTGATTGGGGCATGCTTAAGGAAATGGTAAGGAAAGCACTTTTAAAGAATAACCAGGCATCCTCTACTGATGGAATGAGGTCAATATCCATCCAGGATACCTGGGCCAGGTCGATTAGAAAGGCCTGCTGGCTGACGTATTTTAGGGAGTGTTTGACAGTGATGAGGGGTGGTCGTTTGACCGCGGAACCATTACGGATGTAGGCAATGAGGCAGTGATCATTGAGATCCTGGTTGAAGACAGCAGAGGTGTTTTTAGAGTGCAGGTTAGTCAGGATGATATCTATGAGGGTGCCCGTGTTTACAGATTTAGTGTTGTAGGGTAGGTTCCTTGATAATTTGTGTGAGATTGAGGGCAACTATCTTAGATTGTAGGATGTCCGGGGTGTTAAGCATATCCCAGTTTAGGCCACCTAACAGTACAAACTATACAAACTAAATGGGGGGCGATTAATTCACATATGGTGTCCAGGGCAAAGCTGGGGGCTGAGGGGGGTCTATAACAAGCAGCAACAGTAAGAGACTTATTTCTGGAGAGGTGGGTTTTTTAAAGTAGAAGCTCGAACTGTTTGGGACCTGGATAGCATGACAGAACTCTGTCAGTAGATTGCAACTCCACCCCCTTTGGCAGTTCTATCGTGGGGATGGAAATGCCTTCCTAAACCAGGATTCAGCCACTGCTAGGCCATTGGGGTTGGCGGAATGTGCTAAAGCAGTGAATAAAACAAACTTAGGGAGGAGGCTTCTGCTAACATGTATGAAACCAAGGCTTTTACAGTTACAGGAGTCAACAAATGATAGCGCCTGGGGAATAGGAGTGGAACTGTGGGCTACAGGGCCTGGGTTAACCTCTACATCACCAGAGGAACAGAGGAGGAGTAGGATAAGGGTACGGCTAAAGGCTATAAGAACTGGTCGTCTAGTGTGTTGGGGATAGAGAATAAAAGGAGCAGATTTCTGGGTGTGGTAGAATAGATTCAAGGCATAATGTACAGACAAGGATATGGTAGGATGTGAGCACAGTGGAGGTGAACCTTGCGTGATGATGAGAGGTTTTGTCTCTGGGGGCACCAGTTAAGCCAGGTGAGGTCTGCACGTGTGTGGGGTGGGACAAAAGAGCTATCTAAGTCATTTTGAGTGTGACTGAGGGCTCTACAGTAAAATAAAACAATAAGATCTAGCCAAGACAGCAGTAGACAAGGCATATTGACATTAGAGAGAGGCATAAAGCAATCACAGGTGTTGATCAGGAGAGCTAAGACAACAACGGGTAAATGGCGATAAATGGACAGAACAGGTCAGTTAGGTACATACAGAACCTGAGTTTGAGGCTGGGGCCAACAGGTAAACAAAATTAGGTACCGTGTTATTGAAACAGTCCAGGGGGCATCAGCTGTGTAGCCTAGTGATCATAGGGTCAAAAAAGCAGCAATAGGTGATTCCGGGTGCCGTTCGGTAATCACTACTACGCTAGGCGAGCAGGGGACACAGCATTCAGAAAAACTAACGGGCCGGGGCTAGTAGACCACATCGGGCAATCACGTCGGCATACCAGTCGTGATGGATCAGCGGGGCTCCGTGTCGACAATAAAGGGTCCAGGCCAATTGGCAAAGGAGGTATTGTCGCCCTCGAATTAGCTGGTATATGGGCCTAGCTTGAGGCTAGCTCAAGGCTAGCTGGTGCTTGCTTCGGCCTAGGCGTTTTTAACAGTAGACACTCGTTTGCAGCTAACAGCTGCGATGATCCGGTGTAATGATCCAGAGCGGCAGGAATCCGGTGATAAGGTAGAAAGAAGCAGTCAGATATGCTCTGGGTTGATATCGAGCTGTGCAGACTGTCAGGTGTTGTCTGAGCTAAAGCTGGCTGGTGAACGAGAGACTAGTACCTAGTTAGCTGGCTAGCTCCTGATGGAAGTTCCAGTTATAAGGAATAAAAATAGCAGATCCGTACCACATTGGGTGAGGCGGGTTGCAGGAAAGTATATTTAGTTGATAGAAAGTGAGATTAAGATATGTACGAAAAAGACCGGCTATTTACACGGGATAAGACACAGGATAAGACAAAGACAAATATACACATCCTGCTGCTATGCCATCTTGGTCTTTGTTATAGGATGCCTCCTTTTCAACAAGTCAGTTCGACAAATTTCTGCCATGCTAGAGGCCCCCCGACAACTGCAAGTGCTGTTATTGTGAATTGGAAACCTCTAGGAGCAACAATGGCTCAGCCGCGAAGTGGTAGGCCACACAAGCTCACAGAATGGGACCGCAGAAGTGCGTAGCGCGCATCTGTCCTCAGATGCAACACTCACTACCGAGTTCCAAACTGCCTCTGGAAGCAACGTCAGCACACAAACTGTTTGTTGGGAGCTTCATGAAATGGGTTTCCATGGCCGAGCAGCCGCACGCAAGCCTAAGATCACCATGCGCAATGCCAAGCATCGGCTGTAGTGGTGTACAGTTCGCCGCCAGTGAAAACGCGTTCTCTGTAGTGATGAATCACGCTTCACCATCTGGCAGTCTGATGAATGGAACTGGGTTTGGCGGATGCCAGGAGAACGCTACCTGCCCGAATTCATAGTGCCAACTGTAAAGTTTGGAATAGGAATAATGGCCTGGGGCTGTTTTTCATGGTTCGGGCTCGGCTTCTTCATTCCAGTGGAGGGAAATCTTAGCGCTCCAGCATACAATGGCATTCTAGAAGATTCTGTGCTTCCAACTTTGTGGCAACAGTTTGGGGAAGACCCTTTCCTGTTTCAGTATGACAATGCCCCCGTGCACAAAGCGAGGTCCATAAAGAAATGGTTTGTCGATCAGTGTGGAAGAACTTGACTGGCCTGCACAGAGCCCTGACCTCAACCCCATTGAACACCATTGGGATGAATTGGAATGCCGACTGCAAACCAGGCCTAATCGCCCAACATCAGTGCCCGACCTCACTAATGCTCTTTTGGCTGTATGGAAGCAAGTCTCAGCAGCAATCTTATAACATCTAGTGGAAAGCCTTCCCAGAAGAGTGGAGGCTGGTTTTTCAGCAAATGGGGGACCAACCCATATTAATGGTCATGACTTTGGAATGAGATGTTCATGGAGCAGGTGTCCACAAACTATTTGCCATGTGGTGTACCTTAAAAAAAATTATTAAAAGTAAGGGTGTGGATCAGTCAGTTTCTGGTTGACCAGCATTTGCCTCATGCAGCACAACACATCTCCTTCGCACAGAGTTGATCAGGCTGTTGATTGTGGTCTGTGCCGGAGGGGAGGGGGGAGAGCCTAATTAATTAATTACAATTGATTGATTTCTTTATATGAAATGTTACTCAGTAAAATCTTTGAAATTCTTGCATGTTGAGTTTATCTTTTCGTTCAGTGTTGTTTAAAAGCTTTGAAGGATAAGAGAACAATACACTTTTCAGTGAGAAAAAATAATTTCACTTAAAAACATAAAAACAGACTTCTGTTATCAAAGACACTTGTGTTTATTTTAAGGAGAACAAGACTACTTAGCCCAAATTTGAACACCACCTCAGAAGCTTCGGCATCTTCATAATTAGAGAATTAGGGCCTATCACAGCCCAGCTCTTTCAATGCATTGTGGAAAAAGCATGCATTGTATTCTACTAGATGACGAGCTGAAGTGAGTATAACATCCTGGCATTTAAACCATACTCTGTTTCCAAAATGTCACATACTCTACCATTAAACATCCTATCTTGTATGTCTGGTTTGCTTAATATAAGCAATTTGAAATGATTTACTTGTTTTTGTACTTTTGATACTTATGTATATTTTAGCAATTACATTTATGTTGTGTACTTAAGTATATATAAAACCAAGTACTTTTAGTCTTTTACTCAAGTGAATTTTATTGGGTGACTTTCACTTTTACTTGAGTCATTTTCTATTAAGGTATCTTTACTTTTGGGTACTTTTTACACCACTGAATGTTTCCTCAAGCTCGAGGCAGAGTTTCTGTAGGTTGCCACCTCCAACATCCGGGATAAGCAAAGCTTGCATTACCTTTCCTGTGCTTGAAGGAGAACTGGTCACAGTCTCCTCCGTCACCATTGTTTTCACACGCATCGCTTTAATTTCCTTTCTTTCACAATACATCTTGAACAAAATTAAGATATTTTTGAAAATCTTCCGACCATCATCGTTCAGTTTGTATGCACAGCTTGATTTGATTGGCCTGTTTTTGTGCAATGCATGTATTTTTGGGGGGTTTGGTCACTGACAAAATGAAGATGAGCAGGGACTTTCCCAAACTTTCTGTGCACTCATGAACTACTATTATGGATAGCCTACAAAATTGTATTCTGTAAAGGATGGTTTTAAAAAGGTAACGATGTACAATACTTCATTCAAAACACAAAACTGCAGGAACTAAGGTTGCTGTGGGTGCTGCAGCACCCCCTGGTAAATAAAATAGAATAAAAAAGTTACTCAAATAAATAATAACAAAAATACTAAAATATAGAAATGTCACGTATTATAAAGGTTTATATTTTGGCATACCCAAATTGCCTACTATTTAGCAATGCAATTATAGGTGTTCTTATATGGCTATGGAGTTAAAGGGTTAACAAAATAAAATATGAAATGAAATATTTTCCTTTTTGATCAGTATCCATTTAATTTTGTTTTATTTTCCTCTTCTTCACAGGGTGATCCAGGTGAAGATGGATCTCAAGTAGGTTGACAAATTAATGTACTTTGAAAGCTACCATTTAATGGATAACTAGTGGTGCAGTGAGGATGGTTTGTCTACAGGTCAAGTATTTGCATGGCTCAAGTTGCTAGTCTGCTCTGTCTCTTACCCAGGGCCCTGTTGGACCACCAGGCTTCCCTGGAATCCCAGGAGACCCCGGGCTCAAAGGAGAGAAGGTACTATATTCTGTCATGGCATTGTTGTATTGAGAAGCTGTTATCGTGTGGCTTGGTCCCAGATCTGTTTGTTCTGTATAACCAACTGTTATGGTTGTTTGGCATGACAATTAACATAGGAGTTGGCAAGACAACACAAACAGATCATGTGTGTCTGCCCCACAGGGTGACCGTGGTGAGGGCCAGCCAGGCCCCAGGGGACCTCCAGGGCCCCCCGGACAACCAGCGCCAACCAGACACGACCGGCCGGTGAGTCTACATTGAACCCAGTAATTTTATCGAAAGTCCTAGTTTTGTATTTTCTACAAACAATTTGCAGATCGCAAAGGACCCTGAAGCAACCACCACAACAGGGTTGTTGATTCCAAAATGTTCAGTTGCGATCGGTAAATCATATTTTAGCTAAATTCTTTCAAATGAGGGGGAGAAGGTGTCAGCAGAGCTACAGTAGATACATATGACCTGTATGTAATTGCAAGGTAAACACCATGGAGCATGATGACTTCTATTATGTGTCTGAGCTAGTTCACCTTCTTTGCTTTAGACCTTTGCAGACATGGAGGGCTCTGGATTCCCTGACTTGGAGACACTTCGGGTAAGTCCACTTCTCTCACACTGGTTCATCCGCAGTTGTTAGGTGATGCCCTTAGACAGACACTGATCTTGGGTCAGTTTTGCATTTTCCCCCCTAATGGTTACAATTTGGATATGGAGGAGGGAAGCTGATTCTAGATCTGCACCTAGGGGAAACTTCACCCCGAAGCGGTGTTAGTGCTCCACTACACGTGTATAAACAACCCCAAACCCAGTACAGATTTATGTTTTATGTATTCCTCTGACCAAACATCCAACTCGAACGAACGTACAGCGTTCTACCTCAAAGTGGAACGCGACTTAAGCTGTGAAATTAATTTGAAGGAAGTAGCAATTTGGCAAGGCATTAATTTACTCAACCAATATCGAGCAGAAAGCATTCCTTGCTGTATTTCATCGCAAGCTATGATTTGTTACGGTATGTTTCTTTTAAGATATGTTGTCCTTACTAGGATTACTAGAGTACGTACTAGGGTTTGTTGACATTTGTGAGCAGTTTACTCAAACAAAAATGTATTCATTTATTTACCTTTATTTTACAAGGTTGACTGAGAATTGGACATTCTCTTTTGCAGCAACAAACTGTGGGAAAAGTTGTTTAGGGGGGGGGGTTGAACGGGCTAAAATTATGTGCACAATAATCATGATGTATTTTCTGGGGGCGGTAGGGACTGCCTGGTTTGCCTGGCCCTCCTGGCCTCCCCGGGGCCCCAGGTACCTCTGTTGTTGGGACAGGGGTCTCTGGCTTATTTGGCCCCAAAGGTCCCCCAGGACAGGATGGTGCTCCTGGTCAACCGGTAGGTCCTCAGGAAATGCACCCTTCTCTCCATTCTTTTGCCTTTCATCTAACATACCACAATGCAACCATAATAGTCATAAGCATTTGACTGTGTTTTTATCTGTAATTATTTAGAATGGATGTACTCTGCTTTATCATAATGTAAGAAGGAAGGTGACCTCTGCAGTGAAATGCCTGTATTTTTTACTTAAGTATAACCACAAGTCATTTGACCAACTACACTGCTGATACAGTGCGCAAAGTGTAGTGATTATGATTATTGTGATGATTAAGTTAATTAGCATGACATTAAGTCGTAAACCTGCGCTTTTTAGGGTTTACACGGCCTGCCTGGTGCTGATGGTCGCCCAGGAGCTGCAGGGGCCGGGGGAGAGAAGGTGAGACTGAAAAAAACCCGCGTGATTGATCTAGTTCTTTACATCTCTTCATGGCCTCTTGTGTCATTACCGAATGGCATCATTGATTGTTTTATGAAGAGCAATACCTATAGGAATTGAATGGGACCAGTTTATCACCTCTACGTTCCTAATCTACAGGGTGATCCAGGTGAACTCGGTCTTCCAGGAGCAGTCGGAGTGAAGGTGGGCACCAAGCCTTTTACTTTACTTTATTCAATCAAATACGCTATTGAAAACACAGGTCAGATTGGAAAACACAGAAGTCAGATTTGTAAATAAACTTAATGGCCTATTGAAAGGTTCGAGGTTTATGTACAGTACTCTGCAAGGGCTCAATCTTGCCTCTCTTTCTCATGCAAAGCTTCTACTTGTACCTTCCTAGCTATCTCTCCAACCTGTTCTCTTATGTCATCGTCCTCTCATACACCTGCCAATCTACAGGAGGTGCCAGGTCACCAGCATGGCAGAGTGGACTTTCTGTGTCTCTCTAGGGCAAGGTTGTGTTCATTAGGAACCAAAACAGACTGAAACAGGGAGGGGCTATTTGGACTTCTCTTGCAAAACCTTTTATATTGTTTTCTGTGGCGTGCCCTAATGAACACGACCCACGTCTCCTGCTCCCAGTCCCCCGGAGAGTTACTGGTTAGTGTTGGGTTGGATCAAATGCCTTCACACTTAGTAGCTCTCCAGGACCAGAGTTGGCAATCCATTTGGCATATGTGTATGAACTTTAAATTATGTTTCAGGCTAGGGGACTATATTTCAACTGTCCCATATCTGCAGTTGGTCAGTTTCTCATAATGTTGCTTACTTTGCCCTACAATGTAATTAATACCTGTGTGAAGTGTGTCCAACTGGTAGTGTGTGGATTGGATCTTATTATTTGCATATTGCTGACAATGGATGCCTGCTCAGGTGCAGCACTAACGCCAATGAGTGGAACAATATCTCATCAATATGATAATTACTCTTTTTGAATCTTGACATTCCACAGGGTGCACAGGGATTGAATGGCATTCCCGGTCAACCAGGACAGGGTGGATTGGCTGGCCTCCCTGGACCAATGGGACCACTGGGACAACCCGGGCCACCAGGACCCCCCGGACCAAGCTATCGTGTTGGTTTTGTGAGTATCCACCAGGGACGGGTTTACCCATCTCAATGGTCTTAACAATGCATGATTACTAATGCTGTGTTTCATAGTAGTTTTATAGTATCGGCAGTTTCGCTTGTGAAAATATCTGTAAACGGTGCCCTGTTGTAAACTAATTCTGCATTAACATTCAGTTACATTTTATTGATTAGTTTGAGTACATAAATGTTTTTGGGTAACCTTAGTAGGCTATTTGAACATTAATTGGGGTGTCATGAGTGGTTATGGAAATGCCCGTTATCCTGGTTGTATTAGGGACGAAGGAATGAGATTCGCACACATAACTCTGACTTTAGTGTTATTGTGGGTTGATGTCAATGTCAGTGCGAATCTAAAGTTAGGATTCGGCCCTTAGAGACTTAGTCTTTCTCTCTCTCTATCTCGGTGTGTGTAAAGGATGACATGGAAGGCTCTGGCGTGGGAGTGGCCAATGGGGTTCCTGGAGCCAGAGGGCCAGAGGGGCAACAGGTGGGTGTCCTCCGCAGCAGGCTTTTATTTTTTGATCCATTGTAGGAATTTGGCCGTTTTCATAGATTTTCTTACTGATTCTGATGTCTTTCTGTTCACTTTCAGGGTCCTCCTGGCATCCCTGGCCTACCAGTAAGAGCTTTTCTTTGGTTGAATTTCATATGATTTTATCAATAAATAAATATTGTTTTGACATAACACATTGAAAGCCATCTCAATATTGTATCATGAATTCTTATTTTGTGATCAGTTTCAATTTAACGTAGGGCTTGTATTTTTAGGGCAGGTCTGGTTTCCCTGGTATTCCTGGTGAGAAGGGAAGTGAAGGACCACAGGGAAGCGATGGCCGACCAGGGTTGGACGGTTTCCCTGGTCCTAATGTATGTCAGAACCTTATTCCACACTCACACCTCACAATATCTACATAAAGGTTCTAACTTGTGTAGTTAACAGCAACTCAGGTTTTGGCAATCTTCTGGGTGTGCAGGGTTTTGCGCCAGCCCAACACGAACACATCTGCTCCAGACTGAAGGCCATGATTAGTTGATTACATGCTGGTGTGTAGTGCAGCTGGCCTGAAATTGAAAGCCTGTCTAGATTTAATCTGTTCAATCTGTTCTTGACAGCGATTTTTATTTTTTAATTAAAAGTGGGGAAATTTCAGCAAAAAAAAATAAAGGTCCCTTTTTCAGGACCCTGTCTTTCAAAGATAATTTGTAAAAATCCAAATAACTTCACAGATCTTCATTGTAAAGGGTTTTAACACTGTTTCCCATGCTTGTTCAATGAACCATAAACAATTAATGAACATGCACCTGTGGAACGGTCGTTAACCATCTGAAAACACTGGTAGGCAATTAAGTCACAGTTATGAAAACTTAGGACACTAAAGAGGCCTTTCTATGTTCTCTGAAAAACACCAAAAGAATGATGCCCACCTGCACAGGATCGGGATCGGGACATCTGAACATCACACCTGCGGGACAGGTACAGGATGGCAACAACAACTGCCCGAGTGACACCAGGAATGCACAATCCCTCCATCAGTGTTCAGACTGTCCGCAATAGGCTGAGAGAGACTGGACTGAGGGCTTGTAGGCCTGTTGTAAGGCAGGTCCTCACCAGACATCACCCGCAACAACGTTGCCTATGGGCACAAACCCACCGTCGCTGGACCAGAGAGGACTGGCAAAAAGTGCTCTTCACTGACGAGTCGCGGTTTTGACTCACCAGGGGTGATGGTCGGATTTCCTTTTTCGAAGGAATGAGCTTTACAAAGAGGCCTGTACTCTAGAGCGGGATCGAGGTGGAGGGTCCGTCATGGTCTGGGGCGGTGTGTCACAGCATCATCGGACTGAGCTTGTTGTCATTGCAGGCAACCTCAACGCTGTGTGTTACAGGGAAGACATCTTCCTCCCTCATGTGGTACCCTTTCTGCAGGCTCATCCTGACATGACCTTCCAGCATGACAATGCCACCAGCCATACTGCTCGTTCTGTGCATGATTTCCTGCAAGACAGGAATGTCAGTGTTCTGCCATGGCCAGCGAAGAGTCCGGATCTCAATCCCAATGAGCACATCTGGGACCTGTTGGATCGGATGGTGAGGAACTTGCAGAAGAGTGGGGTAACATCTCACAGTAAGAACTGGCAAATCTGGTGCAGTCCATGATGAGGAGATGCACTGCAGTAGTTAATGCAGCTGGTGGCCACACCAGATACTGACTGTTACTTTTGACCCCCCATTTGTTCAGGGACACATTATTCCATTTCTATTCGTCACATGTCTGTGGAACTTGTTCAGTTTGTCTGTTGTTGAATCTTGTTATGTTCATACAAATATTTACACATGTTAAGTTTGCTGAAAATAAACGCAGTTAACAGTGAGAGGACGTTTCTTTTTATGCTCAGTTTATTTTATGTTTTTTTTTTCTAAATATTGGACTTTCTCTCACAAATGTATGCTTTTTTTCTCGGGTTACCTTTTAAATTTCCAGGGACAAAAGGGTGACAGCGGGGACAGAGGAGAAAGGGTGAGTATTTTCAAATGTTCATAGAATTCAAATGTAATTCAGGAGACATAATAATAGGTCAATTACATGCCTAGAGCTTGACCATTTAACACTGATATTGTGTTCAAAAACTGTAACAACCTACCAGGAAATCAATGTGTTTAGCAATTAATCAGAGGGATGAGAAAATATCTGACCCTCTGTCAGTTATTAGGGGCCACTTCCACCCACTCCCATGTTTTTTATGCTCATCACCAGCATGTCTTTGTCCCTAAGGCTGATGTTATCTTGGGTCTGGTTTTTAGGGCGAATCTGGTCGCGATGGAAACGGACAGCCTGGACCACCAGGCCCACCCGGCCCACCAGGACAAATCATCTACCAGACCTCCAGCAGTGTAAGGCCCTGTACCGAAACAACTCCTAGGCCTTACCCCCAGTGCCCCTCTAGACCCTACTCCTCTGGACACTACCCCCTAGACCAGGGATGAGCAACTTTGATGGGGTTGGTCTATAGGGGCAAAAAAATGGAACCCCCCCCACATTTTGCCATGGGGCGGAGAGATGATTTAGCAATTTTATAACAAATTTCATGCAATTCTACTCATTTTGCCATGTAGCGGAGAGAAAAATGACATTTTCGTGATATCTAATTGGTAGTTAGTCTTGTCCCATCGCTGCAACTCCCCTACGAACTCGGGAGAGGCGAAGGTCGAGAGCCATGCGTCCTCTGAAACACAACCTTTCTAAGCTGCACTGCTTCTTGTCCCACCCCGGTTGGTTTAGATAGCTAGCCACTAGACTAACTTACCTATCTAAAAAGCGCCTACCCCAAGTAGAAACCTGTTTTGATCAGAAGGGATTGGATATGTATAAGCAAAATGTCAACAACAACAAAATCCCTGCTACTACCCTATTGCTTATACCAATCCGACTATTTTGAAATCTACATGAAGTGCCTAGAGGGTGTGGATAAGGAGTACCCAACCTTCTGCATGATCTTCTTTTAGCTCTACTGTATCTCCTCCAACATGACGGTTGAGTGTGCATTGACATTAAGCTGTGCAATTTCTCTTTCTGCAGTATGATGGTGTCGTTGGAGGCGCCGGGCCCCAGGTAGGTGTTTTGTCCTGTTTGAAAACACTGTTATCATTAATGTGGCTCAATGTTACTCCAATAGTCTTAAAAGCAAATGTTATAAGAACTACAGGACACACTTCTTTTTCATACAATTAAGTATTAAATTGATGTCATTCATTTGCCAAACTCGATTGATCAATTGCAGTAATTATTCTGGGTGTAATTTGATCAATGTTTGAAATGCATTCAGGAAATCAATCAAGGGCTATATAAGTCACAATGAAATGAAACCAATGACTACAAACCATGGGTCATATTAATTTGGTGCCAAATGGAAGAAAACTGACTGAAATAGGAAGGGACTACTTGAACTTTTCCAATAAGAAATGCTAGTTTTGTCTTCCGTGGCAAAGTGTTTTGCTGTGCGTGCCTGAACACAACTCCTGTATAGGGTCCTCGTTACGCATTGGAAGTGTAGCAGAGAAGAATTCTCGAGACAATATGATCTTCATTACATGCTTGTCCTGCTTTTATAACAAAGATTCTATGGAGATGGCAGTAACCATCTGTTTCCATTTGTTGTATGTAATTAATATAAAGCTACATACCTTCCACCGATATTAGGCCAAAACTACATTTACTTTACATCACACAACCCACATTTAAGAAATACAATGTACAGTCGTATTCCCAAGGGCCTGTGTAATTTTCATGAATTACATTATTCCTTCATCTGGATATTTTATTGATCTTAAATTAAGCAAATGTTCTTATGTTGCAAAACCTGTTGAGAGCATGTAATGCAATGAAATCCTGGAAATGATACATTACCTTAGAGATCTGAGTTTATTGGACAATGATTCTATAGGGGGAGATGATGGAAATCATTCACACTACCACAAAATATAGATTTGACTTAAAGGGATAGTTTGGGATTTTGTCAGTGAAGCCTTTTTATCTACTTCCCCAGTCAGATGAACATATGGATACCGTTTTTATGTCTCTGCATCCAGTAGGAAGGAAGTTAGAGGAAGTTTCGCGAGCCAATGCAAACTATCATTTGCACACAGACTGGAAGTCTATCGGAATAGATAGCCAAAATCCTGAAGTATCCCTTTAATGAAAGTAATTACCAAATATTTGGGACCAGTCATAACCAGTCATAAAAAAAAGCAAATAATCATTAAATAAAATCTGATTTTTCTTTTCTTTTCTGTAGGGCCAAGCTGGATTCCCTGTAAGCATTGAGTTTCCTACAGTTATCCTACAGTTCTTCTAACGTTGTGTTCTAACAAGTGTGGATTTCATAGTGTGGTGAATATTTGCCCTGAAAGACTAAATAAACCCAACATCAGTGCTAGTTTGATGTGTGATAAACAGCACATTTTCTGATCTGTGCATTTTCTGACAGGGCCCGATTGGACCAAAGGGCAACATGGGAGATCCAGGCCAACCCAGTTATGGAGTCAAGGTCAGTGATGTGACCACACAGCAACATTGCCCTGTCATTGTTGCTACAGTGTACCACTGAGTTAGGCCCATTCCCAGCAAGTGTTTATTTTGTGGGGGTTAACACATTAACCAGTTTCTCGCTCTTCTTATGTGTCTCTTCCCAGGGCGAGAAGGGCGAGCCTGGCTCAATCATTGGGCCTGATGGGAATACTTTGTACCTGGGAAGATTGTCGGGTGAGAAGGTGAGCGTGACTTCTGTAGTCAGCAGTCATATTTGACACGTGTGTTTATAGCATATATGATGCTATACATATCTCACATCCGACTCATAGTAAGACTAAGCAATTAGCCTATTAAAATGTTCATCTGCCTATAGTTAAACCATGAGCAATCAAGTATTATGCATTTTGCTGACTAAGATCAAGGACCTGGTCATGAGAAAGGAATTCTAAATACAAGTGTATTTAATTACTTTGGAAAATGAATGGTAACATTAGACATGGCATAAGCTTAACGTCCACAGCATTAACAAGCATTATAAGGCATTATTCGAAGCATTGTGAGAGAGCGAGACAAAGAAACTATGGCTTGTGCCATGGCCCATAGCTCATGGGAGAGGGAAATAAAGAGTGCAGGTATCTCACCACAGCAGGAACAAATAATAGATAGGACAATGACTCTTAAGACCATTTAATAAGCCAATGTGCTGTTTGGATTCAAAATCTGAGTCGTTGACCAATAGTATTACTGTAAAGTTAACCTCCAATCAGATATCAGACTATGTGACGTAACCTCTGCTTCTCAGAGGTGAGACAATGGAGGTTGGTAAGATTAACACAGAGAATGCTGAATTCCTAAGACAACACAGAGGAAATTCTTGCATACAGTTGATAAGAAGAGTCCCTTTGGGGGCTGCCCTACACTTCTGTCTGGCTCGGTCTTATCTGTGTGTTGTCCTCCGAGCCGAGTTAAAACACCAACTCTCCATCTTTTGTAGGGCGACAGAGGACCTGCCGGACCCGTTGGGCCCCCTGTAAGTACTTTTAGGCTCATACTTGACGTTACGGTCTTGCCATTTGAAGCTGCCATAAATTAAAATGGCATGGTCATGGGCAGTGTTGGGATTATATATTACTCATTACATTTAACAAAAGTAAAGCTTTACTTTACGTTACTTTCCATACAAAGTAATATTGTGTTATATTACTTTGCGTTACTTTCATGAAAAAAAAATGGAAATCTCACAGAGCCATGAGGTCATGAGTCATGAGGTCGAAGAAATTGTCCGTAGAGTTCAGAGACAATATTGTGTTGAGGCACAGATCCGGGGAAAGGTACCAAAAAATGTCTGCAGCATGGAAGGTCCCCAATAACACATTGTTCTCCATTATTCTTAAATGAAAGAAGTTTGGAACCACCAAGACTCTTCCTAGAGCTGGCCAAACTGAGCAATCGTGGGAGAAGGGCCTTGGTCAGGGAGGTGACCAAGAACCCAATGGCCACTCTGACAGAGCTCCAGAGTTCCTCTGTGGAGATGGGAGAACCTTCCAGAATGACAACCATCTCTGCAGCACTCCAACAATCAGGCCTTTATGGTAGAGTGGCCAGACGGAAGCCACTCCTTAGTAAAAGGCACATGACAGCCCACTTGGAGTTTGCCAAAATCAGACCATGAGAAAAAACATTCTCTGGTCTGGTGAAACCAAGATTGAACTCTTTGGCCTGAATGCCAAGAGCCATGTCTGGAGGAAACCTGGCACCATCCCTACAGTGAAGCATGGTGGTGGCAGCATCATGCTGTGGGGATGTTTTTCAGTGGCAGGAACTGGGAGACTAGTCAGAATCAAGGGAAAGATGATCGCAGCAAAGTACAGAGAGATCCTTGATCAAAACCTGCTCCAGAGCACTCAGGACCTCCAGACTGGGGCGAAGGTTCACCTTCCAACAAGACAATGACCCTAAGCACACAGCAAAGAAAACGCAGGAGTGGCTTCCGGTCAAGTCTCTAAATGTCCATGAGTGGCCCAGCCAGAGCCCAGACTTGAACCTAATCAAACGTATCTAGAGAGACCTGAAAATTGCTGTGCAGCGACGCTCCCCAACCAACCTGACAGAGCATGAGAGGATCTGCAGAGGAGAATGGGATAAACTCCCCAAATACAGGTGTGCCAAGCTTGTAGTGTCATATCCAAGAAGACTCCAGGCTGTAATCACTGCCAAAGCTGCTTCAACAAAGCACCGAGTAATGGGTCTGAATACTTATGTTAATGTTATGTTTAAGTTTTCTATTTTTCATACATTTGCAAACATTTCTAAAAACCTGTTTTGCTTTGTCATTATGGAGTATTGTGTGTAGATTGATGAGGATTAAAACAATTTAATCAATTTTAGAATAAGGCTGTAAAAAAAAGTTGAGGGTTCTGAATACTTTACGAAAGCATTGAACATACTGTAAGCCAGACAGATGTCCTATATTTTCATTCCAAATCTTTCTCTCGAGCCACCAGTTTTGGTTATAGACCGCACGTTCACAGACCCATAGAATTGTATAAAGAGCACACTTGGTACTAGACTGGAAGGCCTCTTTGGGCTTCAGAGGTGAGAGGGTGCACCCTCTACACATTTTTATGGAGGCAGCTGTCATGACATTTCTCCCAAACAGCCTTTTTCCACATTCTTGAGAAATATGGAGAGATATGATTCTGAAAGTTAGTTGACAAAGTAGCTATAATAATATTACCCAATTTGAAAAGTAACGCATTACTTTAATCCATTACTCATAAAAGTAATATGATTACGCAAAGTTACTTTTGTGAGGCGTTACCCCCAACACTGGTCACAAGCAACAGCAGGGTCAGAGATGTTGTCAAGAGAGAGTGTGAGGCAAGTGGCTGCACTTGTCAGCACCAACACAGATGCTGTTAAGCATCTGCACATGTGCATGACAGTTCACTTCTCTCTTCTGCAACGTGACAACAAATGCTGACCAGTGCACCCTCACTTCACGCAGTCTTTGTTTGTGTCAGAACTCGGCCCGTTCCTCATGGTAATGGCATTTAGCTGAGTTTACCTTTAATTAATTCAGCTGCCATGTACAGTGCCTTGCAAAAGTGTTCATACCCCTTGGATCTCTACACATTTTATTGTGTTACAAAGTGGGATTTAAAATGCATTTTGTCAACAATCTGCTCAAAATACTCTTTCAAAGTGGAAGATTTGTTTTACATTTGTTAAAGATAGCTAGAAATTAAATAAATAGAATATAGTCACTGCATAGGTATTCAGCTCAATACTCTTTCAAAGTGGAAGATTTGTTTTACATTTGTTAAAGATAGCTAGAAATTAAATAACTAGAATATAGTCACTGCATAAGTATACATATTAGAAACAACTATTAGAAACAACTTTGAGCGATTACAGCTTTGAGTATTCTTGGGTAAGTCTCCAATCTTGGGAGACTACTAAAAGTTTTTGAGATTAAGCTCCGGGATTTAGAGGTAATTTGTGGTTTATACAGTACCCTGCGTCACCACTAATTTGCTCCAGACCAGCGCAAGGGGGAGTTAGAGCACTGATTATGCTTTTGGGTCCTACTGTGTCTCTAACTGACAATGAATGGGCGACATAAACCTAAATAGAAACTGATAATTGTGCACGACTTCAGTATTACTTATTATTTTATTTTGTTAGGATTATTATGCTCTTACTGTAGTACTGTAGGCCACTCTCGACCAGTCACGTTGTACAGTGCCTGAGTGGCACAATGGTCTAAGACACTGCATAGCAGTGCATGCTGTGTTGCTACAGATGCTTGTTCAGTACATGTGTGAGACTGGGAGACCCATGAGATGACTGTAGGTTTTTGGTTTCTCTCCCTCTAAAAACAGAAATAAATCATTCTAAATAACAAACTGGCTTTATTTAGAAATTCTTAACAATGCCTCACGCCATGTTCAAGAATGGCTTTTTTCTCACTCATTTTACGTTATTTGAAAACGAAATAATCTCTAAAATATATATATTTTTAAACAAAGTGATTTATTATTATTAATTTAGAATTATATAAAAGCCTGTTGGATATTCTCACAGATATATTATATACCCTGAAATTATCAGGGCAATATATAATGGTCATGGCTTCCGAATGGTGCACAATGGGATTGCCTTGCAGTTCTCCAGCTGTATCCACTGAAAGCGCATGAGGTTCAAGGCACTAGGGGAGGGGGCACAGAATGGGCCACAGAGCCGCGCACAGAAGACCTACCTAGCCCATGGTGAAGGAAGGGGAGGGGGGGATGGACCCACCAACTATTTTAGCATGGTTTTGCGCTGGTCTGAGACAAGCATGGGGACTTGTCTTGATAAATCAATGAGATTTTTATTTTCACTGAATCTCCGTTTGGGTATTGGTTAGACTAGAATTAGAAAATTGGGGTGTAGAAATGTTATGTTCTTAGTGTAACCTTTATTTAGCTAGGCAAGTCAGTTAAGAACAAATTCTTATTTACAAGGACAGCCTACTTCTTCCTCCCCATTACGAAATTGAACCCCCGGTCTCCCTCTTGCCCGCACAACAGAAGGATTCTTTAGCTAAATAGCCCAGTACTGAACTCCCGAACGTCACATTGTACAGCGCTATATTTTCCGTTCCATCCTTTTCTTGGAATAGAAACCATAATATTAATCAAATGAATTAAGCAAAATTTCATAATCAGTCCCAGACAGCAGATTTAAGTCAGATCTGTAACTTGGTGACTCAGGAACATTCACTGTCTTCTTGGTAAGCAACTCGTGTGAATTTTGCCTTTTGTTGTAGGTTATTATCCTGCTGAATGGTTCATTCCTCTCCTAGTGTCTGGTGTAAAGCAGACTGAAGCAGGTTTTCCTCTAGGATTTTGCCTGTGCGTAGCTGCATTCTGTTTCTTTTTATCCTGAAAAACTCTGCAGTCTTTGCCGATATCAAGAATGCCCATACCATAATGCTTGAAGATAAGGTGGCAGTTATTCAGTAATGTGTTGTGTTAGATTTGCCCGAAACATATGGCTTTGCATTTTGGCCAAAAAGTTGATCCCTTTGATGTTTTTTTGCAGTATTACTTTAGTGCCGTGTTTCATACAAGATGCAAGTTTTGGTATATTTTTATTCTGTATATTTGTATTCTTTTCACTCTGTCATTTAATTAATTATTTTGGAGTCACTACAATGTTGTTGATCTATCCTCAGTTTTCTCCCAACACAGCCGTTAATCTCGGTAACTGTTTTAAAATCACCAATGGCCTCACGGAAACATTCCTGAGTGTTTTAAATACTGTCTTGCAGCTCAGTTCACAAGGACGACTGCATCTTTGATGCATAATCCACAGCATAATAATTAACTTGCCCATGTTAAATGATATTCACTGTCTGATTTGTTATCGTTACCCATCTAATAATCACTGTCCTTCTTTGAGGCTTTCGAAAAGCTCCCTGGTCTTTATAGTTGAATTCAATACAACACTGATGTACCTTAGAAATCAGGGACATAGAAGAGGGTTAGTCGTTCAAAAATCATGTCTACCCCTATTATTTCAGGCAGAGTGAGTCCATATAATTTATTAAGCCACATTTTTACTACTCAACTAATTTAGGCTTGCCTGAGCAAAGGGGCTGAATACTTCTAAGGCCTATAATATATATAATATAATTTTTTTTTACAACTGAGTATTTTGAGCAGATTGTTGAAAAAAAAAAGTTGCATTAAATACATTTAAATCCCACTTTGTAACACAATTAAATGTGAAGAAATCCTAGGGGTATGAATGCTTAAGCAAGACACTGTATTTCATTGACCCCTCTCAAAAATCATTTTAGAGTGAATGTGTTTTGTGTTTGGTTCTCATATGATTGATGTATTGTTGTTTGTACAGGGGCAGTATGGTTCTCCTGGGATAAAGGGTGAATTTGGAATGCCCGGAAGACCTGTAAGTACTCGAGCTGAATTTAGAACTTTACAATTACAGTAGGTGCTCAGTAGCGTGACACAAAAAGGTAACATTTGTCTTTTAGTGGCCAAAATACTGTGTAGGTCGAGTGCATTCTAGTTTCTTTGGTATCGATGGTGTAATTGCTTGAAAGTGGTACAAATGTTTCCTTGACTTGAACAGGGGTGGAATGATTGAATGTTGTTACATAACATCTATTGCCAGTTTGTGTGTAATTATGCACAAGTTAGGAAAGTATCAATATGGAATGCTGCTACTACTACTACTACTACTACTACTAGTAGTAGTAGTATTTATCTCTAGTGAATGCTACTTGCGTAAGGCCTTCATAGTATCTAACTATCTATGTCTGTTTCATACAGGGTCGTCCTGGTGTGAACGGATACAAGGGTGAAAAAGGAGAGCCATCCACAGGAGCTGGATTTAGCTACCCAGTAAGTGTGACACGTGCTTATAATAATGTACTGTGCCTGTTTACGATACAATGGAAGTGCACTGTCTTTTATATGCGATTCAACTGAAAGTAACTTAATGTCTTCTGTTTTCAGGGTGTCCCAGGCCCACCCGGGCCGCCGGGACCACCCGGACCAGCTGTGCCCGTAGACCGCTTCAATGTGAGTTTATCAGAATCCTTATACCCAAAACCAGGGATGTGTTCATTCAGCACCAAATGGAATAACACAGACTGAAAGAGGGAGGGTCAATATTGACTTGTCCAATATTGGATACAGGATATCAAGTTTGTGTGCAAAATACTGGAAAATGTTTAAATGTGCCATTTCCTATTTATTGCAGGGTTATGACGCCTCAAGGAATTATCCAGGTATGCTGACAATGATTTGTTGTTTTTACATCAAACGTTATACCTAGCGATGAAACCTCTCGAAGACGGAGGATTAATCTTGGCGCATAGGCAGAAAGTATTCAGACCCCTTGACTTTTTCCTCATTTTGTTACATTACAGCCTTATTCTAAAATTGATTAAATATTATTTCCCCTCGTCAATCAACACACAATACCCGTAATGACAAAGCTCAAACAGGTTTTTAGACATTTATGCAAATATAAACTGAAATATCACATTTACATAGGTATTCAGACCCTTTACTCAGTACTTTGTAGAAGCACCTTTGGCAGCTATTGTAGCCTTGACTTCTCTGCAGATCCTCTCAAGCTCTGTCAGGTTGGATTGGAAGTGTCGCTGAACAGCTATTTTCAGATCTCTCCAGAGATGCTCGATCGGGTTCAAGTCCAGGCTCTTCGTGGGCCACTCAAGGACATTTAGAGACTTGCCCCGAAGCCACTTGTGTGTTGTCTTAGCTGTGTGCTTAGGGTCGTTGACCTGTTGTAAGGTGGACCTTTGCCCCCAGTCTGAGGTCCTGAACGCTCTGGAGCAGGATTTGATCAAGGATCTCTCTGTACTTTGCTCTGTTCATCTTTCCCTCGATCCTGTCTCCCAGTCCATGTCGCTGAAAAACATCCCCACAGCATGATGCTGCCACCACCATGCTTCACCGTAGGGATGGTGCCAGGTTTCCTGCAGATGTGACTCTTGGCATTCAGGCCAAAGAGTTCAATCTTGGTTTCACCAGATCAGAGAATGTTTTTTCTCATGGTCTTAAAGTCCTTTAGTTGCCTTTTGGCAAACTCCAAGCAGGCTGCCATGTGCCTTTTACAGAGGAGTGGCTTCCGTCTGGCCACTGTACCATAAAGGCCTGATTGTTGGAGTGCTGCAGAGATGGTTGTCCTTCTGGAAGGTTCTCCCCTCTCCACAGAGGAATTCTGGAGCTCTGTCAGAGTGACCATCAGGTTCTTGGTCACCTCCCTGACCGAGGCCCCTTTCCCCTGATTGCTCAGTTTGGCCGGGTGGCCAGCTCTAGGAAGAGTCTTGGTGGTTCCAAACTTCTTCCATTTAGAAATTATGGAGGCCACTGTTACATAAAGAGAGATACAAGAACACAGCATGGCATCAACACATGAAAACACAACATGGTAGCAACACAACTTGGCAGCAGCACAAAGAGCAAGAAGGTAGAGGCAACAATACATCACGCGACACAACCACAACTGTCAGTAAGAGTGTACATGATTGAGTCTTTGAATTAAGAGGTTTTTTGCAGCTCGTTCCAGTCGCTAGCTGCAGCGAACTGAAAAGAGGAGCGACCCAGGGATCAAATCAAATTTTATTGGTCACATACACATGGTTAGCAGATGTTATTGCGAGTGTAATGAAATGCTTCAGCTTCTAGTTCCCGACAATGCAGCAATATCTGACAATTCCACAACGAATATCTAATACACACAAATCTAAGGAATGGAATGAGAATATATAAATATATGGATGAGCAATGTCAGAGCGGCATAGGCTAAGATGCAATAGATAATATAGAATGCAGTATATTCATATGAGATGAGTAATGCAAGATATGTAAACATTATTAAAGTGACTAGTGTTCCATTTATTAAAGTGGGTAATTATTTAAATTATGTAGGCAGCAGCCTCCCTGTGTTAGTGATGGCTGTTTAGCAGTCTGATGGCCTTGAGATTAAAAAATAGCTTCTGTCTCTCGTTCCCAGCTTTGATGCACCTGTACTGTCCTCACCTTCTGGATGGGAGCGGGGTGAACAGGCAGTGGCTTGGTTGGTTCTTGTCCTTGATTATATTTTTGGCCTTCCTGTGACGTCAGGTGCTGTAGGTGTCCTGGAAGGCAGATAGTTTTCCCCCGGTGATGCGTTATGCAGATCCTACCACCCTCTGGAGAGCCCTGCAGTTGTGGGCGATGCAGTTGCCATACATTGCATTGATACATTACGACAGGATGCTGTCAATTGTGCATCTGTAAAAGTTTAAGGGTTTTAGGTGACAAGCCAAATTTCTTCAGGCTCCTGAGGTTGAAGAGGTGCTGTTTCACCTTCTTCACCACACTGTCTGTGTGGGTGGACCATTTCAGTTTGTCAGTGATATGTACGCCGAGGAACTTAAAACATTCCACTTTCTCCACTGTTGCCCCAGTGGATAGAGGGTTGCTCTCTCTGCTGTTTCCTGAAATCTACAATCATCTCCTTTATTTTGTTGACGTTGAGTGAGAGGTTATTTTCCTGACCCCGCACTCCGAGAGCCCTCACCTCCTCCCTGTAGGCTGTCTCGTCATTGTTGGTAATCAAGCCAGGAGGGGGCTGAGCATGCACCCTTGAGTGGCCTCAGTGTTGAGAATCAGCGAAGTGGAGATGTTGTTTCCTACCTTCACCACCTGAGGGCGGCCTATCGGGAAGTCCAGGACCCAGGGACCTTTTTAAAATAATGTGACTGCCAGAACGGGTGTTGTATGTGGAGGTGAGGGCTGCAGTAGGTATCTCAGATAGGGGGGAGTGAGGCCTAAGAGGGTTTTATAAATGAGCATCAACCAGTGGGTTTTGCAACGGGTATACAGAGATGACCTGTTTACAGAGGAGTATAGAGTGCAGTGATGTGTCCTATAAGGAGCATGGGTGGAAAATCTGATGTTCAAATGGTAAAGAATATCTAGCCGCTCGAAAGCACCCTTACCTGCTGATCGAAGAGTAGATTGAGAATTTTAAAAATGTAATCAGTTTTAGAATATGGCTGTAACGTAACAAAAAAAGGATGAGGTCTGAATACTTTCCGAATGCACTGTACCTTAGCAGTCAACAAAATGAAGTTAGACAGTTTTGATTATTTAAAGGAGACAAACCGTTCCCCATCTACCTTCAATTTGATTCAGCTATTGAAGAAAGAGGGATTCATGATCAATCTACTGTCAAGAAATTAGGCTAAAGCTTTCATCAGAAGCACCTCGATTTGGGAAATTAACTGAAACTGGAACAGCAAATACTGCAGTCAAGGTGTAATCCATTACAATAGTGATACAAATTATATTAATTTCCCATGGAAATGTTTCCATATTCATTTTCTACAATCTATATATATATATATATATATATATATATATATATATATATATATATATATATATATATATATTTTTTTTTACATGTGCTCTGTTTTTTTGTAGTGACAAAAGGGGAGAAAGGTGATTTCGGAGCTCAAGGTCTTCCAGGAACGCCAGGTAGGACTTATGTCTCAATATAGCACACTAAGTACAGGGATAATAACAACTACTTAATTTTGTCTTTAGGCACAATTCAGCCTGAATGCTTATCATGATATGTTGTCATTTTGTTACAGGTGTGGCCTCTAACTTCGACATTTTTACATTCAAGGTATGAAAGTATTACAATTAATAGTACTACTGTTAGGATTGAAGATGGATAAAGAAGTTATTTGTGTCTCAATATATTCTGATACTCTGTTCCTATTCTTTTCCATGTAGTATTCTGTACTTTTCCACAGTCTAATTTAGAGCTGGGCAGTATGGCCAAAATATCATATCACAGTATTTAAAACAAATTGGACGGTATGGCGATTTTTGAATAATACAAGTTCAAAATTTGCTTTGAGTAGCACTTGACCCTAAGGTGGCAACACATACAGTTGAAGATTACATCGGAAGATTACATACACTTAGGTATGAGTCATTAAAACTAGTTTTTCAACCACTCCACAAATTTCTTGTTAACAAACTATAGTTTTGGCAAGTCGGTTAGGACATCTACTTTGTGCTTAACACAAGTAATTTTTCCAACAATTCTTTACAGACAGATTATTTCACTTATAATTCACTGTATCACAATTCCAGTGGGTCTGAAGTTTACATACGCTAAATTGACTGTGACTTTAAACAGCTTGGGAAATTCCAGAAAATGATGTCATGGCTTTAGAAGCTTCTGATCGGCTAATTGACATAATTTGAGTCAATTGGAGGTGTACCTGTGGATGTACTTCAAGACCTACCTTCAAACTTAGTGCCTCTTTGCTTGACATCATGGGAAGAAAATAAACTGTAGACCTCCCAGTCTGGTTCATCCTTGGGAGCAATTTCCAAACGGCTGAAGGTACCACGCTCATCTGTACAAACAATAGTACGCAAGTATAAACACCACGGGATCACGCAGCTGTCATACCTCTCAGGAAGGAGACACGTCTATTAGAGATGAACATACTTTGGTGCAAAAAGTGCCAATCAATCCCAGAACAACAGCAAAGGACCTTGTGAAGCTGCCGGAGGAAACGGGTACAAAAGTATCTCTATCCACAGTAAAACAAGTCCTATATCGACATAACGTGAAAGGCCGCTCAGCAAGGAAGAAGCCACTGCTCCAAATCCGCCATGAAAAAGCCAGACTACGGTTTGCAACTGCACAAGGGGACAAAGATTGTACTTTTTGGAGAAATGTCCTCTGGTCTGATGAAAGAAAAATAGAACTACTTGGCCATAATGACCATCGTATTGCTTGGTGGAAAAAGGGGGAGGCTTGCAAGCCGAAGATCACCATCCCAACCATGAAGCACGGGGGTGGCAGCATCATGTTATGGGGGTGCTTTTCTGCAGGAGGGACTGGTGCACTTCACAAAATAGATGGCATCACGAGGCAGGAAAATTATGTGGCTATATTGAAGCAACATTTCAAGACATCAGTATGTTAAAGCTTGGTCACAAATGGGTCTTCCAAATGGACAATGACCCCAAGCATACTTCCAAAGTTGTGGCAAAATGGCTTAAGGACAACAAGTCAAGGTATTGGAGTGGCCATCACAAAGCGCTGACCTCAATCCTATAGAACATTTGTGGTCAGAACTGAAAAAGCGTGTGCGAGCAAGGAGGCCTACAAACCTGACTCAGTTACACCATCTCTGTCAGGAGGAATGGGCCAAAATTCACCCAACTTATTGTTGGAAGCTTGTGGAAGGGTACCTGAAACGTTTGACCCAAGTTAAACAATTTAAAGGCAATGACACCAAATACTAATTGAGTATGTAAACTTCTGGCCCACTGGAAATGTAATGAAATAAATAAAATATGAAATAAATCATTCTCTCTACTTATATTCTTACATTTCACATCCTTAAAATAAAGTGATGATCCTAACTAACCTAAGACAGGGAATTTTTACTGGGATTAGAGTCAGGAATTGTGAAAACCCGAGTTGTGTTTAGCTAAGGTGTATGTAAACTTCCGACTTCAACTGTACATTCTAAGTGATTACAATGGGTCTTTCTACAGTCAACATTTGTATACTGTTCAATTCAACTTCAACCAAAAATAGACAGCATTTGCATCAATTTCTGCATTCCCTGCACTCATTTGAGATTATTTCCACATTGCCACGTAGGGCTGCACATTTTGGGCAAATTTTTAACCAAATGTTGTGATTTAGAGCAAAACACTTCGGTGAACTGTTGGAATCATGGAAATATAATGTTTATGCTAATTCTATAGTTAGAATATAATAGTGGGCACTTTGAATGCAATGTTGTTTGACATGACCATGAATGAAAATGCCAGGGAGGAGTTATTGTGACAGGATAGGACAGTGTTACTGTTTCCTAGGGGTCCCTATAATCTTTGGCTACATTGAATGTTTTCTCTTAGCTACTTCATGTAGCCAACATATTATTGCTTCGCTTCATTCCTATTTGATTTAGAAGATACTGTTTTACAAACAACATTCTGATTTAAGTCTACACCATCACTGGTATTATCTGGTATTACCGCTAATTACGTTTGCTCTGACTCCGTACATTTATTAACTAGCTAGTGATTAGCATTAGCGGCTAACAAGATTTAGGCTTAACTCAACAAGATTAACTTGCTAAGAAAAGACAAATTAGCTGTTTGCAGATGTAAGAAACACAAACTAATAGTGTAATTATAGAACACTCGTGGATTTATATGAAGAAGCAATGTGAAAACCGTTGTTGTGATTAACATTAAATCTTGCTTGTTTGTAGGTGACCAAATACTTATTTTCCACCATAATTTGCTAATTAATTAATTAAAAATCCTACAATGTGATTTTCTGGATTTTATTTTCTCATTTCGTCTGTCATAGTTGAAGTGTACCTATGATGAAAATTACAGGCCTCGTCTTTTTAAGTGGGAGAACTTGCACAATTGGTGGCTGACTAAATACATTTTTGCCCCTGCGTGTGTGTGTGTGTGTGTAGCATTTTTCCTTTTTATTTCTCTCACCATTTTGATTTGGTGCAAAGAGCCCTTCATTGCCAGTCCTGATTCTTAAATGCTATTACCCTATATAATGCTATCATGCCAGGACAGAGCATTAATAGCTGTTTTTTCTTTGCAGAATGACCTGAAAGGAGAGCGCGGCGATACAGGCGTGAAGGGGGAGAAAGGAGAGCCAAGTGGTGGCTATTATGACCCCCGTTTTGGAAGACAACAAGGCCCGCCAGGACCCCCTGGAAACCCAGGACTTATGGTAAGAACTTCAGAGGACATTGCATCATATATTAATCTGTTAGGAAGGTACTAGTCAACACACATCTCCTGGCATATGTTTGTCAAATGATAAAAGGATGATACTGTACGATTCGACAATCTAAATGTATAGATGCATATCATGCCTGTTTAAAGGAACTTGTCACAGCCTGAAATCAGTCATTAAGACTCCTAACGATATCTCTCAATTCTTGCTAACAACAATGGAAAGAGAGCCCTATAATGAATGGGGTACAAACAAAGTTAAACTTTTTATTTTCTCTTTCATTTTTCATCACAGGGTCCAAAGGGAGATTCCATCACGGGCCCCCCTGGTCCACAGGGCCCACCAGGCTCCTCAGGGATTGGCTACGACGGTCGTCCAGGAAACCCAGGCCCACCAGGTCCTCCCGGGCCCACAGGGTCCCACTCACTACCAGGGGCCTACAGACCTACCCACCGTGAGTTTCCTAACCAGTGACAAACACAATGTCACAATACGTTATTCAATAGGGTATATACATAAAATACGTTGGCGGTGGAATGGAGTGGGGTACAGCACTAGCCCGTTCATAGATGGTAATGTTAAACATAAGTTTATTCATGAATATGTCTAGTGGCAATGCTCCGGCGGTGCTCTGTCTAAACGTCAATACATCTCTTTTACGGCACGTTTTTGGAAACATTTGGAACTTAACTTTCATATCAGCGAGAAATAACACAAATTTTAAAAAAGTTTAAATTACTACACACCTTTATAGGGCTAGGGTTCCCACATGGACATATTGTATTTCCATGTTACAGCGCTTGTCTACGGAAGACAAATGGGAGACCGAGGCAACCACCTGTGCTAATTACCTATCTAGCGTGCTCCGCACACCTGTGTACGGAAGAAAGACACCGGAAAAGTGTTGTTACTGAAAAATACTGTTAGCAGCGTATGTGTTAAAACTGCTTAAAACAGTGTACATACAATAAGTGTATATATTGCATTGGTGAAATAATTTTGATGTGAAATTAAAGTGCTTAATGTTTTGAGAACGATTCCCGTTTAGATGGAATATTTGGCTGCCAGAGCCAGCCTAACACTGAACATAACATATGGTTCTTGGACGTTTGACATTAACGAATAGCGATAGGCTTGCCTCCACTCCTTAACCTAATCTTGGGATAGTACACAACGTGCTTGACACTCTGTAAGAAGCAGCTATATTATATCGTCGTCTTCCTATTTTTTTCTTCATCACAGCCATTAGTATTCCTGGCCCCCCCGGACCTGCTGGACCACCTGGAATACCTGGTCACACCTCAGGGGTAAGTGGTCATCTCAGGGTTCGACATTTTCGAACTGGTTTAACCATTCTGTTAGATGGCTACCATGCCGAAACCACAGATTGCTGTTTTCAGTTAAGTGGATTCAGTGGAGTGATTGCAGGGGACTTTGGAAAAAAGCAGATGCAAAGATTGTGAAGGTGTATTTGACATTGTTTTCTTTTTGTGGTTGAAAGTCATCATAACTACTAAGATTCACTGGTTGTTTTTCTGATTGATGCTTGCAATCTTGTATATGTACTATAATATGTATTGGTCTCCCCAGGTGACAGTTTTGAGGTCATACGACACCATGATTGCTACTGCAAGGCGCCAGTCGGAGGGCACGCTCATCTACATTGTCGACAAAACAGATCTCTACATCCGAGTCCGCAATGGATTCAGACAAATCATGGTGAAGTCATTAATTTTTCTTTCATGTGAGACTTGTTAGTAAGGTAGGAGCTGGAGATGTGCACTTAACCAACTTTGAGTGTACATTAAAAGACCATAAATGTGAAAAAATGAACTATGGAAAAAACTCTTTTCATATTCTTATTATATTCCAGCTCAGTGACTACAGTCCCTTCTACAGAGATCTGGTAAGTTGTATGAAAATGAGTAAACTACACAAAGTCAATGTATGAACTTATTTAATAAATATTTGAGGAAACAGAGTCTTAAAATGAAGGATGACTTGTCATCTCAAATGACCTGTGCTTAGAGTGTCCGCCCTGAGATTCGAAGGTTGGGGGTTTGAACTCTGGTCGAGTCATACCAAACACTCAAAAAATGGTACATGATGCCTCTCAGCTTGGCACTAAGCATTAAGGAGATGGATTGTGGGGTGAGGCCCTGCGATAGGCTAGTCTCCTGTCCAGGGGGTGTACTTGCACATCAAGCTGCCTCATGCTACAGAATCAGGAGAAAGGCTCCTGCTTTATGGGCCATTTTGGCTCACAAAAAGCTTACTTGTCCAAGGCTTGCTTATTTTACTTAATCATTGTTGCTCTTAATCTCCAGGACAACGAAGTAGCGGCAGTCCAGCCTCCCCCTGTCGTCAATTACCCCCAATCCCAGGACCACTCGGCCAACAATGGAGCTGAACAATTCTCCCAAGGCGGCGCTGCCACCCACCCCATCGTGCCTCCTCCTCGCCAGCCTATTGAGATACCCAGGCCCGCCCAACCCAACAATCGCGACCCCAGAGACCCCCCTCAGTATGATCACAGATACCCCTCTCAGACTGACCCTAGGTACCCCCCTCAGACAGATGGCCGCTACAGCCCTGTGCAGCCTGAGAACAGGTATCCCACCCAGCCCGAAAGACGATATCACATCACCCCCCAGAGACAACCTGTTCCCCCTCCAGTTCCCCAGCCTGCCGGTCACGTCCACACATCAGGGCCAGGAGTGAGTATCTTATCATCATTTAATGTGCCTTCAGAGAAAGCATGTATCTAACAAATGGTCTCATCTAAATTGTGTGTGTAGACCTAAGCCAATCTGTTTTTATAACTCAAATCTGGGGGGGGGTTCTTCTCAGCTCCACCTGATCGCCCTGAACACTCCCCAAGTGGGCAACATTCGGGGCATTCGAGGGGCAGACTTCCTGTGTTTCCAGCAAGCTCGTGCAGTGGGCCTGAAGGGCACCTTCAGGGCTTTCTTGTCCTCCAAGCTCCAGGACCTCTACAGCATCGTTCGCAAGTCCGACAGAGGCAGCCTCCCCATCTTAAACCTCAAGGTGTGTAAACATATACTAAAGAAAGCATGAGTCTAGACTTTGGGATCCTACTTCTGACACCAAATTGAATTTGAGTTTATTGAAGTAATCTATTCATTACCATTTCAGGAAATTCTAGAGATTATTTCAATAAAATACTGTTAAGAATCAGTCATGCGATGCTACCATGGGTTTTCATTTTATCCTTGAGTCTCATGGCCGTGGCTTGCTATATAAAGCAGGCAGACAGGCATTGAGGCATTCAGTTACTGTTCGATTGGACATTAGAATGGGTCAAATAAGTGACCTAGGCAACTTTGAGCGTTGTATGATCGTCAGTACCAGGCTCGCCAGTTCCAGAATCTCAAACAGCCGGCCTCCTGGGCTTTTAACGCATGGTGCAACAAACAAACAAGAAAACATCCAGTCAGTGGCAGTCCTGTGGGCGAAAACAGCTTGTTGATGAGAGAGATCGAAGAATGGCAAGAATTGTGCAAGCTAACAAGCAGGCCACAAACAGGCAAATAACGGCACAGGTCAACAGTGGTGTGCAGAACGGCATCTTGGAATGCACAAGTCACCGTTTCTTGTCATGGATGGGCTATCGCAGCAGACTACCACACCGGGTTCCACTCCTATCAGCTAAAAGCAAGAAGTGGCTACAGTGGGCACGCTATCACCAACACTGAACAATTGAGGAGTGAAAATACATTGCCTGGTCCGACGAATCCCAGTTCCTATTGCTTCATTCTGGTGGCTGAGTCAGGATTTGGCGTAAGCAGCATGAGTCCACGGCCCCAACCTGCGAGGTGTCAATGGTACAGGCTGGTGGCGTAATGGTGTGGGGAATGTTTTCCTGGCACAAATTAGGTCCCTTGATACCAATTGAGCAACGTTTGAACAACACACCAGAATCCATGCCCCTAAGAATTCAGGTTATTCTGGAGGCAAAGAGGGGTCCGACTTGGTACTAGATGGGTGTACCGAATAAACTCGCCACTGAGTGTATATTTTCTCTCCCTCTAGGACCATGTGCTATTTAATAGCTGGGAGTCATTGTTCAGTAAGACTGAGGGGAGGATGGAGGAAAATGCACCAATCTACTCCTTTGATGGCAGAGATATCCTCAGGGACAGTGCATGGTGAGTGTTGGTCTCTCAGACACGGAACAACAAAATAAAAATTGTGTTTACAATGTGCGTCTAATGCATCAAAATCCTAGTTGCTGGTTAGCTAAGGTGAGTTGTTCAACTTAGTTACGTCATTGTCAAACTATTCTCAGTGAGTTAGAAAATTATGAAGAAGAAAATGGGACGAGCTTAAGTGTTTGCCAATGTTATAGTTTAAATAGTTAAGGTGGCTACCTCGATACTGTAGCTAGCTACGGACGTTTTTGACTTAAGTTTTTGCTAAGCTAATTGACAGCTCTGTGTATGCAAGCTAAAATACAAATAGCTAGCTCGCTAGCTACTTAGCTAACAACATCCGTTTAGATGATACCAATTTTTAGCAGCTTACCAGCTAGATTGCAATAGCCACAACTTGCAGCTCAATAAGTTACTCAGAGCAAAGATTGCTAGCAATACCGGTCCATATCCCCCCCAAGCCTTGAGCCTAAATTGTAACTCAAAAAAAGTGTATATAAACTCAGCAAAAAAAGAAACATCCCCTCACTGTCAACTGTGTTTATTTTCAGCAAACTTAACATGTGTATATATTTGTATGAACATAGATTCCAAGAACACAGGATGAGATGTTACTATCCTTTGTGCAAGCACTTCCAAGAGTTAATGAACAGTGAGCGTGGTGAAATTTGGGGAGCGCATCGTCAGTAGTGTACCTTTGGTTCCTAGGGTGTTTCGGCCTTTCACACTATACACCCTCCCCAAAGGCGGCCAGCGACAGGGTGATCAATCCTACGCTTGCGTCCCATTCCCAATTAGTCATAGGAGTTGCCTTGTTGTTGATAGCCAACATCCCATGGGACTATGCATGGCAGGGGCGTCCTCCTCCCTGAGTCAAGCATTGTTGACCGCATACCTCCTGGCCCTCTCACTTCGGGGCCCAGCTGGGGCCTTTCCTCTTCATCCAGAGCCACTGACTGCTGCCTTCTGCCAGCTTTGATTGCCGAACGCTGGCTCTGGCCCTTAATTCCCAGGTCTCTAAGCAGTCTGGTTGTAGATGTTGCCACAAAACATCTGCAGCCCACCTCCACTGGTCGGACTTCTGTGTTCCAGCCATGATGCCGTGCTTCGGCAGCTAGATCAGCATAGCGCAGATGTTTTCGCTCATAAGCCTCATCTACTGAGTCCTCCCAGGGTACTGTGAGCTCAATGATGAAGACCTTATTGAGCGAACGGGACCAGAGCACCATGTCAGGTCTTAGGGTGGTGGTTGCGATCTCCGGAGGAAACACAAAACAAGATTCCACAACTGAGACATAAACAGAACAAGTTCCAGACATGTGACTAACAGAAATGGAATAATGTGTCCTTGAACAAAGGGGGGGTCAAAATCAAAAGTAACAGTCAGTATCTGGTGTGGCCATCAGCTGCATTAAGTACTGCAGTGCATCTCCGCCTCATGGACTGCACCAGATTTGCCAGGTCTTGCTGTGAGATGTTACCTCACTCTTCCACCAAGGCACCTGCAAGTTCCCAGACATTTCTGGGAGGAATGGCTTTCACCATCCGATCCAACAGGTCCCAGATGTGCTCAATGGGATTGAGATCCGGGCTCTTCACTGGCCATGGCAGAACACTGACATTCCTGTCTTTCAGGAAATCACGCACAGAACGAGCAGTATGGCTGGTGGCATTGTCATGCTGAAGGGTCATGTCAGTATGAGCCTGCAAGAAGGGTACCACATCAGGGAGGAGGATGTTTTCCCTGTAACGCACAGCTATGAGATTGCCTGCAATGACAACAAGCTCAGTCTGATGATGCTGTGACACACCTCCATGGACCATGTTGGACCCTCCACCTCCAAATCGATCCTGCTCCAGAGTACAGGCCTCGGTGTAACGCTCATTCCTTTGACGACATACGCGAACCTGACCATTACCCCTGGTGAGACAAAACCGCGACTCGTCAGTGGAGAGCACTTTTTGCCAGTCCTGTCTGGTCCAGCGACAGTACGTTTGTGCCCATAGGCGACATTGTTGCCGGTGATGTCTGGTGAGGACCTGCCTTACAACAGGCCTCAGTTCAGCCTCTCTCAGCTTTTTGCGGACAGCCTGAGCACTGATGGAGGGATTGTGCATTCCTGGTGTAACTCGGGCAGTTGTTGTTGCCATCCGGTACTTGTCCCGCAGGTGTGATGTTCGGATGTACTAATCCTGTGCAGGTTTTGTTACACGTGGCCTGCCTCTGCGAGGATGATCAGCTGCCTGCCCTATCTCCCTGTAGTGGCATCTCACAGTATGGACATTGCAATTTATTGCCCTGGCCACATCTGCAGTCCTCATGCTTCCTTGCAGCATGCCTAAGGCACATTCACGCAGATGAGCAGGGACCCTCGGCATCTTTCTTTTGGTGTTTTTCAGAGACAGTAGAAAGGCCTCTTTAGTGTCCTAAGTTTTCATAACTGTGACCTTAATTGCCTACCGTCTGTAAACTGTTAGTGTCTTAACGACCGTTCCACAGGTGCATGTTCATTAATTGTTTATGGTTCATTGAACAAGCATGGGAAACAGTGTTTAAACCCTTTACAATGAAGATCTGTGAAGTTATTTCGATGTTTACGAATTATCTTTGAAAGACAGGGTCCTGAAAAAGGGACGTTTCTGTTTTTGCTGAGTTTATCATCACACTACTGTTTTAAAAATGGCAGTCTAATAGTGCAGTATCTTTCTTTTTATGGCAAATAGTTACTTATTATTGTAATGAATGTCCTCTTAAACAAAATTGCTTGGTTATAAATTGTGGTAGTCTTTGTATTTATGATATGCCAGGCCAACAGTGAAGGCACTGTATTACAATTTTACTGTGAACTGGAATAGATTTCTTAAAATGTATCTAATAAGGTGATTAAAACATTTTCCGAATTGTTTCCCTTCAGGCCAGAGAAAATGGTCTGGCACGGCTCTAGCAGCGAGGGTCACCGCCAGACAGATAACTACTGCGAGACATGGAGGGCAGGAGACCGTGCAGTGACTGGCCTAGCGTCTTCACTGCAGACCGGCCAGCTCCTACAACAGTTGCCCAGTAGCTGCTCTAGCTCCTACATAGTGCTGTGTATCGAGAACAGCTATCTCTCTCATTCCAAAAAATAAGAAAAAACCTGTCCCTGTTTCTTTGGTCCTAGTAAACGCAATACAATTATCCAAATAGGCTCATTCCTCCCTCCCGCGCCTCCAAAACATGACGTCCTACAAACTAGTTCTGCAGCTCTTGCCTGGCAGAGAAGCTCGCCATTGTCTTCTTCATCCCTTCCATAATGCCAAAGAGACGGGTCGAACATAGAGGTGTTTGCCCTTTTCTCGGGGCATTGGCACATATTTTCCAAGGGGTTGAACAAGAGAAGAGAAGCTAACTGCGGCAGCATTTTTTTATTGTATCCATTAAAAATATATATTGTATATGATATCTGTGCTTTATTTTTATTTCTGTTTTAATCAATGTTACTTTTTAAACTGTCTTCAAATTTGGTGTATTCAATTGGCTATACATTTTCTATGTACCGTTTTCCACATTTTTGTTTTATTTTCATTTCCTTTAAGGCTTGTGGTTTACTAAGGGGGCAACCTTTTACATAATATTTTAAAATTAAAGAAGAGAATAGTTATTTATTTTGAAATGAAGTTATGTGAGAGCATACGATATGATTTGGAAAAGTAACAACAAATGTAAAATGCCCTAACCCATATTGTAGTCAGCAGTCACAATATTTCATACATTTACACAGGCGAGGGCGAGTTTCATAACCTAATATGGAAAACTGTAAGTTGCAAGTATGACTGTGTGGTTTTAGAAATGCATGTCAAAAGAGATTCTGATAAGAAATTCTGAGTTGATATCTGCTCCCAAGATAATTGTTTTATAAAAATAAGTAAATAGCCTCCCGCAGTGGTCTAAGGCACTGCTAGCTGTGCCACCAGAGATTCTGGGTTCTGTCGCAGCCGGCTGCGACCGGGAGGCCCATGGGGCGGCGCACAGTTGGCCCAGCGTTGTCCGGGTTAGGGAGGGTTTGGCCGGCAGGAATATCCTTGTTTCATCGCGCACTAGCCGCTCCTGTTGCGGGCCGGGCGCAGTGCACGCTGACCAGGTCGCTAGGTGTACGGTGTTTCCTCCGACACATTGGTGCGACTGGCTTCAGGGTTGGATGTGCATTGTGTCAAGAAAGTGCAGCTTGGTTGGGTTGTGTTTCAGAGGAAGCATGGCTCTCGACCTTCGCCTCTCCCGAGTCCGTACGGGAGTTGCAGCGATGAGACAAGACTGTAACTACTACCAATTGGATACCACGAAATTGGGGAGAAAACAGAGGCTGAGACAAATTTGATGGAAGGTGTTAATCAAAAAAGAAAATCCAGTTCATAATAACCTAACATTGGGGTTTGAAAATGTTTTGAGTTAAATTGTGTGCTTCTTTTCTATTGAAGTGACTGCTGACTGTGATGGTTGAGGGAACCCAGATGCATTTTATTAAGACACTTTGTATTAGCCTCGTGTTGTTGAATTTCTGAGACTTCTTTTTGGCTATAGTGTTACTGTGGTCTTGACTGAACCAGTGTTTTTGTAACAAGTATGTGCTGTATCATTTCTCAGAGGCACTGAATAAATGTTATTTTTTCCCCCACCTACACTTGGACATGCTGCTGCCATCATGTGGATAGAAATACAGCAGCTTCTTTTCTTATCCATGTTTGGTCAACTAGGCAAAATGTTAAAGGTCATCAAGGGACACAACTAATGATCCCTAACATTAATTGAGATTTTAGATGGATTAATTCAATCTAATGCATTGAAGATTCCTCTGCTAATTCCTCATATAAAGGGATATCATATCAGGCAAGTTTTTCAAAGGTCATGTTAGTTCATTTACAGTGAATATCAGTGGTTTGTAATTTTTCAGTGTTCATATTTGGAATAAACTACAGTTTCTTCAAGAAAGTATTCACATCCCTTCAGTTTTTGGATTTTTTTGTCAGTGGCCTACACACAATACCCTATAATGTCAAAGTGGAATTATGTTCTTTGTCATTTTTACAAATTAATTAAAAATGAAAACCTGAAATGTCTTGAGTCAATAAGTATTCAACCCCTTTGTTATGGCAACCCTAAATTATTTCAGGAGTAAACATTTGCTTAACAAGACACATGAGTTACAGGGACTCACTCTGTGTGCAATCATAGTGTTTAACATGAATTTTTTATGACTACCTCATCTCTGTGCCCCACACATACAATTATCTGTAAGTTCCCTCAGTCGAGCAGTGAATTTCAAACACAGATTCAACCACAAAGTTGTCCAATGCCTTGCAAGAAAGGGCACCGATTTGTAGAAGTGTAAAAAATAAAAAGAGTATTCACTGAATATGCCTTTGAGCATGTTTTTAGTTATTACATTGAACAAAAAATATAAACGTAATATTCAACAATTTCTAAGATTTTAGAGTTACAGTTCATATGAGGAAATCAGTCAATAGAAACAAATTCATTAAGGCCTTATCTATAGATTCCACATGACTAGGCAGGGTGTGCAGCCATGGGTGGGCTTGCGAATGAGAATCAGAATGAGTTTCTCCACAAGGGCTTTATTACAGACAGAAATACAGCTGTCTAGGTGGCTGGTCTCAGACGATCCTGCAGGTGAAGAAGCCGGATGTGGAGGTCCTGGAGTGGCATGGTTACACGTGGTCTGTGCTTGTGAGGCTGGTTGGACGTACTGCCAAATTCTCTAAAATGACGTTTGAGGCAACTTATGGTAGAGAAATTAACATTCTGTTCTCTGGTGGATATTCCTGCAGTCAGCATGCCAATTGCATGCTTTCTCGAAGCTTGAAAAATCTGTGGCGTTGTTTTGTGACAAAACTGCAATATTTGTTTTCCAGTATTTGTTTTCAAATCAAATTTTATTGGTCACATGCATGTGTTTAGCAGATGTTATTGCCGGGGGTAGAGAAATGCTTGTAATGCTTTGTCCCCAGCACAAGGTGCAACTGTGATGATGCTGTTTAATTAGCTTCTTGATATGCCACGCCTGTCAGATGGATTATCTTGCAAAGGAGAAATGATCACTAATAGGGATGTAAACAAATTCGTGCACAACATTTGAGAGAAATTTAACCTTTCTGGGATAGTTTATTTCAGCTCATGACATATGGGACCAACACTACATGTTGCCTTTATATTTTTGTACAGTATAATTATACTTTGGATGGTGTATTGCTATGTTCCCCAGTTTCTGTGTTTTGTGTTTGTATTTCAGGAAATGGCTTCCTGGATTCTCAGCAGCTGATTGGTCAACCCCATAGATGACTGCAGCGCTGAACCCTCCCTCTCGTCAGGGGAAACAGCTGTTTTCAACTACCTAACTCTTTCTCCAACTGGATAAAAGCCTTTGTCAGGAAGAGAGAGTTTCTTTGATGTCCTGTTTTGGTTGTTGCCCAGTAACAGTTTTGTTGAAAGTATTTTGTAGCCGCTACTTCTGAGGTGTGTGTATGCCAAAAGGACTGTGATTATTGATATTGTTCACTTTGCGTTAGTAATTATTCTGTTTTTGTTCCCAGGGGGGAAGGGGAAGGCACCCTGGGAGTGCTTATATGCAAGAGGCCTGCAGGCATACATAACCCGTAGTATTTACTGTCTATGCACACTAGGTAAGACCTGGGTGGACCACCCCCTGTATTTTGGTTAGCACGCCAGGAGGTGCTAAAAGGTTAGGTAAATAGTGGGTGGGCAGGTAAGGTAGGAGAGGGGATTCTTTAACTTTAACTTTCTTTGCTTTGGTTCTGTCCAGCCCCTTTTCACCACATTACCGTGTTAAGGAAATAAATTCCCTGTAAAGAGTAATATTCTCTGCCTCTGTCATCCTTACCCGCACCTACAATCTCATACCTCTTTCACTCCACGGGGAGTTGAGTGTAGCAGGGTGTTGCGTTCCCTCCTCCAAGAGGCGTACGTAACATGTATCAATACACCAACTCACTACAAAGATACAGGCATCCTTCCTAACTCATTTGCCGGAGAGGAAGGAAACTGCTTAGGGATTTCAACCTGAGGCCAATGGTGACTTCAAAACAGTTTAATGGCTGTGATAGGAGAGAACTGAGGATGGATGAACAACATTTTAGTTAGTCCACAATAGTAATCTAATTGACAGAATGGAAAGAAGGAAGCCTGTACATAATACAACATTTCAAAAACATGCATCCTGTTTGCAATAAGGCATTAAAGTAATACTGCAAAAAAATGTGGCAAAGAAATGAATGTCCTGAATACAAAGTGTTATGTTTGGGGTAAACACATCACGGAGTACCACTCCTCATATTTTCAAGCATGGTGGTGACGGCATCATGTTATGGGGTATGCTAGGTAGGGAGTTTTTAAAACTTGTGGGCATGGGCAATCTCAAATGTCTTAATTATAGGCTCCCCTGACTTTCTCTGTCCTATTTCTATGTTAAATATCAGTATTGACCGTCAGTAGGCCTAATAACCACATTCAACTACCAATTTACTGTTCTCTTCAGTTGGTGTAACCTACATAATTGTTCCATTTGTTTAAGTAATGTAATGTAGCAACCTCCATGCTCTCATTGGCTGGCCCTCACTACATATCCGTCGCCAAACCCACTGGCTCCAGGTCATCTGTAAGTCTTTGCTAGGTAAAGCCCCGCCTTATCTCAGCTCACTGGTCACCATAGCAACACCCACCTGTAGCACACGCTCCAGCAGGTATATTGCACTTGTCATCCCCAAAGCCAACACTTCCTTTGGCTGCATTTCCTTCCAGTTCCCTGCTGCCAATGACTGGAATGAATTGCAAAAATCTCTGAAGCTTGAGTCATATCTCCCTCTCTAACTTTAAGCATCAGCTGTCAGAGCAGCTTACCGATCACTGTACCTATGCACAGCCCATCTGAAAATAGCACACCCTACTACCTCATCCCCATATGATTACTTACCCACTTGCTCTTTCGCACCCCAGTATCTCTACTTACACATCATCTGAACATCTATCACTCCAGTATTAATGCTAAATTGTAATACATTTTTCCTCCATGGTCTATTTATTGCCTACCTCCCTACTCTTCTACATTTGCACATGTAACAGTATAACTTTAGACCGTCCCCTTGCCCATACCCGGGCGCAAACCAGGGACCCTCTGCACACATCAACAACAGTCACCCACGAAGCATCGTTACCCATCGCTCCGCGGCCCTTGCAGAGCAAGGGGAACCACTACTTCAAGGTCTCAGAGCAAGTGACGTCACCGATTGAAACACTATTTAGCGCACACCACCGCTAACTAAGCTAGCGTTTCACCTCCGTTACACACACACTGTACATATATTTCTATTTTCTTTTGAGTTATTGACTGTACATTTGTTTGTGTAACTGTTGTTTTTGTCGCACTTGTTCTCAACTGGCCTACCTGGTTAAATAAAGGTAAAAAATAAATAAAATGAAATGGTTATTGAGCGGAGAGCAGACCAAGCCGTAACAGTTTGAACCCGACGCATGGCACAATACTTGGCCGTGTCATCAAGCAGTTCCATGGTTAGTGCAGGCAATAGACAAGGTTATAGCCTACTATTGTACACTATTCTCCCTATTATAAGTCTATGTACACTAATCTTCCAACGTTACCATGGGTTGAAGAACTGAATGTGGCAATTTTAAGAATGAATCAATCCACCGTTTTCTGACTTTTGTGCGTAAAGGCTCTCCAGACCTGTTTATGATTCATAAATACTTTCCTAAACCTAAATCATCTATAAGATCAGAGTATTTTTTTAATCTACCAATTGGTGCTGGAACGGAGACTAGTATGAATATATTCAGGATCAATCATGCTTTCATTGATCCGGAATATTCTGAACCCGTTCTCTCAAAATGTTCTCGCCTTTCAACAAAATTCAAACTAAAAGGTGCACCGTATTTAAAGGGAACGCTTAAGGAAGTGAACGTTATTTATAATAAGGGTTACATGGAGGAAATTGGACCTCTGAAATGCAAATGCATGGCCATCCCTTCAGCAAAATATATTTTATCGAAACCCTTCCTTAACGCTTGAAAAAAGAGAACATGCCTACCGTTTAGCCTCACTTCCTGGACAGACCAGCCTTAGACATGCAGTTTTGTTCTTCGTCCTGTAGGCATTAGATGGCAACACAGGAATTTTGATGGCACACAGGGCTGCATCCAAGAAGGTTGTGGGTTTGCAGACCATGCATTTCTACATCATTTAACACATCAGCAGAATCTGTAATACCACACAAATTTTCAAAATTACAGGTTAAGAATGGACTATAGGCCTATGTGTTCATCTTATATTTTTTAATGCCAAATCAGTTTGTCTTGTTTGCAACTAATTTATCCTTGTTTACAAATAATTTAATCTGAGACGTCATTAGAAATTTGAGCATGGTACATTCAAAAGTTAGGCCTACCTTTCCACCCCAGACAGAGTAGGCCTACCAAAGCAGAAAAATGTCAGCTTTTACTGCTGGCTACTCTTCTGTTGCTTAACCCAATGAGAGAAGGTCACAAGTGTTTCCCCAAAAACTGTCTGTGTTAAATAGGTTGTGTTTCCCTGGCATCCACCAAACCCAGATTTGTCCGTCGGACAGCGTTTCTGCTGCTCCAGAGTCCACTGGCAGCGAATTTTAGACCACTCCAGCAGATGCTTGGCATTGCGCATGGTGATTTTAGGCTTGTGTGCGGCTGCTCGGCTATGGAAACCCATTTCATTAACTTTGGAACTAGTGAATGTTGCAACCGAGGATAGACGATTTTTACACGCTATGCACTTCAGCACTCGGCAGTCCCGTTCTGTGAGCTTGTGTGGTCTACCACTTCAGGGCTGAGCCGTTGTTGCTCCTAGATGTTTCCACTTCACAATAACAGAGCTTACAGTTGACCGGGGCAGCTCTAGTAGGGCAGAGGTTTGACAAACTGACTTGTTGGAAGGCTGGCATCTTATGATGGTAGCACGTTGAATGTCACTGAGCTGAAGGAAGTGAGTGCAAAGGGGCGATAGTCGTTTAGCTCAGCTACCTTAGCTTTCTTGGGAACAGGAACAATGGTGGCCCTCTTGAAGCATGTGGGAACAGCAGACTGGGATAGGGTTTGATTGAATATGTCCATAAACACACCAGCCAGCTGGTCTGTGGATGCTCTGAGGACACGACTAGGGATGCCGTCTGGGCCAGCAGCCTTGCTAGGGTTAACACGTTTAAATGTTTTACTCACGTTGGCTGCGGTGAAGGAGAGCCTGCCGGTATTTAGCAGTGGGCAAGCAAAGAAGTTGTTTAGTTTGTCTGGGAGCAAGACATCAGTGTCCGCGACGGGGCTGGTTTTCTTTTTGTAAGCCGTGATTGATTGTAGACCCTGCCACATACATCTTGTTTCTGAGCCTTTGAATCTACAATGTCTCTATACTGATGCTTAGCTTGTTTGATTGCCTTGCGGAGGAAATAGCTACACTGTTTGTATTCGGTCATGTTTCCGGTCGCCTTACCATGATTAATAAAAGCAGTGGTTCGCGCTTTCAGTTTTGCACGAATCCTGCCATCAATCCATGGTTTCTGATTGGGGAAGGTTTTTATAGTCACTATGGGTACAACATCACCGAAGCACTTGCTAATAAACTCGCACACCGAATCAGCGTATACATCAATGTTGTTGTCCGATGCTATCCGGAACATATCCCAGTCCACGTGATCGAATCTTGAAGCGTGGAATCAGATTGGTTGGACCAGCGTTGAACAGACCTGAGCATGGGAGTTTCCTGTTTTAGTTTCTGTCTATAGGCTGGGAGCAACAAAATGGAGTAGTGGTCAGATTTTCTGAGAGGAGGGTGAGGAAGGGCTTTGGATGCATCGCGGAAATTAGAGTAGCAATAATCCAGAATTTTGCCAGCCCGGGTTGCGCATTCGATATGCTGATAAAATTTAGGGAGCTTTGTTTTCAGATTAGCCTTGTTAAAATCCCCAGCTACAATAAATGCAGCCTCAGGATATGTGGTTTCCAGTTCACATAGAGTCCAATGAAGTTCTTTCAGGCCCGCCCTTCTTCTTACCAGAGAGATGTTTGTTTCTGTCGGCGCGATGCGTGAAGAAACCGGGTGGCTGTACTGACTCTGGTAACGTATCCCGAGTGAACCATGTTTCCGTGAAACAAAGATGTCTCTCTGGAAGGCAATAATTGCTCGAATTTCGTCTACCTTGTTGTCAAGAGACTGGACATTGGCGAGTAGTATACTCGGGAGCGGTGTGCCCGTCTATGGAGCCTGACCAGAAGACCTCTCTGTCTGCCCCTTCTGCGGCGCCGTTGTTTTGGTTCACCTACTGGGATCCGATCCATTGTCCTGGGTGGTGCTCCAAACAGATGATCCGCATCGGGAAAGTCATATTCCTGGTCGTAATGTTGGTAAGTTGACATTGCTCTTATATCCAATAGTTCCTCCCAGCTGTCCAATAGTTCCTTCCTCTTTGCTTATGGCCGTATACAGCTCATTGAGTGTGGTCTTATTGCCAGTATTGGTTTGTGGTGGTAAATACACAGCTATGAAGAATATAGATGAAAACTCTCTAGGTAGATAGTGGGTCTACAGCTTATCATGAGATACTCTACCTCAGGCGAGAAAAACCTAGACTCCCTTAGATATTATGCACCATCTGTTTACAAATATACATAGATCCCCACCCCTTGTCTTACCAGAGGCTGCTGTTCTATCCTGCCGATACAGTGTATAACCCGTAGCTGTATGTTTTTCATGTCGTCGTTCAGCCACGACTCTGTGAAACACAAGATATTCAAGTTTTTAATGTCCCGTTGGTAGGATATACGTGCTTTTCGGTCATAAAAGACGGTAGCAGCAACAGTATGTATAAAATAAGTTACAAACACTGTGAAAAAACAAAATAGCACGGTTGGTTATTAAGAGCCCATAAAACGGCTGCCATCCCCTCCTGCGCCATTATTCTATATATATATACGCTGTCGTCTGCAGTGATTGTTAACTGTGGAGCTGACCGTACTGATAAATGCATAGATCAAAAAAATTTGATACAACCGATGATAAATGAAAATAATGATGTTGAACCAACAAATCTGAAAGATAAATTGTATGGTGATGGCAGGTATTGTGGGGGAGGATCAGAATGTTCAGAATCACAAAAAAATGTAATAGATGTGGATTACTATGCTATTTCAATGACAATACAGCATAATATTTTATTTGTATTATTTGGGGGGAGGAAGTTGCAAAAACTTTAATGGCCAATTGGAAAACCCATTGTCACTAAACATAGAGTTACAAATCTCAGGAATATGTGGGACAAGAATAAAGGAAACATTTCTACATTCTACTACTAGTGACAACAAAGTAAAATTTAACAAAATGGTACAAACATAGAATGTAAATGAGGCTTGGGTACAAAATCTATTGCCTGTGGAGAGTTTAAATGACGGAATGTCAACTGATAAGAGAACCCTCAGACTGCCAACTTAATATGCAAAATATACACACTTTTGAGGATAAAGAACCTGCTTCTGATCTACATCCTGATGCATCCAAGAATTCATATGATGGAGTGCCTGTGGTGCAGCCCAATCAGATCTCAGACACCCAAGATATTGGGAATGAATACTACCATTTAGAGCAGTGTTTCCCCAACTCGGTCCTGGGGACCCCATAGGGTGCATGTTTTGGTTTTTGCCCTAGCACTATACAGCTGATTTAAAATAATCAAAGCTTAATGATGAGTTTATTATTTGAATCAGCTGTATAGCGCTAGAGCAGCAAAAAAAACGTGCACCTCTTGGGGTCCCCAGGGCCGACTTTGGGAAACACTGACTTAGAGACAGAAAGTTGTGGTCGAGGTTTATCAGATGGGGAAATCGTAAGCTCTATGAAAAATGAATCAGATGAGCAGCATTTAACTGGAGAGGTTGACAGTGAAATAAGCCAGGATTCACTGAAGTGTGTTTTGTCAGATCAGGTTCATTTTGAGGAGTTCAGGCTTACCACTCCAAATAATAGTGTGTTAGTGTGTTTTACGTTGACTTGTGACTAATGGGAGAGGGTTCATTCAGAGAGAAATGGTAGGTATTTCATTTGGGTAGTCCTATTTGCACAGCCGAGCAGGGTCCAGAAAAGTAGGATCCGTAGCCTCTGCCTTTTAAAAAACAATAGCATTTGTGGTGTCCTTGTTCTCTAAAGCAGTCTTATGAGAGAGCAATGTGAATATATGAGTGATTGGAGAGGAAATTACTTAAGTGAAAGAAGTGAAGATTTAAAACTTGAATGATAGAGCAGACTGATGAAATTAAGCTATATGTTTAATAATGAAATAAAATGTAAAGATAAATGTTGCATGTTGCGTTTATATTTTTGTTCAGTATATATTCCACAGAACTTAGTGAGTAATCCCAACCCCACTTTTACTTCTGCACAAATAATTATTTTTCCTGTACAACTACTGCATATTTGTACCGTATAGTGTCCAGGCACCCCATTTTAAGCTGTTTGACCACAGTAAAAGGTCAGCAACACTCCATATTATTCAAAGCCCCATGAAATGAAACCATCTATACATTCTACAGACCCTACAGACTATTCCCTACAATACTTTTACTGCGGCACCCAGAATAGTTTTTGCTCTTTAAGTGGGAGGTGGGGTAATTGAAGTTGAAGATTCCTGGTGTTTGTGACGCCTGTCGATTGGTGCAACGCAGACCCGGCTGAGAGCGTGGTGAAACAGAGGTGACACAGTCTTTCTTTACCTGACAAAGTAATGTTAGGACATATGACTTATGCTATTAGAGCTTTGTGCCGAATCCACTGCAGTGTTATAGGTCACATTTATGGGCATATCACAGCAACATGTTGGAGGGAGATTGCAAGATGCGGGAAGTGTACAGGAGGACATGGGACAGAGAAATGTGTAGTTTAGGTGGGAAAAGTTTGTCAACTGTAGGGGTGCCTATGTTGCTGGGGATTGGCAGTGTACTGTGTGAGAGAGGGAGGTTGAGGTGGCCAGGGTTAGAGTAGTGCAGAGGGTGTCGTATGCTGAGGATGTGAAGAAAGTAGAGGAGAGTGGATCAAGGGTGAGGGATTCTGAAAGGATCCCTGTGAATAGTAGATCTGTGCCAGTACAGAGGGATAGGCAAATTAGTGATATATGTTTCAGTAAGGTTGGCTTCTTGGCATTCATAGCCATAGTCGGGTAGTTTACTTTCTAAATTTAATCCGATACTAGTTACCTGTCCAAAATTGACATCAGTAACATAATTTTTGGGTTACCCAAACTCAGTAATGTAATCTGATTCAATTCTGTTACTTATACAGTAGATTACTTTCCCCTTAAGAGGCATTAGCAGAAGACAAAAATGTATGTTACCAATTGAACGACATCTATTGCAGAATAAATCAATGTTAAAGTTTACATAGCTGGCCATATATGGATGTTAAATTTAACTTTACTGGTTGGTTCTGTAGGCTTCTTCTAACCTATTGCTTCCTACTACATATAGTAATACGATGAAACTATATATTTACATTAAAAACCAAAGTCTATCAGAATTCCAGTCATTCCAATAAATGTTATACCCCTTGATCTTCAAGAATAGGACTTGGAAATATGGAAGAATAGATTAGCCAAATCTTTTTACCTGAGCATGACCTCAAAACTAAAGACTTATTAGCCAGCCCTACTCTGTTGTTTATGATTTTGTTGTCATGGAGGACTGGTTGGGCTCATTGATTCGAGTTGAAAAATAAATGCTGCGCTCATGGATTGGCATGCTTTGGGCAATACTGAAAAGTGCAATTTACATGTGAAAAATAAATGCCATATTCTGCATTTGCTATAGGCCTATTGTTTACCATTTGGTTGGTGACACTTGGATATCTTGATAATATGCAGCTGTTTAAAGGGCAAATCCACAGATGAAACAATAACAAAACGGTAGTCCGCCTCAGTTTTGGTAAAAAGCTGAGGGATGGGCCTGGAGAAATGGAACCACTCTCAGATTAATAGACAGCTATGGATGCTAGGGTTAACCATCCATTATATAAAAAATATTGTTTTAACCATGTTATGAGGCTATACAGTGTTGGTTCACATTTACAATGTTTACAAACATTGGAGTAAAACAAGCTTACATTTTGGGTTATCATGGAATGTGACAGTTGAACTAAGCTCATGAGGCATTTATAAATTATATTCTTCAAGAATCAATGGATATATATATATATAATTTATAAGTCCAAAAATTGATGTAGCAACTACAGATTGCCCCTTTATGTCTTTCAAAGGTGTGCAAGTTTGAGCATGTGTCCATTAGGCCTATGGATATATATTTTTTATCAGCATGAATTAGATTGAGCCATAAAAGCCCCACTTTTACTCCATTGGCTTGGATCCGCATAATGCAGCTGTTGCAAGAGCGCATATTTCACTGGGTTTCCACTGGTTTCAAAAACAAGAATTGGTAGGCTGCATGAATTCAACCATTGCGTTCAAATACAGATGTAGATTTGAGAACAGCCATCCTCAACATCCACAATCCGTAAATAAATGAGAGCAGCATGATTCACATCAATGTGCTATGTAGATATCAATAATGCATGATATCCGTATCGCCGTAGACTACACCACTGCTGTCATCCTTACCTCCAAGCGTTTATTCAAGTTGTATAATCTTTGGATGAGGACAGTAGTCGCATCCAAAGGTTTTAATGAGTATAGGGTTAGTTGGTAGAGTAATTAAAAAATGTATATTTAATTTCCCGGTTCCCCTTTCCCAATGTATGATACATTGAGAAAGTTGTGATACATTGAAAAAGGGGAACCACAACGTGTAATGGATCTATACTATAGTTCAGTTGGGGGCGGTAAGGCAACCTTTCGGATGCCAACAGCCGTTAAACCCCACCAAAGAAGAATAAGTCACTCTCATTGACCCCCATACAAAAACGTATTGCTCGGGGGCAAAACAACGCCACCTGCTGTGCTGAAGGGAGACACATTTTCCGCAGAGTTGGGCCTTTTTCTTCCTCTCTGCTGACGAGACGCTGGTGAACGACACTATGCCTGCCGTAGTTATAATGGATGAAAATTATGATAAACTTTTAGAGCAGTGCCAAACACAGGAACTTGAGGTAGTTATATCCAAGTATTTCATCAAACGTGTGGAACTTGAAGCTTTAAATGTGTCCATTCGCAAAGAGAATCTCTTTGGTCTGTGTTTTAACTTAGCTAGCGGTGCTAACTAGCTAGCCGTCCAAACGCACTGACGTTAGCGAACACAACATAGCTAGCTAACTAGATCATAACATTCAATTGGGCACAACTAACGCTGCATTTAAAGTGCGAGAAAGTAGCGAACTACCCTTATATACGTCAGTTAGCTAGGTAGCGAGCACAGCGTATATAGCTAGGTCTTAACATTACATTGAACACAGCATTTAACTGCGTTTTGCTATGTAGCAGAGGGATGTGAAATGTGGCAGGAGGAAAGTAGCTAACTAATGACACATTCAAATATCACATTGTGTTGAGCATTTAAATTAGCAGCACGGGGTGCAGCTGAATAATGTTTTTTCCTTGGCTAGGTTTTCACAATTTGTGCGTCAAGTAATATGCGCAGAACGTTAAGGTTGTTTAATATACAGTACAAGGTTTCCTGGAAGGGTCCATTCGACCAGGTCGTGCAGCTATCTGTATAGCCACATTATTAAATGGACATCTTCAGTCATGAGGGTACAACGTTTGGAACTTAATGACCGTCATTAGCAATCCAACAGAAAATCGCGGTACAATTTTATGAAAGTCAGCAAACAATTTGTTATTTCGACATGATGGGACATTTTGTCTGCGAAATTAATTATGCGGGAAATATGTTTGGAATAATCATATCGAAGCAAACTTGGGAGTTACGCGATGATATGTTATGTGGTCCTCCCATTACGATTTGGGAACGCGTGCAGTTTATTAAGACTAGAGAAGAAATATATTTTGAACTTGATGTACCTCCAATAAATATCGATGGTCTTATTCTGGTGATTTGATGTTTGGCTGCCGTTTGACAAATATAATCAATCTCGCTATTGTCTATAATAATCTCATTTAGGCTAGCTGTCTCTGCGAACTGTTAGCTAGAGCTCACATGCCTAGACCAGAGTGGGCACATTTGCTATTTAACGCAACATTTCTACTTACAAAACCATCAGTAGAATTGTAAACGCATTGAACTTTTGATTTTAAGTCTGTACATTACACACACACATTTTATTTATTTTTATATATATATATATATATATATATATATATATATATATATATATATATATATATATATATATATATTCGTTCATTTCCAGCACCACCTCA